>NC_138770.1:568391718-568991718 GCF_965119305.1 Pelophylax lessonae | reverse complement strand
GGTGCAGGAATTGGGGTGATCTGAGGTATGATAGTGCAGGAATTGGGGTGATCTGAGGTGTGATAGTGCAGGAATTGGGGCTGATCTGAGGTGTGAAGGTGCAGGTATTGGGGCTGATCTGAGGTGTGAAGGTGCAGGAATCGGGGCTGATCTGAGATGTGAAGGTGCAGGAATTGGGATGACCTGAGGTGTGATAGTGCAGGAATTGGGGTGATCTGAGGTGTGATAGTGCAGGAATTGGGGCTGATCTGAGGTGTGAAGGTGCAGGAATTGGGGTGATCTGAGGAGTGATAGTGCAGGAATTGGGGCTGATATGAGGTGTGATAGTGCAGGAATTGGGGTGATCTGAGGTGTAATAGTGCAGGAATTGGGACTGATCTGAGGTGTGATAGTGCAGGAATTGTGGTGATCTGAGGTGTGATAGTGCAGGAATTGGGGTGATCTGATGTGTGAAGGTGCAGGAATTGGGACTGATCTGAGGTGTGATAGTGCAGGAATTGGGGTGATCTGAGGTGTGATAGTGCAGGAATTGGGGTGATCTGATGTGTGAAGGTGCAGGAATTGGGACTGATCTGAGATGTGATAGTGCAGGAATTGGGGTGATCTGATGTGTGAAGGTGCAGGAATTGGGGCTGATCTGATTTGTGAAGGTGCAAAGCTCACTTGATTTCTTACTATTATTCAAGCGGTTTACAGCAGTTACTTTATATGAAGTTGACAGTTGTTTTTTAAGTATTTGGCACTCCCAATTTCTTTGAAAACATTTTTCAGCACACTGTGCCCAAAAAGGTTGTCTACCCCTTGATTAGAGTAACCCTCATCTTGTGCTGCTTCATACTATTTTTAGGACTCAACCATCAAAACAGCATTTAAAGTAAGACAAAAAAAAACAGCATCATATGGCAGCTCTGATCTAAATTGGACCCAGTCTGTCAGATTAAACTAAAAAAGGTACCGTAATCGAATCCACACATCCTGGACATTAAATCCTGTCATCAACCATCCTGACGAACGCCCCGCCCCACCATGCCCCTGTCACGCCCCCCCCCCCCCCCCCACCCGCCTTCCGGGCTGCTCAGTCCAAAATGCCCGGGCCTGGAAAGGGGCCTAGGGACTGTTAATAATAATAGGTACAGCTTTAAAAAAAAAAACATGGACAAGGATATATTCAAGCAGACTTGTCAATTTTCTAAGAGGCCTACTTTACAAGATAAAGCAAGGACCTATTACAAATACATTATACAGAAAGGTGTCCATCTGTAGTCACTTGAAAAGGATAGGACTAATCACATTTAAAAACCAAACTCAAACCTTTTTTTAAATTTATCTAACCTTTTTAGCCTTTAAAGATTGCAAATGTATTACTTACTTACCCAACATCCCCATTCTGCTCCCTCCAATCTCCTTCACTGTTTTACATTTTAGAAGGTTTGGTGAGGGTAAGGGTGCAGCAAGGGGAAACGACTGGGAGGTGAGGCCTAGAAACTAGATTTGTGTGTTACAATTTTGTATGCACAGTACATAATTATGCTGCCAGTTTCTAGTGTCTTTTATCCTATGGACTCATACAGTGAAACTGGGAATTGACAAGCTGTAATGGAGTAACGGATAGTCATGCAGCTGTTCATGAGTTGGCAAACAGCAGGTGTTTGTGTGATCAGCATCATTTTCTACATTACCAAATGGTGCTTTACACCAGTGTAGTGCACTTGTGCTAATTTCCAACTCTAATTAGATCAGAAAATTATGTCAAAATTAGAGAACTGTTTTTTTTTTTTTTTTTTTTTTTTTTTTTTTAAATTGTGGGAATATATGGCTTTTATCTTGCTGTGTTGTAAACCCAAGTCTGAAATCACTGTTGCTACAATATGTTGTAACATTTTGTATATTTTCCTTCTATTGAATTTGTAATAACAAAAATGTGGGACCAAATCAGTATTTCCTGTTTAGTTGTTCTGTATGCTCTTAAACTTAAATGTAAAATTAAACAAACATCTTGCTGAAAGATAGAAAACACAGTGAAACCTTCAACACTTGGCAAGTAAATTTAATGGAATGCAGGAAACCAGAATAACGATGGGTCTAAATGAAAATTGGCAGACTCATTGAAAGGAGTAATTCTTCTATTTTTTCATTATCTTTGTGAACCCTGCTTTATACAAATGGATTCTGGCAAGCAAGCCCATTCACAAGTAACAGCCTACTTTCACATGGCAATAGCAATTTTTATTTTAATGATTTTTAGAAGTGTCATTCTATTTTTTATCCAAATCACCTTTAGCACGTGAATACTGCAGTATTAAGGGTCATCACTTGATACAAAAATGTGCATACAATTCAGTATAATACTGATAAATTATCAAACATGTGTCCATTTCAAAGTGCAATAACTATGATAATTTTCCATTGTTAACATTTTAAATACTGACATATAAGCTGATCAAAAAGTATCTTGCTCTTCATTTATTGTTCCTCCATAGAGCACAGTTTTATAATATGAAAATATCCTGCTATTTTCTAGTAAAATCATAAGCTTCAAGCAGTTGCCCTGATATTTTTTTTTCCATTGTGGCAATGTCCTGGTGAAAACTTTTACCACTTTTATCAATGACTGCCCCTAGCTTTTCAGGAAAGTCCAAATGTGAATGCAGAAAATGAATCTTTTTTTTTTTTCAAATATGAAATTTTATTGAAACGAACAAAGAGGAGTAACAACAGGATACATATAAAGCAACCACAGTAGACAATCCTCCAGCAAGGTAAGGCAAAATGTTAAGAAGGCAATACCATCAGAAAAGCAAAGGCACAACTGAGTCATCCGTTAAGTAAAGAGAAAACATCCAAAATGGGTCCCACCGAGGTGGGAAAAAAGCTTAAGACCCTAAATCAGACAATACAGTCAAGGATATTACATTCAAGAGTAAACAAGGTTGTGTACAAGTGGTATATCATGAGGAGGAGAACCTCCACATTCAGTGCATAAAGAGTGCTACTTGGTATTAGAGGAGACATAACAAGAGGCAGAGAAGCAGGATAGTACCGTAGCGAGAAGAAAGGGAAAAGAGAAAAGGGAGGGGGGGGGAAACAAGAAAAAATGGGAAAGAAGGGAAGACAAGTGGGAAGGAAGTGATGGGGAAGGGGCAGGAGAAGGCGGATGCTGCGCCGGGACAGGCCACCCATGCAAGGGCGGTAACTCAGCGGAGCTAAGGGCACATCAGAGCTTTCCCCCTATCAGAGACGAGAAACACATTCCAGTATCCCCATATCTTTTCGTATCTGTCTCGTTTGTAGAGCGCTGTAAGGGTCAAGTCCTCCATCTTGTTGATATCCTCCAATCTGTGCATGCAATCACTGATGGAGGGTGGTCGGGCAGTCTTCCAATAGAGTGGGATGCAAGACCTCGCCGCGGACAGTACATGTGGTACAATAGATTTCTTATATTTCCGCATCGGAATACTCAACAATTGCAGGATATAGAAGGCCGGGGTATCAGGTATGGTATGATCTGTGAGGTCCCGCAAGAGGGAACCCACCGCCAACCAGAAGTCCCGAAGTTTAGGGCAGGACCAAAAAATGTGGAGGAGAGTGCCACGTTCCTCTTGACACCGCCAGCACAAGTCAGATGTCCCTGGGAACATCCTACTCAGAAGAGATGGCACCCTATACCACCGCGTCAGCACTTTGTAATTAGATTCCTGTAACTTCGTACAGGTCAGGGTTTTCAGTGCAATAGTATAGAGATTAGATTGTTGGGTTGGCGAGAGCGTCAATTGAAGATCTCGTTCCCACTTGGAGATAAACGCAGGGGTAAAGCCCTCCTCCGGAGTCACCAGCAAAGTATAGGTCTGTGAGAGGGTGTGGGGAAGGATCCCGTCTCCAGAGCATAACACTTCGTATGTTGTAAGCTCTCTCAAAGAAAATGGCCACTGCCCCCACCTATTACTGGCCTTCATGGCAAAGAACACATGGAAGGGCTCCACACATGAAACAAACAAAGGTAAAATTCCCAGTTTAATCTGCCAGCCAGTTTACTTACCAACCAAATTAACCTGTCTAACAGTTTGCGTCAAAACAGGGGTTTAGTTAGCACACATTTGCAAACGCATGTGAAAGCTGCAGGGCTACTCCACGGCTCCCTGTATTACCTGCAGTCCTACTCTAATGAATTTATAAGAGCCTTCACAGTGGAAGCACATGCAAGCGAATGGATAGATAGGGGGCAGGTGAGCCTGGAGGTGGCCCATCCATCCTCTGAAAGGTAATTGGGGGCATAATGGAAGCCCAGCTCATAGTATTACAGCAAAGGCTTCCAGTATGTCCACTCACCAGTACACATTAACAACAAAGAAAATGGCCACTGCCCCCACCTATTACTGGCCTTCATGGCAAAGAACACATGGAAGGGCTCCACACATGAAACAAACAAAGGTAAAATTCCCAGTTCAATCTGCCAGCCAGTTTACTTACCAACCAAATTAACCTGTCTAACAGTTTGCGTCAAAACAGGGGTTTAGTTAGCACACATTTGCAAACGCATGTGAAAGCTGCAGGGCCACTCCACGGCTCCCTGTATTACCTGCAGTCCTACTCTAATGAATTTATAAGAGCCTTCACAGTGGAAGCACATGCAAGCGAATGGATAGATAGGGGGCAGGTGAGCCTGGAGGTGGCCCATCCCTCCTCTGAAAGGTAATTGGGTGCATAATGGAAGCCCAGCTGATAGTATTACAGCAAAGGCTTCCAGTATGTCCACTCACCAGTACACATTAACAACAAAGAAAATGGCCACTGCCCCCACCTATTACTGGCCTTCATGGCAAAGAACACATGGAAGGGCTCCACACATGAAACAAACAAAGGTAAAATTCCCAGTTCAATCTGCCAGCCAGTTTGCTTACCAACCAAATTAACCTGTCTAACAGATTGCGTCAAAACAGGGGTTTAGTTAGCACACATTTGCAAACGCATGTGAAAGCTGCAGGGCCACTCCACGGCTCCCTGTATTACCTGCAGTCCTACTCTAATGAATTTATAAGAGCCTTCACAGTGGAAGCACATGCAAGCGAATGCATAGATAGGGGGCAGGTGAGCCTGGAGGTGGCCCATCCCTCCTCTGAAAGGTAATTGGGGGCATAATGGAAGCCCAGCTGATAGTATTACAGCAAAGGCTTCCAGTATGTCCACTCAGCCCTGCAGCTTTCACATGCGTTTGCAAATGTGTGCTAACTAAACCCCTGTTTTGACGCAAACTGTTAGACAGGTTAATTTGGTTGGTAAGCAAACTGGCTGGCAGATTGGACTGGGAATTTTACCTTTGTTTGTTTCATGTGTGGTCCGAAATACCGGGTCTAAAAGCCAGGTTACCTAGCACCGGAAACAGAGGGGAGGTAGGGGTGGATATGGCTGGATTCGAGAGGAGGGAGGCTGTCACAGCCAGAGTGACACCGATGGTCGGATGAGATTTAAGCAACGATGGGCAAGAATCCGGACACCACGGTGCGCCACCTAGTGGGATTGGTGATTGGGCCTGTTCCAACCGGACCCACAGTTTATTTTCCCCATGGCGACGCCAGTTCAACAGACGGCTGAGATGGACCGTCTGGTAGTACTTAGCCACATTGGGGAGAGCTATTCCGCCGTATTGCTTGGGAAGGGATAGAAGGAAGCGAGCTATACGCGGCGAAACAGAGCGCCAGATGTAACGCACGAACATGGAGTGGAGCTGTCGAAAGAAAGGTGGTGGCAGCTTGATCGGTAGGGCCTGAAGAAGGTACAAGACCTTTGGAAGGAGTGACATTTTAACGAGATTATACCGCCCGAACCAAGAGTGAATACCCCTGGACCATGCTGCGAGAAGCTGGCGGGTGGTAGTCAGGAGCGGAGAGAAATTGAGGCTGTATAATTTGGAGAGGTCTGGAGCTATGCGGGTACCCAGATACGTCAACGCCGTTGAAGTCCAGCGGAAAGGCAGGGACGATGTCACTTGAGCCAGAAGGGCCGTTGGCATTGCCACTCCCATCGCTTCCGATTTACTGTAATTGATCTTTAAGTTAGAGCAGGAGCCGTACAGGTCTAGCTCTCTAAGAAGATTGGGGGCGGAGATCACCGGATTGGAGATGGAAAATAACATATCGTCCGCATAGGCCGAAACCTTGCACTCCATATCTCCCACCCGTAGCCCCGTGATATCGGGGTTGGCCCTGACTTTGCAGAGAAAGGGTTCCAGGAAAAGCGCGTAAAGTAACGGGGAGAGCGGACAGCCCTGTCGGGTGCCGTTGGTGATAGGGAAGGACCCCGACAGTATCCCGTTACATTTCACCTGGGCAGTGGGGTTGGAGTAGATGTGGCCAATCCAGGCCATCATGGAGGAGCCAAGACCAATCGACCGCAACGTGGCTGTCATGAACTGCCAACTGACACGGTCGAAGGCCTTTTCCGCGTCTGTGTTCAATAGAACACAGGGCACATGTGACGTCTGTGCTAGATGTATAAGGTTAAGTACCTTGGAGGTGTTGTCCCGTGCTTCGCGAGTTGAAATAAACCCCACCTGATCCAAGTGAATGAAGCGCGGCATGAGAGGTCCCAGGCGGTTCGCGATAATCTTTGAAAAGACCTTCAAGTCAACGTTCAGTAACGAGATCGGGCAATAGCTACTGCAAAGAGCCGGATCCTTCCCATCCTTCGGAATAAGGGAGATATGGGCTCTCAGCGAGTCAGTCGGAAAGGTGGACTTGTTAGAGCCGAGGAGATTCAGCCAGGCTAACCAATGGGGGTCTAAGGTCTGAAAAAAGGCAGTATAATAGGGGAGGGTGAAGCCATCTGGGCCCGGGGCCTTGTCCACTTTAAATGAACCCAGCGCCCCCTGTAGTTCCAGCAGAGAGATTGGAGCCTCCAGTTGTTCCCTCTCCTCTGGAGAAAGACAGGGCAGATGCGCTGAGGCCACATAGTCGTCAATTTGCGTCGGGGAGGCCGCCTGGGGTGGTAGATTATAAAGGTCGGAGTAGAACGCCCTAAACTCACCTGCAATTAATCTGGGTAAAGCCACCTTCCGTCCCTCTACTGAACGAATGTGAGGAATATAGTTCGCCGTACGCTGCACACGAACAGAGGCTGCCAACAAGCGCCCACATTTGTCTCCAGAGGAGTAAAAAGCCTGACGAGAGCGTTGAAGATCCGCCTTAGCCTTTGCAAAAAGGAGATCCTTCACCTTCTGTCGAAGAGAGAAGTTCTCTCTCATCATCTCTGGTCAGCGAGCGTTTGTGTCTAGTTTCCAGAGTGTGGATGTCCGCCAACAGTGTATTCAGAAGTTGTAAGCAGGCCTTCTTAAGGCGTGAGCCATGCTTAATGAAAAGGCCGCGAATTACGGTTTTGTGGGCCTCCCAGACCACGCCGGGGTCAAATCCCTCTGTGGTGTTTTCCCGAAAGTAATTAGTGAGCTCCCGAAGGACCTCAGCGTTAACCTCAGGATTCTGCAGTAGAAAGTCACTGAGACGCCACACTCTGGTCCCCGCACCCACGCCATCTGCAAGACTGTATAGCAAAGAGATAGGTGCATGATCTGAGAAAGTGATCGAGCCGATCTCAGTGTCTCGCACTGCATGCAATTGGCGGTGGGGTATGAGAAAAAAGTAAATACGTGAGTAAGCTTTGTGGGGTGAGAAGAAGAAAGTATAGTCACGCTCACTGCCATGCTGCAGAAGCCAGGCATCTACTAACTGGGCATTGTGGAGCACCTGCAAAAACCGCTTCCGAATTCCATGGGGGATTGAGGAAATCCCAGAAGAGTTGTCAACCGATGGGACCAGGGGGATATTGAAGTCCCCCCCTATAATCAGTTGGCCCTCCTGAAACCCAGCAAGCTTTTCTAGGACATCCGTCATATAGACGTCCTGTCCATCGTTAGGAGCATAGAGACATGTGAAAGTAAGGCGGAAGGAGCCAACTAACCCTTGGAGAAAAAGAAAACGCCCTCCTGGGTCCAGCAACGAAGCCTCGCACGTCCACGGTACCCGGGCTGACAACAAGATGGAGACTCCCTTAGTCTTCGCAACAGAATTGGTAGCGTGATACGAGAACGGGTAAAACCGGTTCTTGAGGAACGGAGGCGATCATCTCTGAAATGGGTCTCTTGAATGAAGGCCACATCTGCATGGGAGCGATGTAATTCATTAAGGAGCACTTTCCACTTTTCTGGTATGTTGAGCCCATTAGCGTTCAGGGAGTACAACTTAAGAGAGTCCATGGCCCAGCACCGCACCCACTCCACCCACCCGGGGAGGGAAAGGAAGGAGGAAAAAAAAAAAAGGGGGGGGAAGGGGGTGAGGAGGGGAAGAGGAAGGGGGGAAAAAAGTGAGGTAGAGAGGGGGCGAGAACATATAGGGGGAGCAACAGAGGCAGAATCCGCATTGCCATTTTGCAACGCCCCGCGGCGAGGCAGGGAAGCCCGGGAGCGAAAAGAGTATTACAAACAGTGGTACGGAAATGAATCAGCCAGGATCCCCCAGCCGGGGAACCCAGAAAAGAGTAATGAGGCCCGGACATAGGCAGGGCCAGCCAGGCACAGGACAGGCATGAATAAACAGATATATAGACACACACGGTGTAGCATGCCCCATTGAGGGCGTGCGGTAAAGCCAACAGCCCCCTCCAGGGAAATCGCACCGTGCAGGTCTAGAAAATTAATCTTTACTGACTACTTGTTGCACTTCATGATCTTGTATGCTGTAAGAAGATTGTCAACAAGCTGAATGTAATTTGGTGCCTTGTAGTTTGCAAGACAATTCTCAATGACATCCTTGAAGGCTTTCCAGGTGATCCTCTCTGCCCCGACTAACAGATCTTAAAAACTGCTTGACGTTGATGACATATCTCATTTGTGGACCAACAAAAAATGCCTTTGTTAATCTTTACATCAGTTCACCTTCCTTGTTCATGGCATTCTTAAATTTTTCATCAGTGTGAGTTTTATGTCAAGCAAAAGGCAAAAATATATTTGTCGGGTCTCCATGTGGTTCATGTTCCACACCACAGTGGTTGTTCCATTTGCATATGTAACTGTACTTGGTATATCTGCACTTCATTCCATGCAGCAGAGCCACTACTTTTAGATCTCCGCAGATATTCCAGTTGTACTTGGTGTACTGGATGTGCTTTAATAACAGTCCCATATGTTTGTATGTTTCTTTTATTTGTGCAGCATAGCCGAAAGGTATTGCAAATTGCAAAAACAGAAGATTTTGATAAAACAGTACATGGAAGGTTAAATATTATTTCACTTTTATTTCTTGATTAGCAGCTAAAAGATAATCTAAAAAGTGTTAATGAAGCAAAACCTTTGTGGTTCAGTGTAAGTGCTTAAAGGATACCTGGCCATAGAGGTACCAAACAGCCCTAGGTAGTACAATGCAGACATCAATCATGATCTACCCACATTTTTGGGTGAGCCCTCCAGTGTCATTGGAACCCAGAAATCGAGGCTACTGTAATATTGCAGGTTTGAAACAAACTGATTGTGTTGAAAACTGGTCTGTTTTGTTGTGTCTTTTCCTATTGTTCTATCACTATAATGGATGGACTGCATGGCTAATGGGAACAGCAAGGAAGTGGCAGGTTGAAAAGTGGAACTAGCATGTTCCAGTAGTTGCTACCTGCATTTTACTGCCACAGCTTGTAATATATCTTTATTGCACAGACAGATTTACTTTAGATGTGTAACATTAAGGAGACTCATAAAAAAATGCTGCAGAGGGCCTGCACATACTTGCAGCAGCCTACCCACTCCTCCCATCATGACCTATCCCAACATCTTAGTAGTGAAGATAGAAGCTTGCTAAGAATCCCTCAACCTTCCTTCACTTTATGTCCACAAAAGTTTTTTTGTTTGTATGTTTTATTTTTAAGTTAGGGTCTTCTTAACTGTCCAAGGGACACATATAATAGCAAGGCATTAGTCTTAGTTTGCCTGTCCCTTTGCACAAGATTTGAATCAGGGTGATGAAGGAATGGGGAAAATGTAACCGTTTTAAAGCAGGTTCTAACTTTTGGATATTTATTTTTTTAACAACTGTTTTCAATGGAAGTTATTTTCCATCTGATAATTTACACACTACATTCATCCACAGTTCATATACAGCTCTCATCCATACTTTCTGGTTTAGTTTGTCTTTTCAAGGAGGTATGGCTCATGGTCCAACCAGATGTCTAAAAGCTGCTATGCCTCTACTATAAGTACATGTACTAGCATTAAAAATGTTACACATTAATAAAGAGTGGAGCACAAGATAATTAAAAGCAATATTCTCTGCTGTTTATTTTCTTCCCTGGTTGACGTCACTCTTGGCCTTTACAGTTTCTACCAAGTAGTAACCCACAGCTTTATCTTTTACACAACTGATATCAGTTTATTATACAGTGTAGGTCCCTTTGAAGCTGTTGAATTGTAAACATAAAAGTAGATGTTTTTAACTTTAAAAACGTATGCTTTAACTTCTTAAGTTTTTGATCAAGAACCTTTTTATTTGATAATGATCTTTTGCATGCAGAATAAATGTCCTGATTTAATGAGAAACTGATTTGCACTGAAATAATGGCATAGGGGGCTGGGTGGATGTTATGTGTTCCTGATTAATACAAGTTTCATCAAAAGCCCCAGTAACCACATGTTTAGCCTTTAATAACCTTCACAGTTCATTATAAATTTCTATATTTAATTTGGGAAAAAAAAGAATGGCAGATTAACATTTATGAAAATAATCTCCTGGATGTTGGAAAGCTAGTATTAAACATTGATATTTTTCATAATTAAAGATTTAAAGATAGCTTAGTACTAAGCAAAAGAGGACAGTATATTAGGGGAATAAGTCGATTTAATGCAAGGGCCTTTATGGAAGATTGAAGTAAAACTCTGGACAAAATATTGTAGTGGGACAGGCATTAATTCCTTATCAGGTCTTTGCTGCTGCCCACAACCACAGAAGAAAAGTCTTGTCCACCCCCAATCTAGCAATTGATGTTTGGCCTCTGCAGTGAACCTGACCTTCCTAGGTTACCTCTTTGCCTATTCCTACAGAGAATGACTATGGCACTTCAACCATTGACAGATTATCTCATAGGATTTGTGAATGCCACTGTTATGGAGAGAAAACTGTACCTGAGGATCTGCAGTACAAGGATCTCCTGCTTCTGTATTATCCATTTAATGAATCTGTACTTTCTGCTACTTCTTGAATCTTGACTACTGCTATTTCTCAAATTCTGTAAGAGATCTATGTATGCTCAGTTAGGAGAATAGGAAAAAGTATGGAGCTGATGCCTATGTAACCTTACAGATCTACGGTCCGACATTACCCACATCCGACCAGTCTGACCGGATGTGGGAGGTCAGTTTCCCATCCTTATATTTGGCGGTTGACATGGCGTTGGCATGGACTAGCCTTTGATCATTGGGGTACCCGGCCAGGGTTGGACTGGCTCTCTTTCTCATCAGTCCCTCAATGGGGAATTTCCCTCTTCTCGTGGCACATATATTTTGGGTATGGTTTTCAATTTCTCCCCCATTCCCTTTCACATCCCATTGAGCACTTTTTTGCTAGTGCACTTGGTTTAGTACCTGGTTAATTTTCTTCTATTTTTCTATTTTGCACCATTTCTTTCACTATTCCTTTATTAACTCCTTTGATTACACATCCTCATTCCTCTGGCACCTCCCACCTTGAGTCATTTGGTTTCCATACCTTGGGCACTCTCTTTGGGTCAGTTTGTCTACATTGCTAGATCTCTTCTATATAAACAGGATCTGAGATTGACTTATATTGATTATCCTATATGCATACTTACTTTTAGATCCTTTCTGGTCCCACTGTGCCTCACCTTTACCTTTTGGAGTGTTGTCTTTGAGATCCGATCCCTGCTTTGACCATGGCTCTTTCATCCCCCTCTGCGCTGGGCGATATCTGTGCCTCAGCCCCGGACCAGGATATGCCCGGGATGCCTCCATTTTCCCTTTCCAGTTTTGGCTTGTCTTCTGACAATCAATTTTGGAAATTAGTCAAGGTATCATTCCATGCAGATCCTGCACTAGATATCCTTTATTTTCAATATTCTGATACAATAATGGATTATAATGTAAATCTCCTTTCTTTTTAGATATATTATATTCTTTTAAAGCTCCTGATGAATGGACGGAGGTCCATGAAATGCGTTGAGCCTACATTTAACTCAAATGTCCCATTGTATTTGATATATATAGATTCTGAGTTGACAGACACTAAGATGTCCTATTGAATTATTTTACACTCCAAGGTCTTATCTTTGATCCTCCAATATTGTACCTATTTTTATTTTTCAATGTGTAATGTATAGCTTGCTTTATGCCATTCTTCTGTATATATCTGTATTTATATGAATATGTCAATGGTTTTTACATATATTTATACTTATTTATCAAGAATATTAATAAAATCTGTGTCTAATTGACCTAATTTAAAGTCCCACCATTTGGTCTCCTTTTTTCTCTCTTCTGCTACTTCGTGAATCTTGACTACTGCTATTTTTTAAATTCTGTAAGAGATCTATGTAAGCTCAGTTAGGAGAATAGGAAAAAAGTATGGAGCTGATGCCTATGTAACCTTACAGATCTACCTGGAGAGAGGTAAGGGACTGCATAGAAGGAAGTTTGCCATTGACCAATGTCTAGAGTTGTCTGTGAGCTTCCATAAAAGGAAGGATTGGGTATGGAGTGCTGGTGGAAATTGTGGACCAGACAACAGAGGGGTCATAGGACCAATATAGGTTTGTGTATCAAGCAAAGTATCCCACACGTAATAAACTTGGGTCTGAGTCAAATGGATAATCTATATGACCCTATAGAGCTCCAGCCAGCCAATGACAAAAAGTGTGATTACACTTTATCAATTCATTTACCACAAATGTGTATTTTGATGCATACGTAATATGCATTAAATCACTGTCTGTGTGTGTGTGTGCATCTGCATTAATATTTAAATGTAATATACTAGAAATAGGCATTTAATCACTAAATGAACACATATGCCCCCTAAATTCATTCAAAGTGAATCATATAAAATCAATAATCCAAATGCATAATTTCATATGCAAAAATTTCATAAGCCCTATTAAATATTCAGTGAATCATAATAATACGTGAAAATCCAACAACAGTGATAAAATTGGTAAAGTGTCTCAAAGGACCTGTGTTGAAATGAAGAAAAAAAAAATGAAGCCCTCCTGTGTGCAATTCAAACACCACGTGATCCCCCAGAGCACTCCGAGTACTCACCCCCAATCACTCCCTACTATCCCATAAAGCAATCTCTCTATTCCATCCAGTTCACTCCCATTCAATGCTCATACATCAATCACATAGGAAGGAGAAACACCAAAAATGTAAATCTTCCTAATTTATAGCACCATTAAATAAAAAAAAAAACATGTAAATACTGGAGAAACATGGACATTTTAGGCACACATTGGTAAAATAGAAAAAGTTTATTCAAAATAAAACAAAATTCACATCATATACTAAAACCATATAAAATCAGACCTGTGTAATTGAGTATGTGACCAAACCAAATGCTAATACTCCAGGGTCCTGTGGTGATAGCCATAGCCAGCACAATTGAGATTAGTCAGCATCAATGATTGAAACTCAACAGGTTTCGTTATATTTTGCTTCTTCAGGAGCTCATTCGATTATTCTAGATGGATAAAAAGAACAACAATAAGTACATTTCACAATATATTTAAACAATTTCTTAACTGATAGGTAAACCAGAGGTAAAAAGACTGTGCTTCAGGTCCAAAAGTGGAATACTGACATGCAAAGAGGCCAAATCATAAAAAACACACTTACAATGTTTGAATGCCAGCCCAACATAAGGAATGCCACTTAATCTCAGACATTCCTGTCAGCTCTGGCTGTGATCCCAAGCCGTGAGCGGACTGGTGGTGACCAAATGACGTAACTCCAGAAAACTACACCTTACGCATTTTGGCGTCAAGCTGATTTTTGATTTCATATGATTTCCTTTGGATTCATTTATTTTCAATTTATTTAGGTGATCAATGTGATTAATTGCATATTTATAATATAATCGGTGTTAGGAGATACACACAGTGATTTCACATAATTTTAATTGAATTTATTCAATTTGTGCACATTAGGGTTGAGCTAACACGGACTGTATTATTCGTGTTCGTACCGAATAATTGGATTTTTGTTACCCGAACACGGACTCGAAAACTTTACTGTATGTTCGGGTAAAAATCCGTGTTCGGTCATTTTATTTCCGGGTTTTGCATGCATTGGCGCACTTTTCATGGCGGGCTTTCAACAGCCAATCAACAAGCGTTTAACTGGTGTGCCTAAGCCATCCCAGCCATGCCTACAAATGTATTAGTAGCTGTGATTGGCCGTCTGAAGCATGTGACCAAGTCTTTATAAGTTCGAGGCAGCGCCGCTGCGGTGTCATTCTGCTGTGTACTAGTTCAGGGACAGAGCACACATACGTGCTGGCTGCTGATTAGGGACAGACAGGCAGGCAAAACTCATTTGTGTCCACATAGAATTGAGGGATAGGTCGGAGTGTGTTAGGCAGGGCGAGTTGTAGGCATTTTAGGGCGAGGCTGCTGCTGATTTTTAGGGTCAGTGTGTGTCTGGATAGAATTGAGGGACAGGTCGGAGTGTGTTAGGCAGGGCGAGTTGTAGGCATTTTAGGGCGAGGCTGCTGCTGATTTTTAGGGTCAGTGTGTTCTACAAACTACAATCGATATTGCTGTGTGGGGTGGGGTTTGCAGTCACCCGATCTACGACCATCATCTTATCAATCCTTTTAGGGAGAGAGTCTGCTGATTTTTAGGGTCAGTGTGTTCTACAAACTACAATCGATATTGCTGTGTGGGGTGGGGTTTGCAGTCACCCGATCTACAATCATCATCTTATCAATCCTTTTAGGGAGAGAGTCTGCTGATTTTTAGGGTCAGTGTGTTCTACAAACTACAATCGATATTGCTGTGTGGGGTGGGGTTTGCAGTCACCCGATCTACGATCATCATCCTATCAATCCTTTTAGGGAGAGAGTCTGCTGATTTTTAGGGTCAGACAGTGTGTTCTACAAACTACAATCGATATTGCTGTGTGGGGTGGGATAGGAGATAGGCAGGTGTCAGTGGTCCACATCCATTTTGCTGTGTGTGGGCTGCTGTGAACACAATCTTTTTGGGGTGCAGTGAACACAATCTTTTTGGGGTGCAGTGAACACAATCTTTTTGCCCACTGAGGAGGAGGGAGAAAAGTATTTTTCTATCAGTCACTGTGTGCAGCATTTTTTCTTCAGTTGTGCTGTGCTGACTGATCATACACTGCTGTGTTCAGTTCATATGTGCTATCATTGAGTGGTTTCAAAAATCATACACTTTTTTTCTATTCCACTATTCAATATACAGCCTTGGGTTAAAAAAAATTAAATTGTGGCCTGAAGCAGAGCTGAATGATATTTGGGGTTTTTGGGGTTCATCTCATACTTCTGAAGATTTGAGGGTGCTGCCTGTTCCAAACTCCTCCTACTCCTCATCCAGCCTTTTAGGGGTACAAACAATACTAATTGGGGCCTAGTGTGCTTCTGTACGTGTGAGATACATACACTTTTTTTGATCATATTTCCTATTCCGCTATTCAATAAAAACCTTTGGGGATCAATTAAATTGCGGGATAGTTTGTGTTGGTACGTGTGAGATCCACCTTTCCAAGGTTTTGGGGTTCATCTCATACTTCTGAAGATTTGAGGGTGCTGCCTGTTCCAAACTCCTCCTACTCCTCATCCAGCCTTTTAGGGGTACAAACAATAGTAATTGGGGCCTAGTGTGCTTCTGTACGTGTGCGATACATACACTTTTTTTGATCATATTTCCTATTCCGCTATTCAATAAAAACCTTTGGGGATCAATTAAATTGCGGGATAGTTTGTGTTGGTACGTGTGAGATCCACCTTTCCAAGTTTTTGGGGTTCATCTCATACTCCTGAAGATTTGAGGGTACTGCCTGTTCCAAACTCCTCCTACTCCTCATCCAGCCTTTTAGGGTTACAAACAATAGTAGTTGGGGCCTAGTGTGCTTCTGTACGTGTGAGATACATACACTTTTTTTGATCATATTTCCTATTCCGCTATTCAATAAAAACCTTTGGGGATCAATTAAATTGCAGGATAGTTTGTGTTGGTACGTGTGAGATCTACCTTTCCAAGTTTTTGGGGTTCATCTCATACTTCTGAAGATTTGAGGGAGCTGCCTGTTCCAAACTCCTCCTACACCTCATCCAGCCTTTTAGGGGTACAAACAATAGTAATTGGGGCCTAGTGTACTTCTGTATGTGTGAGATACATACACTTTTTTTGATCATATTTCCTATTCCGCTATTCAATAAAAACCTTTTGGGATCAATTAAATTGCAGGATAGTTTGTGTTGGTACGTGTGAGATACACCTTTCCAAGTTTTTGGGGTTCCTCTCATACTTCTGAAGATTTGAGGGTGCTGCCTGTTCCAAACGCCTCCTACTCCTCATCCTGCCTTTAGGGGTACAAACAATAGTAATTGGGGCCTAGTGTGCTTCTGTACGTGTGAGATACATACACTTTTTTTGATCATATTTCCTATTCCGCTATTCAATAAAAACCTTTGGGGATCAATTAAATTGCGGGATAGTTTGTGTTGGTACGTGTGAGATCCACCTTTCCAAGTTTTTGGGGTTCATCTCATACTTCTGAAGATTTGAGGGTGCTGCCTGTTCCAAACTCCTCCTACTCCTCATCCTGCCTTTAGGGGTACAAACAATAGTAATTGGGGCCTAGTGTGCTTCTGTACGTGTGAGATACATACACTTTTTTTGATTATATTTCCTATTCCGCTATTCAATAAAAACCTTTGGGGATCAATTAAATTGCGGGATAGTCTGTTTTGGTACGTGTGAGATCCACCTTTCCAAGTTTTTGGGGTTCATCTCATACTTCTGAAGATTTGAGGGTGCTGCCTGTTCCAAACTCCTCCTACTCCTCATCCAGACTTTTAGGGGTACAAACAATAGTAATTGGAGCCTAGTGTACTTCTGTATGTGTGAGATACATACACTTTTTTTGATCATATTTCCTATTCCGCTATTCAATAAAAACCTTTGGGGATCAATTAAATTGCGGGATAGTTTGTGTTGGTACGTGTGAGATCCACCTTTCCAAGTTTTTGGGGTTCATCTCATACTTCTAAAGATTTGAGGGTGCTGCCTGTTCCAAACTCCTCCTACTCCTCATCCTGCCTTTAGGGGTACAAACAATAGTAATTGGGGCCTAGTGTGCTTCTGTACGTGTGAGATACATACACTTTTTTTGATCATATTTCCTATTCCGCTATTCAATAAAAACCTTTAGGGATCAATTAAATTGCGGGATAGTCTGTGTTGATACGTGTGAGATCCACCTTTCCAAGTTTTTGGCGTTCATCTCATACTTCTGAAGATTTGAGGGTGCTGCCTGTTCCATACTCCTCCTACTCCTCATCCAGCCTTTTAGGGGTACAAACAATAGTAATTGGGGCCTAGTGTGGTTTTGTACGTGTGAGATACATACACTTTTTTTGATCATATTTCCTATTCCGCTATTCAATAAAAACCTTTAGGGATCAATTAAATTGCGGGATAGTCTGTGTTGGTACGTGTGAGATCCACCTTTCCAAGTTTTTGGGGTTCATCTCATACTTCTGAAGATTTGAGGGTGCTGCCTGTTCCAAACTCCTCCTACTCCTCATCCTGCCTTTAGGGGTACAAACAATAGTAATTGGGGCCTAGTGTGCTTCTGTACGTGTGAGATACATACACTTTTTTTGATCATATTTCCTATTCCGCTATTCAATAAAAAACCTTTGGGGATCAATTAAATTGCGGGATAGTTTGTGTTGGTACGTGTGAGATCCACCTTTCCAAGTTTTTGGGGTTCATCTCATACTTCTGAAGATTTGAGGGTGCTGCCTGTTCCAAACTCCTCCTACTCCTCATCCTGCCTTTAGGGGTACAAACAATAGTAATTGGGGCCTAGTGTGCTTCTGTACGTGTGAGATACATACACTTTTTTTGATCATATTTCCTATTCCGCTATTCAATAAAAACCTTTGGGGATCAATTAAATTGCGGGATAGTTTGTGTTGGTAAGTGTGAGATCCACCTTTCCAAGTTTTTGGGGTTCATCTCATACTTCTGAAGATTTGAGGGTGCTGCCTGTTCCAAACTCCTCCTACTCCTCATCCTGCCTTTAGGGGTACAAACAATAGTAATTGGGGCCTAGTGTGCTTCTGTACGTGTGAGATACATACACTTTTTTTGATCATATTTCCTATTCCGCTATTCAATAAAAACCTTTGGGGATCAATTAAATTGCGGGATAGTCTGTGTTGGTACGTGTGAGATCCACCTTTCCAAGTTTTTGGGGTTCATCTCATACTTCTGAAGATTTGAAGGTGCTGCCTGTTCCAAACTCCTCCTACTCCTCATCCAGACTTTTAGGGGTACAAACAATAGTAATTGGGGCCTAGTGTACTTCTGTATGTGTGAGATACATACACTTTTTTTGATCATATTTCCTATTCCGCTATTCAATAAAAACCTTTGGGGATCAATTAAATTGCGGGATAGTTTGTGTTGGTACGTGTGAGATCCACCTTTCCAAGTTTTTGGGGTTCATCTCATACTTCTGAAGATTTGAGGGTGCTGCCTGTTCCAAACTCCTCCTACTCCTCATCCTGCCTTTAGGGGTACAAACAATAGTAATTGGGGACTAGTGTGCTTCTGTACGTGTGAGATACATACACTTTTTTTGATCATATTTCCTATTCCGCTATTCAATAAAAACCTTTGGGGATCAATTAAATTGTGGGATAGTTTGTGTTGGTACGTGTGAGATCCACCTTTCCAAGTTTTTGGGGTTCATCTCATACTTCTGAAGATTTGAGGGTGCTGCCTGTTCCAAACTCCTCCTACTCCTCATCCTGCCTTTAGGGGTACAAACAATAGTAATTGGGGCCTAGTGTGCTTCTGTACGTGTGAGATACATACACTTTTTTTGATCATATTTCCTATTCCGCTATTCAATAAAAACCTTTGGGGATCAATTAAATTGCGGGATAGTCTGTGTTGATACGTGTGAGATCCACCTTTCCAAGTTTTTGGCGTTCATCTCTTACTTCTGAAGATTTGAGTGTGCTGCCTGTTCCATACTCCTCCTACTCCTCATCCAGCCTTTTAGGGGTACATACAATAGTAATTGGGGCCTAGTGTGGTTTTGTACGTGTGAGATACATACACTTTTTTTGATCATATTTCCTATTCCGCTATTCAATAAAAACCTTTAGGGATCAATTAAATTGCGGGATAGTCTGTGTTGGTACGTGTGAGATCCACCTTTCCAAGTTTTTGGGGTTCATCTCATACTTCTGAAGATTTGAGGGTGCTGCCTGTTCCAAACTCCTCCTACTCCTCATCCTGCCTTTAGGGGTACAAACAATAGTAATTGGGGCCTAGTGTGCTTCTGTACGTGTGAGATACATACACTTTTTTTGATCATATTTCCTATTCCGCTATTCAATAAAAACCTTTGGGGATCAATTAAATTGCAGGATAGTTTGTGTTGGTACGTGTGAGATCCACCTTTCCAAGTTTTTGGGGTTCATCTCATACTTCTGAAGATTTGAGGGTGCTGCCTGTTCCAAACTCCTCCTACTCCTCATCCTGCCTTTAGGGGTACAAACAATGTAATTGGGGCCTAGTGTGCTTCTGTACGTGTGAGATACATACACTTTTTTTGATCATATTTCCTATTCCGCTATTCAATAAAAACCTTTGGGGATCAATTAAATTGCGGGATAGTCTGTGTTGGTACGTGTGAGATCCACCTTTCCAAGTTTTTGGGGTTCATCTCATACTTCTGAAGATTTGAGGGTGCTGCCTGTTCCAAACTCCTCCTACTCCTCATCCAGACTTTTAGGGGTACAAACAATAGTAATTGGGGCCTAGTGTACTTCTGTATGTGTGAGATACATACACTTTTTTTGATCATATTTCCTATTCCGCTATTCAATAAAAACCTTTGGGGATCAATTAAATTGTGGGATAGTTTGTGTTGGTACGTGTGAGATCCACCTTTCCAAGTTTTTGGGGTTCATCTCATACTTCTGAAGATTTGAGGGTGCTGCCTGTTCCAAACTCCTCCTACTCCTCATCCTGCCTTTAGGGGTACAAACAATAGTAATTGGGGCCTAGTGTGCTTCTGTACGTGTGAGATACATACACTTTTTTTGATCATATTTCCTATTCCGCTATTCAATAAAAACCTTTGGGGATCAATTAAATTGCGGGATAGTTTGTGTTGGTAAGTGTGAGATCCACCTTTCCAAGTTTTTGGGGTTCATCTCATACTTCTGAAGATTTGAGGGTGCTGCCTGTTCCAAACTCCTCCTACTCCTCATCCTGCCTTTAGGGGTACAAACAATAGTAATTGGGGCCTAGTGTGCTTCTGTACGTGTGAGATACATACACTTTTTTTGATCATATTTCCTATTCCGCTATTCAATAAAAACCTTTGGGGATCAATTAAATTGCGGGATAGTTTGTGTTGGTACGTGTGAGATCCACCTTTCCAAGTTTTTGGGGTTCATCTCATACTTCTGAAGATTTGAGGGTGCTGCCTGTTCCAAACTCCTCCTACTCCTCATCCTGCCTTTAGGGGTACAAACAATAGTAATTGGGGCCTAGTGTGCTTCTGTACGTGTGAGATACATACACTTTTTTTGATCATATTTCCTATTCCGCTATTCAATAAAAACCTTTGGGGATCAATTAAATTGCGGGATATTCTGTGTTGGTACGTGTGAGATCCACCTTTCCAAGTTTTTGGGGTTCATCTCATACTTCTGAAGATTTGAGGGTGCTGCCTGTTCCAAACTCCTCCTACTCCTCATCCAGACTTTTAGGGGTACAAACAATAGTAATTGGGGCCTAGTGTACTTCTGTATGTGTGAGATACATACACTTTTTTTGATCATATTTCCTATTCCGCTATTCAATAAAAACCTTTGGGGATCAATTAAATTGTGGGATAGTTTGTGTTGGTACGTGTGAGATCCACCTTTCCAAGTTTTTGGGGTTCATCTCATACTTCTGAAGATTTGAGGGTGCTGCCTGTTCCAAACTCCTCCTACTCCTCATCCTGCCTTTAGGGGTACAAACAATAGTAATTGGGGCCTAGTGTGCTTCTGTACGTGTGAGATACATACACTTTTTTTGATCATATTTCCTATTCCGCTATTCAATAAAAACCTTTGGGGATCAATTAAATTGCGGGATAGTTTGTGTTGGTAAGTGTGAGATCCACCTTTCCAAGTTTTTGGGGTTCATCTCATACTTCTGAAGATTTGAGGGTGCTGCCTGTTCCAAACTCCTCCTACTCCTCATCCTGCCTTTAGGGGTACAAACAATAGTAATTGGGGCCTAGTGTGCTTCTGTACGTGTGAGATACATACACTTTTTTTGATCATATTTCCTATTCCGCTATTCAATAAAAACCTTTGGGGATCAATTAAATTGCGGGATAGTTTGTGTTGGTACGTGTGAGATCCACCTTTCCAAGTTTTTGGGGTTCATCTCATACTTCTGAAGATTTGAGGGTGCTGCCTGTTCCAAACTCCTCCTACTCCTCATCCTGCCTTTAGGGGTACAAACAATAGTAATTGGGGCCTAGTGTGCTTCTGTACGTGTGAGATACATACACTTTTTTGATCATATTTCCTACTCCGCTATTCAATAAAAACCTTTTGGGTCAATTAAATTGCGGGATAGTTTGTGTTGGTACGTGTGAGATCCACCTTTCCAAGTTTTTGGGGTTCATCTCATACTTCTGAAGATTTGAGGGTGCTGCCTGTTCCAAACTCCTCCTACTCCTCATCCAGCCTTTTAGGGGTACAAACAATAGTAATTGGGGCCTAGTGTGCTTCTGTACGTGTGAGATACATACACTTTTTTTGATCATATTTCCTACTCCGCTATTCAATAAAAACCTTTTGGGTCAATTAAATTGCGGGATAGTTTGTGTTGGTACGTGTGAGATCCACCTTTCCAAGTTTTTGGGGTTCATCTCATACTTCTGAAGATTTGAGGGTGCTGCCTGTTCCAAACTCCTCCTACTCCTCATCCTGCCTTTAGGGGTACAAACAATAGTAATTGGGGCCTAGTGTGCTTCTGTACGTGTGAGATACATACACTTTTTTTGATCATATTTCCTATTCCGCTATTCAATAAAAACCTTTGGGGATCAATTAAATTGCGGGATAGTTTGTGTTGGTACGTGTGAGATCCACCTTTCCAAGTTTTTGGGGTTCATCTCATACTTCTGAAGATTTGAGGGTGCTGCCTGTTCCAAACTCCTCCTACTCCTCATCCTGCCTTTAGGGGTACAAACAATAGTGTCAGGATCTGTGTCATTACGTGGGTCACCTGCTGGTGGCACTGTTGTTCCTGGAACTGAGGGGCGCAGTTCCAGGGCCCACCAGCGGGTGTCTCCCAGCAGCTGGACTGTTCTTTTAATTAAGCTGCACCTGAGGAGGACTGCTGAGGGAATATAAGCCCGCCCTTCACTGAGGCTCAGTGCTTCAGTATTTTCTCTGCTAGCCGTGTCCCTGTCTGAACCTGTATCCTGAAACCTGTATCCTGAAACCTGTATCCTGAAACCTGTATCCTGAAACCTGTATCCTGAAACCTGTATCCTGATCCTGAGTCCTGTTCCCTGCATCCTGCTTCCTTTACCTGGCTCCTTGCTTTCCTTGTCTCCTGTTCCTGTCCTGTCCTGCAATTGTTTGCTCCATCCCTTTGTATATAGTTTGTTAGGTTCTATTGGGGTTTTGTACTGTTATCATTTATATTTTGTTTACTTGTTTATGGTCACTGGTGTTGGTATTGGAGTGTGTCATTTTGCTTAATAAACTTATTTACATCTTTATCCATCTGGGTCCTGATTCCTTGGTGCAGCCAACTGATCTGATCACTCTTGCTGGATGCCTGCATGTGGTATCCCTGACAGAATACTGAAGCCACTAACGATCACATCGTTTGCACCTGGGAATTAGGAATTTTCTGGTTGTTGCAAGATGCAGTCAGAGGAGGTCTTTTATTTTTCTTTGCTTGTAACAGAAGACAGGGAATATTGTCGCCAAATTTTGAAAACTTACACTAGCGAGCAGTTGTTGGAATGCATCCGTCTGGCCCACTCGTTTGTTGACAAAGGCAGAGTTTTGTTCAAAGAGATTCAGCCACTTATTCAGCTCTGTGCAGAGTTGGCTTTATCTAATACCCCTAAGGGTGGTGATGATTATTCTCCTCCTTTTAGTGTCTCTCAGGTGGTATCTCTTGTGTGGCTCTTGGAAGATGATAAACCCTATTTTATTGAACATTATTCAGTGTATTCTCCAGAGGCCCTGTTGGATTGCATGAATGCTGTATATTCTCTAATCAGACAAGGGGGTTGTAAATTGAGTTTTGTTCAGGCCTTACTGCAAACCTGGTCAGATCTTTCCAATTTAGCATCAGCTAACTCACACCAATCCACTTCTGCCTCTGGACACCAGTTTTCTCAAAGTTTCTCCTCTCCGTTACCCGTAGCAACCACAGCTGCAGTTAGGTATGGTTTGCTTTCCACTGCTTGTTCATATCCTGGCTTAACGAGTTGCACTTTTCCTGCATTTAACTCTGTGAAAACTTCCTCTACTACTCTGTTGCCCCTAGCAACCTCTCAGAAATTCTCCTCTGTAACTGTCTCTCCTTTTTCACCATCTCCCAATACTGCCATTTCGCTTCCATCTACTTCACAATCTATTCATAGCCCTGCAACCACTAGCAAGATTTCTGTATCTAAACCTAAAAAGAAAAGGAGATTTTTCCCAACACATACAATTATACCTGTTACCCAGCCTGCTGATCCAGTGCCCGCTGATCTGGTGCCTCCTACTGAGCCTGTTGATCCAGTGCCCACTGATCCGGTGCCTCCTACTGAGCCTGCTGATTTAGTGCCCGCTGTTCTGATGCCTGTTGTTCCAGTGCCTGCTGATCCAGTGCCCACTGATCCGGTGCCTCCTACTGAGCCTGCTGATCCAATGCCCACTGTTCTGATGCCTGCTGTTCCAGTGCCCGCTGATCTGGTGCCTCCTACTGAGCCCGCTGATCCAGTACCTGCTGTTCCGGTGCCCGCTGATCCGGTGCCTCCTACTGAGCCTGCTGATCCAGTGCCCACTGATCCGTTGCCTTCTACTGAGCCTGTTGATCCAGTGCCCGCTGTTCTGATGCCTGTTGTTCCAGTGCCCGCTGATCCAGTGCCCACTGATCCGGTGCCTCCTACTGAGCCTGCTGATCCAGTGCCCACTGTTCTGATGCCTGCTGTTACAGTGCCCGCTGATCTGGTGCCTCCTACTGAGCCTGCTGGTCAAGTGCCTGCTGTTCTGATGCCTGCTGATCCAGTGCCCGCTGATCTGGCGCCTCTAACTGAGCCTGTTGATCCAGTGCCCACTGATCCGGTGCCTCCTACTGAGCCTGCTGATCCAGTGCCCGCTGTTCTGATGCCTGTTGTTCCAGTGCCTGCTGATCCAGTGCCCACTGATCTGGTGCCTCCTACTGAGCCTGCTGATCCAGTGCCCACTGTTCTGATGCCTGCTGTTCCAGTGCCCGCTGATCTGGTGCCTTCTACTGAGCCCGCTGATCCAGTGCCTGCTGTTCCGGTGCCCGCTGATCCAGTGCCTCCTACTGAGCCTGCTGACCCAGTGCCCACTGATCCGGTACCTTCTACTGAGCCTGCTGATCCAGTGCCCGCTGTTCTGATGCCTGTTGTTCCAGTGCCCACTGATCCGGTGCCTCCTACTGAGCCTGCTGATCCAGTGCCCACTGTTCTGATGCCTGCTGTTACAGTGCCCGCTTGTCTGGTGCCTCCGACTGAGCCTGCTGATCCAGTGCCCGCTGATCTGGTGCCTCTTAATGAGCCTGTTGATCCAGTGCCCACTGATCCGGTGCCTCCTACTGAGCCTGCTGATCCAGTGCTCGCTGTTCTGATGCCTGTTGTTCCAGTGCCCGCTGATCCAGTGCCCACTGATCCGGTGCCTCCTACTGAGCCTGCTGATCCAGTGCCCACTGTTCTGATGCCTGCTGTTCCAGTGCCCGCTGATCTGGTGCCTCCTACTGAGCCCGCTGATCCAGTGCCCTTTGATCCGGTGCCTTGTACTGAGCCTGCTGATCCAGTGCCCGCTGTTCTGATGCCTGTTGTTCCAGTGCCCACTGATCCGGTGCCTCCTACTGAGCCTGCTGATCCAGTGCCCTTTGATCCGGTGCCTTGTACTGAGCCTGCTGATCCAGTGCCCGCTGTTCTGATGCCTGTTGTTCCAGTGCCCACTGATCCGGTGCCTCCTACTGAGCCTGCTGATCCAGTGCCTGCTGTTACATTGCCCGCTGATCTGGTGCCTTCTACTGAGCCTGCTGATCCAGTGCCCACTGATCCTGTGCCTCCTACTGAGCCTGCTGATCCAGTGCCTGCTGTTCTGATGCCTGCTGGTCCAGTGCCCACTGATCCGGTGCCTCCTACTGAGCCTGCTGATCCAGTGCCCGCTGTTCTGGTGCCCGCTGTTCTGGTGACCACTACCCAGTCTGCTGACCCAGTGCTTGCTGACCCAGTGCCCGCTGACCCAGTGCCTGCTGTTCCGGTGCCTGCTGATCCGGTGTCTCTTACTCAGCCCGCTGATCCGGTGCCAGCTGATCCCGTGCCCGCTGTTCTGGTGACCACTACTGTGCCTGCTGATCCTGTGCCTGCTGATCCTGTGCCTGCTGATCCTGTGCCTGCTGATCTTGTGCCTGCTGATCCTTTGCCTGCTGACCCAGTGCTTGCTGTTCCAGTGCCCGCTGACCCAGTGCTTGCTGTTCCGGTGCCTGCTGACCCAGTGTTTGCTGATCCAGTGCCTGCTGAGCCACGGTCTGCCGCCCTGTTTGATGTGCCACTGTCTGTTGCCCAGCCTGGTTTGCCACTGCCGGATATCCTGCATGCCGCTGGCGCTCCCCTGCTTGATGTCCAGCTTGCCTTCAGTCCCAGTGTTGGGACATGTGTTGCAATGAGGGCAGGTGTATCCCTAATGTTACGCCTCTTCAGGAACTTGACCTGTGGGGTGCCAAGACGGCTTCCAGACCCTGGTGGTGGGGCGCATGATCAATTGCTGGACTCTGGTGGCACGCCTTCCGGCAAGTTAAAGGACTTTGGCCTAGAGAGTGCTAGAAGACCCGCAGACATGGAGGGGAGACCTTTTTGGACTTTCGGGGTAGAAGCACAATGGAGCGTCCGGAGGCCGCTCCTTAAAGGGGGGGAACTGTCAGGATCTGTGTCATTACGTGGGTCACCTGCTGGTGGCACTGTTGTTCCTGGAACTGAGGGGCGCAGTTCCAGGGCCCACCAGCGGGTGTCTCCCAGCAGCTGGACTGTTCTTTTAATTAAGCTGCACCTGAGGAGGACTGCTGAGGGAATATAAGCCTGCCCTTCACTGAGGCTCAGTGCTTCAGTATTTTCTCTGCTAGCCGTGTCCCTGTCTGAACCTGTATCCTGAAACCTGTATCCTGAAACCTGTATCCTGAAACCTGTATCCTGAAACCTGTATCCTGATCCTGAGTCCTGTTCCCTGCATCCTGCTTCCTTTACCTGGCTCCCTGCTTTCCTTGTCTCCTGTTCCTGTCCTGTCCTGCAATTGTTTGCTCCATCCCTTTGTATATAGTTTGTTAGGTTCTATTGGGGTTTTGTACTGTTATCATTTATATTTTGTTTACTTGTTTATGGTCACTGGTGTTGGTATTGGAATGTGTCATTTTGCTTAATAAACTTATTTACATCTTTATCCATCTGGGTCCTGATTCCTTGGTGCAGCCAACTGATCTGATCACTCTTGCTGGATGCCTGCATGTGGTATCCCTGACAAATAGTAATTGGGGCCTAGTGTGCTTCTGTACGTGTGAGATACATACACTTTTTTTGATCATATTTCCTATTCCGCTATTCAATAAAAACCTTTGGGGATCAATTAAATTGCGGGATAGTTTGTGTTGGTACGTGTGAGATCCACCTTTCCAAGTTTTTGGGGTTCATCTCATACTTCTGAAGATTTGAGGGTGCTGCCTGTTCCAAACTCCTCCTACTCCTCATCCTGCCTTTAGGGGTACAAACAATAGTAATTGGGGCCTAGTGTGCTTCTGTACGTGTGAGATACATACACTTTTTTTGATCATATTTCCTATTCCGCTATTCAATAAAAACCTTTGGGGATCAATTAAATTGCGGGATAGTCTGTGTTGGTACGTGTGAGATCCACCTTTCCAAGTTTTTGGGGTTCATCTCATACTTCTGAAGATTTGAGGGTGCTGCCTGTTCCAAACTCCTCCTACTCCTCATCCTGCCTTTAGGGGTACAAACAATAGTAATTGGGGCCTAGTGTGCTTCTGTACGTGTGAGATACATACACTTTTTTTGATCATATTTCCTATTCCGCTATTCAATAAAAACCTTTGGGGATCAATTAAATTGCGGGATAGTCTGTGTTGGTACGTGTGAGATCCACCTTTCCAAGTTTTTGGGGTTCATCTCATACTTCTGAAGATTTGAGGGTGCTGCCTGTTCCAAACTCCTCCTACTCCTCATCCTGCCTTTAGGGGTACAAACAATAGTAATTGGGGCCTAGTGTGCTTCTGTACGTGTGAGATACATACACTTTTTTTGATCATATTTCCTATTCCGCTATTCAATAAAAACCTTTGGGGATCAATTTAATTGCGGGATAGTTTGTGTTGGTACGTGTGAGATCCACCTTTCCAAGGTTTATGGGTTCATCTCATACTTCTGAAGATTTGAGGGTGCTGCCTGTTCCAAACTCCTCCTACTCCTCATCCTGCCTTTAGGGGTACAAACAATAGTAATTGGGGCCTAGTGTGCTTCTGTATGTGTGAGATACATACACTTTTTTTGATCATATTTCCTATTCCGCTATTCAATAAAAACCTTTGGGGATCAATTAAATTGCGGGATAGTTTGTGTTGGTACGTGTGAGATCCACCTTTCCAAGTTTTTGGGGTTCATCTCATACTTCTGAAGATTTGAGGGTGCTGCCTGTTCCAAACTCCTCCTACTCCTCATCCAGCCTTTTAGGGGTACAAACAATAGTAATTGGGGCCTAGTGTGCTTCTGTACGTGTGAGATACATACACTTTTTTTGATCATATTTCCTATTCCGCTATTCAATAAAAACCTTTGGGGATCAATTAAATTGCGGTATAGTCTGTGTTGGCACGTGTGAGATCCACCTTTCCAAGTTTTTGGGGTTCATCCCATACTTCTGAAGATTTGAGGTTGTTGCCTGTTCCAAACTCCTCCTACTCCTCATCCTGCCTTTAGGGGTACAAACAATAGTAATTGGGGCCTAGTGTTCTTCTGTACGTGTGAGATACATACACTTTTTTTGATCATATTTTCTATTCCGCTATTTAATCAAAACCTTTGGGTATAAACAATTAAATTGCGGGATAGTCTGTGTCGGTACGTGTGAGATACACCTTTCCAATTTTTGGGGCTCATCTCATACTGCCGAGGATTTGAGGGTGCTTCAGTCTGCCTCCTGCCTGTTCCGAACTCCTCCTACTCCTCATCCTGCCTTTAGGGTACAAAAAATTGTAATCGGGACCTAGATTGTGTTTGTACGTGTGAGATACACCGTTTTGTAAAATTTGTCCTATTCCGCTTTTCAATATACACCCTGTTTGAGTGTAAAAAATTAAATTGCGGGATAGTCTGTATCGGTACATGTGAGATACACCTTTTTAAATTTGTTTGGCGCATCTCCTTCTACCACTGAGGATTGCAGGGCGCTTCAGTTTGCCTCCTGTTCCCAACTCCTCCTACTCCTCTTCCTCATCCTGCCTTTAGGGTACAAAAAATTTTAATCGGGGCCTAGTCTGTGTTTGTACGTGTGAGATACACCGTTTTTTAATCCTTTTTCCTATTCTGCTATTCAATATACACCCTTTTGGGGTAAAAAAACATTAAATTGCGGCATAGTTTGCATATTTGACTGTCAGATACACCCGTGCGATACTGTTGTTGTTTTGTTCCGCTATTCAATAAACACCTTTCTAGGGCAAGATCATAAATTACAGAAATATGAGGAGACCGTCAAATAGGGGCCGTGGCCTGGGTCGTGGTGCTGCTGGTAGAGCTCCTGTTGCAAGGAGAGGACGTGGTCGATCTGTGCCAGCTACACGCACAAGTGAAATACCTTCCACAAGTGTGAGTAGGCGACAGAACCTGCAGCAGTATTTGGTAGGGCATAATGCGCCTCTAGACGTGATGAGGCCTGAAGAAGTACAGGCGATAGTAGATTGGGTTGCTGACAGTGCCTCCAGTTCCTTCACATTGTCTCCCACCCAGTCTACTGCAGAAAGGTCAGAGTTGGCACCTACAGCCAATATCCAACCGTCTTTCACCTCACCCCCTTGGAAATCAGGCAAGCAGTCTGAGCCCCAATCCATACAGCAGTCTCTAGTTCTTTTTGAGGACTCTGTCAGCAGGGTTTCCCAGGGCCATCCACCTAGCCCTGCCCCAGAAGTGGAAGAGATTGAGTGCAGCGATGCCCAACCACTTATTTCTCCAGATGAGTACATGCAAGGACGATTGCAGCACGTCTCCGATGATGACGAAACGCAGGTGCCAACTGCTGTGGCGTTCAGAATTGTGGAGACCGACAAGGAGGGCAGGGGTGAAGACTGGGTGGAAGATGATGTGGAGGACGATGAGGTCCTCGACCCCACATGGAATGAAGGTCATGCAGGTGACCTGAGTAGTTTGGAGGAAGAGGCGGTGGTCGCACAGAGCCACCAGCACAGCAGAAGAGGGAGCAGGGTGCAGAAGCGGAGCGGTCGTGCCCTAGACACTACGCCTGCTACTGCCCAATACAGCAAGGGAACGAGCGCTCCAAAGCCAGCTCAAAGGAGTTCTCTAGCGTGGAAGTTCTTTAGAAAATGTGCTGATGACAGGACACGAGTGGTTTGCACCCTGTGCAATCAGAGCCTGAAGCGAGGCATAAACCTTCTCAACCTGAGCACAACCTGCATGATCAGGCATCTAAGTGCAAAGCACGAGCTGCAGTGGAGTAGACACCTTCAAAACCAAGAAACGTCTCTGGCTCATACTGCTTCCTCTTCTGCTGCAGTCTCGGCCGCTCCAGCCACATCTGTAGTGATACCGGCACCTGCCACCCCGCGAACAGAGGATCTGTCAGCAACACCACCACCTGGGTCACCAACCATCTCCACAATGTCCCGTGGAAGCGTTCAGCTTTCCATCTCCCAAACACTTGAGAGGAAGAGGAAGTACCCCCCTACCCACCCGCGATCCCTGGCCCTGAATGCCAGCATTTCAAAATTCTTGGCCTTTGAAATGCTGTCATTCCGTCTGGTGGAGACACACAGTTTTAAAAACCTTATGTCGGTGGCTGTCCCACAGTACGTCGTGCCCAGCCGCCACTACTTTTCCAGGCAAGCCATCCCTTCCCTGCACAACCAAGTGGGGGAAAAAATCAGGTGTTCACTGCGCAACGCCATCTCTGGCAAGGTCCACCTAACTACCGATACGTGGACCAGTAAGCACGGTCAGGGGCGTTATATCTCTCTAATGGCACACTGGGTAAATGCAGTGGCGGATGGGCCTGAGGCGGATAGCAATTTGGCGCATGTCCTTCCACCACCGAGGATTGCAGGGCGCTTCAGTTTGCCTCCTGTTCCTAACTCCTCCTACTCCGCTTCCTCATCCTCTACCGCCTCCTCATCCGGACAGCGTAACACCTTCACCACCAACTTCAGCACGGCCAGGGGTAAACGACAGCAGGCAGTTATAAAACGTGCCTGTTTGGGGGACAAACCACACACCGCGCAGGAGTTGTGGAGGAGCATGGAACAGCAGACAAATGAGTGGTTGCTGCCAGCGAGCCTCAAGCCCGGTCTGGTGGTGTGCGATAACTGGCGAAATCTCATAGCAGCTCTGGGCCTAGCCGGTTTGACGCACATCCCTTGCCTGGCGCATGTGCTGAATTTGGTGGTGCAAAGGTTCCTTAAAAACTACCCCGATATGTCAGAGCTGCTGCAGAAAGTGCGGGCCGTCTGTGCGCACTTTCGGCGTTCTCACCCTGCTGCTGCTCGCCTGTCAGCGCTGCAGCGTAACTTAGGCCTTCCCGCTCACCGCCTCATATGTGACGTGCCCACAAGGTGGAACTCCACCTTGCACATGCTGCAAAGACTGTGCGAGCAGCAGCAGGCCAAAGTGGAGTTTCAGCTGCAGCACGCACGCGTGAGTCGCTCTGCGGAACAGCACCACTTCACCACCAATAACTGGGCCTCCATGCGAGACCTGTGTGCCTTGTTGCGCTGTTTTGAGTACTCCACCAACATGGCCAGTGCCGATGACGCCGTTCTCAGCTTAACTATCCCACTTCTATGCCTCCTTGAAAAAACAATTCGGGCGATGATGGAAGAGGATGTGGCACAGGATGAGGAGGAGGAGGAGGAGGAGGAGGATGAAGAGGTAACATTTCCAAGGCTTTCAGGGCAGTCATTCGCAAGGGGCTCCGAGGGTGGGTTCCTGCACACACAAACGCCAGGGACACAATTGTCCAGCAGGGGCACAGTTCTGGAGGATGAGGAGGATGAGGAGGAGGAGCTGGAGGAGGAGATGGAAGCATGTTCACAGCAGGGTGGCACCCAGGCCAGCTCATGGCCATCACTGGTGCGTGGCTGGGGGGATACAGAGGACACGTACGATACACCTCCCACAGAGGACAGCCTTTCGTTGCCTCTGGGCAGCCTGGCACACATAAGCGATTACATGCTGCAGTGTCTCCACAACAACCGCCGAGTTGCCCACATTCTAACTCATGCTGATTACTGGGTGGCCACGCTGCTGGATCCCCGTTACAAGGACAACGTACCGTCCTTAATTCACTCACTGGAGCGCGATCGCAAGATGCGTGAGTACAAGCGCACGCTGGTAGACGCGATGCTGCTGGCATTCCCACCTGACAGAGGGGCCACAGTGGAAGCACAAGGCAGAGGAGGAGGAGGAGGAGGAGAAGGAAGAGGTCGCCAACGCAACCAGGGCACCGCCAGCACCTCAGAAGGCAGGGTTAGCATGGCCGAAATGTGGAAAAGTTTGTCAGCACGCCACAACAAACAGCAGCACCAGCAGCTCATATGGAACGTCTTAGCAGGAGGCAGCATTTCACCAACATGGTGGAGCAGTATGTGTGCACACGCCTAGACGTACTGAATGAGGGGTCTGCCCCCTTCAACTTCTGGGTCTCCAAGTTGGGCACATGGCCTGAGCTTGCCCTTTACGCCTTGGAGGTGCTGGCGTGCCCTGCAGCCAGTGTATTATCTGAACGGGTATTTAGCACAGCTGGGGGCGTTATCACAGACAAGCGCAGCCGTCTGTCCAGAGACAATGTGGACAAGCTCACGTTCATTAAAATGAACCAGGCATGGGACTTTTCTGTACCTTGTGCAGAATAGCGATGGATACCGACCTTACCCAGCCATTGTTCCATTTTTGCTCTTTCTCACTCTTTTGGGGTGTACCCTCATTTAAAATTTGTGAAAAGAAGCAGTGTTGGCTACCTTGTCCTCCTCCACCGCTGCTTCCACCTACACCGCCCATAGGTGTGCGCAGCCTTTTGCATTAGGGTGTGCACCCCAAAGTTTAAATACACATGCATGTGTTTGCCTACATGTACATGGCCCCGATACATTACTCTCCCTGCTGGCAAAGCAGGTCCGAGGGAGATCTTTCCCATCTCCTCACTGGCAAACAGAGAGATAATGCTATGTGCCCTAGGTGATTAGGGTGTGCCCAGGCACATCCGGCACACCCTGTGCGCACGCCTATGAGACCGCCACATCCACCACCACCTCAACCTCCCTCCTACTCCATATGGGCCTCGTCCTTCAGAGATGAAGAACATTGTTTTATTTTTCTGTTTTTTTTTTGTTTTAAGTTATTTCCCTATCCACATTTGTTTGCAGAGCACTTGCCATGCTCTTAACTACGTTTTGCTGCCATTTGCAGCACTCTAGCCCTTTCCATTGGTGTTTTAGAGCCATTTTAGTGCCTGAAAGTTTGGGTCCCCATTGACTTCAATGGGGTTCGGTGTCCGGGAAAAGTTCGGAATAAGTCCGAGACACGAACCCGTCGAACACGGACATCCAGGTGTCCGCTCAACTCTAGTGCACATATTATGTACTTGCAGAAATTTAGACATTTATTGCGTATGCATTTAAATATACATTTAAAGTATCCCATACCTTCAAGGTAGAGGATCTCAATAATGGCATGTCCTCAATATGTGGAAGAAGATGAGGACGTATCCATGGTAAAGACCTCAGTTTTAAAGATATAATATTTCCCTCCAGTATTACCCATTGTTTAGAGTAGACTCAGCATTGTGAAACCAGTCTATAATTCTAGTTATGAAAGCAGCTTGCAAATAGAAAGTGAAATCCGGAAGGGGGAGGCCACCAGCAAATTTAGGTTTAGTAAGAATAGGTCTACTGACCCAAGAGGGTTTATGGGCCCATATAAAAGCACATAATGCTTTCCTTAATAGGATGTGTAGCTTAGCAGGAGGTGGTAATGGGGGTGCCTGAAAGAGGTAAAGCAATTTGGGGAAATGTACATCTTTATTATGTTGATCCCAAGAGAAGGAGGATTTGTCATAAGTTTTAAGTAGGTGTATTACAAAATGAAATATTGGGGAGTAGTTCAGATCTAACTTTTTTGAAAGATCTCAGAGATGTTCTGTACATTTCTAGATATTTGATAGCATTTAGTTGCTTTTCAACTGGAAAGTGTGCTAAAGATGGGTTTGAGTTTGATGGGAAAATGAGATAATACCGGCTTCTGTTTTATCATAATTGACTTTAAAGTTACTAAGAGCCCTTAAACTATCGAATTTAAAAAGATTAGGGATGGTCAAGATTGGGTTAGTAATGTATAGAAGGAGCTCAACTGTGTACATAGACATTTTGTATTTCCGCCCCTTAACAGGAATACCTTGCATATTGGGGTTGCTTCATATAGGTATAGCAAGGTGCTCCATCACCAAGTACAAAATCAGGGACGGGGGCCCCCGTCTAGTCCTATTTTCAAAGGAGATAGGATCAGAGAATATGACGTTTGTTCACACTCTAGTGTATCGTTTATGGTCAGGAGCTATAATGTTTTTTTGTTGTGGCCCAATTTCTAACTGCAATAATCTTTCCTCTAGAAAACACCATCCCACCCTGTCAAATTCTTTTTCAGCATCTGTGGAAAGAAGACAGGTGGAGATGGAGTTTTTCGGGGGAATATTCTAAGAGGGTAAGAGTCTTCAGAGTATTATCATGAGCTCCTTTGCCTAATGTTAAGCTGGCTTTGTCCAAGTGTATGTTAGATGTAAGGATAGGCATGAGCAACATCACAATAATTTTAGAGTATTGACTCATGTCAATATTTGTTAGGGAAATTAGGAAAATAGGTTCTGCGGTTCATATGATTTTTGTTAGGCTTAGGGAGGATGGAGATATGGGCTTCTATATCCTGTGGAGTGAAAAGTTGGGTCAGTGTGACAGAATTAAACGTTCTTGTCATGAAAGGAGAAAGAGTCTGAGAACTTTTTTTTCTTTTTTTTCAATTATGGTGTATTGCTGGTTGTTCAATTACTTTTTCCAGGAATTAGAGGTAAGATAACATTCCTGATTTCTTCAACATCAAAGTTCTGTTACAGATCCTTAACAAAATTGAGAGCAATAGCATATAAAGGCGTATTTAGGACATATTGATGTATTTTCTGGTAAAACGTGGTTGAATCCATAGATGAAAATTTGGTCAGGATATAATAAAAGTTTAAATAGAAAGAGTGAACTATCATGTGTTAGTTTACCCGTTGGAGTCCAAATGGACTTTATAGAGGTGCAGTGAAGCCTACAATGCAAGGATCTCGCAAGGAGACTCCCAGGTTTGTTTACTGTTATGATAAAAGAGGGTACGTGTCTTATCATTAAGTCTCAAAGTATGGCGGTCCAATAGGGCATGCAATTCATTGCAACATTTGGAGAGTGCTATCAAGGTTTTGTGTGTAGAGGCCTTTTTGTGGGAATATTCGGGTTCAGCTCGTCAGAATTTTTGAGGGTCAGAATTTTTGTGGATCTTTATTTTTTAAGCCCAGAGCCGCATTTAATAAAAAAAAAAAAATCCCTTGTAGGACACATTTCAGACGAATATTCACCTTATTGATCCCTATGAACATTATCATTTAATTGCTAGGACCAGTGCTGTTTCAGATGATCCCACATTTCCAAGGACAGAGACACTGGAGCATGATCAGACCAGAGAAAGTTTCCTAAGGAAGAGTGTGGAGCCATTGTCAGTGCAAATTGACGGCTAAGGAAAAAGTATAATCTGACATATGTGTTGTGGGTTGAGGAAAGATGGAGTAATCCTTTATAGTCTGCTTTTTGACCCTCCAGGTGTCAATTGGATTATGTCTCTGTAGTAATTACTTAAAGTGCTTTAGCTTTGTGTTGGTTTGAGGGATGCGTAAGGCGGTAGTGACCAAGATTTGGTCAGGGATGAAATTAAAATCACCTCCTATAAATGTCACTCCTAGAGATCTGAGTTTCCATTTGGATTTGATCCTGTTTAGGTAGGTATATATTAATAATAGTATATACCTTACCATATATGCAAAGCTTGATAAGCAAAGAGCGACCATGAGTCTGAATGTATTGGTTAACAATTTGGTGCGGTAGGGACATGTGAATATCTATTAGAATAGTAGAATTGCAATGGGTTACACTGACATTATGCTCAGTATTCCTGTTAGAATAGTATGCTTACGGTAATAGTGTAGTGTTTGGATATTTGATTATTTGGAGATATGCATTCAGTCTCTAGTGAGAAGCTTTTTATTTATATAAAATATATAGATGTTTTTTGCTGCTATTATTTTTGGCTATTATCATCATTATTTTGCCTGGGCTGACATATATCTATTCACATCACAGTCCTATGCACATACATTTGTTAACTTCAGCAATAACTGGAAGCATTTGGCAGTATACAAACATGGTTAAGGGATTGTAAATTTGCTGGACTTGTGTCAGCTTAATGTTCACTGAACAGAAAAAATGCCAGAAGGCGATGAACTACTACACAGTACACTTTTCCTGGGAATACTGCTAACAGGACTGCATAAGTCAAACAGCTCCAGTTATTTCCCTTTTCTGCCCTGCTAATACCTTCGAAAAAAATGAACAGAAAATCTTCTGTTGTTTAGAGGTTATTAGTATTCTGCACACATCGGAGTCAAGCCAACAATGACATTTACAGTACATTTTTGAGATTTAAGAACATTATTGTAGTGAACTTTTGTTTTAGAACACTTTAGGTGTCCAAGTTAGGGCTGGAATAATTTCAGTATAGCCATGGCATTGTTACAATTTTCCCTAAAGCGAGTACAATGGAGACTTTTAAGCAAGAAGTTTAAATACATCCTGGAAACCATACTATTATGAAATGAATCATGAGTCTCTTTGACAGCTTTCAGAACATTCTTTTTTCTTGTTTGTGTATATTTTGACACTTCTGATAGTGAGTCAATGGGAAATGTAAAGAGAAAATAGCAGACGTGGTAATGAAATAGAAATTGGATTTTAAAAGCATCTTGTAACCTAAAAAATAATTAAGCAGAGGTACAGAGTGTCCCTGAGCAGAGGAAAGGTTTGACACTTATGAAATTTGTCTTATGTATGTATATACCTTTCTGCCATGGTGCCACCTATACTGAACTTGTCTTTATTAGAAATTGACATGGCATTAACAGCATGTTATAACTGCAAGCCATTCCTTGGCACAGTTCCCATTTAAAAATGGGGATATTGCTGCGCTAAAATGTAAAGATAAAAACATACATGAATAAAAAGTCAACAGACCATATGAAAGCAGCCAGCACCTGATCTAGAATCAGAAATACCAGATCTAAATAGCAATATAGAATGGGATTGGTGCAGCGCTAACACAATTGAATCCACAGTCCATACAAATGTTCAAATGGAACAAATACAAAAGTGCAGTAAACAAAGGTTCATCAGAGAGTGCTCCAATAAAGAAGGGAAACTGTCCACCACTTCAAACTTGGAAAAAGCCCCGAGTGCAGGAACCGCCACCAAGATAATAAATGGCCTCTTACCAAATTGCAATGACCCCCATTACAAGGATCAAAGACAGCCTGTGTGATCAAATCAGTGCCCAGATCGACATGTATTGATTCCCAGTGTTCCCTCAGCAGCTCCGACCGGAACAAGTGAACATAAGGAAAAGAGGGACAACTCCAATAGTGAAGTACGTTCACAGGTTTATTCAGTAAAAGCCGAGTGGCAACTCACATTTGCATGAAGAAATCACAGCATGTCTCGGAGCTATACTCTCAGAACCTTTGTTTCCAACCAATAAAATGGCCGCCGTGTCTCCTTGCTGGCCTCAGCATGACGAACCGCAGGCTCCTCCTCCGACCGGTTTCGTCAACACGTGACTTCGTCACACCCCCTGACTATTTAGGAAAAAAGGTCTCTGTGTTCACCCAGTGAGTAAATCCTCCACACAGTTGGAAAGCATCCCCTAGGCCAGTGATGGTGAACCTTGGCACCCCAGATGTTTCAAAACTATATTTCCCATGATACTCAACTACACTGCAGAATGCATGAGCATCATAGTAAATGTAGTTCCAAAACATCTGGGGTGCCAAGGTTTGCCATCACTGCCCTAGGCTCACATTTAACCCTTTGATTTCCTTTGGTGTAACCCCTTCCCTGCCAGTGTCATTAGTACAGTAACAGTGCATATTTTTAGCACTGATTACTGTAGTAATGTCACTGGTCCCCTCAAAAGTGTCAGTTAGGTGTCCGATCTGTCCACCGCAAAAACGAAGTCCCCGACCAATGCTAGTAAAAAAATTAATAAAATAAAAATAACATAAATCTTTCCCTTAGTTTGAGACGCAATAACTTTTGCGCAAACCAATCAATATACACTTATTGGGATTTTTTTTACCAAAAATATATAGCAGAATACATATTGGCCTAAGTTGATGCAAAAATTTGATTTTTTACTTTTTTTTTTTAAATATTGTTTTTTTTTTTTTTTTTTAAATTGTCGCTTTTTTTTTTTTTTTTTTTGTTTATAGCACAAAAAAAAAAAAAAAAAAACTGCAGAGGTAATCAAATACCACCAACAGGAACGCTCTATTTGTGGGGAAAAAAGGACATCAATTTTATTAGGGTACAGTGTTGCACGACCAAACAATTGTCAGTTAAAATAACGCAGTGCGGTATCGCAAAAATGGCCTGGTCATTAAGGGGATCAAACTCCTTAAGTGGTTAAAGGTGACATACCCCTTTGAGGTCCAGTGCTGCTTATCTCCAGATTTGAATTATGGCTGGCTTCATCCAACTTACTTCCAGTGAGCCCTGTATTAGACAATCCCACTTGGGATGTCCTCATGCAGCCTGGGCTCATAGTTCTCCTGGACTAAGCAATGCCCACTATTGCCACTGAGGAAAAAGAGTAAGGACTTGTGACATCAACAGACTGGCTGTAGGCTGCAGGATTTGAGGCAACTGCATATATTAGGGTATTTAAAAAATGTAGGGAGATGGAGTTTAACCACTTGCCGTCTGAGTACCGTAGTACTACTGCGGCAAAGTGGCTCTTTATCGTCTGACGATGTAGACCTACGTCGTCAGACACTCCCCTTTCTCGGTGGCGCGCGCGCGCCGCCGTAGGCTCGCTCCCGCTGTATTCAGCCACAGCGGGAGTCGGGCCAGGGGAGGAGCAGCGGCGATCGCCGCCGCTCTTCCCCGATCGCCGGGGATCTAGTGTGGAGATCCGCTTGCTTGTGTAAACACAAGCGGGCGGATCTCCCAAGTGACAGGCAGGGTCAGATTGCAGGGTTCAGCATAGCTGAACCCTGGATCTGTCCTTGTGTCACTCAGTCACCTCCCCCCACACACGTCAGTAAGCACCAGGCATACATTAACCCCTCCCTCTCCAATAAAATTAACCCCTTCCCTGCCAGTGTCATTTTTACAGTAAAAGTGCATATATATATAGCACTGATTACTGCAGTAATGTCACTGGTACCCCCAAAAGTGTCAAAAATGTCAGTCAAGGGTCCGATCTATACGCCGCAATGTCGCAGTCTCGCAAAAAAAATCGCAGATCGCCACCATTACGCGTTAAAAAAAAACACCAAAAATGACAGAAATCTTTCCCTTTGTTAGTAAACGCAATAACTTTTGCGCGAACCAATCAAAATACGCTTATTGTGAATTTTTTTACCAAACATAGGTAGCAGAAAACAAATTGGCCAAAAATTTTAAAAAATTTTGATTTTTACATTTTTTTGGGGGGGGAATTTTATATAAAAAAAATGTGAAAAATATTGTTGTTTTTTCAAAATAAACGTTATTTTTTTGTTTATAGCGCAAAAAGTAAAAATCACACAGGTTTTTAAATACCACCAAAAGAAAGCTCTGTTTGTGGGAAAAAAGGACGTAAATTTCGTTAGGGTATGGCGTTGCACGACCGCGCAATTGTCAGTTAAAGTCGCACAGCGCCGAATCGCAAAAAGTGGCCCAGACGTAAGACAGCAAAATGCTCTAGTGGTAAAGTGGTTAAGAAAAAACCAAACTACAGCCATGTGTTTATTATTAAAGTATATTTTCTGAGGTCTCATCTACAATGTGGTTTGCCAATCAATTGTTAAGTGGGGACCTTCCCTGTCCTTTTTACTCTACCTTTCCAGTAAAGGGGTAACCTCATACAGTTCTGCAACTTCACATGCAGCCTTCACGTGTTACTAAATCCAGGACCCTGCATTCACTATATCTAGTCTCCCACCGAACACAAAATATGGAAATGCAATTATTTTAGTAAATATCAATTGCTAAATACTGTTTCTCATCAGCAGTATATAACAGTCTTGTGACTTCTATCAGTGTTCAGCCAAACACTGGTTAAAGCTTGTAGTAGAAGTTTGTATTCTCCTTTGATGGTCCTATGAGGCTGCATGACCCCTGATCCTCTGTCTGGACAGTGCTGATTGGCCTTGTGCTAATCACATGTACCCTCCCAAAAAACAAAACAAAACAAAAAACTCTCTAGCAATACACACCAAACTGAACATGTGCAGAGTGCCTCCAAGGTCCTGTACTATCAACAGATGGATTGGGGACATTAGAAGAAGGGGAGCCTATTTACACAATGCAGAGGATTAACCCCCTAGGTCCATAGTGAGTATAACAAGCGTCCTTTACTGCACATACAAAACTGATTTTACTGCTGTAGGTTTAGTTAAACTTTAAGGCATTCCCAAAAATTTTTTTTAAAGGGTTTGTGTATTTTCATGTTGGCATTTAATTAAAAGACTCTCACCAAGCTGAATAGTATTAAAAAAATGATTGCATTGGTACTCTATGACAGTTACCAAGTTAAACAAAGCTTGCATTATAACCACAAAGGAGCTGGGATGGGAGAGGGAGAGGAGAGGGAGGAGGAGGGGGAGATTATACTTTTTCTCTTCTTTTGGGGGGGTGGAGGGTGGAGGGAGGGGGAAAATAGAAAAAAGAGAATCTGAAGAAACAGTATGAGGAAAAGTAGAGACAGTATAACACGTGTTAAGTTAGAAATGTCTAAGATATTATAAATGTCATGTATAATTGGATAATTTCTCAATAAAACAAAATATTTGAAAATTAAACAAAGCTTGCAAATTAGCATATAAAAGGCCACAAAAATAGCAAATTTTTGTTCTCCTAGACTTCAGTAAGGTTCAATGCTATCATCAGTTTGCAGACTTCCAATTGGAATTATCAAACCTCCTCCAACTGAGATTTGCCCACTTCACTCATTCTCACTAATCATACACCCATAAAATGGATATTTGAAAATAATAAAAAAGGAAAAATATTGACTAGGTGGTTCTTGGTACTTCAGGCTTTCAATTTCAAGATCAAAGACTTCAGATCAAAAACTTCAGAGTAATAAAGTTGCCCTTTCATAGATCCATTGCTTCTCATTAACAGTTGTTCAATCACAGTTGCTGAGAAGAGATGGGGAGATGTGTGAAAGGAGAGATCATTGAGGGAAGGTATATTTTTCTATGTTTCATGATGTCATATGTGAGAGATTAAGGCTTGCAGACATACTTTGCATTCAGACCAGGTTTTGTTTCTGCTAGCTTCGAGTTGCTGTTACAGCTGGGGAGATTTAAGGTAGGTTTGTTGCAGGGCTCTCCCCCATTCCTAGGTCATTGGAAACTATGTAAGTAGAATGGTGGAAAACAAATCATGAGGTACCTGTATATGTTTAGTAAGGGCCTGATGGGCTAGGATATATTTTCTAATTATTTTAATACCTTTTATATTAAAGCTGGCTGTATGTTTACATTATATTATTTTTTCTTTATTCGCTTTTTTTTCTCCACAAAAGTGGAATTACCCTTTAAGCTAGGTCACTGATATCCATCATTAACCAATAACCACGCAGTTTGGATTAGTATAACTTCAGCAGTGGGAATTCTGATTTATTTAGGTGTTAGCAATTAAACAATCAACCCTCGTTTTCTTGATAAGGCTGCAGGTCTTTACTATATCAAAAAGCAGTGTACTCAAGTAAGCCCAAGACTTTGACAAAAAGAAGAGAATTGAGCTACAGATTAGATTCCATTTTAGTCACTTGTTCAATGTACATTCTTGAATGCTCCATAATTTGGAGGTGACCATGTAGCATGTCATTTCACTTTTGGCTTTCATTCAAGAGAGAATTGAGTTGGTCTTTATAAAATAATATTCACACCTGGATAAACTGCTGTGCTGACTTTACTATTTCAGTTGTAAGCATATTGCTGAAATACACAATTGATAAAAACACATAAAAAAAAGGACAAAGATAGTGGATGTATAAGCACACATATCAGTTATGTGTTGTGTGTGTGTGTGTGTGTATATATATATATATATATATATATATATATATATATATATATATATATATATATATAATATAGATATACACATATATATATATATAGATATAGATATAGATATATATATATATACCGCTCAAAAAACACTTTAAAAAAAAAACATCAGGTCTCAATGGGGAAAAATAACATGCTGGATATCTATACTGGGTAATGTGTTAGAAATGAAAGGATGCCACATTGTTTAAAGGAAAATAAAATTATCAACCTACAGAGGGCTGAATTCAAAGACACTCCAAATTTAATTGCAGCAACTCAAAATCGTACTTAGTAGCTTATATGGCCCCCATGTGCTTGTATGCATGCCTGACAACGTCAAGACATGCTCCTAATGAGACGACGGATGGTGTCCTGGGGTATTTCCTCCCAGATCTGGACCAGGGCATCACTAAGCTCCTGAACAGACTGAGGTGCAACCTGGTGGTGTGGAATGGACCAAAATATAATGTCCCAGAAGTGTTCTATTGGATTTAGGTCATGCGAACGTGGGGGCCATTCAATGGTATCAATTACTTTACTCTCCAGGAATCGGCTGCATACTCGTGCCACATGAGGCTGGGCATTGTCGTGCTCTAGGAAGAACCCATGACCCACTGCACCATCGTAGGGTCTGACAATGGGTCCAAGGATTTCATCCTGATACCTGATGGCAGTCAGGGTGCCATTGTCTAGCCTGTAAAGGTCTGCGCTACCTTCCATGCATATGCCTCCCCAGACCATCACTGACCCACCATCAAACTGGTCATGCTGAACGATGTTACAGACAGCATAGCATTCTATACGGCTTCTGCAGACCCTTTCACCTCTGTCACATTTGCTCAGGGTGAACCTGCTCTCATCTGTGAAAAGCACAGGGCTCCAGTGGCGGACATGCCAATTCTGGTATTCAATGGCAAATGTCAATTAAACTCCACAGTGCTGGGCAGGGAGCATAGGGCACACTAGAGGATGTCTAGCCCTCAAGCCACCCTCATGAATTCTGTTTCTGATTGTTTGGTCAGAGACATTCATACCAGTGGCCTGCTGGAGGTCATTTTGTAGGGCTCTGACAGTGCTCATTCTGTTCCTCCTAGCACAAAAGAACAGATACTGGTCCTGCTGATGGGTTAGGTGCCTTCTACCGCCCTGATCGGCTCTCCTAGAGTAACTGCCTGTCTCCTGGATTCTCCTCCATGCTCTTGAGACTTTGCTGGGAGACACAGAAAACTTCTGGCAATGGCAAGTTTAGATGTGCCATCCTGGAGAAGTTGGATATTGCCTGTGCAACCTCTGTAGAGTCCAGGTATCACCTCATGCTACTAGTAGTGACACTGACCCTAGCCAAATGCCAAACTAGTCAGAAAGAGATATGATGGAAAAATGTCAGTGGGCCTCCACCTGTAAAACCATCCATGTTTGGGAGGTTGTCTCATTGTTGCCCATCTAGTACACCTGTTGTTAAGTTCATTAACACCAATGCAGCTGAAACTGTTTAAAAACTCCCTCTGCTACTTAACTGACCAGATTGATATCCCCAGAGTTTATTTTACTTAATGCTATACTCTGATTAAAAGGTGTTTGTTTAATTTTTTTGAGCAATGTGTATATATATATATATATATATATATATATATATATATATATACAAACCCAATTCCCAAAAAGTTGGGACACTCTACAAATTGTGAGTAAAAAAGGAATGGACTAATTTACAAATCTCATAAACTTATATTTTTTCACAATATAATATAGATAACATATCAAGTGTTGAAAATGAGACATTTTGAAATTAAATGCCAAATATTGGCTCATTTTGTATTTCATGAGAGCTACACATTCCAAAAAAGCTGGGACAGGTAGCAATAAGAGGCCGGAAAAGTTAAATGTACATAAAAGAGACAGCTGGAGGACCAATTTGCAACTTATTAGGTCAATTGGCAACATGACTGGGTATAAAAAGAGCCTCTCAGAGTGGCAGTGTCTCTCAGAATGGGAAGATGGGCAGAGGATCACCAATTCCCCCAATGCTGTGGCAAAAAATAATCGAGCAATATCAGAAAGGAGTTTCACAGAGAACAATAGCAAAGAGTTTGTAGTTATCATTATCTACAGCGCATAATATGATCCAAAGATTCAGAGAATCTGGAACAATCTCTGTGCGTAAGGGCCAAGGCCGGAAAACCATACTGGATGCCCGTGATCTTCGGGCCTTTAGACGACACTACATCACATGTAAATGATACAGTAATTGAAATCACAACATGGGCTCAGGAATACTTCTTGAAAACATTGTTGGTGAACACAATTCACCGTGGCCAGCTAAAACTCTATACGCCAAAAAAAGAAGCCATATCTAAAACATGATCCAGAAGCGCATGCGTTTTCTTTGGACCAAGGCCCATTTAAAATGGACTGTGGCAAAGTGGGAAACTGTTCTGTGGTCAGACAAATTAAAATTTTAAGTTCTTTTTGGAAAACTGGGACGCCATGTTATCCGGACTAAAGAGGACAAGGACAACCCAAGTTGTTCTCAGTGCTCAGTTCAGAAGCCTGCATCTCTGATGGTATGGAGTTGCATGAGTGCGTGTGGCATGGGCAGTTTACACATTTGGAAAGGCACCATCAATGCTGAAAGGTATATCCAAGTTCTAGAACAACAAATGTTCCCATCCAAACGTTGTCTTTTTCAGGGAAGACCTTGCATTTTGCAACATGACAATGCCAGACCACATATTGCATCAATTACAATATCATGGCTGTGTAGGTACTGAAATGGCCAGCCTGCAGTCCAGATCTTTCACCCATAGAAAACATCTGACACATCATAAAGAGGAAGATGCGACAAAGAAGACCTAAGACAGTTGAGCAACTAGAAGCTTGTATTAGACAAGAATGGGACAACATTCCTATTCCTAAACTTGAGCAACTTGTCTCCTCTGTCCCCAGACATTTGCAGACTGTTATAAAAAGAAGAGGGGATGCCACACAATGGTAAATATGGCCTTGTCCCAACTTTTTTGAGATGTGTTGATGCCATGAAATTTAAAATCAACTTATTTTTCCCTTAAAATGATACATGTTCTCAGTTTAAGCATTTGATATGTCATCTATGTTGTCTTATGAATAAAATTTGAAACTTCCACATCATTGCATTCTATTTTTATTCACAATTTGTACAGTGTCCCAACTTTTTTGGAATCGGGTTTGTATATACAGTATATATATATATATATATATATATATATATATATATATATATATATAAACACACACACACTATATTACCAAAAGTATTGGGATGCCTGCCTTTACACACACATGAACTTTAATGGCATTCCAGTCTTAGTTTGTAGAGTTCAAAAAACCCTTTGCAGCTATAGCAGTTTCAACTCTTCTGGGAAGGCTGTCCACAAGGTTTAGGAGTGTGGCTATGAAAATGTTTGACCATTCTTCCAGAAGTGCATTTGTGAGGTCAGGCACAGATGTTGGCTCACAGTCATTCATCCCAAAGGTGTTCTACCGGGTAGAGGTGCAGACCAGGCAAGTTCCTGCACCCCAAACTCCCTCATCTATGTCTTTATGGACCTTGATTTGCTTTTCAGGAGTTGCACTTGAGCCCCTAGTTTCAGTAAAGGGAACTCTTAAGGCATCAATACATTTTGGACAATTTCATGCACTCAACTTTTTGGGTTGACCCTTCCTGTTCCAACATGACTGAGCACCAGTGCACAAAGCAAGGTCCATAAAGACATGGATAAGCAAGCTTGGGGTGGAGGAACTTGACTGGCCTGCCCAGAGTCCTGACCTCACCCTGATAGTACACCTTTGGGATGAATTAGAGTGCAGACCGAAAACCGGGCCTTCTCTCCAACATCAGTGTCTGACCTCACAAATGCGCTTCTGGAAGAATAGTCAAACATTCCCATAGACAAAATCCTGGACATTGTGGACAGCCTTCTCAGAAGAGTTGAAGCTGTTATAGCTGCAAAGGGTGGGCCAACTCAATATTGAACCCTACAGACTAAGACTGGGATGCCATTAAAGTTCATGCTCGTGTAGGCAGTTGTCCCAGTACTTTTGGTAATATAGTGTATATATACAGTATATATATATATATATATATATACATATTTGTATATATATATATATATATATATATATATATATACATATTTGTATATATATATATATATATATATATTGTGACAGGAAGTCAGGTAAATCTGTGGATGTAGTCACAGACAGGAGATACATTTCCACCTGGTTTAGAAAATTCACCAATTACTATAGGGTGTCGGCTGCAGAGATAGCCAACAGGAAGTTGAAAACCATTCATCTGTTCAGAATGAGGAAATGAAGGCCTCTATAATTTGTCCAAAGGAAGTCTAAGGATTGCTGCCTCCTGACACCGTGTGGGGAGAGGAGGACAGTCAGATGTGTGCCTCCCGACGCTGTGTGGGCATGGGAGAAGGGATGCCCCCTGAAGCTGTGTGAGCATGGGGAAGACCTCCTGAAGCAATGTGAAGCTGAGGAGGGTAACAAGTGTGAAGACTACTCAAGGTGAGGTCTTAAATCGTTTCTAAGTGACAAGAAACCAATGGACATTTCCTGTGTGAAGGGGAAATCAATTAAGACTGAAGACTACTCAAGGTGAGGTCTTGGATTATTTCTATGTGGAAAGAAATAAATGCACTGTGTTCTATGGGAAGAGAAAAGCAAAGGGACCTGTTTAATGTGAAGAGGAAAAGGGACATGATCAATGGACATTTGTTGTGTGAAGAAAAAACATGGACTATTGAGTTTCTGCTGTAGGATCAGCAAAGTTTGCCCAACAGTAGGTTGGAGACAGACTCCGTAGATAGGTTCCTGTATGTGAGAAGGTAGCCGCCCACAGTGGCAAGGATTTATTTTATTTATGTTTATTTTGAATTATGCTGTTTTTGGAGCTTGCCCTTGTGTGAAGAAAATTGCAAGAATAAATCCTTACACTGTTGTTTGCAACCACTTCTCGGCTATCTCCCTGTGTAAACGCACCCCCCCCCCCAAAGGGTCATCCACGCCTACCACCGAGCTAATCTCCCACATATGGTGGAGGTATGCATTGGGCAGAAGCAGAGATCCCTGCAAAGAAGTGCATATGTTCTATGAACTTTGTCTGGTGCATGAGATTGCACAATCTGTGTGTGTGCAGGAGAGAAGATCCTGAAAGAGAGAAAAACGACTTGTGTTAAAGAGACAGTGGTCTCAAAATTTTTTGATGAACTTTGTCTGGTGCATGAGACTGCACAAACTGTGTGTACAGGAAAGGAGATCCTGCAAGAGAGAGAAAAGCTACTGGCTTTAAAGAGACAGTGGTCTCAAAATTTTTTGCTGGACTGTAGAACAGAGGATCTGTCCCAAAGAGAGGATAGTGTGCCTGATGCAGTTTATAAAAGGATCAGTGTTTTGGGTTCTGTCCTGAGTGAGCATCAGAAATTTGATGACATGTTGCTTGAATCACCCCTTTGGAATAAACAGTTCCTTCAAAAACTTCAAGCATTGGAAAATGTATCATCAGAGCTTCAGCAAACAAAGGAGCTGTGTAAGAAATGTGATGATTTCTCAGTTCAGGCTGAAAACCTAGTGGAGAAAACTAAAGCAAGTGATATAAAACTTGGAGAAAAAAGCAAACGCCACCTAGGGGAGAAAACTAAGGCTGTTGGTTATACATATATAATACTTATACTGTTGTAGAAACACATTCTGATCGAAATACAAATGTTATTTCAGAATTGTCTATGTGTTTCCTGCAAATGATTTTCATGCCCAATAATGAACTTTTATGGGCTGCCTCTTGTATGTCCCCACAAGCTTTTAATGTGTGCTTGTTCATCTTCTAGTCTTTCCAAGCCCAATGGCACTGTGATTAAACCAAATGTTCTAGTAAAAGAGGAAAATATCCAAATCCTAATTGCTTACTATGCTTTGTGCTTTGGTTTATCTACAAGAGAATTCTCTGCACCTAGGGGTTCCCCTCTCACTGAAAGTATAAGAGCATTCTCTGTACCATCTAGGATAGGCATCACCAAATGGTGGACCATAGTCCGCACCGAATGGTCTTATCTAGACTATACTCAGTAGCCCCAATTACCCTGTAGTCTTCCCCTTCCCACAGCTGCTACTTTTATTCCCACAGCAGGGCAGAGGGTGGGAGGCACTGTAATGTAAACGGCGAACTATGATGTGAAGAGAGAGGACTATAATGCAAAGGGAGGCATTTATGTGAAGGGGGAATTGTGATGTGAATGTGGGCTGGGTTGTAAAGTGGGCTGGGATGTAAAGGGGAGCTGTGGTGTAAAGGACCTGTGTGAATTTTAATTTAATACCCTTGATCTAGGGGTTTTCTGATACTATAAGCAGATTTCTTTACTTTACTCTCTCTCTGTGAGTCTTTCACACAGATTTTAGTGTGGGGCTATGTGAGTACCAAATGCACTCGTATATCTTGTACCTGTGTGTGCAATTCATTTGTGTCCAAACAGGTTTTTCATTTTGACACTTCTTAGCAAAACAATTTCTTACATTGCGATATTACTTTGGGAACAGGACTTACTTATTAGCTTTAAAAAAATGGGAATTAATTGGCCTGCCGGTTAAGTATTAACTAAATATTAAGATATAATTTTATTCGGTAGAATGCAAACCAGTTAGGTTTTCTCAAGAAGGAGACTATGACATGAAAAGCAGGAGAATACATTCTGATTCTATAGCCAGAACAGGTCTCTCTTTGAACTCATCAAGATATTGAGTTGAAAAGCCCACAACCTCGCTGCAGAGTAGACACCCGAAAACATTTTTCACCTATGGCATAATGACTCTCTCTGATGTTTCTTCACCTTTGTTGCCCCACCTCCACCGGTCCACCACACTCAGGGGAGGACTGGGCCAGGGGGCAGGAGGGAATTGCCCCCTGAGTCACTCTGATGCCCCGTAAAAAGGCTGAACTGCTTCTGCCACAGACATGCTCAAAGGATTCCTGGTAAAGTTTGTTCCACTGACCTACTGAGTGCGGGTTGAAGACAAGGATAGAGCACAGGCCTCCCCCCAAATGGATGGTGTAAACTGTGTTTGAGCAGAGGCTGGTTCCATTCTCCCCTGGCCAGCCCTGATCGAGCTGTTCCAGCTTCCTGACCGCCCCCTGCTGGCCAGGTCAGGAACCCAGATTCAGCTGGTAAGTAGAGAATTTTTGGAGCAGGGCTTCAGCTTAGAATGGGGGTCAGGAGGAGGACGGAAAGAAGGAGAGTGGAAGGGGGGCCGAGTCGCTGCACCATGGGCCTCTAGATTGTACTTTGCCAGTCTGCCCCTGACCACACTCATTACTTTAACACCAGAGTTGGCTGAGTCTTAATTATCTTTCTAATAGCAAAATTCTCCTGGCACACTTGAAGGATGAGTTCACCTTTTATAACATGGTACATGTTACACCCATAATTCAGGGTGTAGCATGTTACTTGCAGCTACCCTCGCGCTCACCTGAGCAGCAACTGTGATAGCAGGCCAATGATTTTCTCCCCGCGCCTGCTGTCACAATTTGAAAAAGACACGGTCACCCAGCCACAATATTAATTCACAAAGTTCTGTAAATGAGAAAGTACAAGTCCTGTCAGCATAGTTCTCAATGTACTACCAGGGCACTGTTAAGAACTCTAGATATTTATTAATGCATCCTGTCAGTGTGTCAGGATGAGGTACAAGCAGACAGCTTTGTCCTGCATTGCACCTGTGATCTGTTGATCGTGGGTGTACTGCTTTACAGGCTCCCAATAAAAAAATAAAATAATAAATGAACATTTTTTACCTGCAAAAAGATGTGCATTAATTATTTTCCTTTGAAAAGGTTAAGTGATCCTTTAAAATAAACTGTAAGTCATGTGCCAAATCCTAAAATGTATTTTTTTTCTTACCGTAATTTCAAAAGTTTACTGTTATGTGCTGTATTACAAAAAAATAGATTTTTTTCTCAAGTTACTATGGTGCACAATACATTGGATCGTTTGATATTTGGTACAATCAAAATTTCCATTACTGTTATGTTAATGTTTTCAGTAATTTTTTCTCTTCTGGAATATTTATTTAAAGTTGAAATTTTTGGGGGAAAAATGTAAAAATAAGAATGTGGAAAATGGCAGTTTGCAACAGATATAAAAGAAAATCAATGAGGCAGTTATAGTTCTTGCAGTGAAACATCTTTTAACATTGTTTACAGAATATAGGGCTGTGTTGAGTTATAATTAGAAAGCTTACCACCCTGGAGACAAAGCCATACTGTACACAGACAATCAGAGAGATATCATACAATCTGCAATCCAGTTATTTGTTCATTAGCATTACTGTGTTATTTATCAGAACAATGCCAATAGGAAGCATTTCTATCTACATTAGCCATATAACATAACCTTGGTGCAATTTCAGAAAAATACATTTCTTGTATACAATTGTTGTTTTTTTTTTATCTAATCATTTTTGTCAGTCTGTTGCAGGGTGACAGTGCTAAGCAACTGCCTTTTAATTAGCATCAGTGTTGTCAGCCCACTGTGTACAGACTTTTCTGTAAAATGATAAAATGCCCTCCTTCTTACAGATGCTCTGCGAGTTAACCAAGACATCATTTATTAGAAATGTAAAAGTGATATACCCACAAACATTGCTGAGCATAGATCCTCTAATACATCTCCAACAGAGTAACCAGAATCAATAGCACTCCTCCTGTAAAACTGTGCAGGTGTCCCAGAGTTCTGCAGCTGATTACACATTTTGAGGGTGTCCCCTCTTCCTCCGAGCTAAAAGTCTGACTTTGCTTCTTCTTAAATATCAAAATATGTGCCTATGGCCCTGCCTCCCATTAAAAAGGGGGCTGGGTTGTACCTAATCATAGCAACCCTGCAGTTTACTGTAATATAGTATGAATGGTGAACACTAGAAGTAACGATCAGAGGTCAGGCTCGAAGACCAATTACTTTAGCAGTAGCAGGACTTCCACAGACTAGCGGGATAGGTATACAAGCAGGTCACCCTGGGGGATGAGGCAGGCTCACCTCAGGTGTGGGGGCTAGTACTAACTGGTGCTCACCAGAGCCCCTGATAGTGGAGATGGATTTAGCTGCATGTTAGTACCAGGTCACGGTCCTCAGGATCACCCCACCAGGTGGTGAGCCAGGCCGGGGTCCAGAAGCGGATATACCAGGTAAGGAGTAAATAGAAGCATAGTCAGTAACCAAACTAAAGGTCAGTAACATATAGTTGCAGGTTGGGATCAGACAGAAGTGTAGTCGAGGAACAAGTCGAGGGTCGGTAACGAGTGGTAGCAAAGATAGGGACAGCAGCAGGGAAGACAAAGCAAGATATTGGGTGGAGAGAGCACAATACTCTGTAAAACAGGAAATGGAGAGACATGGCTTAAATCAGGAAGTTCATGGGAGGAGCAAAGAGTTCAAGGTTCAGTAGAAGTCAAGGCACAAGGCAAGGTTGTCCAATGGATCAGCATCTCAGGTAGCTAAGCGAGAAGATTATTTGCCAGGCACAACAGAGGGTCCAGGTTCAAGTCCCTTTTCTATGCTATCTATAAAACGTATTATTATCTTTTTGTCTGGAATTACACATAAACTAAAAACTTAGGTACTAGCCCCAAGAAATAGCTTAGTTTGAGGATGACTTAAAAAATGTACATGTTCCAACATACATACAAATTCAACTTAAAGCAATTGTAAAATCTTGTTTTTTTTTTTTCCTATAAAAATAGCAAACATGTTATACTTACCTGCTCTGTTGCAGTGGATTTGCACAGAGCAGCCTGGATCCTCCTCTTCTTGGGTCCCTCTTTGGTGCTCTTGGCCCCGCTCTCCTGTTCAATGCCCCCACAGCAAGCAGCTTGCTATGGGAGCACCCGAGCCGAGTCACAGCTCCCTGTGTCCACTCGGCCTGGCCCCCCCCTTTCTCTCTCCTGATTGGCTACCTGATTTTGATTGACAGCAGGGGCAGCCAATGGCGCCAACCAGTAGGAAGAATCTCGGACAGCTGAGACACTCGTGGACATCGCTGGACAGAAAGGGACCTCAGATAGGTGTTAGGGGGGCTGAGGGGGGCTGCTGCACACAGAAGGTTTTTTATCCTAATGCATAGAATGCATTAAGATAAAAAACCTTCTGACTTTACAACTCTTTAAAAACAAATCTACAGAACCTATCTTGCTCATTACCCAGGGACTGCCTATACTATGTACTGACATGGCGGTGGGCCATAGCTGTTCCTGCATACCTCTACTGACAAGTGACAGCATGATATGGCTTCTATGTAATGTCCACTGTCTTGGGTCCCTTTTATTTATTTATTTTTTTGTTTAAGCAGCAATAAAATAAACAAATGATAAAGGCTACCATACACGATGTCACAGTGTCACTTTGTGACTGGAGGAAAGAATATATATATATTTGTTTTGGTGTACTTGACATTTTAATTTAAAGAAACATTTTAGCTTTAGGCTAAAGAGAAATTAGAGTAATATTTTCAACATCATAAAAAATGGAAAATGCGCTGGCATTAACAAAGAAAGCTGCTGTCAGAGACAGTCACACACACTGTGTACTCAACAAAATAAACAAATTTTGCCGCACTTAAAAAATATATAAATTATTAAAAATGTGCACGTTTTAAACAGACTTATAATATGTATATTTTTTTCACATCCGTTTTTTTTTCCCACTTTATTATTGTGGTTTGTATTACTATTAGCCTGTCAGAATTAGTTTATAATTAGAGTTGAGCGGACACCTGGATGTCCGTGTTCGGCGAGTTCGGCCGAACTTGAAAAAAAAGTCCGGGTCCGTGTCCCGGACTTTTTCCGAACTTTACCTGGACACCGAACCAAATGGAAGTCAATGGGGACCCGAACTTTCAGGCACTAAAATGGCTCTAAAAAACCAATGGAAAGGGCTAGAGTGGTGCAAATGGCAGCAACATGTAGTTGAGAGCATGGCAAGTGCTCTGCAAACAAATGTGGATAGGGAAATAATTTAAAACAACAAAAAAAAAACAGAAAAATAAAACCATTTTCTTCGTCTGTGAAGGACGAGGCCCATATGGAGTAGGAGGGAGGTTGAGGTGGCGGTGGATGTGGCGGTGTAGGTGGAAGCGGCGGTGGAGGGGGACGAGGTAGCCAACACTGCTTTTTTTAGTCATTTTAAATTAGGGTACACTCCAAAAGAGTGAGAAAGATCAAAAATATAGCAATGGCTGGGTAACGTCGGTATCCATCTCTATTCTGCACAAGGTATGGAAAAGTCCTGTGGGATCCTTGCCTGGTTCATTTTAATGAACGTGAGCTTGTCCACATTTTCTCTGGACAGGCGGCTGTGCTGGTCTGTGATAACGCCCCCAGCCGTGCTAAATACACGTTCAGATAATACACTGGCTGCAGGGCACGCCAGCACCTCCAAGGCGTAAAGGGCAAGCTCAGGCCATGTGCCCAATTTGGAAAACCAGAAGTTGAAGGGGGCAGACCCGTCATTCACTACATGTAGGCGTGTGCACACATACTGCTCCACCATGTTGGTAAAATGCTGCCTCCTGCTAAGACGTTCCATATGAGCTGCTGGTGCTGCTGTTTGTTGTGGCGTGCTGACAAAGCTTTTCCACATTTCGGCCATGCTAACCCTGCCTTCTGAGGTGCTGGTGGTGCCCTGGTTGCGTTGGAGACCTCTTCCTCCTCCTCCTCCTCTGCCTTGGCCTTGTGCTTCCACTGTGGCCTCGCTGTCAGGTGGGAATGCCAGCAGCATCGCATCTACCAGCGTGCGCTTGTACTCCCGCATCTTACGCTCACGCTACAGTGAGTGAATTAGGGACGGTACATTGTCCTTGTAACGGGGATCCAGCAGCGTGACCACCAAGTAATCAGCATAAGTTAGAATGTGATTAACTCGGCGGTCGTTGTGGAGACACTGCAGCATGTAATCGCTCATGTGTGCCAGGCTGCCCAGAGGCAATGAAAGGCTGTCCTCTGTGTGAGATGTATGGTCTGTGTCCTCGGGATCCACCCAGCCACGCACCAGTGATGGCCATGAGCTGGCCTGGGTGCCACCCTGCTGTGAACATGGTTCCATCTCCTCCTCCATCTCCTCCTCCTCATCCTCCAGAACTGTGCCCCTGCTGGACAATTGTGTACCTGGCGTTTGTGGGTGCAGGAACCCACCCTCAGAGCCACTTGTGAATGACTGCCCTGAAAGCTTTGGAAATGATCCCTCTTCCTCCTCCTCCTCCTCCTCCAGTGCCACATCCTCTTCCATCATCGCCCGAATCGTTTTTTCAAGGAGGCATAGAAGTGGGATAGTTAAGCTGACAACGGCGTACTCAAAACAGCGCAACAAGGCACACAGGTCTCGCATGGAGGCCCAGTTATTGGTGGTGAAGTGGTGCTGTTCCGCAGAGTGACTCACGCGTGCGTGCTGCAGCTGAAACTCCACTATGACCTGCTGCTGCTCGCACAGTCTTTCCAGCATGTGCAAGGTGGAGTTCCACCTTGTGGGCACGTCACATATGAGGCGGTGAGCGGGAAGGCCGAAGTTACGCTGCAGAATTTTGAAATGCTGGCATTCAGGGACAGGGATCGCGGGTGGGTAGGGGGGTACTTCCTTTTCCTCTCAAGTGTTTGGGAGATGGAAAGCTGAACGCTTCCACGGGACATTGTGGAGATGGTTGGTGACCCAGGTGGTGGTGTCACTGACAGATCGTCTGTTTGCGGGGTGGCAGGTGCCGGTATCACTACAGAGGTGGATGAAGAGGCCGAGACTGCAGCAGAAGAGGAAGCAGGAGGAGCCAGAGACCTTTCTTGGTTTTGAAGGTGTCTACTCCACTGCAGCTCGTGCTTTGCACTTAGATGCCTGATCATGCAGGTTGTGCTCAGGTTGAGAAGGTTTATGCCTCGCTTCAGGCTCTGATTGCACAGGGTGCAAACCACTCGTGTCCTGTCATCAGCACATTGTCTGAAAAACTTCCACGCTAGAGAACTCCTTTGAGCTGGCCTTGGTGCGCTCGGTCCCTTGCTGCGTTGGGCAGTAGCAGGCGTAGTGTCTAGGGCACGGCCGCTCCGCTTCTGCACCCTGCTCCCTCTTCTGCTGTGCTGGTGGCTCTGTGCGACCACCGCCTCTTCCTCCAAACTACTCTGGTCACCTGCATGACCTTCATTCCATGTGGGGTCGAGGACTTCATCGTCCTCCACATCATCTTCCACCCAGTCTTCACCCCTGCCCTCCTTGTCGGTCTCCACAATTCTGAATGCCGCAGCAGTTGGCACCTGCGTTTCGTCATCACCGGAGACGTGCTACGATGGTCCTTCCATGTACTCATCTTGAGAAATAAGTGGTTGGGCATCGCTTCACTCAATCTCTTCCACTTCTGGGGCAGGGCTAGGTGTATGGCCCTGGGAAACCCTGCTGACAGAGTCATCAAAAAGAAGAAGAGACTGCTGCATGACTTGGGGCTCAGACTGCTTGCCTGATTTGCAAGGGAGTGAGGTGAAAGACGGTTGGACATCGGCTGCAGGTGTCAACTCTGACCTTTCTGCAGTAGACTGGGTGGGAGACAATGTGAAGGAACTGGAGGCACTGTCAGCAGCAAACCAATCTACTATCGCCTCTACTTGTTCTTGCCTCAACACTTGTAGAGGCGCATGATGCCCTACCAAATACTGCTGCAGGTTCTGTCGCCTACTTACACTTGAGGAAGGTGTTTCACTTGTGTGTGTAGCTGGCACAGATCGACCACGTCCTCTCCTTTCAACAGGAGCTCTACCAGTAGCACCACGACCCAGTCCACGGCCCCTATTTGACAGTCTCCTCATATTTCTGTAATTTATGATCTTGCCCTAGAAAGGTGTTTATTGAATAGCGGAACAAAACAACAACAGTATTGCAAAGGTGTATCTCACAGTCAAATATGCAAACTATGCCGCAATTTAATTTTTTTTACCCCAAAAGGGTGTTTATCAAATAGCAGAATCGAAAAACAGTATACAAATACAACGGGTGTATCCCACAGTCAAATATGCAAAGTATGCCGCAATTTAATTTTTTTCACCCCAAAAGGGTGTATATTCAATAGCGGAATAGAAAAAAGTATATAAAACGGTGTATCTCACACTTACAAACACAGACTAGGCCCCGATTACAATTTTTTGTACACTAAAGGCAGGATGAGGATGAAGAGTAGGAGGAGTTCGGAACAGGAGGCAAACTGAAGCGCCCTGCAATCCTCGGCGGTGGAAGGAGATGCGCCAAACAAATTTAAAACGTGTATCTCACACGTACCGATACAGACTATGCCGTAATTTAATTTTTTTCACCCCAAAAGGGTGTATATTGAATAGTGGAATAGAAATTTTTTTATAAAACAGTGTATCTCACACATACAAACACCGACTAGGCCCCGATTACAATTTTTTGTACCCTAAAGGGAGGATGAGGTAGAGGAGTAGGAGGAGTTCGGAACAGGAAGCAAACTGAAGCGCCCTGCAATCCTCGGCGGTGTATCTAACACGTACCTCTACAGACTGCCGCAATTTAACCACTTTACCACTTTCTTTTGGTGGTATTTGATCACCTGTGCGCTTTTTACTTTTTGCGCTATAAACAAAAAAAGAGTGTTTATTTTGAAAAAATAACAATATTTTTAACATTTTTTTATATGAAATTCCCCCCCAAAAAATGTAAAAATCTAATTTTTTTTAAATTTTTGGCCAATTTGTTTTCTGCTCCATATGTTTGGTAAAATAAATCATGATAGGCATATTTTGATTGGTTTGCGCAAAAGTTATTGCGTTTACTAACTACGGGAAAGATTTCTGTCTTTCCCGTAGTTATTTTTTCTGTCATTTTTGGTGTTTTTTTTTTAACGCGTAATGGCGGCGATCTGCGATTTTTTTTTCCTGGACTGCGACATTGCAGACAGATCGGACCCTTGACTGACATTTTTGACACTTTTGGGGGTACCAGTGACATTACTGCAGTAATCAGTGCTATATATATGCACTGTTACTGTAAAAATGACACTGGCAGTGAAGGGGTTAATTTTATTGGAGAGGGAGGGGTTAATGTATGCCTGGTGCTTACTGACGTGTGGGGGGGGGAGGTGACTATGTGACAGAAGGACAGATCGGATGTTCAGCTATGCTGAACACTCCGATCTGTCAGTCCCTGTCACTTAGGAGATCCGCCCGCTCTGTTTACACAGGCGGGCGGATCTCCTCACTCGATTCCCCGATGATCGGGGAAGAGCGGCGGCGATCGCCGCTGCTCCTCCCCTGGCCCGACTCCCGCTGTGACTGAAAACAGCGGGAGCGCGCCTCCGGCGGCGCGCGAGCGCCGCCTACAGGGGGAGGAGTCCAGCGACGTAGGTCTACGTCGCTGGATGGGAACGAGCCACTGTGCCGCAGTAGCAGCACAGTGGCCGGAGTTAAAGTGGTTAATTTTTTTTACCCCAAAAGGGTGTAGATTGAATAGCGGAATAGAAAAAAATATATAAAAAGGTGTATCTCAGACGTACAAAAACACAGACTATGCCGCAATTTAATTTGTTTTACCCCAAAAGGGTGTATATTGAATAGCGGAATAGAAAACATTTTATAAAATGGTGTATCTCACACGTACAAACACAGACTAGGCCCCGATTACAATGTTTTGTACCCTAAAGGCAGGATGAGGATGAGGAAGAGGAGTAGGAGGAGTTCAGAACAGGAGGCAAACTGAAGCGCCCTGCAATCCTTGGCGGTGGAAGATGCGCCCAAAAAACTTTGAAAGGTGTATCTCACACGTATCGATACAGACTATGCCGTAATTTAATTGTTTTCACCCCAAAAGGGTGTATATTGAATAGCGGAATAGAAAAAAGTATATAAAATTGGTGATTTTTTAATAGAACATGTGAACACAGCAGTGTCTTATGTTTTATGCCACGGTCAGCAGCAGGCTATGAAGGGGAAAAAAAAAATCCCCTTTAAATTTGTAATTTTTAAATAGCAGATTAGTACAGACTATGCCGCAATTTAATTTTTTTTACCCCAAAAGGGTGTAGATTGAATAGCGGAATGGAAAATATGATATAAAAAGGTGTATCTCACACGTACAAACCCAGACTAGGCCCCGATTACAATTTTTTGTGCCCTAACGGCAGGATGAGGATGAGGAGTAGGAGGAGTTCGGAACAGGAGGCAAACTGAAGCACCCTGCAATCCTCGGCAGTGGAAGATGCGCCCCAAAAATTTGAAAGGTGTACCTAACACGTACCGATACAAACTATGCCGCAATTTAATTTTTTTTACCCCAAAAGGGTGTAGATTGAATAGCAGAATAGAAAATATGATATAAAAAGGTGTATCTCACACGTACAAACCCACCCAGACTAGGCCCGATTAAAATTTTTTGTGCCCTAAAGGCAGGATGAGGATGAGGAGTAGGAGGAGTTCGGAACAGGAGGCAAACTGAAGCACCCTGCAATCCTCGGCGGTGGAAGATGCGCCCCAAAAATTTGAAAGGTGTATCTCACACGTACCGATACAGACTATGCCGCAATTTAATTTTTTTTACCCCAAAAGTGTGTAGATTGAATAGCGGAATAGAAAATATGATATAAAAAAGTGTATCTCACACGGACACACCCAGACTAGGCCCGATTACAATTTGTTGTACCCTAAGGCTGGATGAGGAGTAGGAGGAGTTCGGAACAGGAGGCAAACTGAAGCACCCTGCAATCCTCGGCGGTTAAAGATGCGCCCCAAAAATTTGGAAGGTGTATCTCACACGTACCGATACAGACTATGCCGCAATTTCATTTTTTTTACCCCAAAAGGTTGTAGATTGAATAGTGGAATAGAAAAAAGTATATAAAATTGGTGATTTTTCAATAGCACATGTGAACACAGCAGTGTCTTATGTTTTATGTCACGGTCAGCAGCAGGCTATGAAGGGAAAAAAAAAAAACCCTTTAAATTTGTAATTTTTAAATAGCAGATTAGTACAGACTATGCCACAATTTAATTTTTTTTAACCCAAAAGGGTGTATATTGAATAGTGGAATAGAACAAAGTATATAAAATTGGTGATTTTTCAATAGAACATGTGAACACAGCAGTGTCTTATGTTTTATGTCACGGTCAGCTCAGCAGCAGGCTATGAAGGGAAAAAAAAAATTCCCCTTTAAATTTGTAATTTTTAAATAGCAGATTAGTTCAGACTATACCACAATTTAATTTTTTTAACCCAAAAGGGTGTATATTGAATAGTGGAGTAGAAAAAAGTATATAAAATTGGTGATTTTTCAATAACACATGTGAACACAGCAGTGTCTTATGTTTTATGTCACGGTCAGCTCAGCAGCAGGCTATGAAGGGGAAAAAAAAATTCCTCTTTAACTTTGTAATTTTTAAATAGCAGATTAGAACAGCAATCTGTAGTAAAATATAGCTGAACGCTGCACACAACAGACTGATAAAAATATATTTTTTTCTCCCTCCTCCTCAGTGGGCTCAAGTGAGGGCAAAAAGATCGTTCACTGCACCACCCCCCACACAGCAAAATCGATGTAGATCGCTAACGGACGATTGTTCTGTCCTGTGTATCCTATCTGTCCCTGCCTAATCTCTCCAACCTGTCCCTAAAATGCTCAAATATCTTTCCCTGCCTACACTCCGACCTGTCCCTGCATTCTTTTCGGGCACAATTTTTCCCTGTCTGTCCCTAAGCAGCAGCAGCCAGCACGTATGATGTGTGCTCTCTCCCTACACTACAGCAGACTGACGCACCGCGCTGTGTCTCTCGAGCTTATAAAGACATGGGTCACATGCTTCAGATGGCCAATCACAGCTACTAATACATTAGTAGGCATGGCTGGGATGGCTTAAGGCACACCAGTTAAACGCTTGTTGATTGGCTGTTGAAAGCCCGCCATTAAAAGCACGCCATTACATACAAAACAGGAAATAAAATTACCGAACACGGATTTTAAACCCGAACATATAGTAAAGTTTTCGGGTCCGTGTCCGGGTAGCAAAAAACTAATTATCCAGTACGGACCCGAATAATACAGTCCGTGTTCGCTCAACACTATTTATAATATTTTCAAACTATACTTTGACGATTTTTCCTTTGTTTCCTAAAAAATACTGTTTACAATACCATGTATGTGGTAACACATGAGAATGTTAGAACATGGACTCCTTCAATGTAATGTACTACAAAGAAAAATTATTAATTTAAGGATCTAGGGACATGTTTTAAGTGAGTGTAACTTCATCAACGAAAAATAGAATATAGCTAATTTTAGATTAATTTCAGTGGGCTTGGAAAAACTGTGTAAAAATTGGCACACACTTTTTCATTGCCTGATTTAATATAGTGTAAGCCTCAGACAGCAATGGCTGGGTGAGAGCATACATTGAATAAATGTATCTAAAACTCACTTCCTCCCTGCCTCAAACATAGAGGAAATGCAATATTATAACTCCTACAGCACAAAACAATGAACAGTAATTGGGGTTTACAACACACCCATAATCTCTGCCTGACAGACCCTACTTGGGCATTGGGCGAGCAGTTCGGGCCGAGCAAAGGTTTGGCCCGAACATCACCTGTTTTCTCATTCGCCGAACAACCAAACTATTACGAGTCTTTGAATTTGCTGTGCCTTCTGCTCATCTACCTGATGGGACAGTAGATAGAACACATATTATTAACATAAATAATTAAACACTGGACTCCAAAAAAAAACATATTTTTTGGATTCAATAGGCCGCAGCCCTTTATTATAGGTATTCAACAACTTTTATTTATAACATATATTGTATAATTTTCATCAAACGTATTAAACAACACATATTTGAGCTCCGCTATTAAAGCTCGAGTAAATAAACATTCCAACTTAAAGACCCAAATGCCATGCTCAACAACAAGGAGTGTGGCACCCCACCTGGCCCACAGCCATCTCCACACAGGTTTGCACATCTAAATTAAAAATGTCCAGTGCTATGTCAGTCAAATTAATGTGGTCAGGGCGGTAAAAACCAAGAATTCTGCATTCCAAATCCACATGTCTGAAAGATAAACCATTAACCATTGGCATAAATTTTACCACCGCTCTATTAATGAGCTTGCAAATCTTTTTTTCAAATATATCTTTTATTTTATTTTCAAACACAGAAAAACAATATTACAATACAAACCAATTATACAGAGTTGCGACTGTTACATACATAAGAGGTCATTCCAGTCCTATCACATCAACTGTATGTCTCTTCAAAGAGATCTCTTAAATTATTAAATCTATATATCTTTCCCATCATCTGTGATCACTTCAAACATTAGGCTAATCTACTCTCAGTCTCTAGACACAAACCAAATAATAAGCGCCAAAACACCCAAAAAAAAAAAAAAAAAAAAAAAAAAAAGGGGAGGGGAGGGAGGAAAGGGGTAAAGACAAACAGGGGGAAAGCTCCCCCTCTCCAAATCCCTCCCTAAGGTCTCCCCCTCCTCCCCTACACCTCCCCAAGCCCCCAGATCACCTCTCTCTCTCCATCTATGTCTGCAGCAGCCTAGTCCCCTCTTCTGACAAAATAAAAGTATTCCAAAGCTCCCAGGTCTCCATATATAACCCACGTTTACACTGTGATGTCAAAACTAGGTCTTCCATTCTGTTAATCGCCTCTACCCTGTGTAGCCAATCTCTTATTGTCGGGGGATGCGGGTTTTTCCATAACGCGGGGATACAGGCCTTTGCCCCGTTTACCAAATGTCTCACCACTGACTTCACATATCTCTGTGTGGGAATATCTGACAGATGAAACAAGAAAAAAGCAGGATCTTCATAAATAGTGTATTTCGTAAATTTTTGGACAAGGGTTTTCACCTCAGTCCAATATCTCAAAAGTTTCGGGCAGGACCAAAAAATATGAAACATGCCTGCATCTTCTCCTCCACATCTCCAGCAATTCGCTGATGTACCTGGAAATATCTTATGGAGTTTATAGGGTGTATAGTACCATCTGGTCAGTATCTTAAAATTAGTCTCCTGAGTTTTAGTGCAAATAGATGTTTCAAAAACTAGCGAGAGCATCTTCTGTTTTTGTGATGCTGTGAAGATGCAGTTTAGATCATTTGCCCATTTAGTCAACCAAGACAGGTCAGGGTTGTCCGGTGGTGATATTAATAGGTTGTATAGTAGGGAGAGCGTGTGTATTAACACTCCTTCTCCTCGACAGTATCCCTCAAATTTAGACAGACTCCTTGAGTATTCTGTCGGATTTGACAGGGCACTCAGAAAGTGGTGCAATTGTATAGCCGACCAAAAGGTTAACTTAAAGTCGCCCTCCTGGTTCATTAAAGTCGTTAATGTCGGCCAATTACCTGCTATCAAAAATTGCTCAACTCGAGCTCCCCCGGTTTTGCCTAGCGCGCGTAAGTCTGGAGATGAGAATCCAGGTTTAAATCGAGGGTTGCCAATCACCGGGAGCAGTGGAGAACTGGGGGGGATGATAGAGTATCTCCTATTAACCAGGTGGCCTATACGCAGCGTGGTACCTATAAGAGGATGTAGTCTCAGTTGTGAAGGTAAGTCTGCATAACACCAAAGTGCTCCTCTGAGGGGGATATTTGTTTGTGCCTGCTCTACATTAGTCCATAATTTAAATGTTTGATGTCTACACCAATCTACCACCCTACTCAAGTGGGCTGCCTGAAAATATTTTTGCAAGTCCGGGAGGGCTAAGCCTCCGTACTTTTTTGGCCAAGTTAATTGCTTCCGCGCCAGGCGAGGTTTTTTCTTTGCCCAAACAAATTTGATAAAAAGAGCATGGATCAAGTGAAAATATCGGGCAGGTAGTTTAATCGGTAGAGCTCTAATCAGATAGACATGTTTAGGCAAGATGTTCATCTTTATTAGGTTACACCTACCGAACCACGAGTGGAGGCCCGAGTACCATTTTTCCAACAGCACACGTGTCTCCGCTATCAAAGGAGGAAAGTTCAACTCATACGTCCTAGCTACACAAGATGGAATGTAAGTACCAAGGTAACGTAGAGCTCTATTGGTCCATCGGAAGCCAAAGTTTGCTTGTAACGTTCGAAAAGATGACGCAGTCGAGCCCACCCCCATCGCCTCTGATTTACTATAATTAATTTTAAAATTCGTCAAAGATCCGTATCTGGTTAATTCCTGTAGTAAGTTCGGCACTGATATGGTTGGATTTATCAGGGAAAACATAAGGTCATCCGCATAAGCAGAGATCTTATACTGACCCTCACCCACTTGTAATCCCTGTATATCTGGATTTTGTCGAATTGTACAGAGAAGGGGTTCCAACGTGAGTGCAAATAAAAGAGGAGACAGGGGGCACCCTTGTCTTGTACCGTTATTAATAGCGAAGGAGTCCGATAAAAATCCATTCACCTTGACCTGTGCAGTGGGGTTTGAATAAATGCTGGCGATCCATCTTTGCATATTACCGCCCAGGCCTATATGCTTGAGGACCAAAAACATAAATCGCCAGTTTACCCTATCAAAGGCTTTTTCTGCGTCTGTGTTGATAAAGACGCTTGATGTTCGAGAGGTGTCCGCTACATGGATCAAATTTAGTATTTTGGTGGTATTGTCTCTAGCCTCTCGTCCTAGAACAAATCCCACTTGGTCAAGGTGAATAAGATCGAGTAAGTGTGGAGCCAATCGGGTAGCTAAAATTTTTGAGAAGATTTTTAGATCCGTATTGAGTAGGGAAATGGGTCTATAGCTTCCACAGCTTGTGGGGTCTTTTCCTTCTTTCAGGATCACAGTTATGTGTGCCGCTAAGGTATCTCTAAGCATATTCGGATTTTCTCTTGGCGCATTAAAGAATCTAACCAGATACGGACCCAAGATAGGGAGGAAAGTCCGGAAGTATTGGAGTGTATAACCATCTGGACCAGGGGCCTTCCTTAGTTTCATGGTGTTAATAGTCTGTTGAACCTCTATCAAGGAAATTGGTTCTTCCAATTGTTCTCTTATTTCGGCAGAAAGTGTAGGTATATGAGATTTTCCGATATAATCTTCCATCTCTGAGTCAGGGGCCGGGACCTCCACCAAGGAATACAACGTTTCGTAAAATAGGCCGAATTCTCTCACTATTTTCTTTGGGGGGATCACTTTCTGCCCTTGTGATGTAATAATGCTAGGGACATACGTTGACATGTTAGGGTCTTTAACCGAACGTGCAAGTAACTCCCCACATTTGTCCCCAAGCTCATATCCTCGGCTTCTACTTCTCTGTAGAGCAGCCTTTGCTCTAAACAAAAGGAGGTCCGCTAATTGCTGCCTTACATGTATTAGTTCAGACTCCAAACTCGGGGACGTAGAATGCTTATATTGGGCTTCTAGTTGTCTAAGCCTATCCAAGAGCTGTATAGACTGTTTCTCTCGTTCCTTTTTGAGTCTGGACCCATGTTTAATAAACAGCCCTCTCAGGACCGATTTATGGGCCTCCCACAGATTCCTGATCTCACAGTCCTCCACATCATTCATGAGAAAATACTCCTGAAGACCCACTGAGATGTCCGTTAGGACTTCAGGAATCTGTAAAAGGCCTTCATTCAGTCTCCAAAAACTCTGACGAGAGGCAGCATATTCTGACACAGAATAAGTGAGCAGTACCGGCGCGTGGTCTGACCATATTCTGTCCCCAATTATCGCCGATTTAACCGCATGTAGCTGGTTATGCGGGACTAAAAAGTAATCTATCCTTGAATAGGACTTATGGGGTGCAGAAAAAAATGTATAGTCTCGATCTACAGGATGTAATACTCACCACACGTCTATCCATTGGGCATTGAAAAACGTTTGTGCTATACTTTTGTTTGCAGCTGGCAGTATGGCCGAACTTCCCGTGGATGTATCAAGTCTCGGGAGTAATGGTATATTGAAATCTCCCCCTAGTATAAGCTGCCCTTCCTTAAATTCCATAAGTAGTTTGGACACTCTCTTAAAAAACCTGGCCTGACTGTCATTTGGTGCGTACACTGTTGCAAATGTTATTAATGTATCTGCTATTTTCCCCTTGATAAAAAGATATCGTCCTTCCGTGTCCGTCATAATCTCCTTCAGGGACCAGGGTATTCTGGATGAGAGTAAGATAGCTACTCCTTTTGATTTAGTTTCAGTATTCATAGAGTGGTAAACTACATTGTAGAGTCTATTCGTAAATTTAGGAGCTTTATCTTTTTTAAAATGTGTTTCTTGAAGGAAAGCAACATCTACTCTATGTCTCTTAAGGTCATTAAACAACATCCTCCTTTTTTCCGGTATATTAAGACCTCTGGTATTTAAAGAAAAAATTATGAGGTCCCCCATCTTGATGGAGGGGAGAGGGGAAAAAGGAGAGAGGGAAGGAGAGAAAGAGAGGGGGAGAGGGAGAGAAAAAAAAAAAAAAAAAAAAAAAAGGGAAGGGGGACAAACTAACCCTCCTAAAACAAGAAGGGTGGCGCTACCCTTCTCCCCCTTCAGAGCCTATCGCTCTACCACTAATTGGGAAACTTCCCATGTACACTATGTGACTCTAAGTCACCCCTCAATGTACTGACCTAATTGGGAGGGCGGTATAGATCAGGCGTAGTACCAAATAAGTAAGAATAAGAAGCAAGGTACAATCCCGCTCTCCCGAGCCCCCCCCTCCAACCACACCGACAGAGATCATGATCATGATCCTATTATCCCAAGAAAGAAGAGTAGGGACAAGAAAAAAAAAAAAAAAAAAGGGGGGGTTGGGAAAGGGAGAAGGGAGAAGAAGGGGAGGGAATAAAACCACTCTTAAATTTATATCTTTAAACCCCACCCCTTCATCTCCGTTCCCAACCCTATCCGACAAACACATTGTCCATAATTAATAATCAAATAGCGTATCATACCAACATTTTGGAGAAAAGGTGGGCGACGTCCATACTTAGGCTCCTCTTATTACACTATGATATAATAGTGGAATAATAAATAAGGAGCGCCAAAACCCCTCACTGTATCTAGGCATATCTCTGTACGCGCATCCATCGTTTAGTGTATATAAATAAAAAAGAAAATCATAAAAAAAAAGGAAGGAAAGGGGGGCGAAAAAAAAAAAAAAAAACCCGTAAAAAAAAAAGAGCCCCCCTTTCCCGTGTCTAACACCCAAGTGCAACATCATTCAAAAAGAGCAAAAAAAAAGAAAACATTATATAAGGAGGGAGGTCACTTCCTCTCTCTTCTCAAGTACGAGAGCTATCTTAAAGCTCAAAAAAAAAATAAAAAAAATAACCCACCTCAGTGAGAAAAAAAAAAAAAAAAAAAAAAAAAGGGCAACCCCCAGCAACAGAGGGGTATAAACCCCCTTATTATTACGATGGGCGGGTTTTGCAGATCCACTCCTCCTCCCCTATTATCGTTACCATTCCCTCTGTTTGCCACCTCTCATGTCTTCCCCACCCCCTCACCCCCTTAGCCACTGTTCCACCACCTCAAGTAGGTAGTGTAGCCACAAAAAAAAAAATAAGAAAAGGGGGGGGGGGGAACAGAGAAGGGGGGGTGGGAGAGGAGCGACCTATTATTGTAAAGAAAGGTTTAAAGGATAATCCCCCAAGAACAGGGGATAGGCCCTTACCATCCCCATGTATATCTTTATTTATATAAATCCTACTTAGGTAAGTCCTCATGCCACCCCCCCCTCCAATATATCTGACCATCAAGCGCCAATCCCCGGCATTTATAAACATAAGCAAACACTAAACGAGAAAAAAAAAAAAAAAAAAAAACATGTTGTCCATAATTAATAAACAAATAATGTATCGTACCAACATTTTGGAGACAAGGTGGGTGACATCCATACTCAGGCTCCTCTTATTATACTAGGATATAATAGTGGTATAGTAATTAAGGAGCGCCAAACCCCCTCACTGTATCTAGGTGTATCTCTGCACGCGCATCCATCGTTTAGTGTATATAAATAATTAAAGAAAAAAAAAAAAGGGGGAAGGGGGGTGGGAAAAAAAAAAACAAGAAAAGAGAGCCCCCCTTTCCCGTGTCTAACACCCAAGTGCAACATCCTTCAAAAAGAGCAAAAAATAAAAAACATTATATAAGAAGGGAGGGCACTTCCTCCCTCTTCTCAAGTACGAGAGCTATCTTAAAGCTCATAAAAAAAAAATACAGGAAAACTACCTCAGTGAGAAAGAAAAGAAAAAAAAAGGGCAACCCCCAGAAGCATAGGGGGATAGACCCCCTTATTATTACGATGGGCGAGCTTTGCAGATCCACACCTCCTCTCATATTATCTTTATCGTTCCCTCTGTTTGCCACCTCTCACCCCCTTAGCCACTGTTTCACCACCTCAACTAGGTACTATAGCCACAAAAAAAAAAAAAGAGGGGGGGAGGAAGGGGCAGGAGACCTGGCATCAAATCACTCACCCTCTCTCCAATCAAAAAAAAGAAAGAACAAAAAAAGAAAACAGAGAAGGGAAAAAAAAAAAAAAAAGAAAATAAAATGTATATATTTGTCTTCATACAGTTATCTCCCCTTTGCAATAAGGGTCCAAAAAAAAAAGCGGGGAGGAAGACTTTCAGTTCTCTTCTTTCTTTATCTTCTCCTCTAAAAAAAAAAAAAAAAACCCGTAAAAAAAAAAAGAGCCCCCCTTTCCCGTGTCTAACACCCAAGTGCAACATCATTCAAAAAGAGCAAAAAAAAAGAAAACATTATATAAGGAGGGAGGTCACTTCCTCTCTCTTCTCAAGTACGAGAGCTATCTTAAAGCTCAAAAAAAAAAAAAAAAAAATAACCCACCTCAGTGAGAAAAGAAAAAAAAAAAAAAAGGGCAACCCCCAGCAACAGAGGGGTATAAACCCCCTTATTATTACGATGGGCGGGTTTTGCAGATCCACTCCTCCTCCCCTATTATCGTTACCATTCCCTCTGTTTGCCACCTCTCATGTCTTCCCCACCCCCTCACCCCCTTAGCCACTGTTCCACCACCTCAAGTAGGTAGTGTAGCCACAAAAAAAAAAATAAGAAAAGGGGGGGGGGGGAACAGAGAAGGGGGGGTGGGAGAGGAGCGACCTATTATTGTAAAGAAAGGTTTAAAGGATAATCCCCCAAGAACAGGGGATAGGCCCTTACCATCCCCATGTATATCTTTATTTATATAAATCCTACTTAGGTAAGTCCTCATGCCACCCCCCCCTCCAATATATCTGACCATCAAGCGCCAATCCCCGGCATTTATAAACATAAGCAAACACTAAACGAGAAAAAAAAAAAACATGTTGTCCATAATTAATAAACAAATAATGTATCGTACCAACATTTTGGAGACAAGGTGGGTGACATCCATACTCAGGCTCCTCTTATTATACTAGGATATAATAGTGGTATAGTAATTAAGGAGCGCCAAACCCCCTCACTGTATCTAGGTGTATCTCTGCACGCGCATCCATCGTTTAGTGTATATAAATAATTAAAGAAAAAAAAAAAAGGGGGAAGGGGGGTGGGAAAAAAAAACAAGAAAAGAGAGCCCCCCTTTCCCGTGTCTAACACCAAAGTGCAACATCCTTCAAAAAGAGCAAAAAATAAAAAACATTATATAAGGAGGGAGGGCACTTCCTCCCTCTTCTCAAGTACGAGAGCTATCTTAAAGCTCATAAAAAAAAAAATACAGGAAAACTACCTCAGTGAGAAAGAAAAGAAAAAAAAAGGGCAACCCCCAGAAGCATAGGGGGATAGACCCCCTTATTATTACGATGGGCGAGCTTTGCAGATCCACACCTCCTCTCATATTATCTTTATCGTTCCCTCTGTTTGCCACCTCTCACCCCCTTAGCCACTGTTTCACCACCTCAACTAGGTACTATAGCCACAAAAAAAAAAAAAAAAGAGGGGGGGAGGAAGGGGCAGGAGACCTGGCATCAAATCACTCACCCTCTCTCCAATCAAAAAAAAGAAAGAACAAAAAAAGAAAACAGAGAAGGGAAAAAAAAAAAAAAATAAAATGTATATATTTGTCTTCATACAGTTATCTCCCCTTTGCAATAAGGGTCCAAAAAAAAAAAAAAAAAAAAAGCGGGGAGGAAGACTTTCAGTTCTCTTCTTTCTTTATCTTCTCCTCTAATCTATTAGTCCCCATCCATAAGCATCTCCAGCAACTATCGATATTCCTATTGCTTCTTCTCTGGAGGCACTACTTCTCTGTTCCTTCTATCACTAGGAGAAAAAGTTAACCAATTCGGTACTTGAATAGGATCTGTTCCCATAAATATATATAAATTTGGAAGATCATTTAATGTTCTTAAAGTAAAGGAGCTTTGGGCATTGCGAAACGTAACGGACAATGGGAAACCCCATCTGTATTTCAGGCCCAATTGCCTAGCTTTGTCCAATAAGGGTCTGAGTATCGCTCGTCTTTGCAATGTAGCCCTGGATAGGTCTGGGAGTATTTTGATACATACCCCCTCTAAGTCCACTGTACCCTTTTCCCAGGCCATCCGGACTATTAATTCTTTATCCGCATAATGATGAATCCTACAGACAACGTCTCTAGGTCTATCAGGATCAGTAGCTCGGGGACCCAGGGCACGGTGGACTCTATCCACCTGTAGTCTAGTGGGGTACTGGTCTCCGAGGGTCTTTTGGAAGATATTTTTTACAATCGTTTCTAAGTTTTCTGTATCTGTAGCCTCTGGAATACCTCTTAATCTTAGGTTCTTTCGTCGACTTCTGTCCTCTAGTTCTTCTATACGGAGTTGTAGGGCTATTTCTGCTTCTACATGTAATTTATTATGAGTCTCCAAAGATCTTACCCGACTTTCCAGGATAGAGAGGGCACTCTCATTTACCGTCACTCTCTGCACCACTTCTTGAATCTCTCCTCTCACCTCCTTTACGGCTGCTTGCTGTTTTTCCTCTAGCCGGGCTATCATATCCGCGATGTCCACTTTGGTAGGTAATGCCTGTAGCAGTGCTCTTAGTTCTGCATCCATCCGCAGGGCCAGCACACCCTCCTCCTTACCATATCCATCCGGGATGTCAGCGTTCACTCCTAATGTTCCCATTGAAGTGGGATGGGTCGGGCCCGCACTCTCACCTCTCTGAGTGCTCCCGCTGGCTGCATCTGCTGCGGTAGCTTGCCGTCCACGAGGCGCGGCCATCTTGGATCCTAGAGGGGTTGTCACCGGAAAGAACTGTAGGATCTCAGCTTCGGGTTTGGGTAGGTTAATTTTTTTTACTGAGCCTCTGGTTCTCCTCTTCTTGGTTAAGGTCATCTCCCGCTAGATAGCACTTATTGGCTCCGTATATGGCTTCGTGTATGTCGGCGGGTCGGAGGGGTTCCCGGGAGCTCAGCACACGTGCAGCTCTACTCCGCCATGTCTAAACCACGCCCCCTCTTGAGCTTGCAAATCTTATGCAAGTATTTTAATTCATCATTCAGCCAAAGTAACCTGGCTATGATCTCCGAAAAAAACCATGACACAATTAGGAAGGATCTAATGAAGACACATCAGATCCGACTTAATAGGAGAAATAATGTCTTTTGCTGACACCAACATCATTACCCGCTAAATGAAAAATAATAATTTGTGGGACAGGCCATCGAAGATATAAAAAGGACAAAGCCTTACGCAAGTTTGTCCATTTGATACCACGCTGACCATACTAAAAAACATTAAAAAGAGAAGGAGATAAACCTAGACACCTCCCATAACTTCGATTTGCAGCTCTCCTATTAGCCAGACAACTGTTGATGAATCTGAAATTAAAAGTAAACATTAGTACGCACATAAGATTTGTAACAATTAGATTTCCATCTACCAATATCTTTAATAACAGACTCAGACAAGCCCAATTTAGCTGCTTCTGTAGCTGCACTGATATAGAATGAATGTGCAGAAATAGGAAGATGGGCCAGCTTCAAATAAGACAAACATTTTTTCAAAACAGCACTGAATTGATAGACTGTCAAAGGAAGACCATTGGCATGCACAAGGAATAGTATCCCAGAGTTTGGCCTGCAAAGGGAATATTGTTCAATTAAAGAAACCACACAAATTGTGGAATCAGCCGTTCTGCAGAGTGTAGTCCACTGGCCACGACCAAATTGATCTGTTTTATTCTTACGCAACAGAACACACACCAGGTCCTGATGAACAAATACATCAGACAATAGTAAGCCGGCAGAATCTTTAGCATTGTGAGGCAGCAATTCAGATATACGAAAGGCTCCAAAAAAACAAAGGAAGAAGGATAATTGAAACAACAAGAAAAACATATGGTCTCAGTTGCATTACAAAGTTTACCCAATAAATCTGCAGAAATTGGAAGTCTGTTGTCAGCTACTACATGTTCTTTACGATAACCCGTGAGAGCATGTTGCACCGAAAAAAACCGAATGCAGGCAGGGGCCCCATTCATACGTAAAAAGAACGACACTCCAGCTGGCGTTTTTTATATATGTGAATAAGAATAATGACAAGTCATCAAGTGATTCAGAAATGCAAGAACCAGACCTTACGTAAAAGAATTATTAGGCAAATTACACCACAAACAAACACCACAATGTCTAAGCTGCCTTATAACTCGCCCATGTAGAAGAAGCTAGCAAATTTTAAATCGATAACATCACCTGGGTCATATCAGATGCCATAAGTGCGTTAGACACAACACAACAGGCTCAACAGATCACTGTCCGGAACCAACAAACAAAATCTATCCATCTGTAGATGAGCTAATGAGTCTGCAATGAGATTGGATACGCCTGGAACATACGTTGTATTTAGCCTTAAGCCATATTTTAAGATGCAAACATTGAAAAACTAGGTGATGTAAAATAGCAATGACTGGTAAAGATTTTGAAACTAAACAATTAATAGCAAAGACAACCCCTTTGTTATCCAAATGCAACAGAATCCTTTCATTACTAAAATGTCAGTCCCACAACTCCAATGCCACGACAATGGAAAATATTTCCAATAGGACAATGTTAGATGTAAAACCTTGCAAGATGGATGCCATACACCGGCAGACCAGTGTCCCTGCCAGAACGCCACAAGCTCCGGAAGCATCAGTAAAAAGGTTAAAAGCAGTGGCAACACAAAAGGGGGCTTGCCACAAAGAAAAACCATTAAAAGAGAACAAAAAATTCTTCCAAATCAATAAGTCATCGCGAATGTCCGCAGAAATTCTAATGAAATGAAAAGGGGCGGAGGGGATGCCAGAAATTGCCGGATATAGTAGTTTAGTGAAAACTCGACCCATAGGCATAACTCTGGATGCAAATGCTAACAATCCCAATAAGGACTGTACTGTCCGCAACTGAACTTCCTGTTTTGATAAAATCCTATTTAACAACATCCTGATCTTAACAATTTTTTCCATTAGAAGCCTAAATTCCATAGCTATAGTATCACCCAAAAATTCTAAACAAGGAGTCGGATACACAGACTTGGCAGCTGCCAAAGGAACCCTGAACGATCGACAAAGGATTTGAAATTCCATGAATACATATAAACAATCTAAAATATTCACTTTACCTATAAACAGAAAGTCATCTAAATAATGCAAACAATTGGAAGAACCAGCTTTATAGCATAACACCTATTCCAGAAAGGTGGAGAATAATTCAAAATAATGATAGGAAATAGAACAACCCATAGGTAGGTATTTGTCAAAAAAATTGTTTCCCTGAAAAAACGAAACCAAGTGAGTTGAACCCAGAATGATGAATGGGCAATAAAATGAAAGCCGATTGTATACCAGCTTTTGCTAAGAGAGCAAAGTCACCCACTTCACAAATTTTACTTAAAGCATCATTGAAAGATGAGTAAGATACTGAACACAAACCAGGGTCAATTTCATCATTGAAAGAAAAACCGTCCAGATAAGATAAATAATGAATTACCCTAAATGTGTTGGGTTCTTTTTTAGGAATCACACCCAACGGTGAAATCCAGAAAATCCAAAAAGAGGAATGGTGAAAGGACCGGCAATTCTACCTTCACAAACTTCTTTATTAATCTTATCTTTAACCACCTGTTCATGTACCTCAACAGATGATACATTTTCAAAAACCAAACATCCTTTACCCTTAAAGGAAGGCAAGTGGAAACCATCAAAGATGATGGCCGCCTTCCTGCCATGTGGATAAATTTGCAGCCATGGTAGCATGCTTTCCAAGTTCCCCGACGTTACCATTTTTCAGAAAAAGATCCTTAGCCATAGGAGCTGCATTAGGCGTCAATTTCTTAAAACAACGCACTGCTGGATGCACACCAGAACAATGCACACATTCATGCTTGTATTTGCAATTGTAAAGCCATTTACACTGACCTTCATTAAAGGTAAAACATAAACCTTTCTTATAGTGACCTTTTGTAGGAGTCGACTTTGGAGCAAATTGCTTCTGCAGCAACAACAAATTCAGCCACAGACCAATGTCTTTCATGCCCCAATTAAGAGAATGATGCACCGAAAGTTTCTGATGAAACAATTCATCATAATAAAACCAGGAAATTCCAGGAAAATTTTGTAAGCCTCCAGAATAATTTCCACATGTTGGAATAGCCCACTGCAAAGTTCAAGTCTTCGGTCATCCATGACACTACCATATATACAAAAGGCCTGTAACCATTTGTTAAAATTGCGGGGAACCACTCTATGTCTGTCATCCTTGTGTCTATCCCCCTCTCTTCTTTCACTGAAGGTAGCAAAAAGAGGACATCAAGATATTCACCCTTCCAAATTTTTTCCTTTGTCGCTGCAAGTAGATGAAAACCTATAGGAGATAATTTCACATGAAAGAACCTCTTTCATACATGATTCAGGCACTGAGGAAGATGCAATAGGCAAGGGAGATATTGTTACCAGAGAAGATATTACTTCTGGATTCGTTACCGTAGCAGTCCGTCTGGATTCCCCCCAAACGGACTCAATTCTTAATTCAGAAGGTTGTGACGAAGGAGGCTGTAAGAAAGAGGGTTGCGAAGTACGGGGCAGCAAAGAAGAGGGTAGCAAAGCAGTGGGCTGAACAGAAACAGATTATCTTTGCAGAGTTGACACAGAAGGCATAAATTGTGACATTAATGAAGTAAAAGACACTGCAAAATCTGTAAGAAAAGAGGCATTAAAAGACTCACCTCTAGGAATTGGAGTAGTTGCCACCACTGGTTTAACAGCATCATGTTGAATAAAATCTCCCTTCACAGCAGGAGGGGTAAAAGCTGCCTGTGCTTCATAGGTAGCTATGGCAACCGTGTTGTGTCCAGTGGGATTAACTGCCTGCTGGTCTGCCTGAAAAGTAACGCATACAGTATCAGTAGCAGAATTAAGGTTATTGTCATCGGCATTAAGCATACTCAGCTGATCCGGGGGTCCTCTCTTCTTCCTTCCTCTATTAGATGAATTTTCCTTGTATCCCCTGTCCATAGACCTGGATGGGGAATCGAACCTATGGGCCGCTTTGTGGTTCTCCTAGATCGAGGTTGCAGTTGAACTGTGCAGGTCCTTGGTGCGGAGGAGGGAGGAAAGTCGATGCTGTCATCGTCATCAGCCCGGGGAGTGGCCGATGACACACTGTCGGAAGGACAGTCCACAGAAGAGGACAGGATATGACGCAAAGAGGGAGCAGGGTGGGGGGATGCTCCGCTCCAAGACTTCCGGCTGGCCAGAGCATGCACCTCTGCCGGAACAGACGTAGCAGTAGGCATATTGGTAACTGGGAGGAAGATACCAGGAAGTGACAGGCAGTTCAGCATCCAAGCCTCTCCATCTGCCTCACCAGCCCGCTCCATCATCCGTCTAAGCAGAGATTCCATAATAACAGTCACCACAGACAATGTGCTTCTATCTTCAATCCCCGCCGACTGTCCTGATGACGCATTCTGTTTCTCTTTTATAGGGGCTACCACGAGCCAAGACTGTTGGACACAGTATAAACTTCAAAACACACCAATCACAGGTAAGTTTAACATTAATATTACACTCCCCTTTTTTACTAACTGTCTGCCACTTGTCCCATATGTGATGGGCGGGGACATTGCATGCCCCACCCTCCACTTCCATTCTGCATTGCTGACTTCTGCATGTATTCTAACTATACTCTGCCTGTCGTATATGCCTGTATTTGACCATCTGTTGCTGACCTGGCTCATCTGACCTTGCATCCAGTTACTCACTCATCCTGCTCAGCATGCTACCTGGTCCCTGCTGGTCCTGCACCTGCTACTTGCCAGCTGCCTGTAAAGCCCCTGCCACCTGCTGTCTGCCCAATCTGGGGTCTGCTGTCTCTGCTGCCATCTGCTGTTCCAGCGATCTGACCCGTCTTTGGTGACTCACCTACTACCCACTGCTGGGGGTGATGGACATCTCACAGGCACTCATACCTCGCTGATCTCTCATGGCCACTGTGGCAGCATCAGATGTCTCAGAGCCAGGGCTGTATGAGAGGCCTCCTTCTACACATCAGGCTCTGCTGCAAGGTACATGACAATAGTGTAGTGTCAGTGTAGTGTGAGTACCATGTGGTGTTAGTGCAGTGCAGTGTTTAACACAGCATTACATAACTTTAAGTGCTGTACACAGTGCTGTATATATATATATATATTTATATATATATATCAGGGGCGTAACTACAGGGGTTGCAGGGGTTGTGATTGCTACCGGGCCCCATGCTCCAGGGGGCCCAGTAGCAAACCAGTGGGTGAACTTCCAGGATTGCAAAAGTTTCACTTGCGACCGGGCCCTGGCATTGCACCACTGTGGGGAGGCCCAAAGATTGCAGGAAGGGAGCCCACTGCAGAACTTGTGAAAGGATCCTGCTGCGGGACCATAATAAAAGGCCATGCAACGAGAGTAAAGAGCCCCAGGATTAGTGGGAAGAGCCCTGGGCTTGAAGGGAAGGGCCCCGGCCAGGGATCTGGGGGGGCCCTTCATGGTTTCTTGCATCGGGGCCCTGAAGGCTCTAGTTACGCCTCTGATATATATATATATATATATATATATATATATATATATATATATATATATATAATTTATTTTTTTTTGGGTTGCTGCGTGATTTTTTTTGTCCCCTGCCTGCCCCCCTTTTTTAAATTGTCAGCAATTTTTCCGACTGTGACACGACACTGGTGTTCCCCCCTTTTTTTTATAGTTTTTACAATTCTATCAGCGGAAGTCCTCAATTTAAAATGCACCAAACACAATTGTCCATTCAATAAAGTGCATTCAATCACACATTTGCCAGTATCTATTACTATTATTATTGGAAGTAGTACATACATTTGGGTAATAGTCCTCCCACCCACCATCATGTCTGGGAGGCCAACAAGGAGAGGTACACATTTCCATGCCACTATGAGGAGGCCAGCATTCCAGAGGCAAAAGTGGACGTGGTCCATCCTCAGGCAGGGCGCATTTGTCTCTGTTTAGTGATGTTGCTCATGTGATCCAGCCACAGCATGCAGATGAGGTGGTGGACTGGCTTACTAAACAATCTTTATCCTCCTCATCCTCTGATCACCCAAGCTGACACTAGTGCACAGTCCACTGCAGCTGCCAGAGTGGCTTATTCTGCCTCCTTGTCCAAAGCTACCCATGCCATAGCCCCAGCATCATGCACGGAGGAGTCAGCTGAATTATTTGAACACAGCGTTAGCTGCTTGCTTCTTGATGATGCACAGGCATCACTTGATTCTGATGTTGGTTCTAAAGGTTGAGAAAGGTAGGAACATGAGTTGTAAACACTGCAGACCACTGTTCTGTCAGCTATGTACACAGGGATCCTGTGTTCCTCTTATTTAGCAGAGTCCCAGGAGGGAGGTGACGGCTGTCTCTCCTCCTGTCAGCGTGGAACGGATGTCCTGGGTGGCTGGCCTAGTGGACAGAAGGTTGAGCTGAGCTGCAGAGAGGGATCCAGTGTGCTGAGGACCAAGCGGAGCTGTGGGGGTCGTAGTTTCCTGGAAAGCAGTGTTGTGAGTATTGAAAACTGCCCCGGGGTCTGCCTAGGATAGGGGACCACTCCGGAAGGTCAGAGGGATCCAGGAGCCAGGTAGCCTGTGTAGCAGTTATAGAAAGGGGGAACTAGTGTCTAGACCCTGAAGAGAAAGAGGGTGCCAGTGTGTGGGCCCTGAAGAGTTAAGAGTTGCAGCAGTGCTTACAAATAGCTACCTCAGCCAGGAAAGCTAAAGGGAGCAGTACAAAGGACTTTTGAGCCACAAGGAAGTGTCAGAAGTCAGTTCAAGTTCAGCAAGTCAGTGTTAACAAGCCCCAATCGGCATTGACTGGCATTCAGCCAGCGTCAAGTCAGCGTCAAAAGGCGGTTTTCTCAGTTGTCCCCTTATATTGTGTATAGTCGAGCGAGAGGAGTATCCCACTCATTCCCTTCTCCCATCCAAGTTCCTAAAATAAATACAAAAACCAAAGATGCTGGACTGTTTCTTGTCTCAGTGCTCACACTTTGAGAACATGCTTAAATGTGCTATTGTTACTAGCGGTAACCCTGGCAGACCCACATCCAGCACAAAGGCTGGAAATCTTGCTACAGTTATATAGTAGAAAGTAAAAAAAAAATTTTTATCAGAGTTGTTGCTTTTTTTTGTTTATAGCGCAAAAAAATAAAAATCACTCAGGTGATGAAATACCACCAAAAGAAAGCTCTTTTTGTGGGAATAAAAGGACATCAATTTTATTAGGGTACAGCGTCGCACTTGTCAGCCAAAATAATGCAGTGACATAACGCAAAAAATGGCCTGGTCATTAACCACTTCAGCTCCCGAAGGTTTTAGCCTCTTAATGACCAGGCCATTTTTTGCGAAACGGCACTGCATTGCTTTAACTGACAATTGCGTGGTCGTGTGATGTTGTACCCGAATAAAATTGATGTCACAAAAAAAGAACAACAATTTTGAAAAAAAATATATATTTTTAACTTTCTGTTATAAAACATTCCAAATAAAAAAATTTAAAAAATCTATTTTTTTTATCAATTTAGGCCAATTTGTAATCTGCTACATATTTTTGGTAAACAAAATCCCAAAAAGCGTATAATAATTGGTTTGCGCAAAATTTATAGCATTTACAAACAATGGGACAGATTTTTGGACTTTTTATTTATTTTTTTTTATTAGTAATGGGGACGATCAGCGATTTTTATCGGGACTGCAACATTGCGGCAGACAAATCTGACAATAAGTGCACTTTTTGGGGACCAGTGACATTAATACAGTGATCAGTGCTAAATAGTATGCACTGTTCCTGTATAAATGACACTGGCAGGGAAGGGGTTAACACTAGGGGTGATCAAGGGGTTAAATGTGTTCCCCATATGTGCTTTCTAACTGTGTGGGGGATGGATTGAACAGAGGCACAGAGAGATTGGTGATTCAGCTTAGCTGAATCACATGATCTTTCTCTGCCTCTCTGACAGGAGAGCCATCTTGCATTGCTTACATTCCAGGCGGCTCTCCTGTCAGTCTATCCGAAGATCGCAAGAGGCCAGAGGCGATCCCGCCCGCTCCTCCCGGGTCTTCCTCCTGCTGTGTCTAATCATTGATCTACGTGATTATGTACAGCCGAGCCGCCCTGCCGCAGTAAATCTGTGTGGGGTGGTCGGCAAGTGGTTAAGGGGGTAAATCCTTCCGGTCCAGAAATGGTTAAGGAAGGGAGTACCATGAGCCTACAGAGAGGGGATAACACTGATAAACAAAAAATTGGCAGTTATGTTCCCCCCCATGAACTTGGGCCTAAGTGTACTATAATTTGGTTTATTTACATAAGGCTTACTCGCTGTGGTGTTATTTCCTTTATAAAGTCAAAGTGACACCATAATATTTCCAAAAAAACCTCAATTCCTGTTCCGAGTGCACTAATTTGTGTGCTCCCCAAGCCATTGTTTACAAAATAAAGAAAGATTGCAGGGAAAATCAATTTAAATGCCTTTTTTTCTTTATATATGTCAGGTTTGCTGCAGCAGGTTTTATACACAGTACAGATGCGCCACTTCACAGGCAGATTAAGGGGACCCCCAGGCACCAAATTTAAAGGAATTTTTCATTTTTATTGTTTAACTTTAAGCATTATTAAAATCACTGCTCCTTTAAAAACAATCTTTTTTTAAAAAAATGTTGCATTGGTACATGTCCCCCACGGCAGTACGTGGACCCCCATACCCTTTTTATGGCCAATAACTTGCAAATAAGCCTTCAAAATTGGGACTTTTGATACTTCAAGCTTGGGTCCCATAAACTTTAATAGGGTTTGCGGTTCAGGTCTGAACTTTTGTGTTGTTCGAGAGTTCTGGTGTGAACCGAACTAGGGGGTGTTCAGTACAATTCTACACTTTTTAGTTTTAATTTCCTGAAAATGCTGTCGAATATGCCCAGCACAGTAAAAATCAGTTACCACCCCCCCCCCCCCCCCCAAGAAAAAAAAAAATACATAAAAAAAATCCTATTTAACTCTTCAGCACAACATTGATCAAACTAGCCAGACCACCAGACTGGTGGCTGTAAAATGTCTGGTATTTAACCACTTGCCGACCAGTCACGTTGACTGTACTGCGGTAAAGTGGCTTGTTATCATCTGGCGACGGGAGTCGGGCCAGGGGAGGAGCGGCGGTGATCACCGCCGCTCTTCCCCGATCGTCGGGGATCTAGTGTGGAAATCTACCCGCTTGTGTAAACAAAGCGGGCGGATCTCCTAAGTGACAGGCAGGGTCAGATTGCAGGGTTCAGCATAGCTGAACCTGCGATCTGTCCCTGTGTCACTCAGTCACCTCCCCCCACACGTTAGTAAGCACCAGGCATACATTAACCCCTCCCTCTCCAATAAAATTAACCCCTTCCCTGCCAGTGTCATTTTTACAGTAACAGTGCATATGTATAGCACTGATTACTGTAGTAATGTCACTGGTACCCCAAAAAGTGTCAAAAATGTCAGTCAAGGGTCCGATCTGTCTGCCGCAATGTCGCAGTCCCGCAAAAAAATCGCAGATCGCCGCCATTACTCGTTAAAATAAAAAACACCAAAAATGACAGAAATCTTTCCCATAGTTAGTAAACGCAATAACTTTTGCTCAAACCAATCAAGATACGCTTATTGTGATTTTTTTTACCAAAAATATGTAGCAGAAAACAAATTGGCCTAAAATGATAAAACATTTAGATTTTTACATTTTTTTTGGGGGGGGGGGGGGATTTCATATAAAAAAATGTGAAAAATATTGTTATTTTTTCAAAATTGTCGCTCTTTTTTTGTTTATAGCACAAAAAGTAAAAATCGCACAGGTGATCAAATACCACCAAAAGAAAGCTCTATTTGTGGGAAAAAAATGGACCTAAATGTAATTTGGGTACATCATTGCACGGCCGCACAATTGTCCGTTAAAGTATGGCAGTGCTAAATCACAAAATATGGCCTGGTCAGGAATGGAGTAAAACCTTCCGGTCATAAAGCGGTTAAAAATACGCTCATTGAGAATTTTTGGTCAAAGACATGTAGCTAAATACATTTTGGCCTAAATATATGACAAAAATTGAATATATTGGATATTTTTTAACTGTCAAAGTAGAAAAATATTGTTATTTTTTCAAAATTGACGCTTTTTTTTAATTAATATTGCAAAAAATGAAAATCACACAGGTGATCAAATACCACCAAAAGAAAGCTCTGTTTGTGGGGGAACAAAAAGACGTAAATTTTGTTTGGGTATGGCGTGGCATGACCATTGTCAGTTAAAGTCGCACAGTGCCGAATCGCAAAAAGTGGCCTGGACGTAAGACAGCAAAATCCTCCGGTGGTAAAGTGGTTAAAGTCCCAGGGTGTGGTCATATACCCTGTGATCATAGGAATCCAGTAGGATGCTTGTCACAACAAAAAAGAGGGACTCTCCCCACTTATGATTCTATGTCCCTGCTCATCCCTGGCCACCTATTGGCAGCTGTAGAGGTTCGGGGTTCTGTAGTGTAGCCTGCCAAATTGTGCAGCTGATATCACAGTTAATCATTTCCTAAATTGAATGCATGATATTTGCTATGAATTTAAATTTTACCCATATGTGATCAGCAACGCAACTCTTTCAGGTTTTTATAACTGTCTGTTTTACTCCTGTGAATATATTTTTTTCCTGGTGGCCATTGTCACTGGGTCTGAAAAAGCACAAGGATTCAAAATATTGAGGTGTTGTAGAACAGGAATAGAAAACATCTTTCAATAAGGACACTTGCTTAGGTGTCAAGTGTCTAGTAGAGTATTTATTTTATTTTCGAGGATTTCCTTTCCCTTCCTCTTGTGTCTTCCAGCCATAAAGTGAAGTAAAATCACAATGTATCACATACTCTATCCAAAACAAAAAAAGTTTGTGGCTTTAGAGATACTTTAAAAAGACTGTTATTTGAAGGAATCAAAGGCTTCTGACAAGGATGAAGTGCGGGTACTCACAGCTTTCAGCACCCCTGCTCCAATTTCTGTGTCATTCTGACATGTATATCTTAATATCTTTCTGACAATACTGAAGCTTGCCTACCTGTAATGGTTACCGATTGCAGGTATCCAGCAGCAGCAGCTGTACATAGGAAACTGGTATCAGACTGAGTATGATTAGAATGAAGTTTATTAATAGAGATGGGCCGAACAACCCCCTGTTTGGTTTGCGATAGAACTTTCGAACATCGCAAACGTTCAGAACTGACTAACAGTTTGTCTATGGGACCCAAACTGGTAAAATGTAAAGTTTCTCTTTTGAAGGCTTATATGCAAGTATTGGACATACAATGGTTATGGGGGTACTGCCCTGGGGGACATTTATCAAGGAAAACATTTTGTAAACAACATCCTTTTTAGATGAGTAGTACTTTACTGATGCCTAAAATTAAACCATAAAAATGAGAAATAACAATAAAAAATCCTTTAACCACTTGTCGATGGCCTGCCGCAGATATACTGCGGCAGGCTGGCTCGGCTGTCAATTGTCCGTTAAAGTAATGCAATGCCGAATCACAAAAAATGACCTGGTCATTAAGAGGGCAAATGCTTCTGGTCCACAAGGGTTTAAAATATAGTTCCTCTGGGTTCCCTTAGTCTGCCTGTAAAGTGGCAAATTCGTACCATGTATAGAACCTACTGCAGCAATAATGCCATATTTAAAGCCAAAAAATGACATTTTCCATTCAAGCCTTTTTATTTTAAAAAACAACGGCTTGGGTAGCCAGTCTGTATAATGAGGCCACAATTTAGTGCACGCGGAACAAGATTAGAGATTTTTTGGATACATTCTGGTGTCTCTTTCGCAGACTTTGGATGGAAGTAACAGATGCAGAAAAATTAGGCTTGGAGCATTGGTGGTGCCTTCACACTGTAACCTTTTAGAGGTACTCTTGATGAAAGCAAGAATTTGCCTTGCTGTCAAAAATGGAATGACATGCACCTGTCAAACAGGTTCAGGAAAATTGGTCTTTAGGTGTCGGTGGTGCCTTCACACAGTAACTGTCAAAAATTGCAACGATATGCACCTGTCAAACAGGTGTGGAAAAACTGGTCTTTGTGTGTTAATTGTGCCCATGAAATTTACACCAAAAAATTTCTTCTAGATTACATTAACACCCACAAAGCTAGGCAGCCTAGAAAGTCTTTTGGTGATTCCAGATACAGAAAGCACTTAATCAGCGACATCGGCATCAGGGGCTTGATATCTGCTGCTAATCCAGGACGGATTCATTTTTATAAATGTCAGCAGGTCCATGGAGTCTGTGGACAGACACGCTCTCTTATCTGCCACAAAACCTCTGGCAGCACTGAATGCTTGTTCAGAAAGCACGCTGGATGCAGGGCAGCCCAGAAGCTCAACTGTATACTGGGCAAGTTCTGGCCAGTGGTCTATTACCTCTTGACTCTTGCCCGAGTTACCCAGTGGATCATCAACTGGAAAGCTCTAAATGTCTGTTTTCGCCCCTAGATAATCTCCCACCATATGATGCAGATGCTGCTGATGGGATGGTGAAGCTGACAACCCTGGGCGCTGAGAACTAAAAACATTTTGAAACAAATCACTGAGGCGGCCCCCTTCTCCACCACTCTTCTCTTGGCCAACAGAAGCCTCAAAATCATGTTTTCCACCAGATTGTAACCTACCACAGTTGGGAAAGGCGTTACATATGTAATGTAAATGTTATCTTCTGCTCTTTCTGTGGGGACGGTATGAGCTCCAAGACTTTCCCCTTGCAAAAACGGTCAAGGAGGGTTGCCAACCAATAGTGATCCTTTTTCTTGATGTCACGTATCCTCGGGTACTTTTGCAGGCTTTGAAGAATGAGGGAACCCATGCACTGCAAGTTTGCGGAGGCATGAGAAGCAGACTCCTAGGGGTCACTGAGGATTACAGTATCTGGAACTGCCTCCTCCCAGCCACATCCTTCTCCTAAGGGTTCTGGGGATGAAAAACCATCTGTTAAGTGTTGACGTATGTTTTGCTCTGCTTCAGTGCCTCAAAAACTGCCAGAATCCTCTTCCCCCCTCTCCTTTTTGTGTGTTCTGTGGCATGGCAAGAATAGTATCTGCATAAAGCAGGCCTTGAGAGGAAAGGAAGTCCTCCTCTTCCTCCGGCTGCTTTGCCCCGAGTCCTCTATCCAGAATGCCATTTAGAGTCTGCTCCAGCAGGAACACAACAGAGATTGTGTCACTGATATATGCATTGTCACGGCTCACCATCCTTCTGCCTCCTCAAATGGTGACAGTACAGTGCATGCACCCTTTATCAGCAAACATTGGCGTGGGGGAAAAAAAGCCGAGCCTATCGTTGTGCCATACTGACACAGGTACTCGCTGACAGCCCTCTGCTACATGTGCAGCCGCTGTAGCATTGCCAAAGTTGAGTTCCACCTGGTGGGCATTCCACAAATCAGGCGGTTTACAAGCAGGTGGAATTCCCACTGGATATCAGCCAGCCAAACACTGGCTGTGTATGACCTCCTGAAATGGTTACAGACTCTTCTGGCTTGCTTTAGCAGATATCCAACCCTGCGTACCTATTTATGAAACATTGCACCACCAAATTGAGGACATGTGCCAGGCATTGCACATGTGTCAACTTTCCCTATCTAAGGGCAGACAGGAGGTTTGTGGCATTATCGCACACCACCATTTCTGGCTCCAGCTGACCTGATGTGAACCACCTCTGAGCCTACCTTTGCAGAGATCCAATGTGGCTCCTGTCTTGTAGACAGACCAGCCGAAGCACTGCATGGCACCTTTTAGCCTGACTCATTAAATAGCCCCTTAAAAGCTTTTTTTTTCTGTATTTGTGGTTCATCGGACGATTCAGCAGAGGAGGGCATGGAGGAGGAGGAGGAGGGTGTGGAGCTGGCAAATCTCACATCATCACCATTAGCTATATGGAGATGTGGCAGCACAACCAGCTTCATCACAGAGCCCTGTCCTGCATCCTTCAGAGTTGCAAGCAGAGTTACCCATTGTGCCGTGAACTAAATATATTGTCCCTGGCCTTGCTTACTCAACCACGTGTCAGCAGTAACAGATACCTTGTGGTTGACTGCCTTGCCCAATGATGCCTCAACATTGCCTTTCATGTGATGGTAGATAGCTAGAATGACCTTATATGAAAGCCAGCAGCTTTAACAAACTTGAATTTAGACATTGGGAATGTTGGTGCCAATGACCATATTTTTTTTCCACTGCAGCAGATGTGACAGAGAAATTTACCTGCTATAGTTTACAGCTGGTGGTGTGTTACTGGCAGATGTGCTGCAAGGACCTGGTAACAACAAAGAGCAGAGCCGCTTAGGTGTCTGTTCAATCAAGAATCGAAGAATCAAAACTCCTTTATTCTTCTTCGGTACAGCAAACAGACAGTACAGTGCACATAACAGACGTTTCGGGTTGACGCGTTTCACGAATTAGATCGCTTACTCATAACCACACCAGACCAACCACACGTGTGGTTATGAGTAAGCGATCTAATTCGTGAAACGCGTCAACCCGACACGTCTGTTATGTGCACTGTACTGTCTGTTTGCTGTACCGAAGAAGAATAAAGGAGTTTTGATTGTTTTCATCTTACGTTTCCTGAGTGCGGTCCATTTTCTTGGATTTTCTTCTGCAAGGACCTGGGACACCCTGCACTATACCATCATCCCTGTCAGTGGAGGCTGCTGAGAGGTCATGAGGTATAGGGGGTAGACCGGAAAGGTGAGGAGTGAGGAGGAGCAGAATTGCATCCATTTTGTGTGGCTATCAGGTGCTGTTATCAGTGGGCTGGTGGGAGATTAAATGCTTTGTCTAGCTTGTGGTACCCAAATGGCTGGTGTTTGTGCCACGCTTGATGTGCTTGAGGCAACGTTTGCAAATTGCAACAGTGCGATTGGCTACATTAAACATGCAGTAAAGCACTGAATTAGACTGCGTTATACATGCAGTAGTGCACTGAAATATACTCCATCAAACGTTCAGTTATGCACTGAAATATATTGCTTTAAATGTGCAGTAACACACTGAAATTTACTGCATTAAACATGCACTAACGCACTGAAATATAGTATCGTACTGAAATATACTGCACTGAAATATACTGCATTAAACATGCCCCTTAGCACTGAAATATACTGCGTTAAACATGCAGTAAAGCACTTAAATATACTGCATTAAACGTAAAGTAGTGCCCTGAAATATACTGTGTTTATCGTGCAGTAATGAACTGAAATATACTGTGTTAAATGCGCAGTAACACACTGAAATATACTGCATTAAATGTGCAGTATCGCACTGAAGTGTACCGCATTAAAAATACACGTACACACTGAAATGTATGCATTAAACGTGCGGTAATGCTCTTAAATATACTGCATTAAACGTGCAATAGTGCATTGAAATATACTGCGTTTAACATGCAGTAACGCGCTGAAATATTCTGCGGTAATCACATAGTAACGCACTGATATATACTGCGTTAAACACGCAGTAAAACACTGAAATATAGTGTGGGGTGGGACTAAGAGCAATGAGCCATGATTGGGAACAAATTAAAATATATACCTGGACACAAGTTGTCAAGCAAGATATCTCTGCGCTTTTTGGAGGAGTCAGTTAATTAACTGCTAAAATGTAAGAACTGCTGCTACTTCACCAAATAACGAAGAATATTGGAGTTTTATATAAGTACATATATAAAAGAATAGTAGCGCAAAAAGTCAATATGATATGACTCAAAAAATGTAAAATCAATACGACAATAAGCATAAAAGTGCTAAATTAACACTCTAAATAGGGTGCAAAGTCCTTGTAATGTCCATAGACCATCCAGGAAAACGTGATGTTAATACTGGATCACCTTTCAACCACCACCAAGTGTCACACCGAGAGGTCAGTAGAAGTGGCAACTCACCAAATGTAGTTGCTCAGGTGTTCTCAGACAAGAGCAAAATAAGCAGGGTTCATAAACTGAAGTGGCAAGTGTGCATGAAGAAACCTGGACTGTTCACCACTGCTGCATACACTTAAACAGACCCCCTTCCCATAGACTCCACTCGTTTCAATGGTATCATGTAAAGAAGAATGGCTCCAATAGTGAAGTACCGTAAAGATAGACTTTATTGTTAAAATAAATTGCACTCACATGGGTAGTAAAAAGCAGGCTCTATGTCATATCAAGACGGCCAGGTAGGAATCCTCACTCGTATTGGTCTGCTGGGTTGACTCCACGACAGCCCAGATACTTCCGGGTAGGTCCTCCGCTGTGTCACGTGATGTCGGATGCGTCGTCTGGTCACGCCCCGACGCGTTTCGTCATTTCCGACTTCAACTTCTCCATTTATGGCTGATTGGGTAAAGCTTTCAGCCAATCAGGGTTTCCAATGCACTGTGCAGTGGCCCAGTGCATTGTGGTCAGTTGGCAGGCCAAACAAATGGTCGAACGCCCTGACAATTTGGGTGTTCGTCAAGCGGGTGAACAGCCAACGCTTGGCCCAAACTCATGCTCTTGTTGAACTGTTTGCCCATCTCTATTTATTATTGCACTGAACACCTATCCAACACCAACAGACCATAAGCTAAGCAAAAGTTAAAAATAAATATGACAGTGAAGCAGAACCACACCAACAACCAAACTATAATACACTATATACAAATGGAGGGAAGCTGATATAAACAGGGTAAGGCCAAGGCCGGCAAATTTGAACCAGAGGGTCAGAGATGGGGCAACAAGATACAGAGTACTATATTCAAGATGCACAATAAGACAGGAATCAGAATAACCAACAAGCAGAGATATAGCTAACAGGCAAAACATTAAAGGAGGGGTTATATACCTTTCCAGCAGCCAGCATCAGGTAGAGACTATTTGTTGGCTGCTGGGAGAAATCAGCTTGTGGCCACTGGAATTGATCCCTTAAGCTCTGGGAACCACAGTGCCACCAGCAGGTGATCCAGGTCCTGACACTACCCTTTCCTGCCACCTGGACATTGCTATTAGTAGATGAGGCAGCCTATCATAGTTATGGACCAATAGGAGCATGGGGGAGTGGGAGCAGCCAGGCATGCTCCTATATTTTTCAATAGTGTCTCTAAGGCTTGTTATGTTTTAAAGGTAAACAGTTTGGAGAGTAATTGGTATAATGAGATAATCATCAACTCCTGGTAGTTTATATGACTTGTGCCCTAAGGGCTCTTTCACACGGTCCGCCTCCGTAGGTGGATCCATGCTGCTCAGCAGGGGATCTTAAACACAGATCCCCGCTGAGCAGGAAGGTGACATCTCCCTCTCCGCTCTGAGTGCGGAGAGGGAGATGTCAGAGCCCCATGCATCTCTATGGGGGAATCGGATGAGAGCAGACCGCCTGTCCACTCTCATCCAATCCAATCCGATCTGATCCCCTGGACGGATGGAAAATAGGGTTTCCATCCATCCGGATTTCACAGACAGGATCGGATGCAGATGGCAGCGGATGTCAGTGGACTTGTCTCCGCTGACATCCGATGCCCCATAGGGATGCATGGGGGATCCGATCAGATCTGCCTAAAAAACTGACAGGCGGATCTGATCGGATCGATTTGACCATATTGCCTTATGCCCTTGTCTCTAAACATAATCATGTCAGCAGGGGAGAGGGATAACTGTTACTATCTGAGCCTGACTTTAGTCATTAGAATACACTTATAGTCATCTGATTAAGGAAATCGGCTATTGCTATTATCAGCAGCCATTTCTGTTTCAAAAAACTTTTTCAATACACTTGTATGACAACTAAATAATTTATGTAACTTAAACCATAACAGCAGATTATATAAAAACACCAATGATGTGGGCATTAACGTTCCATATGCAGCAAGGTTATTTCACATTTAGAGCATAAATTAAATTGAATACATCTAAACCTACATCTCTTTTCATACAATCAAATTTCAAAGCTGTCCCTCCATCCCACTGTTGAGTTTCTCTTCACTTCTGCTTTCCCCACAATATATGTAAAATTAAAGTCCACAAAAAGAATGACACCCCTATAAAGACCATGTCAAGTGGATACTAGAACTTATCTGCACTGATTTAGCCACGAAAGTCCCCAAAATCTACAAAAAAAACACAGTGTGATTCAAACTAATTACAGAACTGAGATAAAATCTTTGAATTGACTAACCTTTATGAGATTTTTTTTATTGATAGTGTGTTTGAGTCAATCAGTGGTTTTAAATGCAATGACTCGGGGGTCTATTTACAAAGGATTAGCTTTCAGCTTGGCACACCAAATGTTTGCTGTATATTAACACTTGGACTTTTTAGAATTCACCATATTTATTTAAGAGAATATGCCCATCACATTTAATCAGCTTTACCCATCAGCAGTCACATACAACATAATAGAGAAATTCCAATAGCAAACAAGATTCATCCATTTACTATAATTTTCGAATAGGATTCACACTATAAGGCTGATTTATTAAAGGATTTGAGATAAAATGTGTGGAAATTCACTTAAACTATCCAATCAAGTAAAAAGCAAAAAGCTTACTTATTTCGTCTGCATATGACTGGAAAGTGAAGTCATTCTTCACACATTCTATTGTGTGAACATTCTCAAATCCTTTAGCAAATCAGCCTCTCTCTGTGTAAAGTGGGAAATGATAGACAGATCTTCTTAAATGTGATGGTGAATCATCTTTGAAAAAGATGAATAAATTCTGTAAAATACAGATGGACAAATGTCCAGCAAATATTCACTGTGGAAATTGCACACATTCCACATAGTCAGATAGTCTTTATAAAAATACTCCAATATGTATATATATATATATATATATATATATATATATATATATATATATATATATATATATATATATATATATATTTTTTTTTTTTTTTTTTGAGATTTGGGTTTAATACAGACAGTACAACTGCCAGCTGTGAATTCTTACATATTTTAAAATGCAACATTTTTTAGATACAGAAAAAATATAAAAACACTGTAAAGAGGTGGAGATGATAACAAACTGCACATATATCATTCGGACATTTCATTTTTTTTTTTTAAGTTGTAAACAAAAACATAATACAACATTTTTTCGAATCCACTATTTATTTTATTTCTTTACATAGGAGAGCCTATGTGCAAAAAAAAAAATACATAAATAAATAATAAAAAAAAAAAAGTATTAAGGCTGCAGAGCTACAAAAAAAAAACTGTACTTTATATAATAAATATTATTTCATAATGTGTTATTGTGTTTAATAATATTAAATATTAATATATAAAAACTTTAAAAATGTTAGTGACACAAAAAATAGTAAGAAGTGAAGCAAGAGAGAGTTGAAATACGGAATTCATCAGTGTAATCCAGTACAAAGAAGAATTGTTACTTTAAGGATCTTGAAACACATTTTTTTCAGCAAGTGTAACTTCACCTACAGAAAATCTAATAAAGCTATATTTCAGATTATTAATGTCTGAACACCTCTGTTCTGTACATCAGTATATCCCAGTGCTTTCATATGCTTTTATATAGTTAGAATACATAAATTTGTTTTCATGGATTTTTCTCCACTTTTCGTGTGTCACAATGCCTAAGGGATATGTTACCATGGCGACAAGCTAAGGAAAGAAGTGCTATTTTTAAATGTTCTCAGCCAATCCAAACCACAAATGCTTCAAACCCAGTTTATCAAGACTGTAGTGAAATGTAATGTACCTGAGTTAAACATTTCATTTTATGTCAAATGAAGACATTTTCTAATTTATTCAATATTTATTTATTTCTGATGCTTATCTTCATAGTTTTTTTTTTTTTTTTTTCAATGATAGCTAGCTGTGGAAAAAAAAGAAGAGTGTACCATGATGTCCATCAAGAACAATTTAATAAAGGGGTAAAATGGGCATTTGACTTAACTTTGCAGGAGGTATGCAAGTAAGTATGCTTGGATTATGAAGCTAAAGATCAGCTTTTGTCTGAGCTGGCAGGTGCTCTAAGTGATCAAAAGATCCCGTCTTCTCTTTTATGAGACTGATGTATTATTTTTTATAATTTGTTTTAAATACACCACTTTGATGGTCAAGTCTCAGTTTGGCCTTATTACTTTGGAATGACCTCAAACGTTGCTTTTGCCTAAACTATAATTAAATTGTTCAAAGCATATATGAAGAGATCTAAACAGTTTAGTCATTAGAAATGATAAAAAGTCCTATGTTTAAACTTAACGCATATCCAAAAGCCCCGTACACACGCACAGATTGTTGGCCGTAAATTGTTGGCCAACGTCCGATCTGCCGATTGTAGGCTTGTTAGTATGATGCTTCCGACAACCAACTGTGAATTTTCGGCCTAAAAAAATCTGGTGTGCATGCTATAAAATTTTTGTTGGCCAACAAAGAATGGCCGATTGTTCCTCAGTCAGTACAGATTTTGGCAGACAAAAATCAAATGAGCAAGACTGGGCATGCTCAGAGAAGAAAAAACACACTGAAAGTCAACCAGAACATGACATCACTTCTGAAGTTGGTTTTTGTTGGCCAACATAAGTCCAGTGCAAGTCTAGAGCACATTTCAACCAACAAATAACACTGAACAAAAGTTGGCCGATCAGTTGGCCAACAATCTGTGCGTGTGTACGGGACTAAAGACAAAATAGTTGTCCTAGTTTTGAATATAGGCTATGATTAAAACCCTCTAAAATGTTTTCCCCTGCACATGATGGGTATTCAGACTGAGCATTGCTGCACTAAGCACTTTCTTAACCACTTGCCGACCAGCCGCCGCCTATATATGGCCGCAAGTTCCCGCAAATCGCCGTATCTGTATGGCGGTCCTCAGGAGTGAGCCTGGGGGCGTGCGCTTGCCCACTCGCAAGCGAGGAAGCCGATCCACGAGGCCGGCAGCCACGATTGCCACCGGGGCACCTGTGATCACTCCCCGTGAAGAGAGAATGGCGGTCTGCTGTTGTACACACAGCAGACCGTTGTTCTCTCAGCAATCAATGCAGAGCTCCTGTGTTCCTCCTATTTAGGATCACAGGTCTCTGTATTGATTTTACAAGAAAAAAACTGGAGCTGCACCCCTGGAAAAGAGATTCCTAAGATGTGCAGAAAGTGGTTAAGGTATTGACAAGTAAGACAGGTAATGATGTTAAAGATGCCCAATTTATTGCAAAATATTAAGTATTAAAAAAGCCAATAAACCAAAAAAGTGGCTGTATAACAAATCACAGAATACATATAGGACAACCACTTTGTCACCTAGCGTATATCACCACACAAAACAGACAACATAAAACATTATGGAGCTGTGCCCATGAAGACATGACAGAAAAAAAGAAAATTGGACACAAAAACAAAACAAACAAAAAAAAGAAGACAAGCCCCCCCCCCCAGTTAGAAAACACCCCCTAGGCTCACACTTAACTCTTTGATCGCCCCTGGGTTAACCACTTCCCTGCCAGTGTCATTATTACAGTAACAGTGCATATTTTTAGCACTGATTTCTGTAGTAATGTCACTGGTCCCCCCAAAAGTGTCACAAATGTCAGTTAGGGGTCCGATCTGTCCGCCACAATGTCGCAGTCGCTGTCATTACTAGTAAAAAAAAATTAAAATAAAAAATTACATACATCTATCCCCTAGTTTGTAGATGCAATAAGTTTTGTGCAAACCAATCAAAATATGCTTATTGGGATTTTTTTTTTTTTACCATAAATATGTAGCAGAATACAAATTGGCCTAAAATGATGAAAACATGTGATTGTTTTATTTATTTCTTTTTTTTGGGGGGGGAATGTTATATATAACAGAAAGTGAAAATATTGTTTTTTTTTTTTTTTGAGAATTGTCGCTCTCTTTTTGTTTATAGCGCAAAAAAAAAAAAAATCGCACAGGTGATCAAATACCACCAAAAGAAAGCTCTATTTGTGGGAAAAAAGGACATAATTTTTATTTGGGTACTGTGTCGCACGACTGCGCAATTATCTGTTAAAATAACGCAGTGCTGAATCACAAAAAATGGCCTGGTCATTAGGGGGGAAAATCTTCTGGTTAAAGCGGTAGTATACTCAAAAAAAAAAAAAAACTCTGCAAGACAAAGGCATAATGAGCTAGTATGCATCGCATACCAGCTCATTATGAAATACTTACCTTAAAACGAAGCCCCAACACGGACCCCCGGACACCGCTGTGGGAGCGGACATGATCCCTCGGCGTCTCTTCCGGGTTCGGCGGCTCCGGCACTGTGAGTGGCCGGAGCAGCGATGACATCACTCCCACGCATGCGCGCAGGGGACTAACTTTCCAGCAACTTCATGGCAAGGAACTCTGAAGGATCGCCGGACCTTCAGAGCGCATGCGCCGCTAGCGTCAGCGGCTGCATGCAGTGCAAGTATCTCCTAAACTGTGCAGGTTTGGAGATATTAATTGTACCTACAGGTAAGCCTTATTATAGGCTTACCTGTAGGTAAAAGTCACAAAAATAGGTCTACTACAGCTTTAAGTAAATATTTTCTGCTTTTTTAATAAGTCATCCCAGCTGCATTTAAAGTGGAAATCTCTCAGTCAACATTGACTATTTTAATCCTTACACTGCTAGCATTAGGTCCCTTTCACACTTGTGCGACTTGTCCTGCGACTTGGGCCTGTAAAGTCGTATGACATGTTGTACCCCATGATTTCCGATATGTACTGTTTATATCTGTGACTTCCAAGTAGTCCTTACACTACCTTGGTCTGACTTTGATGCGACTTGAGGTCCATAGACCTCAAGATTACACAGCCATTGCTTCAAGTCACGTCAAAGTCACATCAAAGTCACGCGACTGTCAGGTCGCACAAGTGTTAAACTTTTTTTACATTTCTTCCTGGTTTCCATACCTAAGCAAATTATTTCATACATCCCAGGAGTCTTCAGGAGGGGAGGAGGGATTTCTCAGCTAGACACCCTGCCTGCATGCCTGAGCTAAGAGCAGATGGATCCAGGAAATACATGAGCTACATGAGTCATCTGCCCTTACTCAAGATGGCCACGACCAGAAATGCCAACATGTTGTTTTTCAAAGGGATTTCTCAGCAAAATAAAGCATGGAGACATGGATGGATGGGGAGTTTACTTCAAATATATAAAAAATAATAAAACAGGGTTTTTGGTTTGTGGTGCTCAGAAGCAGTGTAGTTCTGCTTTAATAAAAAAAGAAAATACCATTTAGGACCTTTATTCCTAAACAAAATAAAGCTCACAAGGATAGGTGACTTTACTGACCTATGTATGATTTTTGAAATTCTATTTTTATATCTAACCCATTCATGGCCAAAGGTCATTGATGCCTAGATCATAAATTATAATGGCCAGAAAAGCACAAAATAACCCGTCATCCGAGATCCTATCTTAGATGCCGGGTTATTTTGTGATTTTATGACAATTCTAATTTATGGTCTATGCTATCTGGTAAGAAGCTTGTGCTAAGTGTTGGTGCTTGGTGGTGGATTTCATCAATCAACGTTACATATACACTTTTTTAGACTTTATGAACACGTTTGTTTAATATTGAAAAGGGCTTTCTCATTGAAAGAACTTTTTTATGTTCACCTAACATTGGATTTTGCACCCATTTCATTATATCACTTTCAGATGATTGATTTTTTTCAATGATATATTTTGCTCATAATTTATTCATTGCATGTTTAGTTGTTTTCATGCCACATTATTTACCATATGATTATTCATGATTGCACTGTTAGGATTTAGCGCCACTACTTATTTTTATTGATCACTTACAGCTGATATTAAAGTTGGTTAAGTGGCTGCTTGCCTTTTCGTTCTTTTTGCTTGACCTAGTGTGGATTTTTTTCCTGTTTTTTATTGATGCCTAGATGCCCAGGCCTAATTTAGCAGCATGTATTTGTTAGGTTGACAATAATTTTGTGACTAGGTTGCATACCAAAATATATTTTTAAAAACACGTAAGGCTTTTATTTGGTACATAGATTTAATTAAAAACATTCTCACGATGAGCTATGGTACCCTGCTGCCAGGTGGACCAAGTTCAGCACACATAGCTGCCACTCCCTCGCCCCTCCCTGCCTATATTTACACACGTTACCCCTGTTCACTTTGTCCCCATCAAGGTTCTCCCTTAGCTCTCCCTCTGACATGCGTTCCGGGGCCTCGGACACAGTGTGATCCCCTTTGGGGGTGTCCGGTTCCCTGGACGTGTATCCGAGGGATGCAATATGGTTTGGGGGGCCCACTGGGTTGATTTTTGGGCGTACTTACTTTTCTGGTCTAGCCTCACATTGGTACTCAGACGTTGCTCTTGTAATGTATATCGTACTACTTTTGTTTTATTTTCAGCATCAATGGTATATTTGTTAATGTTGTTATTACCGGTGCTTGTTTATATCACACTTTGTCTTCCTGCATTTGCCATGCTATTCTCTGTATGCATGATAAACCTTTCAATAAAGTGTTTTTTTTAAAAAAAAAAAAAAAAAAAAACAGTCTCTGTCTTTTATTTTTATTAAGACATTTGTACAAAAAAAATGTCAAATAAAAGGTAATTATTTTCTTTATGTAAACTTTACTTTTTTCATATTGTAGTTTTACAGTATTAACCACTTCTGGACCAGAAGGTTTTACCCCCTAATGAACAGGCAATTTTTTGCGCTACAGCACTGCGTTAACTGACAATTGCACAGTAGTGCAACACTGTACCCAAATAAAATTATTGTCCTTTTTTTCCTACAAACAGAGCTTTCTTTTGGTGGTATTTGATCACCTTTGCGATTTTATTTTTTTTTTGTGCTATAAACAAAAAAAGAGGGACAATCCTGAAAAAAAAAAAAAAAAAACAATATTTTTTTACTTTCTGCTATAAAACATTCCCAATAAAAAATAAAAAAAAATCTAATGTTTTCATCATTTTAGGTCAATATGTATTCTGCTACATATAAGTGTATATTGATTGGTTTGCGCAAAAGGTATCATGTCTACAAACTAGGGGAAAGATTTATGTCATTTTCATTAATTAATTTATTTTTTACTAGCAATCAGCGATTTTTAGCGGGACTGCGACATTGTGGCAGACAGATTGGATACCTAACTGACACTATTGAGGGGGAAAAGTGACATTACTACAGTAATCAGTGCTAAAAATATGCACTGTTACTGTACTAAAACTGGCAGGGAAGGGGTTAACACCAGGGGTGATCAAAGGGTTAAATGTGTCCCTAGGGGGTGCTTTCTAACTGTGTGGGGGACGGGCTTGCTGAATGATCACAGAGATCTGTGTTCTTAAATAGGAGGAACACAGGATCCCTATGTTCATTACTGACAGAACAGCAGTCTTCCGTGTTTACAACGTCAGACTGCCGTTCTGTCTCCACGAGGAGCGATCGCAGGTGCCCGGCAGACATCACGGCCGCTGGACCCGCTGATTGGCTTCCCCTGTGGTCAATGGGCAATAGTTTCGCGGGACAAAACCAACAGAGCCGGAGTCAGTGACAACAGGGTATGTGAGCCACCAGCCATCCATATTGTTGGTTGGTGGCTCCTAAAGAGCAACTTTTATTGTGCTGGGGGACGTTGATATTCACATTGCAGATAGGAAGGTGATGCAGTACACTGTACATGTTCCAAATACAAAAATGCATATTTTAACCACATGACCTCCAGAAGACTTTACCCCCTTCATGACCAGGGCGGTTTTTTTTATTCAGCACTGTGCTACTTTAACTGGTAATTGCTCGGTCATGCAACACTGTACCCAAATTAAATTTATATCATTTTTTCACACAAATAAAGCTTTCTTTTGGTGTTTTTTAATCACCAAGGGTTGTTAATTTTTTGTTATATAAAAAAATACAGACATTTTTGAAAAAAATAAACACATTTTTCTTAGTTTCTGTTATAAAATATTGTGAACAAATCAACTTTCTTCATAAGTTTAGGCAAAAATGTAGTCTGCTTTGGTAAATATAACCCAAATCAGTGTATATTATTTAGTCTGTGTGAAAGTTATAGAGTCCACAAACTATAGTATATATGTTTGAAAATTGATTAATCCTGATGTACTGATGACCTCTCTCATATCTTGAGGCTCTAAAATGCCAGGAGAGTATAAATACCACCCAGATGAGGCATGGCAAGTTGTCATTTACTTGTCAATTTTTTGGGAAAATCTTACATACTGTCACCAGTGCAGTGTCATGATATGACTGGTGTGGCAGTGATCAGGGATAGTGACTAATAACAATATTAAAATAAATAAATACCTAGATGTCTAGATTTGTTTTTCTTTTTTTAAAAATTTTTTTTTTTTTACATACAGTCATCAGAGTAGTTCAGTGTCACCATAGTGGCACTGTACTACTCCAGGGGAGGGTGGGGGCTGATCAGGGATTTTTTTTTACACTTTGATTGTTTGTTACAGCAATGATCACAGTAACAGCAATCGTTTGAACAGTAAGTGCCAGTTTACACTAGTACGACTTGTCAGGCGACTTGGTCAGCCTGACAAGTCGTGCACCGTCGCAGTCCATTGTGTGGTACAGGAACGGTTCTAATAGGAGCGGCACAAGTCGCTCAGACTTAGAAAAAGGGTCCTGTACTACTTCGGGGCGACCTGGAGCGACTGGCATAGACATGAAGTCCGTGCAAGTCGCGCCGAAGTCGCGGTGCACGCGACTTCACAGGTCGCCCCCTAAGTCGTGCCGCTTCAGTGTGAACCGGCACTAAGAATGGCTTTCATTCATGATTGATTGTTTACTGTAGTGATGCTTTGAATGTCCCAGCTATCACTCGGTACAGAGTGATGTGATTGGCCCAGGTGCCATGTGATCACTGGTGACCAAACCCAGATAACACACACATGAGTAAACTATGGTGATTGGATTCCATTCATGACTAATGTTTACTATGTACCATGTGATCGCCCACAGCGGCGCCATACCAAGCACCCCACATATGGGTACTTCGAGATGCCTTAGGGAGATACCCGCCAGCAGTAAATAAATGTACTGCTGGCAGTCAGCAAGTAGTTAAATAAAAATTTTTGGAATAACAGCTTTATTGTAAAAAATGAGAAATACTATTACGAAATACGAAATAATAGGAAAGCAATCATAGCATACAATATTTTATAAGTAGAAAATGAGTGCAATACTGAAACCTGAACATTCAAAAAATACCATCTGACAAGCTTCTGAGTTGTTATTTTCACTGGCTGTAGGAAAAGTGTGTAGACATACATTTGTTGAGACGTTGGGGTGAATCATAATATGTTCATAACGAGTCTGCCAGATTTTGTATTTTTCAAATCAGCAGTGCAAAACACTGAACCTTAATAAGCCAGTCAAATCGTGTAGTACATTTTCCACTTACGCATCAAATGTAATGAAACATAAGGCAATGTGTCTGCTCAAATTGCAAGTACTAGATGAAAACACTGACATAAATTTCAGGAATATATTTAAAGGGTAACTCCACTTTCGTGGGGAAAAAAATCAGCAAACAAAGAGAAAAAAATATAGCGTATACAATTGTGACACAAATTATATTGTGCAAATTATATATAGTGCAACTCCCTTCTCATTGGCTTACCTTTAAAAACGCTATCCCCCCTTCAGTCCATCATGAACGCTGCTGCCAGGCTCATCCACCTTGCAAACCGCTCTGTGTCTGCTACCCCTCTTTGCCAATCCCTCCTTTGGCTGCCACTCAACCAACAAATTAAATTTAAGTTACTAAACATAACTTACAAAGCCATCCATAACTTGGCACCTAGCTACATCACTAATCTGGGCTCAAAATACCAACCAACTCCTTCTCTTCGTTCCTCCCAGGGCCTCCTGCTCTCTAGCTCCCTTGTAACCTCTTCCCATGCTCATCTCCAGGACTTCTCCCGAGCCTCTCCCATCCTCTGGAATACCCCAATCTGTCCGACTATCTCCTACTTTGTCTACTTTCAGACGATTCCTGAAAGCGCATCTCTTTAGAGAAACCTATCTGGCATCCACCTAACAACTGTACTTTTATTTTCTCCATCAGTCAATCCCCCACAGTTATTACCTCTTGTATCTCTCGACCCTCCCTCTTAGATTGTAAGCTCTAACGAGCAGGGCCCTCTGATTCCTACTGTATTAAAGAGTATTGTATTTGTACTGTCTACCCTCAAGTTGTAAAGCACTGTGTAAACTGTCGGCGCTATATAAATCCTATATAATAATAATAACAACAATAATAATAATATTGTATATGAATGTTATTAAAAATTACCTTTCCTTTTCAATCTGCAGCTGTTGTAATTTTCTGAAAATGCAAAGCAATATGGCTACTTGGAGCTCTTCTGTACACAGAATGTTCAAAATTATGTTTGTAATAGATCAGTAAAGAAATGGTACCACATCCCTAAATTGTATACTGTAGATAATGGGGAATACTCCCAAAGGGTCTCCAAGGCACAAGCCCAAGGTGTGGGGGCATGGGTCTGGATAGGAAGAATGAAAAGAAAAGAAAAAGTAAAGAAAGGAAGGGGAAGGAATGGGTAAGAAAGAAGAAGGAATGGGGGAAGGGAGAAAGAAAGGGAGAGGGAAAGGTCAGGAAGGAGGGAAGAGAAGGGAAGGGAAGGGGAAGGCAAGGGAAGAGGAGAGAACAGACGGGGGAAGAGAGGGAGGAAAGGCAAAGGGGAAAAGTGGGAAAGGAGGGCCGGCGGAAGGTAGGAAGGAAAAGATAGAAATGGAGAAACAAAGACAGTAGGAAAAAATGTTGAGGGCTGGTGGGACTTTATAGGTACCAGGTAGAGCAATGAAGGGGAAAAATGTGTTATAAAAACTAGAAAAGTTTATTGGTACATATTAAAAACAGGGTATGTCAAGCAAAATCATAATTAGCATAAACATAAACGTACATAAACATATATGAGATACAGTATGAGCTAAGGCATATAGGCGTAAGGCAACAATTTGTTGTAAATTGGGTCCGATGGGGAGCATCAGACCATTCCCGACATGTTTCGCGGGCACAAAAGGTCCGCTTCTTCAGGGGTTGTAAGTCGTATAGAATATAATGTGCCTTGTATAGCCTGTATGGTATAACAACATTGACAGTTATTAGTGTATACATATATATCTGTAGCTATTCGTACATGCGAGTGTAAACCACCAGGTGCATCCAAAGCCTCCACCGTGCAAGTGACAGACTAAGTCAGGACAAGGGAAGGTGCCATCCAAGAAAAGAGTCTCCCCAGCGGATGTGGAGGGGTGATCAGGACAATGAGCTATCCCACATAGAGGTTATAAGATAAAATGAGAAGGTTGTATGTATAGGTCTGCAGTAGATAAGGAAAATGAATATATTCACCGTCACCATAAAGGATATAAATTTATATATAGATGCTTAGTACCTATTCGTGTTTCCAAAAGAGGACACACATATCTCATATAGTGGGGAGATCAGCCAAGATAAAAATGCAGCTGGAACTAGGATCCTAGGATCATTGTTAGTCCTACATGGGCAGTAAAAAGCATATCAGCACCCTAAGAATATGCATACAGTAAGAGTATAACCTATATTTAGGAGGGTAGACCTGAGAGAGAGAAAGATTACCTTATACGAATCTGCCCAATGGATAAGACCAAATGGTGTAGGGATGGTGGAGCAGATAAGGCAATAGACTGGCTGTATCATTGAAAAGATTTCATGGGTCCAATGTTAGGCCCAGACAATAGATAATCTAAAGAGGCAGAAACAAAGGTGGCAAATCTTAGGGGGGTACGTCAGTAAAGGAAAATAAATCCATAGAAAAAAGGCCTTCCTGGAGCTTACCTGTACCATGCTGCAATGGCGCTGAACGCCGTCTCCTGAGAGACAGTGTAGTGAAGCTCCGCCTGATATGGCCCTCAACCCGACGCCACATGCGCATGACGTCACGCGCAATGTGGGCGGGTCAGGTCCTCAACGGCGCGCGCACCGTAAGGTGCGCGCGCAGTGCCGCTCTTGTGTGGGCCACAAACGGCAGCCCAGAGTGGCCGCAGCGGAGACAGAGCGGAAACAATGTCCGGTCATCTACGAGCCCGAGGACCACACATCCGCTGGAGAGTCTATGGAGGCACGCCCCCGTCCGGACAGAAAGCATACTGCAACCGGGGACATGAATAGGATGCACAGAAGGGGAGTGTACACTCGCCTGTCACAATGTAATAGGAATACAGAAAAAATCAGAAATGCATATATACACATATATAAACATTGTACATTGGTAGAACACCTTATAATACATCAAAATCCATGGATAAAACAGAAATAAAGCAATGAAGGAAGAAGAACAGGGGGGAAAGTAAGAGTCGATCCCACTTGTTCTAATAGAGTAAAATCCGGTGGGCTACATGGGAGAGCCAAGTAATGGATATATCCCAGGAGCCGACCGGATTTGGAGAAAGAATTTATAAGTCTTTTATGGACACTGCTGCTATTTAGGAGGATGGATATAGAGTCCAGGAGAGTTATTAGTCAGAAAAATAAATAAAGAAATATAACAAAGAATAAAAATAAATGTCACATGATTAGATGTGACAAGAGACCTGTTCAGAATACATGAAGGTCTTTAACTTACCCAGCCAGGGATCAGGGTGTAAGACGCCGCTAGCACGGACGGGACAAGAATGGACGCAGTCGACCGAGGGCCGGATGTGCTAGGCGAGGAATGAAATAAGGAATAGAAAATAAATGGGAGCTTAGCCCAAAAAAGGCTTATATGTCAAAACCTCGTTGATTCCTGGAGGTGTCGTGGCCTCCAGTAATTCAATCCAATAGGACTCCTTTTGTAATATACGTTTGTCCCAATTGCCCCCACGAGGGTCCTGGGGGATGACCTCCAACACAAAGAAAGTGACCGCAGAATTGTCATATTTATGCCGAAAGGCAATATGACGTGTGACACTAGTCTGCAAGGTACCCCCCTCGGAATGGTAAATATGATCTCCTATCCGTTGGCTGAGCTTTCTAATCGTTTTGCCGACATAAAAAGCTCCGCAACAACAAGTCATGAGGTAAATCAGTCCCTGTGTGTTGCAGTCAGCATGGTGTTTGGAATGGAACCATTTTCCATTAGGAAGGCGTATTCCTGTACCAGTCTTTACCCAAGGACATTTGTCGCACGAGCCGCATTGGTAAGTCCCATGTTTTAGATTATGTGTGGGAATGGAATTGGTATAATGACTGCGAGTCAAACAATCCCGAAGGGAAGTGGCTCGTCTAAATACCAAGCTGGGTTTGGCTTTAAGATACTTATTTAAAGTGTGATCTTGGGTGAGTATGGGCCAATGGCGGCTCAAGGTTTTGCGAAGAATGTCCTCGTGTGCAGAATAGGTGGTAATGAATCTGACATTGGTGTCATTTTTCTTGGTGGTGGTTTTATACAACAGATTGGCTCGAGAATGAGCTCTAGCTCTGTTGTATGATTTCCTCAACAACGTTTTGGAGTATCCTCTGGCAAGGAGTCGCTCACGCAGCTGATCCGCTTGGTTTTTGAAATCAGAATCCGCAGAACAATTCCTGCGGAGCCTGAGATACTGGGCATAGGGGATACTTGCAACCAGGGGGGTGGGATGGGCACTTGCTGCGCTCAAAATGGTGTTACCGGCACTGGGTTTACGATATAAATCTCTGTGTGGGGAGGCCTTCAGTCAGGGCCTCATAGACAGAGACACGTATAACTTCCTCAATATCAAATTTCCCAAAACCCCGACCTTCTATACCTTACCCAAGGTACACAAAAACCTTGAACACCCCCCTGGCAGACCTATCGTCTCCGGCAACGAGTCGCTCACGGAACACGCTAGCCAATTTGTTGACTCTTTTTTGTTGCCCCATGTCTTGGCACTTCCCTCCTATATAAAGGACACCACTGATCTCCTAAAACACCTTGAGGAGGTTCAGATTCCTCCGGATGCCCTGCTCGTAGCAATTGATATTGAGGCTTTGTACTCAAGTATCCCGCACGACCAGGGCATCCGGATGACTGAATCATTCCTCAGGGAACAAGACCGTAAGACTTGGCCACTGATGGACTTTGTCCTCAAGCTTCTCAGGTTTATCCTAAATAGGAATTATTTTACCTTTATGGAACAAACATACTTGCAGATCCAGGGGGTTGCGATGGGCACTTGCTGCGCACCCTCTTTTGCCAACCTATACTTAGGTGCTTGGGAGAGACTGGTGTTCTCGGACGATGAAATGGAACGTTGGATGAATCAGGTTCTAATATGGTACAGGTTCATCGACGACTTGTTTGTCATATGGACAGGTACACATGACGAACTTCTTTCATTTCTTACAGCTCTTAACATCAATAATTTGAACCTAAAATTTACCTACACCATTGATAAACATCATGTTTCCTTTCTCGACCTAGACATCAGCCTCTCCCCGGATGGACGAATCAATACTGATTTATATCGTAAACCCAGTGCCGGTAACACCATTTTGAGCGCAGCAAGTGCCCATCCCACCCCCCTGGTCGCAAGTATCCCCTATGCCCAGTATCTCAGGCTCCGCAGGAATTGTTCTGCGGATTCTGATTTAAAAAACCAAGCGGATCAGCTGCGTGAGCGACTCCTTGCCAGAGGATACTCCAAAACGTTGTTGAGGAAATCATACAACAGAGCTAGAGCTCATTCTCGAGCCAATCTGTTGTATAAAACCACCACCAAGAAAAATGACACCAATGTCAGATTCATTACCACCTATTCTGCACACGAGGACATTCTTCGCAAAACCTTGAGCCGCCATTGGCCCATACTCACCCAAGATCACACTTTAAATAAGTATCTTAAAGCCAAACCCAGCTTGGTATTTAGACGAGCCACTTCCCTTCGGGATTGTTTGACTCGCAGTCATTATACCAATTCCATTCCCACACATAATCTAAAACATGGGACTTACCAATGCGGCTCGTGCGACAAATGTCCTTGGGTAAAGACTGGTACAGGAATACGCCTTCCTAATGGAAAATGGTTCCATTCCTAACACCATGCTGACTGCAACACACAGGGACTGATTTACCTCATGACTTGTTGTTGCGGAGCTTTTTATGTCGGCAAAACGATTAGAAAGCTCAGCAAACGGATAGGAGATCATATTTACCATTCCGAGGGGGGTACCTTGCAGACTAGTGTCACACGTCATATTGCCTTTCGGCATAAATATGACAATTCTGCGGTCACTTTCTTTGTGTTGGAGGTCATCCCCCAGGACCCTCGTGGGGGCAATTGGGACAAACGTATATTACAAAAGGAGTCCTATTGGATTGAATTACTGGAGGCCACGACACCTCCAGGAATCAACGAGGTTTTGACATATAAGCCTTTTTTGGGCTAAGCTCCCATTTATTTTCTATTCCTTATTTCATTCCTCGCCTAGCACATCCGGCCCTCGGTCGACTGCGTCCATTCTTGTCCCGTCCGTGCTAGCGGCGTCTTACACCCTGATCCCTGGCTGGGTAAGTTAAAGACCTTCATGTATTCTGAACAGGTCTCTTGTCACATCTAATCATGTGACATTTATTTTTATTCTTTGTTATATTTCTTTATTTATTTTTCTGACTAATAACTCTCCTGGACTCTATATCCATCCTCCTAAATAGCAGCAGTGTCCATAAAAGACTTATAAATTCTTTCTCCAAATCCGGTCGGCTCCTGGGATATATCCATTACTTGGCTCTCCCATGTAGCCCACCGGATTTTACTCTATTAGAACAAGTGGGATCGACTCTTACTTTCCCCCCTGTTCTTCTTCCTTCATTGCTTTATTTCTGTTTTATCCATGGATTTTGATGTATTATAAGGTGTTCTACCAATGTACAATGTTTATATATGTGTATATATGCATTTCTGATTTTTTCTGTATTCCTATTACATTGTGACAGGCGAGTGTACACTCCCCTTCTGTGCATCCTATTCATGTCCCCGGTTGCAGTATGCTTTCTGTCCGGACGGGGGCGTGCCTCCATAGACTCTCCAGCGGATGTGTGGTCCTCGGGCTCGTAGATGACCGGACATTGTTTCCGCTCTGTCTCCGCTGCGGCCACTCTGGGCTGCCGTTTGTGGCCCACACAAGAGCGGCACTGCGCGCGCACCTTACGGTGCGCGCGCCGTTGAGGACCTGACCCGCCCACATTGCGCGTGACGTCATGCGCATGTGGCGTCGGGTTGAGGGCCATATCAGGCGGAGCTTCACTACACTGTCTCTCAGGAGACGGCGTTCAGCGCCATTGCAGCATGGTACAGGTAAGCTCCAGGAAGGCCTTTTTTCTATGGATTTATTTTCCTTTACTGACGTACCCCCCTAAGATTTGCCACCTTTGTTTCTGCCTCTTTAGATTATCTATTGTCTGGGCCTAACATTGGACCCATGAAATCTTTTCAATGATACAGCCAGTCTATTGCCTTATCTGCTCCACCATCCCTACACCATTTGGTCTTATCCATTGGGCAGATTCGTATAAGGTAATCTTTCTCTCTCTCAGGTCTACCCTCCTAAATATAGGTTATACTCTTACTGTATGCATATTCTTAGGGTGCTGATATGCTTTTTACTGCCCATGTAGGACTAACAATGATCCTAGGATCCTAGTTCCAGCTGCATTTTTATCTTGGCTGATCTCCCCACTATATGAGATATGTGTGTCCTCTTTTGGAAACACGAATAGGTACTAAGCATCTATATATAAATTTATATCCTTTATGGTGACGGTGAATATATTCATTTTCCTTATCTACTGCAGACCTATACATACAACCTTCTCATTTTATCTTATAACCTCTATGTGGGATAGCTCATTGTCCTGATCACCCCTCCACATCCGCTGGGGAGACTCTTTTCTTGGATGGCACCTTCCCTTGTCCTGACTTAGTCTGTCACTTGCACGGTGGAGGCTTTGGATGCACCTGGTGGTTTACACTCGCATGTACGAATAGCTACAGATATATATGTATACACTAATAACTGTCAATGTTGTTATACCATACAGGCTATACAAGGCACATTATATTCTATACGACTTACAACCCCTGAAGAAGCGGACCTTTTGTGCCCGCGAAACATGTCGGGAATGGTCTGATGCTCCCCATCGGACCCAATTTACAACAAATTGTTGCCTTACGCCTATATGCCTTAGCTCATACTGTATCTCATATATGTTTATGTACGTTTATGTTTATGCTAATTATGATTTTGCTTGACATACCCTGTTTTTAATATGTACCAATAAACTTTTCTAGTTTTTATAACACATTTTTCCCCTTCATTGCTCTACCTGGTACCTATAAAGTCCCACCAGCCCTCAACATTTTTTCCTACTGTCTTTGTTTCTCCATTTCTATCTTTTCCTTCCTACCTTCCGCCGGCCCTCCTTTCCCACTTTTCCCCTTTGCCTTTCCTCCCTCTCTTCCCCCGTCTGTTCTCTCCTCTTCCCTTGCCTTCCCCTTCCCTTCCCTTCTCTTCCCTCCTTCCTGACCTTTCCCTCTCCCTTTCTTTCTCCCTTCCCCCATTCCTTCTTCTTTCTTACCCATTCCTTCCCCTTCCTTTCTTTACTTTTTCTTTTCTTTTCATTCTTCCTATCCAGACCCATGCCCCCACACCTTGGGCTTGTGCCTTGGAGACCCTTTGGGAGTATTCCCCATTATCTACAGTATACAATTTAGGGATGTGGTACCATTTCTTTACTGATCTATTACAAACATAATTTTGAATTTGAAATTTTGGGTGGATAACACACCTGAGGGCTTCTCTTCGCTTTGGCTTTTAGCCATATGTTTGTATATCCATTACTTAACTCAATATATTATTCCTCTAAGATATACTGACTGCTTAGGTTCTTCTTTTTGTTCTGGAGAGACGATTATCATTATATTTTTTAATAATACACACTCCCCAACAGGAGTGTGTGTTTTCTGTTTTCCCTTCCTTCGGTTTCAGGTCTGTGGACTTCGTTGGCACGGACGGGATTGGACGCAGGGCTGAGTCATGGATCTCCAGGGTACAGCATGGACTGGTTTCATGTCAGGTATACAGCTGGCTTGTGGGTCCCAAACCAAAGTCGAAGAGGACCTTAGAGCCTATCTCAGTAAAATGCAGAATCTTTTGAAACGTAAATCCCACTTGTATTGGCACATAGAGTATTTCCAGAAGTACATCGATGAGAACATCAGTCCTCAAGGCCTGAGAATACACACCCTCCCTACCCTGAGGGACCCCTCAGATACCTTTAAAAAGACTTGGGAGGATATCCTTAATAATTGTAGCCGCGATCTCATGAAATCTCTGGTGACCCAATACAAGAGGGATATGACATCTCTAGATACTGAAATAGATCTAGTTAACACCAAGTTTAAACATGTCTTTGAGGCACCGACCTTCGCTCCTGCATGGATGGAGGCCAAAGCGAAATTAGAAATCATGAATAAGGAAATTGTTCATAAAAAACAATGTAAATTCTTGAAAGATAGACAGGCCTTCAATGAAGGCTATGCCTACAGATGGAATTCCAAACCTCACACCTCACGCACATTTAGATCACGCACAGGTGATCCTGCCGATATCACGTATGACCACATAGAATCAGATTCCAGCACTGCCAGTTCTCTCTCACAGCAATCACGGTCATCTAGACAAGGACCACCTATTCCTAACAAACGAACAAAAGCACAAAAACGTGGACGAGGCAGTGCCGGTCCCTCACCCACCCAACCTCACAGTCACAATAAGAAAAAACCTGATACACAAACTCACATGAACACTCCCACACACTTGGCGAATATAGCACCTACACTACAAAAAGTTCTGGCCAAAAACACTACACCTTCTTTGAATACAAGTGATTCCACATCTGCCACTTCAGACGACGGTTTTTTAGAACTACCAACCTCACAAACACCCAGGAATACCAAACAGGGCAACCTGAACACATACATAAAACCCAAAACCAATTAACCATACCAAACTCTTCAAATAAGTTAAATATCATTAATTTGACTACTGTCAACTTAACTCAGGCCCAGGCAGAAGTGCTTGGTTTAGGTTTGGGCTTTTGCCCATCAAGGGCTCTTGATATATCAGAAACCATAAAAGATTTACATTTATTCGCGAGAAATCTCACCTTTAAGTTTATGTTTGATGATGAGAGAAAACAAAAAAATTTAGAAAAACAAATAGCCGAACAAACCAAGCACTTCACCATGGCAGAAAGTCGTGCCCTCAAGGACCTAGTCCTCCTATACGAGGAGGGCAATACTGACGTCGTTGCAGTCATCGACTCTACGGATTCGTCACAAGGAGTTGTTCCTCCTATTTCTGTAGTTGCCCCAAGAAAGAACTTTAAACCTAAATCCGAAAAATTTCCGGATCTATCAACAAACCCCAATATCTGGACCTTTGTTCAAAGGGTATCCAGAGAACTTAAAACCAAATCTTGGCCTTCTATATCTAACAACCTAACACAGGAACAAACCGCAGCTTTAACGTCCCTTAAAAACAACGAAAACATCTTGATAAAACCTTCAGACAAGGGGGGCAATATTGTAGTTATGTCCCCCCCTCAATATGAAACCATGTGTCTAGAGGTCCTCTGTAACCGGGAGTGGTATCTTCCTATCACTCCCGATTGCATAGCTGACTTCATAATGGAATACAAGTCTCTGTGTGGGGAGGCCTTCAGTCAGGGCCTCATAGACAGAGACACGTATAACTTCCTCAATATCAAATTTCCCAAAACCCCGACCTTCTATACCTTACCCAAGGTACACAAAAACCTTGAACACCCCCCTGGCAGACCTATCGTCTCCGGCAACGAGTCGCTCACGGAACACGCTAGCCAATTTGTTGACTCTTTTTTGTTGCCCCATGTCTTGGCACTTCCCTCCTATATAAAGGACACCATTGATCTCCTAAAACACCTTGAGGAGGTTCAGATTCCTCCGGATGCCCTGCTCGTAGCAATTGATATTGAGGCTTTGTACTCAAGTATCCCGCACGACCAGGGCATCCGGATGACTGAATCATTCCTCAGGGAACAAGACCGTAAGACTTGGCCACTGATGGACTTTGTCCTCAAGCTTCTCAGGTTTATCCTAAATAGGAATTATTTTACCTTTATGGAACAAACATACTTGCAGATCCAGGGGGTTGCGATGGGCACTTGCTGCGCACCCTCTTATGCCAACCTATACTTAGGTGCTTGGGAGAGACTGGTGTTCTCGGACGATGAAATGGAACGTTGGATGAATCAGGTTCTAATATGGTACAGGTTCATCGACGACTTGTTTGTCATATGGACAGGTACACATGACGAACTTCTTTCATTTCTTACAGCTCTTAACATCAATAATTTGAACCTAAAATTTACCTACACCATTGATAAACATCATGTTTCCTTTCTCGACCTAGACATCAGCCTCTCCCCGGATGGACGAATCAATACTGATTTATATCGTAAACCCAGTGCCGGTAACACCATTTTGAGCGCAGCAAGTGCCCATCCCACCCCCCTGGTCGCAAGTATCCCCTATGCCCAGTATCTCAGGCTCCGCAGGAATTGTTCTGCGGATTCTGATTTCAAAAACCAAGCGGATCAGCTGCGTGAGCGACTCCTTGCCAGAGGATACTCCAAAACGTTGTTGAGGAAATCATACAACAGAGCTAGAGCTCATTCTCGAGCCAATCTGTTGTATAAAACCACCACCAAGAAAAATGACACCAATGTCAGATTCATTACCACCTATTCTGCACACGAGGACATTCTTCGCAAAACCTTGAGCCGCCATTGGCCCATACTCACCCAAGATCACACTTTAAATAAGTATCTTAAAGCCAAACCCAGCTTGGTATTTAGACGAGCCACTTCCCTTCGGGATTGTTTGACTCGCAGTCATTATACCAATTCCATTCCCACACATAATCTAAAACATGGGACTTACCAATGCGGCTCGTGCGACAAATGTCCTTGGGTAAAGACTGGTACAGGAATACGCCTTCCTAATGGAAAATGGTTCCATTCCAAACACCATGCTGACTGCAACACACAGGGACTGATTTACCTCATGACTTGTTGTTGCGGAGCTTTTTATGTCGGCAAAACGATTAGAAAGCTCAGCAAACGGATAGGAGATCATATTTACCATTCCGAGGGGGGTACCTTGCAGACTAGTGTCACACGTCATATTGCCTTTCGGCATAAATATGACAATTCTGCGGTCACTTTCTTTGTGTTGGAGGTCATCCCCCAGGACCCTCGTGGGGGCAATTGGGACAAACGTATATTACAAAAGGAGTCCTATTGGATTGAATTACTGGAGGCCACGACACCTCCAGGAATCAACGAGGTTTTGACATATAAGCCTTTTTTGGGCTAAGCTCCCATTTATTTTCTATTCCTTATTTCATTCCTCGCCTAGCACATCCGGCCCTCGGTCGACTGCGTCCATTCTTGTCCCGTCCGTGCTAGCGGCGTCTTACACCCTGATCCCTGGCTGGGTAAGTTAAAGACCTTCATGTATTCTGAACAGGTCTCTTGTCACATCTAATCATGTGACATTTATTTTTATTCTTTGTTATATTTCTTTATTTATTTTTCTGACTAATAACTCTCCTGGACTCTATATCCATCCTCCTAAATAGCAGCAGTGTCCATAAAAGACTTATAAATTCTTTCTCCAAATCCGGTCGGCTCCTGGGATATATCCATTACTTGGCTCTCCCATGTAGCCCACCGGATTTTACTCTATTAGAACAAGTGGGATCGACTCTTACTTTCCCCCCTGTTCTTCTTCCTTCATTGCTTTATTTCTGTTTTATCCATGGATTTTGATGTATTATAAGGTGTTCTACCAATGTACAATGTTTATATATGTGTATATATATGCATTTCTGATTTTTTCTGTATTCCTATTACATTGTGACAGGCGAGTGTACACTCCCCTTCTGTGCATCCTATTCATGTCCCCGGTTGCAGTATGCTTTCTGTCCGGACGGGGGCGTGCCTCCATAGACTCTCCAGCGGATGTGTGGTCCTCGGGCTCGTAGATGACCGGACATTGTTTCCGCTCTGTCTCCGCTGCGGCCACTCTGGGCTGCCGTTTGTGGCCCACACAAGAGCGGCACTGCGCGCGCACCTTACGGTGCGCGCGCCGTTGAGGACCTGACCCGCCCACATTGCGCGTGACGTCATGCGCATGTGGCGTCGGGTTGAGGGCCATATCAGGCGGAGCTTCACTACACTGTCTCTCAGGAGACGGCGTTCAGCGCCATTGCAGCATGGTACAGGTAAGCTCCAGGAAGGCCTTTTTTCTATGGATTTATTTTCCTTTACTGACGTACCCCCCTAAGATTTGCCACCTTTGTTTCTGCCTCTTTAGATTATCTATTGTCTGGGCCTAACATTGGACCCATGAAATCTTTTCAATGATACAGCCAGTCTATTGCCTTATCTGCTCCACCATCCCTACACCATTTGGTCTTATCCATTGGGCAGATTCGTATAAGGTAATCTTTCTCTCTCTCAGGTCTACCCTCCTAAATATAGGTTATACTCTTACTGTATGCATATTCTTAGGGTGCTGATATGCTTTTTACTGCCCATGTAGGACTAACAATGATCCTAGGATCCTAGTTCCAGCTGCATTTTTATCTTGGCTGATCTCCCCACTATATGAGATATGTGTGTCCTCTTTTGGAAACACGAATAGGTACTAAGCATCTATATATAAATTTATATCCTTTATGGTGACGGTGAATATATTCATTTTCCTTATCTACTGCAGACCTATACATACAACCTTCTCATTTTATCTTATAACCTCTATGTGGGATAGCTCATTGTCCTGATCACCCCTCCACATCCGCTGGGGAGACTCTTTTCTTGGATGGCACCTTCCCTTGTCCTGACTTAGTCTGTCACTTGCACGGTGGAGGCTTTGGATGCACCTGGTGGTTTACACTCGCATGTACGAATAGCTACAGATATATATGTATACACTAATAACTGTCAATGTTGTTATACCATACAGGCTATACAAGGCACATTATATTCTATACGACTTACAACCCCTGAAGAAGCGGACCTTTTGTGCCCGCGAAACATGTCGGGAATGGTCTGATGCTCCCCATCGGACCCAATTTACAACAAATTGTTGCCTTACGCCTATATGCCTTAGCTCATACTGTATCTCATATATGTTTATGTACGTTTATGTTTATGCTAATTATGATTTTGCTTGACATACCCTGTTTTTAATATGTACCAATAAACTTTTCTAGTTTTTATAACACATTTTTCCCCTTCATTGCTCTACCTGGTACCTATAAAGTCCCACCAGCCCTCAACATTTTTTCCTACTGTCTTTGTTTCTCCATTTCTATCTTTTCCTTCCTACCTTCCGCCGGCCCTCCTTTCCCACTTTTCCCCTTTGCCTTTCCTCCCTCTCTTCCCCCGTCTGTTCTCTCCTCTTCCCTTGCCTTCCCCTTCCCTTCCCTTCTCTTCCCTCCTTCCTGACCTTTCCCTCTCCCTTTCTTTCTCCCTTCCCCCATTCCTTCTTCTTTCTTACCCATTCCTTCCCCTTCCTTTCTTTACTTTTTCTTTTCTTTTCATTCTTCCTATCCAGACCCATGCCCCCACACCTTGGGCTTGTGCCTTGGAGACCCTTTGGGAGTATTCCCCATTATCTACTGTACACAGAATGTATACTGACCACACCCCAGAAACATAATTTCCTGCTTGTGTGATTGGCTCACCAACTTTCCCAGAAGTCTGCCTAAGGCTGGCCATACATGTTAAATTTTCTTGTACAATTTTCTGTTAGATTTACCACAAACCACATAATATGAGGTCAAAGCTAAACAACACTTTCACTTGTATCCAATTTGGCAGGCCTTTGTACTACATAGTTGAAGGTAAATTTCAAGAAAATTGTACAGAAAATTGTAAGCAAATTGTATAATGTATGGCCGGCCTAAGAAACAAGTTAGATTTCCGGCATCCCCTGCAACAAAAATGTCATTTTTGGTGAGATACTCCCAATAGGATGCAGGCCCAGCAGCATTCCTCATTAGAGCCCTGCAACTGCTGCAGCTGATAGATGATTATGAAACCACTCCCATTTGACCCACTTAGCACAGAGGCACAGAGGAGCAAACAATGATTTCTTCAGAATCGGTAGGAATGTGCAATAAAGTTTGGTCAAATCCCTGCAATATACATAGATCACCCAGAGGGGAATTTTTTTTTCTCCACAAAAGTAAAGTTACGCATTAAAACCACCGTTTAGTTGCGTATAGAGTTATGGTAATAAGAAATATGGAAAACACTAGAAAATGTTTACTTGTTTATTGCATTTAGGTACAATACTCATATACATATATTTAGGAGCATATGTAAAAAGGAGTAAATGTGGCATTTACTAAACATTCACTACAGGTAACTGGCAACTTTAAGGCCTGGATCACACCTAAGCATTTTTTTAGTGCGTTTTCAGTTTTGCAGAAACACATGAAAGACCATTTAACGTGGATTCCTTTAGGTCCCGTTCACATCTGTGCATTTTAAGGAAAGGGCCAGGGACCAGCAGATTGTGTTTTTGGTTCCATAGCCTTCAATGGATCAAAAATGTGTACTGGAAAAAAATGCAAAATGCACCTGGAATGTGCATCAACTGCATAGTTGTGAACCATACATAATTTTCAACAAATGTATCATACCCATAACATAGTAATTTGAGGCATTTACTAATTTATCTAATATATTCAATTATTTTTATATTTTCATCAAATAGATTTTATTAGTATATGGGCTTTTTATATTATAAGTTATCCCCCGTATACTGGCCTGATCTTTGTACTGTATATTGGTTTACTAAGGAGGAGTTGATGAGGGCCAAGATGTGCTACCTTACCTTTTCTCTGCCACTCTGAAAATATTTCATATTTAAAAGCTGAACTTGATTTTCCCCAACTTTTAAAATCCTCTGAGATTCTGGTGACATTTTGGGCTATGCTTGCACAAAAATAAAGAAAAGTAAACATTAATTTACTAACAAACAATTCTGTGTTGACTTTTTAATTGATATGCTTCAAAAGATTCCAGCTTCACAAAAAGCAAATAGCTTTTTACTACCGGTGCAACCTGGAGAAAATGAAATAACCCAACTGTCACCTATTTAGTTAAAACAAAAAAGTGAAACCGCGCAAATGGTAAAACAAAACTGAGAATTATTTAATACACGTAAGCTGCAGCATAAATGTACAGGATAACATACATACATAATTCAATAACATGATGTGCCACCCTCACTATAATAATAAAGTGCAAATCAGCATAAACTGTTTTGAATCTTTAAACCTCATATGAGTAGTGTTAAAATTCCAATGAGAAAGGTATGATATTACTGTATAAATATACAAAATGACATACATAAGTACTTCAGTGAGTAACTCAGTGAGTACTAAGCCACACTCACAAAAAAAAAGTATGGTACATGGAAAGCAATAGTGAATCCTAAAGAATCATGTAAATAAAGTTTACAAAACAATTCCAATAAAGAGCAATAGTGAACCCTTGAAAGTAAGTTCATATGTAGCACTGCCCCCTAGAGGACTGCTGAAGAATGACACTTTTGGATTCCCCTGGGTTACCTGTAGCAACTGCTTGCAGAAATCTTAATACTTTAAGTTCTTGGCTCAGTAAATGATCAGTCTAGGGGTTGTTGTTTTATTTATATTGGGATAGGCGAAGAGATGAGTGGGATACTCCAACTGTTAACTATTCACATTCCAGAGGACTGAAGATGAGGTAAGTGTTTCTATTTGCGTTTCTCTTCAGGGTACTCCCCTAGTACCCCCTTTCTCTGTTCTAGCTGACACCCATCCACTGACTCTACACTCCGGAGTGGTCCCCTTCCTGGGCAGACCCCTTTACAAGATCCTATGTACTCACAATACTGTTTTTCCAGAGTCTCGCAGTGCCCCAACTCCTCCAGTCAGCTCTCCTGGAACTCTGGGTTCAGCCTCACTACACTGGCTCACCAGACCGACTGCCTGTGACCATCACCAACTGCTGCAGAAGAGGAGGCAGTTGCCACCCTCCTTCTGGGACTCTGCTTCCCACCAAAGACCTCTACCTCATGTGCCTGTGGCTTTTTATACACTGCCCCATAATGCACCGAGACCAACTGTCTTTGCCAATCCCCGTGGCAGTACCAAAAGCCTGTTTGTCATTGCTTAGGTTTCCTCCAGCATCCGACGTGCCTCCCCATTGGATCAGCTGGGGACACTCCCTGAGACCAGATGAACAAACACTGGGAACACTGAGCAGACCTAACTACAAATCCTGCTCCCTGATAAACAGAGTGCAATATAGATTTAGCCCGCTGCTCCTCTGATAGGCAGACAGAGCCAAAACTATACTCTCTACCTAGCACCTAACTAGAAGGGTGCTACACAGATACAGTAAATAGTAACAAAAAGTCCAACACCCTTAAAATAACTTTATAATATATTAGATGGAATCTCTGTGTGTAATAACTTCCCACAATAAAAAAACACACCACGTGTCTTAACGCCCAGTAAAGATATCAGCTTACCAGAGACGTAAGACTCTCTAGCATAGAGAAGTCAAAGAGCGCTTGTTGTGGAAAAATCCCCACTGCTAGAGTCCAGAATCGCCCATGGATCTTGTCAGAATGGTCCTTAGCAGCACCAGCGAATAAAAAAAACAGAGCACCAGGCTAGCATAGTGTGAAATTCTTTAGGGATATTTTATTGCATAAAAAACGCTAAAATTATGTGGGTCGTTTGGTAGAAACAGAGACTACGAACCCCTCAATGCAATGCGGGAATGTCCAAGAACGTGGTAACGTCATGACCTTTGGTTCTGCCCTACACATGCATTGTCACAAATTATGTCAATTTGAATTGCTGATAAGATATAAAAATATATTCCTATCTTTAAAATCTATTATGAAAGGGTGTCATAGACATCCCTTATAACTCTGGGTAGCAATGAGAATGTCAGTGCTTGCCCCCAATTAATGCACCTATCACTGATAGGCTCGTAAATTAGTCTGTATCCACACTGGACACCCCTTCCCCAGTGCACTCCCTCCCTTCTTGCTGGGCACTGTGCCTATCACACTAGCAGGCACTTGGCCAAGGAATTTTATACTAGAGGTGGGCAGAGCCTGATGGAGACTGAGAGAATAATTCTCTTTTAGGTCTGCTCCACTTTGAATTTACAGCGTATGGAACTGGGTAAATCCATAGCCTCTGTTCAGTTCAATAATGGATTTTTAATTCACGCACTGTCCACTGTCACTCAAAAGTGAAGTGTACATGAATGGGAGCTAGTTTCTCTGTTCCTGATCAGGCTCTGCACACCCATAACACATACTGTAGTTGGGTAACGACCTCAGGTGTATCTCTGTCCCTTTTATTTACATTTAGCTTTTGGCTAAGGAATCTCCCTGCCAAGAGCTAAATGAGATGAGACATGACAGCTTCCAAACACATAAATAATGTTAATTCTTTAAGAATGTCTCACTGCCATAGCCATAGATTCTGAAAATGGCACTAGTAAGAACCACTTGAACTTGCTGCACGTGTCGGTAATGTTACCGACATTGTCACAAATGTTTGCCTGAATTAGGCGCAGGTAGTTCTTCAAGAAACTTTTATGAAGGCTGTTCTGAATTCGCCTGAGAGTGTGTTATGAAGGCTGTTCTGAATTCGCCTGAGAGTGTGATAAGTTAAGAATGGGGAAGAGAGCAGCTCTAGTGCATCAATAAACAATACTGATGATTAGTCCTTTGTCCTCCTCATTTTTGGACACCGCTCAGGATGGGCTATGTGTTTGAGTCGAACATAAGTTTGATTTGAACATCTGCTGTTCATGTGTTCGCTGAACACACATACAATTGGGGCACTCCGTGGGAAGTTCACCCGCCGATAAGCGCCCCATAATGCACTGTGCTCTTGCAGTGCATTGATTGCTTATGAATGACCAAAGCATGCACCTGACCTGTATTCTTTGACCAAACACAGCACAATGTACTGTGAGAGCCATGATTGGCCAAAGGCAGAGTGCTTTTGACCCATCATAGCTCAGGGGCTTAGTCCACACCCCACACTATATAAGGCAGCTGCTTACACGGCAATGGAGATTAGGCAGGTAGTTAGTGGATAGTGTCTTCAGTAGAGAATGGCGAACGCGAATTTCCGCAAATGTTCGCGAACGGGCGAACCGGGCGAACCGCCATAGACTTCAATAGGCAGGCGAATTTTAAAATCCACAGGGACTCTTTCTGGCCACAATAGTGATGGAAAAGTTGTTTCAAGGGGACTAACACCTGGACTGTGGCATGCCGGAGGGGGATCAATGGCAAAACTCCCATGGAAAATTACGTAGTTGACGCAGAGTCGGGTTTTAATCCATAAAGGGCATAAATCACCTAACATTCCTAAATTGTTTGGAATAACGTGCTTTAAAACATCCAGTGTGTGTATATGATCAGGTATGATGTTGTATCGATCAGGTAGTGTAAGGGTTACGCCCGCTTCACAGTGACAGACCAAACTCTGACAGACCAAACTCCCCGTTTAACGCACAGCAAACAACTGCAAACAGTCCATTTACACAACCGCAAACTCCCCATTTGCACAAGGTTGGATACCAAGCTAGCCATGTCCCGTTCCTTGTCCTCACTGACATCATTGAAGGTCTCTTCCTCCACCCAGCCACGTACAACACCAAGGGTCCCCGAAAGGTGACAATAAGCCCCCTGGGACACATGCTGTGGTTGGTCTTCCACCTCCTTAAAGCCACCTTCCTCCTCTGACTCCTCTTCTTCAGACTCCTCTCTCTGCATTGCCGCAGGTCCAGAAATCGACGACGACAAGGCTGCTTCTGGTGGTGATGGTGACCACAACTCTTCCTCTTCATGCTTATCTACGGCCTGATCCAGCACTCTTCACAGGGCATGCTCCAGAAAAAACACATATGGAATGAGGTCAATGATGTTGCCTTGGGTTTGACTGACCAGGTTTGTCACCTACGCAAAAGGACGCATGAGCCTACAGCCATTGTGCATGAGCGTTCAGTAACGCGGCCAAAAAATACCCAGCTCCGCAGAGGCTGTCCTCTTTTTTTTTAAATTAAAAAAATTTGTTCTTACCAGTTTAATCTCTGTTTTGTCCCCTATCAGGAGCCGGTGTATGGAATAGATTTTAGGAACCGGGAGATGGAAAAAGATGGTTGGTCGGTCCTCTTACTTCCAATTTGGGGCACTGTGCGTGCGCCGTGCAATGTACTGTGCCACCCTATATGAGTGGTGTGCTAAGTAGTACTATTCTTATTAGTTTAATCCCTGTTACATCCCCTATCAGGGGCCTGTGTATGGAATAGATTTTAGGAATGGGGAGATGGAAAAAGATGGTTGGTCGGTCCTCTTACTTCCAATTTGGGGCACTGCACGTGCGCCGTGCAATGTACTGTGCCACCCTATATGAGCGGTGTGTTAAGTAGTACTATTCTTATCAGTTTAATCCCTGTTATGTCCCCTATCAGGGGCAGGTGTATGGAATAGATTTTAGGAACCGGGAGATGGAAAAAGATGGTTGGTCGGTCCTCTTACTTCCAATTTGGGGCACTGTGTGTGTGCTGTGCAATGTACTGTGCCACCCTATATGAGTGGTGTGAACACAGTACAGTCGGTGGGCCTGTGGCCTCTCACACACTGGCAGGCAACTGCAATATATATATATATATATATATATATATATATAAAAAAAAGCAGACTGATGTACCAGCCCTTAAAAGGGCTTTTTTGGGGTGCTATCAGGATGCTGTCCTTACAGCAGATGAGTCTTTGAGGACTGGAGTGAACACAGAACACTGGCCTAGCTATTAATTCAGCAGCAGCAGCACTCTCCCTGCTCTAACTAACACTGCAGCTTCAGAATATTAGTGATACTATGCGTGCAAGGTACTGTGCCACCCTATATAAATGGTGTGCGCACAGTACAGTCTGTGGGCCTGTGGCCTCTCACACACGGGCAGGCAACTGCAATATATACATATATACAGTGGGTACGGAAAGTATTCAGACCCCCTTAAATTTTTCACCCTTTGTTATATTACAGCCATTTGCTAAAATCATTTAGGTTCATTCTTCTTCCTCATGAATGTACACATAGCACCCCATACTGACAGAAAAACACAGAATTGTTGACATTGTTGCAGATTTATTAAAAAAGAAAAACTGAAATATCACATGGTCCTAAGTATTCAGACCCTTTGCTGTGACACTCATATATTTAACTCAGGTGCTTTCCATTTCTTCTGATCATCCTTGAGATGGTTCTACACCTTCATTTCAGTCCAGCTGTGTTTGATTATACTGATTGGACTTGATTAGGAAAGCCACACACCTGTCTATATAAGACCTTCCAGATCACAATGCATGTCAGAGCAAAGGAGAATCATGAGGTCAAAGGAACTGCCTGAAGAGCTCAGAGACAGAATTGTGGCAAGGCACAGATCTGGCCAAGGTTACAAAAAGATTTCTGCTGCACTTAAGGTTCCTAAGAGCACAGTGGCCTCCATAATCCTCAAATGGAAGACGTTTGGGACGACCAGAACCCATCCTAGAGCTGGCCGTCCGGCCAAACTGAGCTATCGGGGGAGAAGAGCCTTGGTGAGAGAGGTAAAGAAGAACCCAAAGATCACTGTGGCTGAGCTCCAGAGATGCAGTCAAGAGATGGGAGAAAGTTGTAGAAAGTCAACCATCACTGCAGCCCTCCACCAGTCGGGGCTTTATGGCAGAGTGGCCCGACGGAAGCCTCTCCTCAGTGTAAGACACATGAAAGCCCGCATGGAGTTTGCTAAAAAACACCTGAAGGACTCCAAGATGGTGAGAAATAAGATTCTCTGGTCTGATGAGACCAAAATAGAACTTTTTGGCCTTAATTCTAAGCGGTATGTGTGGAGAAAACCAGGCACTGCTCATCACCTGTCCAATACAGTCCCAACAGTGAAGCATGGTGGTGGCAGCATCATGCTGTGGGGGTGTTTTTCAGCTGCAGGGACAAAAACCTTCTCCAGAGTGCTCTGGACCTCAGACTGGGCCGAAGGTTTACCTTCCAACAAGACAATGACCCTAAGCACACAGCTAAAATAACGAAGGAGTGGCTTCACAACAACTCCGTGACTGTTTTTGAATGGCCCAGCCAGAGCCCTGACTTAAACCCAATTGAGCATCTCTGGAGAGACCTAAAAATGGCTGTCCACCAACGTTTACCATCCAACCTGACAGAACTGGAGAGGATCTGCAGGGAGGAATGGCAGAGGATCCCCAAATCCAGGTGTGAAAGACTTGTTGCATCTTTCCCAAAAAGACTACTGGCTGTATTAGATCAAAAGGGGGCTTCTACTAAATACTGAGCAAAGGGTCTGAATACTTACATAGTTACATAGTTAGTGAGGTTGAAAAAAGACATCAGTCCATCCAGTTCAACCTATGATGTGTGTGTGTGTGTGTGTGTGTCCGCTTTTAACCGTACATTGTATACCCCTGTATGTTGTGGTCTTTAAGGTGTCCATCTAATAGTTTTTTGAAACTATCAATGCTCCCTGCTGATACGACTGCTTGTGGAAGAGAATTCCACATCCTTACCGCTCTTACAGTGAAGAACCCCTTACGCACTTTAAGGTTAAACCGCCTTTCCTCTAGTTTTAGTGAGTGGCCACGTGTCTTATTGTATCTCCTTTCTCTGAATAGTTTGTTCCTTATGCTCGGGTCACCAGTACAGTATTTGTACATTGATATCATATCCCCCCTCAATCATCTTTTCTCCAGAGAGAAAAGGTTCAGTGCTTGTAGTCTTTCCTCATAGCTGATGTCCTCCATTCCCCTAATTATTTTTGTTGCCCTTCTCTGGACTTTCTCCAGTTCCAGCACAACCTTCCTGAGGACCGGTGCCCAGAACTGGACAGCATACTCCAGATGTGGCCGGACCAGAGTCTTGTAGAGTGGGAGGATAATCTCTTTATTTCTGGAGTGAATCCCCTTTTTTATACATCCAAGTATTCTGTTGGCTTTGCTTGCAGCGGCTTGGCATTGCATGCCACTGCCAAGCTTGTTGTCTACCAGTACCCCCAAGTCCTTTTCCATCCTAGACTCACCCAGAGGTTCCCCCCCAGTGAGTAGCTTGCTTTCTGGTTTCTGGCCCCCAAGTGCATTACTTTACATTTTTCAACATTAAATCTCATCTGCCATGTAGTTGCCCACCCCGTTATTTTGTTCAGGTCCGCTTGCAAGGTTTCCACATCCTGCATAGAAGATATTGGCAAGCCCAGTTTAGTATCATCTGCAAATACTGATATTGTACTAGATATCCCCTCCTCTAGATCATTTATGAATAAATTAAACAGGATTGGTCCCAGGACAGAACCCTGGGGGACCCCACTTTCCACACCCGCCCAATCCGAGTACTCCCCATTAATCACCACCCTCTGTACTCTCCCCTGGAGCCAGTTCTCTATCCAGGTACTCACCTTATGGTCCATACCTACCTTCCTTAGTTTGTACAGTAAGCGTTTGTGGGGAACGGTGTCAAAGGCCTTTGCAGAGTCCACATACACCACATCCACAGGCTTTCCTTTATCTAGGTGGCAGCTCACTTCATCGTAGAAGGTTAATAGATTGGTTTGGCACGAACGATTTTTCATGAATCCATGCTGATTACTGCTAATAATATCATTTTCATTACTAAAGTCTTGTATGTGGTCCCTTAACATCCCCTCCAAAATTTTGCAGACTACTGAAGTTAGGCTGACCGGCCTATAGTTACCCGGGATATATCTCGGCCCCTTTTTAAATATTGGTACCACGTTGGCTTTTTTCCAATCAGCTGGCACCATTCCCGTCTGTAAACTATCCTTAAAGATCAAGAATAATGGTCTGGCAATCACCTGGCTGAGCTCATTAAGAACCCTCGGGTGCAAGCCATCCGGTCTCGGGGATTTATTTTTGTTAAGTTTCTCTAGTTTAGCTCTAAGTCTATCTTCTGTTAGCCATGGCGGCACTTCCTGGGGTGTATTATTTAGTTCGGCCTTACAAGCTGGGTTAGTGTAGCCCCCCGATTCTTTTGTGAAGACTGAAGAGAAGAAATTATTTAACACTTCTGCCTTTTCTCTGTCCCCAGTGGCCATATTTCCTTTATCATCTTTTATGGGGCCAATGTGTTCTGGCCTCGCTTTCCTACTGTTTATATACTTAAAGAACTTCTTGGGGTTCTTTTTACACACTCCTCCGCTATATGTCTCTCGTGTTCTATTTTAGCCGCCCTGATTTCATCTTTACATTTCTTATTGCACACTTTGTAATGCTTAAATGCTGCCAATGACCCCTCAGTCTTGTATTTTTAAAGGCCTTTTCTTTAGCACTAATATACATTTTTATGTTGGAGTTTAGCCACCCAGGGTTTAGTTTTGCTCTTTTAAATTTTTTTCCCTTTGGAATGCACTGGCCAATCCCCCTGTTTAGTATGCTCTTGAAGCACTCCCATTTTCCCTCAGTGTTCTTTGTTCCCAGGGTTCTATCCCATTTGATATTTTCTAGCAGCGAGCGCAGTTTAGGGAAATTGGCTCTTTTGAAATCCAGTGTCCTTATATTACCCTTGTGTTTCCTATAACTGTAATTAATACTGAAACCAATTGACCTATGGTCACTGTTTCCTAAGTTGTCCCGTATTTCTATATCCGTGAGCAGGTCTGTATTGTTGGTAATCAGTAGGTCAAGTACCGCATTGTTTCTTGTCGGTGCATTCACCATCTGACCCATGAAATTGTCCTGCAAAACATTTAGGAACTGCCTAGCCTTGGCTGAGTGCGCGGTTCCTTCTGCCCAGTCTATATCTGGATAATTAAAGTCCCCCATTATAATGACATTTCCCATCCTTGCTGCCAATCCTATCTGCAACATGAGGTCCGCCTCACCCTCCTCCCTCTGGTTGGGGGGCCTATAGCATACGCCCAATATTACCTTCCCCACTGTGCCTTCCCTTTGAAGCTCTACCCATAGGGATTCTGCCTCATCCATAGCTCCATTATTAATATCATCCCTCATATTTACCTGTATACTGTTCTTAATATACAGACATACCCCTCCCCCTTTTTTACCTTCTCTATCCCTGCGATAAAGGCAATACCCCTGAATGGTCGCCATCCAGTCATGAGAGCTGTCAAACCAAGTCTCAGTTATCCCCACAAAATCTAAGTCCTCCTCAAACATCAGCAGCTCCAGCTCTCCCATCTTGTTGGCCAGGCTTCTGGCATTGGTATACAAACCTCTTAAATTTGACCGGTTACATATATCCTCATTTGTTGTTATTAGGCTGCTCTCTTGATTTTTCCCCATACCCACCCTGGGTATAGGAGCTCCGAACACCCTACCACTAATGCCCCCATTTCTGCCCTCTGAAACTTGCTTTCCACTGGCTAATTCTACATCTGTACCCTCCCCCCGTCACCTAGTTTAAAAGCCCCTCTAACTTTTTGGCCATCCTCGCACCCAGTACGGCTGCACCCTCCCCATTTAGGTGCAATCCGTCCCTACCAAAGAGCCGGTGGCCGACTGAGAAGTCGGCCCAGTTCTCCAGGAACCCGAAACCCTCCTTACTACACCAGCTCCTCAGCCACTCGTTAACTTCCCTAATCTCCCGCTGCCTCTCTGGTGTGGCACGAGGTACAGGTAGTATTTCGGAGGTCCTAGTCCTCAACTTAGCGCCTAAGTCCCTGAAATCGTTTAGGACTCTCCATCTTCCTCTGCCTATGTCATTGGTACCCATGTGTACCATGACAGCTGGGTCTTCCCCAGCCCCACCCAATAATCTGTTCACCCGATCCGCGATGTGCCGAACCCGAGTGCCCGGCAAACAACAGACTGTTCGGCGCACACGGTCTTTGTCACAGATTACACTGTCTGTCCTTCTAATAATTGAGTCCCCTACCACCAGCACTTAGGACCATGTGATATTTCAGTTTTTCTTTTTTAATAAATCTGCAACAATGTCAACAATTCTGTGTTTTTCTGTCAGTATGGGGTGCTACATTCATGAGGAAGAAGAATGAACCTAAATGATTTTAGCAAATGGCTGCAATATAACAAAGAGTGAAAAATTTAAGGGGGTCTGAATACTTTCTGTACCCACTGTATATATAGAAAGAAAAAAAAAGCAGACTGATGTACCAGCCCTAAAAAGGGCTTTTTGGGGTGCTGTCAGGACGCTGTCCTTACAGCAGATGGGTCTTTGAGGACTGGAGTGGACACAGAACACTGGCCTAGCTATTAATTCAGCAGCAGCAGCAGCACTCTCCCTGCTCTAACTAACACTGCAGCTTCAGAATGAATCTAAGATGGATGCTGTCCTTGCTTTTTTATAGGAGGTGGAAGGGTCTGGGAGGGAGGGTATGCTTATTGGCTGGAATGTGTATGCTGACTGTGAGGTACAGGGTCAAAGTTTGCTCAACGATGACGTATAAGGGGCGGACCGAACATCGCATATGTTCGCCCGCGGCGAACGCGAACAAGCGATGTTCGCTGGGAACTGTTCGCCGGCGAATAGTTCGGGACATCTCTAGTCTTCAGTCAGTTTAGTGCAGTCAGTGTAGTGTACAGTCATACCCCACTTTTAAAACGTATGGATACGTTGTGGTCCTGGATCCCCTCTCCCCTGTGCTCCCCAAGTTTTGTGTCCCTGTCACCTATGGTTCGGAAGCAGTGCCATGTCAAGCTGAGCAAGATTTCCTATAGATGCCAATGTTAAAGACGAGGAGCAGTGTCATGTCAAGCTGAGCAAGATTTCCCATAGATGCCAATGAGTACTGAAAGCTGAAAATTGGTCTGGGCAGGAAGAGGGTGAAAGTGCACTGGATTTAAGTAGTTAAGAGAAACCTTATGCCAGAATTTAAAAAAGAATGGCATGGGGTCCCACCCAAAATCAATACCAGGTCCTTTGGGTCTGGTATAGATTTTAAGGGGAACTCCATGCCAAAATAGGAAAGGCCTGGAAAGAGGGGGGATGAGCAAGAGCGCCCCCCCCCCTCCTGAACCATACCAGGCCGCTTGCACTCAAAATGGGGAGGGTGCTTTTGGATGCCCCCCAAAGCACCTTGTCCCCATGTTGTAGCCAGTTGGCCCCTTGCCTGTGTTGTGGAATTTTTCCTCAGGTACAAAATACCTGTTACCTGTTAGTCAGTGATACCAAATCAGACAATATATAGCTATATATATAATGAGATCAGACAAGACTCAAGATGGCTGAATCATAGTGACCTGATTTATTACAACATTGCTGGAGTTTATATATACTCAAATATGGGTTTGTCATTACAATCTGACGTACAGAAATGGGTTGTTATTAACATCTTTTATCCAATCAAAGTTAACAACTAATTATAGTAAGCATTATGTCAATCTAGATCGTGATTCTCTGTCATAAAGGGAAATTTCTTGGTGACACACAATAAAAGTTCCAAAGGGGCTTTTTAGAAGATATTATTGGCTTTGTGGTCAGCTGTCCAGACAGAGTTGATATTCTGAGAGATAGGGAATTTCCACTGTTTCGATCATCTGATATATTCTTAGCCTTTGCAAGCTCAGTGACACATGTAAAGAAATCAAAGTAAAATGAGATTAACTCGAAAGACATTTTGTTTAAGATAACCATTCTAAATGCCAGTCAAGGCATCCTGTAAAGGCCAATAAGGTATCCAGAAAATGCGAGATAGGTATGCCACGACATCTCCCCCCTCTTGAGAATTTATTGATCACTAACTACCTATTCCGCTTATCAGATCCCTCCAAGGGAGCAGCCCCTTACGCTTGGAACACTGGCCCAGAGGGCAAACCTCAGTGGGGGGTGTCCGAGTCTTGGTAAGGTTCTGAGGCGGAGATTACTTCATACATGGGGGTTTGAGGTGACAGATTTCTCATTACAGCATACTCAGCATCATCAATCACTTCTCATTTCCGTATAGAGTTGAAATAGGTTGTCTCCTTGGCCTTGGTAACCTTATCAACCAAGCACATAATTATTTTAATTCAACAGATAACTAGAGATCATAATTATCATAAACATCAATATAAATACACCACTTTCATTATTTTAGGAGATAAAGCAAAACCTCCAAAAGACTGTGTTCATTAAGATGGGCGGACACTATTGGAAATAAAGAGGTTGTGGTACCTGTTCCTGTGACACACTGAGAAAGTAAACTATGGGCCTTATTGCCCCAGACACAATAGATTCCCAACCCTGAATGTGACCACCCTGGGGTGAAAATGGGTATTAATAACTTTTCTGCATAATACCCCAGTTTCTGTCTGAACAACAGAAACCTGAGGGCTTCTCCTAGGTGAGAAATGTCCACATTGTCATTCAATATGGCTCATATTTTGTTTAACAGTTTCATTTCTGTAATGCATGCAAGTTTCATGTCATGGGCTGTTCACAGTCAGCTGCAGGCAGGATATGTTTATCAGTGCTTGTGAACAGTCCACCCTCCCTACATCAGTTTTATTTCCATAGAACTCTATACACACTGTAGGATTCTTGAAACCTGCGACTTTTGGGGGAATTAACATGTCCTTTTGTGCACTGGTAATGTTTCTATAGGATTTTGAAAACTCTGTCTGATTTAGAGCCTCTAATGCAAGTGGGTTTACTAGCACAGGTATAGTCTGGGACTCTGGGTGTAATTGTGGACATATCTAGCGCCCTGAGTACCCTGACTTCCTGGCTACCTGGTATTTAAACTTAACAGTACATTGGGCCTTAGGTTGTCTGTCTCTTTTATTGTCCTGCCCCTTCATTATACCCAACATTTCCATACATATCAAAAATTTAAAGAAAATCATTGTACCACCTTTTTTCAATGACTGGCGTGAATCCATGTATCCCTTCTACCTTGAGGGATGTTGGTGTAACCAATTGCACTCTTAGTAGCCTTACTTTATGACTTAGTATCCTCATTTGGATCTGGTAGGAATGAAAACACACTATTATGCATTTTTGTCAATTGCTTTTAAAGCGCTGCAACACATCTAGTGAGATCTGAGTGTGCAGCTTGCAATTTCTGTGGTAAATAGAGACCTGCTTCAGGTACCCACACCTCTCTTGGGAGTGTTCCTGACAAAGGAAAAAAACGTAAAACAATCTACCTGTTTCTGCTATTATTTTACTCAACTTGTTTTTTTTTTTTTTTTTACCATACAACCTTTTGTACCTTTCCGCTACTCTGTGAGTGATATGGAGTGTAAAAGGCTTTCTCTATATTTAGTGTGGGTAGGATCTCTTGTAGAACCCTTCCTTTAAAGTGAGTACCCCTGTCACTTTCCATAGTTTCTGGGATTCTATACCTGCACATTACCTGGGGCAAAAGCAATGTCTATACAAAACTAAAACATGTGCATAGGGACCAGACTGTGGGAAATCAATGTAATCTATTTGAACTCCTTGGAAAGGACAGTCTGACTTAGGTGGTGCTTTTATGGGGTGCTTACAGCTCTACCAACATTGTACCTAGCACAGGTAAGACAAGAAGCAGTATATTTTGCAGCTACTCCAGGAAAACCTGGTGCTAACCAGTGTTGTATTACCAAGGTGGTCATTAGAGTCTTTGAGATATGACACGATCCGTGAGCTGCGGCTGCCACCCTCGGGTATAGGGCCTGAGATCAGACAGAAATGCTCCTCCATCCTCCAGCAACCAGTTACATCCTGTGTTGCACCTTTCTCCACTCCTCACGCTCCTGTGAGGGGGCTTTTTCTGCAATGATATCAAGATTGCCATACTTACAGGAGTTGGTTGCTTTCCTAGGAGTGTCAGTACCCGGATAGGGACCGGTTCCAGTGCAGCCTTCTTCGCTGCTCTGTCGGCCCTTGCGTTTCCTGCAGCTTCTTCTGTGTCCTCTCTTGCATGTGCCTTGGTTTTTTAATAAATGGCCACCTTGGTGAAACACTGGAAGACTAAGAACAGTCTCTATTATATCTGCATGCTTTTTCTTGGCTTATCAGCTGAGGTCAAAAAGCTACAGGCTTTCAAAAATATGACCAAAATCATGTCAATGTGAATGTTAACTCTTTAAAATTCACAGGCCTTTGCCAAAACCATCAGCTGCTTGTGCTTAGAACTTTAGATTTAATGCCTCTGCATTCTTTTTGTTTATTTATTGCTGTTACTACTGCATACCCAGTTACAGGCTTACCCTCCTCTGTTTACAAACATGATACATCTACATAAAGGGTCTCATCAGGGCTCCAGAGAGGAGCCTTTTTGGCAGGGCTCAACAATTCAGATTCTGCCATCATCAGCTCAAAAACAGTCATGGGGGGATATTTAACAAACATTTTTTCCCCTCCCCCTCTAATGCCTGCTCCTGTACTGGAAGTAAACTGGCTTAAAAACATTGCACCTGTTTTATCCAGAAGCTCTTTTGCAGGCTGTGGCCCGCACACAGCTTGAGGATCCTTTTATCACTAGGTCAAGCTGGCAAGAGACATATGCTACATACTGGATTAATGTGCACTTCATCTGAAACTGAACACTGACATTTTAACTCAACACAAACATTACTTTTTTTTTTTTTTTTTTTTTAAATGACTTCCCCTTTTCCTTTGAAGCCAGGCAGGAAACCACTCTCACCCCTGTTACCGTTATTCCTTCTGTAAACCTTTGGGACTGCTTCTGATGGGACATGCGGACACAGGTTAGCTGTATACCTTATTTCCTGTCTATCTGGGGGTAGAGGGGGTGGTTGCAATTCTTTGCTCTAATGTCCTGTCTTTACACTATTTGTAGTAGGTCACTTTTTATACACCCATAATGACAGGAAGTAATGTAATTTTATCTTTCAAACAAATATCCTCTAAAACTTTGTCCCGAATTTCAAAAATCTTATCAGAGGTTCCTCTTTGGTTACGGAGGGTGCCCCTGAAATACCACTTAATATACCATAATAATTTAAAACGTTATTCTATTTTAAAACTTTTGGCTCAGTGCCAATAGGGTTCAATGGTCATGTTAATTGCGGTAACCCTTAATGTCTAAACAAAGATTCCTGGTTTAAAGGGCAACATATTATTTTTCATCTTAGTTTAATTTAATACAGAATAACCCCAAAAATATCATATGCCGTTCATTTATCATATAAAGAAACAATTTTTTCCCCGTGCTACAAACTCCCAGCTTATAAACTACTTCCTCTTTTTATATCAAAGACACAGAGCCTGCTTTTTTTTTTTTTTTTTAGAATTATAGGGCAATGAGCATCCTTACATTCTACTATTGAATACAGGATTGCTGTGCTTTCTCATGAAACAATTCAACACATTATTGTTTATACTTGTTTCAACTCATTTTATAATACTCATTCAACTTCATACTCTCCTGCTTCCATATTTCTGCAACTGATTTTAAGTTTGTTCTTGCCAAATCTGTTTCATGCACTTTACAAAAATCTGTCATATCCTATCTTATCTTATCCTACAACTAGGATTATTAGCTGTCCAACTACAGAACACTTTAATTGGCTGTGTAGCCCAAAGACTATGCTCCCAGAGCATTTAATCTTCGAATGCAAACTCCCTGGTCTGCCCCATTTATCTGGTAACCCTGTTACCCATACACTCTAAGGCCATGGTCCTAATGACCTTTCTCATCGACCCCTGGTCGGTATCTACGGAAACCCAGTTTCCCATTTCACTGTTATCCAAGATATAGAATAACTACCTATAACTCCCAACTACCCTGACCTGGACTTCGGCCCTTAGCCGATACACAATATCAGGTTAACTCCCAACTACCCTGACCTGGACTTCGGCCCTTAGCCGATACACAATATCAGGATAACTTCTAACTACCCTGACCTGGACTTCGGCCCTTAGCCGATACACAATATCAGGATAACTCCCAACTACCCTGACCTGGACTTCGGCCCTTAGCCGATACACAATATCAGGTTAACTCCTAACTACCCTGACCTGGACTTCGGCCCCAACCGATACACAATATCAGGTTAACTCCTAACTACCCTGACCTGGACTTCGGCCCCAACCGATACACAATATCAGGGTAACTCCTAACTACCCTGACCTGGACTTCGGCCCCAACTGATACACAATATCAGGGTAACTCCTAACTACCCTGACCTGGACTTCGGCCCCAACCGATACACAATATCAGGGTAACTCCTAACTACCCTGACCTGGACTTCGGCCCTCAACCGATACACAATATCAGGGTAACTCCTAACTACCCTGACCTGGACTTCGGCCCCAACCGATACACAATATCAGGGTAACTTCTAACTTAAAAATCAGCCTATTACCATATGCATATGTTTACATATATATATATCATAGAGATAGAAACCTTCTAGATGTATACAAAATGTCAGGCTAAAACAGTCATATACATTCAATGCTTGCCACGTCTCAGATGGACACTCCGAAATGAGACCGCTTTACCAGAGCACAACTGGGGGTCACGTTCCTGCGTGTCCAAGACACCCACAGTGGTGAGGGTTGACCCAACCTCACCTTTCGCAACAAATGTTAATAGCAATATATACACCGACTAAGGGTTTAGGTTCTTTAAGAGGGTATTACGTCAAAAATAAACAGAGTTACCTGGACGTCATTGGATGGACTGAAAAACATTGTAAGCAGACAATGGGCTTACCTGGCCAGATATTTTCAGTGTATCCAATGCAGTCCAGATGTCTCACTCCGTCCGCAGATGACGTCACCTCTCCTGGCTGGCTCGCCAAATTGTTGTGGAATTTTTCCTCAGGTACAAAATACCTGTTACCTGTTAGTCAGTGATACCAAATCAGACAATATATAGCTATATATATAATGAGATCAGACAAGACTCAAGATGGCTGAATCATAGTGACCTGATTTATTACAACATTGCTGGAGTTTATATATACTCAAATATGGGTTTGTCATTACAATCTGACGTACAGAAATGGGTTGTTATTAACATCTTTTATCCAATCAAAGTTAACAACTAATTATAGTAAGCATTATGTCAATCTAGATCGTGATTCTCTGTCATAAAGGGAAATTTCTTGGTGACACACAATAAAAGTTCCAAAGGGGCTTTTTAGAAGATATTATTGGCTTTGTGGTCAGCTGTCCAGACAGAGTTGATATTCTGAGAGATAGGGAATTTCCACTGTTTCGATCATCTGATATATTCTTAGCCTTTGCAAGCTCAGTGACACATGTAAAGAAATCAAAGTAAAATGAGATTAACTCGAAAGACATTTTGTTTAAGATAACCATTCTAAATGCCAGTCAAGGCATCCTGTAAAGGCCAATAAGGTATCCAGAAAATGCGAGATAGGTATGCCACGACATCTCCCCCCTCTTGAGTCTTGTCTGATCTCATTATATATATAGCTATATATTGTCTGATTTGGTATCACTGACTAACAGGTAACAGGTATTTTGTACCTGAGGAAAAATTCCACAACACCTGTATAAGAGCTGTCAAAGTAGAGAGAAGGCATTTGGCGGGATGCCTCCCAAGTGGCGGAAGCATATTTTTTTTCTTTTTACTAAAGGACTTGTCAAAAACTGTTAAGGGCCTAGTATAGATTTTGGGGGGACCCTACGCCATTTTTTTTTTACAAATCCATAACAAATCCTAAGGGCCTGGTATGGACTGGGGGGGGGGGGACTCCACGCTGTTTTTATTTTTCCATTTTTTTTTTCAATTTGTATTGCCAGGAGATGGCAATACATTACAGCCGCTTGCAAGTTTAAATGACATTTTTTCCTCTAGAAATGTCAGTATTGCTGCAGCAGGCTCCTTATATCGTACAGATGCACAACTTTACGGGCACATTAAGGGGACACCCTAGACATGATATTTAAAGGAATTTTTAATTTCTATTTTTTCACTTTAAGCGTCATTTAAATCACTGATCCTTTAAAAAAAATGTTGCCATTGATACATGTCCCCCAGGGCAGTAACCAGGTCCCCATACACTTTTTATAGCAATAACTTGCATATAAGCCTTTAAAATTAGGACTTTTGATTTTTTCATGTTCGTGTCCCATAGACTTTATTTGAGTTTGCATGTTCGCTAGAACTTTTTCCCTGTTCAGGATGTTCTGGTGCGAAACAGGGGGGTGTTTGGTTCATCCCTAGAGAATACCAAGATGGACTATCACCTCTTGAAGGTATACCTGGGCAGCCACACAGCTGTAGTTAGTTTAGGGCCAAAGAGATTGTTCATATTAAACTGTTATGCTGCAACATGTTCAGTAAAAATACAATAACCAAGCTAAGACTGGTCTGAAGTTATTCAAAGGGGTGCATGTGGGTATTGGTGCATCTAAATAACTGGGGTCTGTAAAGTACTAAGGGGTATGATGTAATATCAATACAAAAGGTCAACTCAGCAAGACAAGGAAGAGGAGTGCAGTTGCTAAGAGTAACCAAGTACAAGTTCAAGACATCAAGCATCCAGTCATTAGGCATGGTACCTGGTAAGGTGACAGGTCCTCCAGTAGCAAGGAGGACGATATTCTGGCTCCCTCCCTAGTGGTCAGTATTTAATAGCAACCAGATCCGAAACCACATTACAGAGATCTATGACCTGGTCACAAGGTGCACGCATGAGGTCCACGCTATGTGCACGCCAGGACCCCATTCTGTTACTGGGAGTGAGATAACAGAGGTACACTGGAAAGGTGGATAGGGTGCAGGCTCAGCATGTCAATCCAAATGCAACATCTACCAAGTTACAGTATGTAGTGACATGGGACAGTGCTTTGTCACAGGAGTTCCAAACTTTTAATGCACACAGTTTAAGGGCTCATCTCTAAGCCAGGGAAGTGCCTTATTATTCAATTTTCACATGACTGCAGTCTCAGTCTGATGATCTGTTGATGGTAGGCAATGATCAAGAGGCAGCAGAAGGTACAGAAAGTACAGAAAAAAAGCAGAAGCAGGGATATTCTTTCATAGCATGTACTTAGATACAGCTTTATCCTCAGCAAGGAGAAAAGTGAACAACAAAGTAGTGCATTTACAAAATCTCATTTTAATTGTCATGAGACTGGTACCCACGGGCAGCAATGTCTCTCACACAGATATCCAGCTATGAGACAGTAAGGCGCACTGCTATTTTTGAAGACGAATCCAAGACAAAAGGTAAACTATTCAGGATACTGCTTAGGGACAATTACCATTTCTAGATGCTCCCTTTAAGATAACAAATCTTTATTTTTTATTTTTATTTCTTTTTAGTTCAGGTCTACACGGACATTTAAAACAATTATTGTGCATATATTCATGCAATGTACTGTATTTAAATGTTTTTTAACTTCAATGCAGTTGTGATCAACAGATGACAAATTGATTTTGCATTCTGTTCAAAACACACTGTCTTTGTTGAATGCTATTTTGCATTATTTTCAAATTAGCTGTATACATTATATTGATTGAAATGTGCAATGTTTGGAAATTACTTCACTGCATTCCCTGAGGTCCCATTACCTTGAATAGGTTCATGTTTTTACACAGACATTGTTTCCATAGTAACAGATTCCTAAAGTGCTAAAATAACTGGTACATTTACAAATCTTTGCCATTGGATGTACTAGATAGCTGTGTTTAAAACTTTTTTTTTTTTTTTTAAATTGAAAAACACCTGCAGACGTCTGTTGTGAATAAAGGGTTTCAAATTGACAATTTGTGACAGAAAGGAGATTTACCACATTTAAAGTTTCATTAGGGATCGGTCATGTTTTTAGAAAACAAACAGTTGAGTGTAAAATAAACAAAGTCTTTTAAACAGAATTAAAAAAAAGAAAATTAGCCCCGGTTCACACTACTGCGTGTGCCGGGTTCGCATGTCATGTCGGAGCGCACTGCTCCGACATGACATGCGATCAGCTGTGCGGTGCGAGTTTAGCCATACAGTTTGTATGGCTAAATTCGCACCGCACCCGCAGCAAAGACGCACAGGAGGCATTTTTGCTGCCGCATCAGGATCGGATCGCACAGCGGTTCACACTTGTGCGATCCGATCCTGTGCGAACTGCACGATCGCACTGCGATATGCGATCAAACTGGGGGTGTCGTTAAGATTACATTGACACCCCCAGCGGATCGCATATGGCAGTGTGAACTGCCGGGGTGCGTGTGCGATGCGGGAACAGGCTGCGAATTCGCAGCCTTCCCGCATCGCAATAGTGTGACCCGAGCTTTAAGGTACTACAAATGCATTGAGCTTAGAAGTATTTAATAATAACAGTAATACACCAATAACTATTTTAATGTCTACAGACACAAATGTATTGCCTTAGCTCTGTCCCAACCCTGTTGCCTAAAGTTCTATGATCCCAGTGTACAATTCCTTCCTATAAACAACATCATCATTGAAATAACTGTAGCGCTACCCTAAAGGAAGGATGCCCAGGGTTTCTTTTCCCAACAGTTGTCCCACAGCCAGGCAAATGGTCACAGTCACTCTTTGGCTCATTGACCAGTCCAGAGGTTTTATTTCTGGCAGACACTTATCTTCTATAGAGCTATGAGCCTGTATCAAACTTGAGCATAGTAATCTTCCTCTTGTAAACAGTCATGCAAAGTCCTTTCACTGGGAATTAAATAAACAAAGTACTTCAGGACACTGGACACTATGTCCCCTTTACACACACACAGACAGCTGACTATAATACCTGAGGGATGGCCTGAGTCCAAAGTCTCTAGGATCTCTCTCTAGAAGTGATGAGCCAAACACCCCCCTGTTCGTTTCGCACCAGAACATCTCGAACAGGGGAAATGTTCTAGCGAACATGTGAACTCCATTAAAGTCTATGGGACACGAACATGAAAAATCAAAAGTCCTATTTTTAAAGGCTTAAATGCAAGTTATTGGCCCTAAAAATTGTATGGGGACCTGGGTACTGCCCTGGGGGACATTAATCAATGCAAACATTTTTTTTTTAAAACAATCGTTTTTACAGGAGCAGTGATTTTAATAATGCTTAAAGTGAAACAATAAAAATGAAAAACTCCTTTAAATATCGTGCCTGGGGGGCCCCCTTAATGTGCCTGTAAAGTAGCGCATTTGTGCAAAGTTTGTAGCCTGCTGCAGCAATACTGACATTTCTAAAGGAAAAAAATTAATTTAAACTTGCTCGCAGCTGTACTGTATTGTCGGCTTCTGGCAATACAGGTAAAATGTTTTAACCATAGAATTCCACTTATAAATCGCCTGCAGGCCAAGGGATTGGAACCCACAACACCACAATTAGCAAGGCTGGTGTTCTACCAGCTATGCCACCATCAAGCTCACTTAGGTTGAACACACTTTCCCTGCCTAACTAACTAACCAACTCCTATCTCACCCTACACACAGTGGATGAGATAAAAGTTATGGAGAGTGCTTTCAGCTTAAGCAGGCTTAATGGTGGCATAGATGGTAGAATACAAGGCATGCATTGACATGGCTGTAGGGTTCAAATCCACCCGCCAGCAGGTTATTTATTGAAATCAAAGGTCAGAGTCCATGATAATGCAGGAACTTGAAATACCCACAAAGAAACCCATTTATTCGACAAACGAGGGAACAGCCAATGTTCGAGTCAAACTTACATTCGACTCAAAGCTCATTCCTACTCTCTAGTCTGTTCTCACAAATGTCCTTGGAAAATTGGTTGCCTCCTTTCAATATCCCTGCATAGCACTCTCTCCATTGATAACAGACTACATTTTTAAAAGACAGTCCCTCAGTCAGGTCTCTGCAGCTTCCAGCAAAGCAGGCCCTCAGTTTTCCCACCTGAGGCCTTGACACCCTACAGGCACATAGCAGGATGGCCTAAGGGGATACTCACAGAGTAGTTATACAGACTCCCCGCAACCATTTGGGCCACCCCACCAGGGATTGGCCAGGGCTGTATGAATATTCATACTGCCCACAAATATTTACCTTGCTCCACACAACCCATAACAACCCACAGTTCTCCAGAAAACAGAGAGAGCAATCAAACCTGCATCAGGTGAAATATAGATACTCAATTTACACTTTTTTCTGCCCAAAAGCACCTTTAAAAAAATGTTCTTGAGATTTTTTTTTTTTTTTTCAGTCTGTAGACACTTTTTCAGCCTGTAGAGTGCAAAATCTGGTGCAGTTCTACATGGTAGCCAATCAACTTCCACATTATCTTTGTCAAAGTTTAATTGAACAATCTGAAGGTAGAAGCTCATTGACTACCATGCACAATTGCACCAGATTTTGCACTCTCCAGTTTTATTAAATCAACCCCATGGGGTAACAGAGTTGCTTCGACAGGCTGAAATGAAAAAACTCCAAATGCCTGTATAAGCAGTATTTTTAATGCCCAGTGTGCATGAGGCCTAAAGCTGAATGCCAAGCAGGGTTTTCTTTCTATTGGATAGTGGGGAAGAGCTATGTACATATTCAGTACACCTGTGATTATAACAAAATACATACAGGGACTGATGATTCCATATAATCTATTGTCTTTTTAGTGCCACCCCCTTTAGTCTTTTCAAGATTGTTTGATAATCTTTAATCTCAGCTGAGAGGTTCAGCAATTTTGCCAAAATCATTGCCACCTGTTTAAAGTCACATATGCTTATGTTTACTTGACAATCAAGCTCAGGATCCTCATTTTACTATCAACAGACTATAGTCTGTGCACATTTGATGTACCCACTTCTAAGATGCTAAAATCAATGCAAATGTTGACAGTTTGAAAGTCTTTATTGTGTTAACAGAAACCATCCACATAACACAGGAAAGTCACTTTGTCAAGCTCGCATACTCCTGTTCCCATTATCAGCATTATTATCTCAGGTTAAATTGCATTTGCTGTTTTCTCTACACCCATCACAAACGTGGCTGCATATAAGCTTGACAAGGTTCATTCTGAAGGGGAATAACAATGAAAAAGCTGCCAATCACAGCACTAATAATACATGACAGCCATTGGCACACATCGGAGGACTAAAAGATGTAATGTACAAAAAAATGCACAGTTATATTTGTTTGGTTTAGCGTTTGTATCCTCAACAATCCAGTATAGCTGTGAAATATCAGTGTGAGGCTACAGATTACTTTAAGCTGAATATTAAGATGAAATAGGAGCTGTTAAAACTACCAAAGGATTTTTATTTCTGTCCATCTAGAGCAGGGTCTTCAAACTATGGCCCTCCAGTTGTTCAGGAATTACAATTCTCACCATGCCTAGAAGAGTTGAACGAACACCTGGATGTTCGGTGGGTTCGACCGAACTTGAAAAAAAAGTCTGGGTTTGTGACCCGGACTTTACCCGAACTTTGTTCCTTATCCTGAACCCCATTGAAGTCAATGGAGACCCGAACTTTTGAGCACTAAAATGCCTCTAAAACAAACATGTTAAGGGCTAGAGGCCTGCACATGGCAACAAAATCATCTTAAGAGCATGGCAAGTGCTCTGCAAACAAATGTGGATAGGGAAATAACTTAAAAGAACATAAAAAACAGAAAAATAAAAAATAATCATCTTGAATGATGTAGGAGGAGGACGAGGCCCATATGGAGTAGGAGGTTGAGGTGGCGGAGGATATGGCGGTGGATATGGTGATGTAGGTGGAAGCGGCGGCGGCAGTAGAGGAGGAGGACGAGGTAGCCAACGCTGGTTTTGTTTTTTAATTTAAAAAAAATTTAAATTCGGGTACACCCCAAAAGAGTAAGAAAGATCAAATCCAGCAATGGCTGGGTAAGGCCAGTATACATGTCTATTCTGCACAAGGTACGGACAAGTCCTGTGGGATCCATGCCTTGTTCATTTTAATGAACGTGAGCTTGTCCACATTGGCTCTGGACAGGCGGCTGCGCTTGTCTGTGATAACGCCCCCAGCCATGCTAAATACCGTTCAGATAATACACTGGCTGCAGGCCAGCACCTCCAATGTGTAAAGGGAAAGCTCAGGCCATGTGCCAAACTTGGAGACCCAGAAGTTGAAGGGGGCAGACCCGTCATTCAGTACATCTAGGCGTGTGCACACATACTGCTCCACCATGTTAGTGAAATGCTGCCTCCTGCTAAGACGTTCCATATCAGCTGGTGGTGCTGCTGCTTGTTGTGGTGTGCTGACAAAGCTTTTCCACATTTCGGCCATGCTAACCCTGCCTTCTGAGGTGCTGGTGGTGCCCTGGCAGCGTTGACGACCTCTTCCTCCTCCTCCCCTGCCTTGGCCTTGTGCTTCCACTCTGCCCCCGCTGTCAGTTGGGAATGCCACCAGCAGCGCGTCTACCAGTGTTCGCTTGTACTCAGACATCTTCCGATCACGCTCCAGTGAGGGAATTAAGGATGGTACGTTGTCCTTGTAACGGGGATCAAGCAGGGTGGCCACCCAGTAATCAGCACAAGTTACTATGTGGGAAACTCGGTGGTCGTTGCGGAGACACTGCAGCATGTAATCGCTCATGTGTGCCAGGCTGCCCAGAGGCAACGAAAAGCTATCATCTGTGGGAGGTGTATCCTCTGTGTCCTCCGTATCCCCCCAACCACGCACCAGTGATGGCCATGAGCTGGCCTGGGTGCCACCCTGCTGTGAACATGGTTCCATATCCTCCTCCATCTCCTCCTCCTCATCCTCGTCATCCTCCAGAACTGTGCCCCTGCTGGACAAATGTGTCCCTGGCGTTTGTGTGTGCAGGAACCCACCCTCGGAGCCACTTGCGAATGACTTCCCTGAAAGCCTTGGAAATGTTACCTCTTCATCCTCTTCCTCCTCATCCTGTGCCACTTCCTCTTCCATCATCGCCCGAAGTGTTTTTTCAAGAAGGCATAGAAGTGGGATAGTTAAGCTGAGAACGGCGTCATCGGCACTGGCCATGTTGGTGGAGTACTTGAAACAGCGCAACAAGGCACACAGGTCTCACATGGTGGCCCAGTTATTGGTGGTGAAGTGGTGCTGTTCCGCAGAGCGACTCATGCGTGCGTGCTGCAGCTGAAACTCCACTATGGCCTGCTGCTGCTCGCACAGTCTTTCCAGCATGTGCAAGGTGGAGTTCTACCTTGTGGGCACGTCACATATGAGGCGGTGAGCGGGAAGGCCGAAGTTACGCTGCAGCGCTGACAGGCGAGCAGCAGCAGGGTGAGAACGCCGAAAGTGCACACAGACAGCCCGCACTTTGTGCAGCAGCTCTTACATATCGGGGTAATTTCTAAGGAACCTCTGCACCACCAAATTCAGCACATGCACCAAGCAAGAGATGTGTGTCAAACCGGCTAGGCCCAGAGCTGCTATGAGATTTCGCCCATTATCGCACACCACCAGGCCAAGGTTGAGGCTCACTGGCAGCAACCACTCATCGGTCTGCAGTTCAATACCCCTCCACAACTCCTGCGCGGTGTGTGGTTTTTCACTCAAACAGGCAAGTTTTAAAACTGCCTGCTGTCGTTTACCCCTTGCTGTGCTGAAGTTGGTGGTGAAGGTGTTACGCTGACCGGAAGAGGAGGCCGTAGAGGATGAGGAAGCGGAGTAGGAGGAGTTAGGAACAGGAGGCCAACTGAAGTGCCCTGCAATCCTCAGTGGTGGAAGGACATGCACCAAACTGCTATCCGCCTCAGGCCCAGCCACCACTGCATTTACCCAATGTGCTGTTAGGGAGATATAACATCCCTGACCATGCTTACTGGTCCACGTATCCGTAGTTAGGTGGATCTTGCCACAGATGGCGTTGCGCAGTACACACCTGATTTTGTCACCCACTTGGTTGTGCAGGGAAGGGATGGCTTGCCTGGAAAAGTAGTGGCGGCTGGGCATGGCGTACTGTGGGACAGCCACCGCCATAAGGCTCTTAAAACTCTGCGTCTCCACCAGCCAGAATGACAGCATTTCAAAGGCCAGGAATTTTGAAATGCTGGCATTCAGGGCCAGGGATCGTGGATGAGTAGGGGGGGTACTTCCTCTTCCGCTCCAGTGTTTGGGAGATAGAAGGCTGAATGCTTCCATGGGACATTGTGGAGATGGTTGTTGGTGACCCAGGTGGTGGTGTTGCTGGTGGATCCTCTGTTTGCGGGGTGACAGGTGCCACTGTCACTACAGAGGTGGATGAAGAGGCTGAGACTGCAGCAGCAGAAGAGGAAGCAGGAGGAGCCAGAGATCTTTCTTGGTTTTTGAGGTGTGCACCCCACTGCAGCTCGTGCTTTGCACTTAGATGCCTGGTCATGCAGATTGTGCTCAGGTTGAGAAGGTTTATGCCTCGCTTCAGCCTCTGATTGCACAGCCTGCAACCCACTCGTGTCCTGTCATCATCACATTGTCTGCAGAACTGCAACGCTAGGGAACTCCTGTGAGCTGGCTTTGGTGTGCTCGGTCCCTTGCTGCATTGGGCAGTAGCAAGCGTAGTGTCTAGGGCACAGCCGCTCCGCTTTTGCACCCTGCTCTCTCTTCTGCTGTGCTGGTGGCTCTGTGCGACCACCGTCTCTTCCTCCAAACAACTCAGGTCACCTGCATGACGTTCATTCCATGTGGGGTCGAGGACCTCATCCTTCTCCACATCGTCTTTCACCCAGTCTTCACCCCTGCAACCCTTGTCGGTCTCCACAATTCGGAATTCCGCAGCAGATGGCACCTGTGTTTCGTCATCATCCGAGACGTGCTGCGATGGTCCTCCCATGTACTCATCTGGAAACATAAGTGGTTGGGCATCGGTGCACTCAATCTCTTCCACTTCTGGGGCAGGGCTAGGTGGATGGCCCTGGGAAACCATGCTAACAGAGTCATCAAAAAGAAGAAGAGATTGCTGCATGAATTGGGGCTCAGACTGCTTGGTTGATTTGCAAGGGTGTGCGGTGACAGTTTGATGGACATCGGCTGCAGGTGCCAACTCTGACCTTTCAGCAGAAGACTGGGTGGGAGACAATGTGAAGGAACTCACTCATCCATCTCATTATACACCTTGGTTTGTGCACTGGTGCACAGTCATATTGGAACAGGAAGGGCCAACCTCAAACTGTTCCCACAAAGTTGGGAACATGAAAATGTCCAAAAATGCCTCGGTATGCTGATGCCTTAAGAGCTGCCTTCACTGGAATTAAGAGGCCAAGCCCAACCCCTGAAAAACAACCCCACACCATAATCCCCCCCCCCCTTAACAAAAGCTTTGGACCAGTGCACAAAGCTAGGTCCATAAATACATGGATGAGTGAGTTTGGGGTGGAAGAACTTGACTGGCCTGCACAGAGTCCTGGCCTCAACCCAATAGAATACCTTTGGGATGAGAGCCATGAGACTGCGAGCCAGGCCTTCCTGTCCAACATCAGTGCCTGACCGCACAAATGCGCTTCTGGAAGAATGGTAAAACATTCCCATAGACACACTCCTAAACCTTGTGGACAGCCTTTCCAGAAGAGTTGAAGCTGTTATAGCTGCAAAGGGTGGGTCAACTCAATATTGAGCCTAGACTGGGATGCCATTAAAATTATTTTGCATATACTGTAAAGGCAGGTGTCCCAATAATTTTGGTAATATAGTGTGTCTCCTAAACGGTGCTCGTTTAAGAGATATTCATTTTACCTACAGGTGAGTTTTTTTTATAAGCTTACCTGTAGGTAAAAATAAAAAAATGAGAGTTTACTACCGCTTTAAGTATCACAGTCTTGTCTATACCTCAGCCTGTGACTGTACAATGAAAGGAAAAGGAGCAGACTGCTAAGTTTATCTCTTTGACACTGCTCCATTCTACTAACATCTTCTTTGTCAGCACATGAGCAGTACAGCACAACTTATTGTCTCTTTGTGTTGCTTAACCCTCCCTAAGTCTGAGCACTGCTGTACAGTGACTGCAACATGCTTATACCAAGCCAAATTTAGGTACATACTGCACATTGCATGCATTAAAAAAAAATAAGGATGTGTTAATGAATATAGAGCTACTTTTAAGTCTTTTTCACATTTGCCTTAAGATCAGCTTTAAACTTGAACTCTAAGCAAACGGGAAAAAAAATAAAGAAATTAATAAATGTAAGTTTATAATCATTAATACAATAAATACATTTTTAAATTGCTTGCAGTGTAAGTACCTGCATTTGACATGGTATTAGCCTCTTTCAATCCATGTTTAGCTTGGATGGAATGTAAGAGGAAAAAAAAGTACAATCAGTCAGGCAGTTCATGTGATGACAAGAAGCATGTTGATAAGAAGAGAGAGCAGAGTGACAGAGCGATGAGCTTATCATCACTGCGCTGCTTCTTCTTTCACTGTCCAGCAACAGGCTAAGGCCAGGATGACTTGGGTTTACTTTAGATCAGTGGCTCAACTCCTGTCCTCAGGATCCACTAACCGGCCAGATTTTAGGTATTACCTTAGGGAGATCCAGACTAGAATACTGCAATCACTTAGCAGCAAATTTTATTACCTGTGATGTATTTCAGTTATCTTGCAAACCTGGCCTGTTAGTGGGTCCCGAGGACAGGAGTTGCCACTGCTTTAGATGAAGTGGTTTGAGTAATGATTACCATCAGCCTGAGGACATCTAGCAGCACAAAACAGTACTGCAGGGTGAATCTCTGCATTGAATTTGGGTTTTTCTATTTTATCTTATATTGGGCTATTTGTTTTGCTTTGTTATTTTTGGCTGGATACCCCGCTTTAGGCAACAACACAAAAATTAGATTCAGATAATACATTTTTACAGTGCTTGTGAAGTTAGTAGAATGATGATACAACACTTAGCAGTTGCTCTGCAGAATTCAGGCCCATTGCTCCAGTATCAACAAAGGCATTGGGGTTTATATGTTTTCCCTTTATTAACATTTGGTTCATTTATTGACTTCTAAACAAAATTGCCAACTTGTGTGGAGCCATTAGATCCATTAGACTGTAAAACCTTCTTGGGTAAGGAATGCTATGAATGGCTCCATGTACAACCCTATTCAACTTTCAGTTTAACAGTTGAACTTTAGTTTAGTTAAATTCAGTTGATTCATTCAATTCATATTCGGGATTCGTATTCAGAATTAAGTTTGTCTTTTTAAAATTTTCTTTGAATTTACTGATTATTTTTATTAAAAACATTTGAATCGATACATTTCTAATCCTTTCAATGGAAAATGTTTTAATTTTTTTCAATTCAAATGGGGAAAAAGTGAACAAAACAAAAGAAAAATCTTCTTTTCAATAGTTTTTATTGAAGATTTTCAAGTATACAACAAATACAAACAAATCCTCACCACAACAGTGAGTTGAACTTGCAATGATTAGTCATACGTACAGTCAATCTTCCATCAGTATGTAACAGGAGTACATGTGACAAACAATAGTAGAGGCATAGGATATACAGGGCTAAGAGAAAACAGAAAATTATCACTATGTAGCTCAGCGGGCGGCGTCACCAGTCCCGGCACCCCTTAGGGAACACACTGTCACCAGCCGGATAATCCGTACCGTGAGCCACCGTATCTAACATATCAACCAAGTCACATCACCGTTAACTCTGAAATATATAATAATGACTGCCGTAATTGGATTCTTAGTAGTGAGAATGGTTTAGATATAAACAATCGGACTATCAACAGGACAGTCCGAACATTACCTCCAATGATGGTGTATTAGTCACAAAAGAAAAATCTTCATCAAATGATTACAATAACTCTTTAAATCATCTTTAGCTTAACAAAACAGCATTATTTCAACATGGTACTCTAATAATACACACAGTCTTTAATTTCAGAAATATGTTTACAGTTGAAATTCTAATGGAGTTCGATGTAAAATTAAAATTTCAATGGAATTTTGGAAATTCAGACAAATTTAATTTCGTTATTCGAAGCATTTGGTAATCTTCGTTTATACTGTAATTCTGATATTCAGACATATCCGAATAACAAAAAATCTGTCTGAATATTTATTTGGAATGAAACAAACGGCACAGGTCTAATATTACATTATTTTTTGCTGCTGAAATGCAAAACAATGTGTATCATTAGGGACGACAAGGCGATTTTGCAGAGCTTGAGTTTGATGTGAAAGTATTGGGTTTGCATTTGTCGAAATAGCCTTTTATTTTCACTGCTAGATGAAATAAGTTTTAAAAAAACAAGACTGTTCCCTGTTTTTATGATATTTAGTCATTAACAAAACCATAGAAAATGGAACAATAACATCAAGTTGTTTCTGATTTTGCTTACGTTTTACCAAAGCAAAATCTTCCAATTTTAATAATTACTGGACGTTTATTTTTTATTTGTTTCTTTTTTTAATATATTACTTTATTCAGAAAATGTTCTAAGCTGGGACATAACTAGAAATAACAGGGCCCCATAACAACATTTTTAATGACTCTCCAGTATTACCATGACAATTGATGAAGGATTGAGGAGCATGTGCATTGAGGTAAGAATGAACATGAATATTTGGAGGATGAGGTCAGTCTCTTTCAGCCAAAGGGTCTAGAAATAGGGAAAATGTGTATTTTGTTTAACATAGACTTATCCTTTAACCACTTATATACCAGCCGTTAATACCCCTTCAGGCCATTTCTCAGTTTACAGTGCTGTGATAGCCACTTACTCTAACATGCAACACTGTACCCAAATCATTTTATATATTTAAAAAAAAAAAAACATATATAGCTTTCTTTGGTGGTGTTTATTAACCAGTTCTGGACCGGAAGGATTTGCCCCCTTAATGACCAGGCCATTTTTTGCGATTCGGCACTGCGTTACTTTAACGGACAATTGCACGGTTGTGCGAAGCTGTACCTAAATACAATTTATGTCCTTTTTTCCCACAAATAGAGCTTTCTTTTGGTGGTAATTGATCACCTGTGCAATTTTTATTTTTTGCGCTATAAACCAAAAAATAGCAACAATTCTGAAAACAAAAATTTTTTTTCACTTTCTGCTATAAAACATCCCCCCCCCCCCCAAAAAAAAAAAAAAATTAGAAATCAATTTTTTTAGGCCAATTTGTATTCTGCTACATATTTTTGGTAAAAAAAAATCCCAATAAGCATATTTTTCGCATCTACAAACTAGGGGAAAGATTTATGTAATTTTATTTTTTTTTACTAGTAATGGCGGCGATCTGTGATTTTTAGCAGGACTGCGACATTCCGGCAGACAGATTGGACCCCTAACTGACATTTTTTACATTTTTGGGGGGACCAGTGACATTACTACAGAAATCAGTGCTAAAAATAGCACTGTTACTATAATAATGGCACTGGCAGGGAAGGGGTTAACCTAGGGGTGATCAAAGGGTTAATTGTGAGCCTAGGGGAGTGTTTTTTTAACTGTTTGGTGGATGGACTTGTGAAATGATCATAGAGACCTGTGTTCCTATATGGAAGGATCACAGGCGCTCTGTGATCATTTCAGAGAGATCAATGATCTGCTGTGTTTACAACAGCTGACCGGTGTTCTCTCTTAGTGGGGAGCGATTGCAATTGGTGCCGCCGGTCTCCCGTTGCCAAGTGAGGATGGGAGAGCGCCGCTGTCAGCGTACGCTCACCCCCAGGAGCGATCCTGCAGATCGCTGTACAGGTACACCGATTCGCGCAGCCGAGCCAGCCTGCCGCAGTATATATGTGGCAGGCAGTCAGCAAGTGGTTAATGACTGTTCTTTTTTATTTTTTATTATTTAAAGAAAAAAGACCACAAATGGTGCACTAGATTTATTAAAGTTACAGGTCTCACACAGAGGATGGAGTAGGTAAATGGGTTAATGTATTGGTCACATACAGTGGGAGGATGGTGATGAAGGGGTTAATGTTCAGATGGCCAGAATAAGGAAAGTGAAAGGTAGTTTTAGAAGAGAGCATGGAGATAATATGTGTAGGAGAGGAGAGGAGCCAGAAAAGGTTAAAAACCCCATCCTGGGGCTCCATTCACACTTGCATGACTCCAAAGTTGCATTGACTTTCGAGTGCAACTTTGGTGCAACTATGAGGCAGCTTTGATGCAACTTTGGATAGGTGCAACTTGGATACGACTTTGGGTTTGACCAGTGATAATTGACAACTGTTGCATTGTATAACATTCAGGTACAACTTTCATACAACTTTTGAGGGTTAACATCAACCTTCCTAGCGGTATTCCCGAGCGTGACTCGGGGTTAGATTTTAGAGCCAAAAGCGGTAACCCCGAGCCACACTCGGGGTACCGCTAGGAAGATCGCTGGATCCTGGAAGAGGTTTTACTTACCTTTTCTCCGGGATCCAGCGAAGAATACGGTCGGTATGCGGCAGCGGAGCTTCCTCCCGATCGTCTGCGAGCCCCAGCTTCCGTCTCCGGCGACGTGACGTCCGCCGGGGGGTGGAACCGGCGGCAAATTCAAATGTAAAACACACCAAACACACTGATACCATTCAAAATAAAATAAAATCACATTACATTGCCCCCCAGTGCCCTTTCCTGCAGTTTTACTGTACTTTCTATGTAAATATATATATATATATATATATATATATATATATATATATATACGTATATATATATATATATATATATATATATACACACGTAATTCTTGTGGATGAGCAGCCCAAACCAACTGTATACATTATCATTATATATATATATATATATATATATATATATATATATATATATAATGTATACAGTTGGTTTGGGCTGCTCATTCACAAGAATTACATGCAAAATAATGGTACCGCTTTCAGCACCTAAAATCCAAAAGAATCATACCGCAAGGGAGGTTAAAGTCGGACCAAAGTAGTGCATGAACTACTTTGAAGTCTCTTCACATCTGTGCAAGTAGCACATATATGAATAGTAATCATTGGAAAACATAGGGAATGACTTGTCATGCTACTTTGATGTCCAAAGTTGCATGACAAGTCGCACAAGTGCGAATGAAGGCTAAAACAGAATTAATGACTCTGCACTTGCAGTTGATGATCCACTCATTATTTCCCTTTTGACAAGTACAATGATCTTTCTCCTTCCTCTTTGTAAGCAATAGCATGTGATCGCTGTGATAACCAATCACGTTACCCAGTCCCTCAGCTTTATACATTTATTTATATGTTTATCAGGCAGAACAACTGCCTGATGACTATTTATTCAGCGCCATTTATAAGCTAAATAACAAATCACTGATCGATCATTTTACAGGTTAAGTATATGTAAACCCTCACCTTGTAAAATAATCCAGTCAGGTTAAAATAGAAACTGAAAGGCAAAACAGTTGTGTGTATATATATCACAAAGGTGGAACGCACGTCGTGACGTCACTAGAGCTCGGTGGAGCGCAACCCGGAAGATCGGCTCTCCATTATCGTAGCTCACATGCGGTGACGGCGTTTACACGTTTTTTTACCCTAATCTCTATTGGAACTTGATTTTTACATTATATGTTTTATGGATTGTAATATTGGCTCATTTGTTTATGGAATAAACCTACTGGAAAACAATATTACACTATCCAGACTCTTCTTTTTTCCTCTTAAATACCCCTGACTGGAAGTTGGTGGCAGGAGGAGCGTTTTGAGAGGAGAAGGTGTCCACCTGGAGGGAACGTACCCAGACCCTGGGGGTCACAAAGCTTTGGTGGTCCTACTGTTGTAAGGCATATAGGGCCCACACAATCTGGTGAGTGTGAAATCTTTCTACCCTTGTCACAGAGGAGCACAAGAATTGACACCAGGGATAAAGTGGAAACATTTTTATCACAGCACTTAGCACTTTTCACTGTGCACTTTGATATTTTATAATATTCACCATTAAGGATTCACTTCACTTCAGTAATGAACTTTTGATATATGGACTTGATTTTATGGATTTTCTTGGCACTTTATGAATTTGCAAATTTATTAATTATTGCATACTATATTTATATTTTAAGTGTTTTTATTTATTTCTAATATAATCACGGGGATATATATGCACTTTATTGTTTGAGGATACAGTGATACAGATCACTTGTTTAACATTCAAATTCTTTTTTTTTGCAAGCGCTATAGTTAATCATTTATTTGATTACTCCACCCACATTAATGCATTTTATGCATTAAGATAGGAAACCTTCTTTCTTCAGCAGCCCCCCTTATACATATCTGAGCCCATCTCTATCCAGCGATGTTGCAGGAGAGACTCAGCTGCCCGGGACTCACCTCCTCATTGGCTAAGACAGCAGCGACACCAGATATCACCGACCCAGCATGCACCAGTATGTGACGTCATGAGGGGTGGGGCCACCAGGTGAAGTCACTGGTGTCGCCCGGCCCCTTCCCTATATAAGAATTGTTAAACCGCGGAGCAGGCAGACGACAGGAAGCATTTTACGAGAGTGGACCTTTTTTTTTGGGGGGCCGGCAGTGCTGCGGGCGCCGTGATTGAAACATTGGGGACACTTTTTTTTATTTTTAATTTTCAATAAAGAAAAAACTGTGTGCGTGTGTACACTTTTTTGGTAAATGGGTAGTGGTACTATGTACCCCATACCCATTCTCATAGGAGGGGGGGGGTCAGAATCTGAGGGCCCTTTGTTAAAGGGGGCTTCCAGATTCCAATAAGCCCCCCACCCGCAGCCCCTGCCAACCATCGGCAAGGGTTGTCGGAAAGAGGTCCTTGTCCCCATCAACATAGGGACAAGGTGCTTTGGGGTGGGGGGGAGTAGAGCCTCCCCTGCCACAGAGCACACCCTCATGTTGAGGGGATGTGGCCTGGTATGGTTCAGGAGGGGGTGTGCTTACTGGTCCCCCCCTTTCCTGACCTGCCAGGCTGCATGGCCAGATACGGATCTGGTGTGAATTCTTGGGGGGGACCCCATGCCGTTTTTAAAAAAATGTTTGGCGTTTGGCTGTTTTATTCTTTAATTTTTTTATTAGCTGAGAGCCGGCAATTTGCAACCGCGAGTCATTTTAACCACTTTACCACCAGAGGATTTTGCTGTCTTACGTCTGGCCCACTTTTTGCGATTCGGCACTGTGCGAATTTAACTGACAATTGCGCGGTCATGCAATGCCGTACCCAAACAAAATTTATGGCCTTTTTTTCCCCACAAACAGAGCTTTCTTTTGGTGGTATTTGATCACCTGTGTGATTTTTACTTTTTGCGCTATAATCAAAAAAATGCGACAATTTTGAAAAAATAACAATATTTTTCACATTTTTTTATATGAAATTCCCCCCCCCCCCCAAAAAAATGTAAAAATCTAAATTTTTTATCATTTTAGGCCAATTTGTTTTCTGCTACATATTTTTGGTAAAAAAAATCGCAATAAGCGTATTTTGATTGGTTTGCCTAACTAAGGGAAAGATTTTTGTCGTTTTTGGTGTTTTTTTTTAACGAGTAATGGCGGCGATCTGTGATTTTTTTTGCGGGGCTGCGACATTGCGGCGGACAGATTGGACCCTTGACTGACATTTTTGACACTTTTGGGGTTACCAGTGACATTACTACAGTAATCAGTGCTATAAATATGCACTGTTACTGTAAAAATGACACTGGCAGGGAAGGGGTTAATTTTATTGGAGAGGGAGGGGTTAATGTATGCCTGGTGCTTTCTGACATGTGTGGGGGGAGGTGACTATGTGACAAAAGGACAGATCGCAGGTTCAGCTATGCTGAACCCTGCAATCTGACCCTGCCTGTCACTTAGGAGATCAGCCCGCTTTGTTTACACAAGCGGGCGGATCTCCAGACTCGATTCCCCGATGATCAGGGAAGAGCAGCGGCGATCGCCGCTGCTCCTCCCCTGGCCCGACTCCCGCTGTGACTGAATACAGCGGGAGCGAGCATGGCGAGAAGGGGGAGTGCCTGGCAATGTAGGTCTACGACGTCAGACCTACAAGAGCCACTTTGCCGCAGTAGAGCTCTAGTGAGCAGCGGTAAAGTGGTTAAGTGAGATTTGACTTGTTTTTTTTTTTTTCTTTGGAAATGTAATTTTTGCTGCAGCATGATCTATACTAGGGATGATCGAACTTTTGAAAAGTTCAGTTCGACCAGAACACCCAAATTTCCCGAAAGTTCGGTTCAGATTCCAGAACCCCATTGAAATCAATGGGACCCGAACTTCTGGAATCAAAAAACACAATTTTGAAGCCCTAAAACCCAATAAATGCCCCTAAAAAGTGCCTAGGGTTCTGGGTCATGCCCCAGGGACTATGATTCAGGCAAAAAAAAGTTCTTAAAAATTGTCGTTTTTGAGATATAGATATATAGGGGTATATATGTATACCCCTAACCCAGAATCTGCATAGTGGGGTCACCCTGACATGGCAGAGTTCGGTCACCCTGACATGGCAGAGTCAGTTCACCCTAAACTACACTACAGTCACCCTGGCATAGCAGAGTCAGTTCACCCTAAACTACACTACGGTCACCCTGACATGGCAGAGTTCGGTCACCCTGACATGGCAGAGTCAGTTCACCCTAAACTACACTACGGTCACCCTGACATGGCAGAGTTAGTTCACCCTGAACTACACTATGGTCACCCTGACATGGCAGAGTCAGGTCACCTAAACTACACTACGGTCACCCTGACATGGCAGAGTGTCACCCTGACACTTAAAGCTATCCCTACAAAAACTAGATTTTTGAATCTAACTATAGTGGTATATAGTACCCTAACTACACTGCATATCCCTTTCCTCACACTAATAATTGCAAAATGACACTGGAGCAACACAAATGCTTCCACTCTCTTCCACAGCCCCTGTATTACAGTGCTAGAGTTTTGGCGGGGCTATGTTATATACTGGGGGGCGTATGGGGGGGCGTATTCACTCCTCATTGGGCTCTGGACCCCGTAGTCACTCCAATCACATTTTACTGATGTTTCTGGGCCAATCATGGGCTTTTAAAGCCCAGTTCCTGTCCCATTGCATTTTGGGTGGATCTGGTGGCCGAATTCCGAACTTTTACCACAAACAGTTCGGAATTCGGCCGAATTTTGAACACCCAATGTTCGGGTCGAACCATTCGATCATCCCTAATCTAATTTTAAGGATACATGTTCCCCAGGGCAGTACCCAGACCCCCATACCACTTTTATGGGCAATTACTTGCATATAAGCTCTCACAATTTTCCTGTCCGACTCCAAAAGACTTCAATGGGGTTTGCCGTTCGGGTTAGAACATTTCCCCTGTTTGGGAGTTCTGCTGTGAACTGAACAGGGGGTATTCAGCCCATCTCTATTTCCTAGCAAATGAACATTGGTAATCTCTATGCAATATGGATCCACTAGTCACAACCAATCTTGCACAAACACATTCTTGATATAACAATAGCTTGTGAAAAAGAGGTTTCTGTAGGAAATTGAAGTTTGTCGTCCTTGAAAAACAAGTATGTGCCTGTGTATATATATATATATTTTTTTTATACAGCGCTCAACATAAATGAGTACACCACAACAGAATTGTCAGTAAACCTTTACTTTCCTTTCAGAATCAACATTTTCTATGGGACACTGTTCTACAAAATACTCCCACAAATGCCGGCCATTGATTGCGGCCAAGATTTGGTAATTTGCAAACACAAAAAAGTATTTTTCCTAAAAAAATTATTCAAGACCATGTTGCAAAAATGAATACACCCAAATGAAAGTCTTAGGAGCAAAGCTAAATTTTAGACAACAAAATCCTAATTAACAAAAATGCAACTACAGGTGAGTCATTCATTAAACAGATGTCTAGCAGACAGTTGATTATTACTTAACAAGGAAAATCCCTTCCCATTTCATGCTGTCGGCAATGGCACCACATGGAAGAGAAATGTCACAAGGCATAAGAAAAAAAAAATTCTTTACACAAGAAGGGTGAAGGCTACAGAAGATTAGCAAAGCTTTACTTATCAGTCAAAAAATTTAACAAAGATGGATTTGCATCCATCTCACAGAGACGTCCAGGCCATGCACGGAAGTTAAGACCTTGACAGAAGAATCTTCTAAAGGGAAGGGTTGAAGAAAATCACCATGCAAGTTCACTGCAGTTAGCTAAAGAAGTAGAAAGCCAAACTGGGGTGATTGTTTCCCGTGACACAACACAGCATACACTGCAGAGGAATGGCATGCATGGGTGTCATCCACGAAGGAAGCCTCTCCTGAAGCCCATGCCCACCTACAATTTGCCAGGGTGAATGCTGAAAATGAAGAAGACTACTGGGACTCTGTACTCAATGATGAAACCAAGTTAATTGTTTTTGGAACTGATGGTTTCAAATCTGTATAGTGTTGCAAAGGTTAGGAGTACAAAGAAAAATGCATGGTGCCTACAGTGAAACATGGTGGTGGCAGTGTCCTTCTGTGGGGCTGCATGAGTGTCGCTTGTGTCGGGAGCTGCATTTCATTGATGGTATCATGAATTCACAGATGTCCTGCTCTATATTGAAAGAGAAGATGTTACCATCACTCCGTGCCCTTGGCTGTCCTGCACTTTTCCAACATGACAATAATCCAAAACACACATCTAAGGTCTTTGTTGCATATCAGAAGAAGAACAAGGTGAAACTGATTCAGTGGCCAAGTATGTCTCCTGGTCTGACCCAAATCGAAACACCTATGGGGAATTCTGAAGAGACAAGTTGAGCATCACTCTCCATCCAGCATCCAGCATCCAGCAAGAGGTCGTTCTTGAAGAATGGAAAAAGATAGCTGTTGCAATATAACGCCAGCTTGTTCATTTCATGCCTAGAAGATTTGGTGCTGTCCTTACAAATCATGGAGGTCATACAAAATACTAGATGTAGTAGATGTAGTAGCTTTTGTTGTAGGGTGTATTCTTATTTGCATCAACTTATTTGAGTAAAACTGAAGATTTTGTAATCTTAGTTATATTATTAAACTTACTTTCATGTAATGGAGCTAAACAAATATTCTGTATATATATATATATATATATATATATATATATATATATATATATATATATATATATATATATATATTCAAAGATGACAGAACATATTGGCAAGAGTTCCAAGTTTCAGGTAATAAGCTATTCATCAGGTCAAAAGAAAACTCAATTACAAGAATGAGAAACATTTAATATACAGTATACTAGTAAGCCCTGAAGTAACATATTCCAAATCATTTCATCATTAATTAATATAAGTCAGGTGAAATATAGTACTAGCAATCATTAAAGAGTAAAAACTAGTTACCCCTGCAGTACTCCCACCTTCACTAACAAAAAAACATCTGATGATTACACAAAAATTCTCCACAGAATAAATAATAAATCAAATAATAAAAAAATATAAATAAAATTCACAAATCAAACCTGAAAGATGCTTATGTATTAAAGAGGAAGTAAACCCTCCTCGGACACTTTTACCTATAGGTAAGCCTATGATAAGGCTTACCTATAGGTACTGTAAATATCTCCTAAACATGTACTGTTTAGGAGATATTTACCTTACATGCATCCAGTGACGTCACTGGCGCATGCGCTCTGAAGGAACGGCCCTAGTGCCGTTTCTTCAGAGTCCCGTGCCGTGACTGTCGGCTCCCGCGCGCCTGCGTGGGAGTGACGTCACCGCGGCTCCGGCCAATCAGATGGCCGGATGCCGCGAACCCGGAAGACGGGCGACTGGTCATGTCGCCCGTCATACAGGTAAGCGGACGGCACGGCGGGGGCTCGTTCTAAGGTAAGTATTGCATAATGAGCTAGTATGCGATGCATACTAGCTCATTATGTGTTTCTCTTACAGGTTACCAAAAAAAAAAAAAAAAACTTTGTACGGGTTTACAACCTCTTTAAGGTATTTATTTTGAGGATCCAGAAAAATCTCTCTTTTTAAGAAGCAATTCCCTATCACTACCTATATTTAGTTTGAGAATGGAATCTTTGACAATATATCTTCACTGGGGCACTAAATGTCCCTTTTCAATAAATTGTCTCAATGAGATTTGTCCTGTATGGCATATGTATGCCTATCAATCTTTTCCTTACCAATTGGGGGAGATTTACAAAAGCTGGAGCACTCAGAATCTGGTGCAGCTGTGCATGGTAGCCAATCATTTTCTAACTTCAGCTTGTTCATTTAAGCTTTGACAATAAAACCTGGAAGCTGATTCGTTTGTATGCAGAGCTGCCCCTGATTTTGCAGTCTCAAGTTTTATTAAATCTTTCCCATTGTGTCCCCCACATAACAAAACCCACGTGGGCATTTAGTCATGTAGATGACAAACAAATTCAAACAGGTATAATAATTTATTATTCCTGTAGAATAACCCTTATGAGGATGAAAAAAAAACTTGAATTTTACTTATATTTGGGACCCAACAAAGTAACAGCAGACTGTCTCAACGATCTGACACAGTCAACACAAACTACTTGGTTGTATATAGTTGTATAAATCATAGTATATAAATCCCACAATGTATGTCCACCATTATTCACATCATCCAGTGATGTAGAGCCATGTCAGTCAAAATGCCTTATGCCCACCAACTTTCTAAAAGAAAAAAGAAAATTTTACCCACGACACATTTTGTTGTTGCTTCCCACACACCAAATGACAGGTCTGGTGATGACAGCTGTTCTAAAAAAAAAAAGGGCTGGGTCTCCCAAGTGTTGCCATTGTATCAGTGGCGTAGCGTGGGGGGTGCTGAGGGGGCCACTCGCACCGGGCGCAACATTTAGGGGGGCGCATCCCACGCCCGCCATCCGCGGGATCATAGTGTCCCTTTATTCTGATGAGGCCCCGTCCAGCGGCCCGCCCGCCTGCACTCCTCTTCTTGGCTCCGTGACTGCCACTTGGGGCAGGAAGAGTGGCAGACCGCTAAAGGTGTTACGTGCGGCAAGGGGGCGGGGCTGGTCGTGGGTGAAGATGGCAGTCTGTGGCTCAGTGCATGTGCAGCACTGCTTTCGGAGTCTACCCCTGCTGTCTGGGCCGGCCACCGACATGCTGTTCCCTCCCCCCAGGATCGCCTCCTCGAGTCACCAGTGTTTGGACACAGAATAAGGTAAGTGATGTGCTGCCTGCCCCCGGGGGCCCAGGGAAGTGGACATGGGAGGGGGTGAGGTGAGTCAGTTTAGGGGGGCAGTGTAGGGGGTGTCAGTGTAGGGGAGTGTCAGTGTATGGGGGTGTCAGTATAGGTCTCAGTGTTGGTGTCAGTGTGTGGGAGGGTCAGTATAGGGGGGGTGTCAGTGTAGGGGGGGTCAGTACAGGTGTCAGTGTAGGTGTCAGTGCATGGGGGGTGTCAGTGTAGGGGGGGTGTGTCAGTGTAGGGGGGGTGTCAGTGTAGGGGGGTCAGTATAGGTCTCAGTGTAGGTGTCAGTGTAGGGGGGGTCAGTGTAGGGGGGGTTAGTACAGGTGTCAGTGTAGGTGTCAGTGCATGGGGGGTGTCAGTGTAGGGGGGGTGTGTCAGTGTAGGGGGGGTGTCAGTGTAGGGGGGTCAGTATAGGTCTCAGTGTAGGTGTCAGTGTAGGGGGGTCAGTGTAGGGGGGGTTAGTATAGGTGTCAGTGAAGGTGTCAGTGTATGGGGGGGTCAGTGTAGGGGGGTGTCAGTGTAGGTGGATCAGTATAGGTCTCAGTGTAGGTGTCAGTGTAGGGGGGGGTCAGTGTATGTGTCAGTGTAGAGGGGGTTAGTGAAGGGGGGTCAGTGTGGGGGGTCAATGAAGGTGTCAGGTAGGTCAGTGTAGGAATCAGGAATGGCAGTGTAGTGTTCAGTGTAGGGGTCAGTATAGTAATTAGGTAGCTCAGTGTAGTGATCAGGTAGGTCAGAGTAGGTGTCTGTGTAGTGGTCAGGTAGGTCTGTGTAGGTGTCAGTATAGTAATCAGGTAGGTCAGTGTAGGAATAAGGTAGGTCTCTGTAGTGGTCAGCTAGGTCAGTGTAGGTGTCAGTGTAGTGGCCTGTGTAGTGGTCTAATAGATTTGTGTAGGGGGCGCAAATTACCCCCGGGGGCTGACAACCCACGCTACGCCACTGCATTGTATATATTCACATGACCTCATATGATCAATGATATCACTGGAATTCTGGGATGGATGAACATTGTGTGACTATTTTTTAAATTAGTATTATTAAAGGATTTCTTAAAAAAACAGCTCCTTTTTTTTTTTTTAAACTTTATTTTTTATATATTTTTTGGGTAATGAGTAGGCCTTACTCATTCACATGTGGGGTTTTCCTTTATTGTTAAAGGGACTTGCCTGCAGGACTTTTGGTGCGCTTTCAGAAAATTCACCAAAACTGCACGCTGGATGATAAATGGAAGTCTATGGCAAAGCGCAGGTAACCCACATGAAAAAACATGGGTGTGCTGCACCCGCGCTGTGGTGAAATCACAGTGGATCAGTGTAAAAGCAAACTAAAGCTGGATACACACTATACAATTTTCCTTAGACTTTTTTCTTTAGATTTACCAAAACCATATAATATGAGGTCAAACCCAAACACTTGCAGTTTGTATGCAATCAGTCAGGCCCTTGCACTACATAGTTGAAGGTAAATCTAAAGGAAATCCAACAACAAAAGTTGTATAGTGTATCCAGCTTTAGAGTCAGATTTTCATGATGCATTAGCTTCCCTGCCTCTGTGTCATAGAGTGCAATTGAGGTAGTCTTACTGTTCATGTTTGCTGGTCTCCTACTAGCAATGAGCCTGTTCAGATACTGTAGCTGCCTCATGATGCCTATTGTAAGTTGTCATACTTACCTATGTTCAATCCACCAAGTCTTCACTATGTGGCCTGCTCTGTGCTGACTCTTCTTCCAAATTTTCACTTTTGGGCCCAGCGCCTCCAGCTCATGTGCGCACCATCCATTCATTGAGGGAAAGTTTATATTCTACCAGGATTTGGCACACATGTTGTGTGCAAATTACATAGGAAATTACATATTACTACTACATTAAATTATACTACTTAGAAAATAAATACTGTATACACTTTTCTGTATCTGTATCCCATTCCTGTATCTTCTGTGCTCCATCATTAGTCCATTAGTGTCATGTTTGACCACACTGGCAAAAAGTGGTACAAATGAGGTAGTAGGGGCAGGGAAAGGCTCTTGATTATTAAGCCAATTGGAATGTTCTTATCAGAGTTGAGGAGCATTCGGGATGAACTAACCTGTTGTCACATGGAGATACCCGATATTCATTGTCCCATTTAACTGAGACTTTGCCAGCTTTAGTCTTAATTCAGGTTCACTTTAACTGAGAATGACATTTTAAACTGTTGAAAGTAATTGCTTTATTCAAATTATATAATTAAGTAATAAATAAAACAAATATAAGCATATTGTTGGTATATTTCAATTCCGTTATTTTATTTAATAGCTTTTTCAGTCAATATTGTCTTTTCAGCTCTATAAATTTCAAATTGCAATTCATTAATGAATGTACACTAGACTGGTTTTATGTTTTGCAATGCAATAAAAAGGAAGACACTCAAAAGTCTGATGAAGTAAACTAAAGTCCGGCTCTTATTAATTATGCAATTGTTACCTTTTTATAGCAACTGTTTAGAAGAGATCTAAGAATGATTTATTGTCAGATATTAAAGAAATATATGGTCTTCTTGACTCTAACTAGTTTAAAATCATTAGTTCCTTCTTTTATTCTATTTTTACTATATTCATATTTGAATTACTGTTGTTTAAGGGCTAGCAAACCGAAATTAATGTTCTGTATCTGATGGGAGCCAATTTTCAATGCACAACTAACTTTCTTTAGCAAACTTCACTGCATCACATTCATCTATCACACCATGGTAACTTGGACAGATAAAACTGATCATATGAAGAAGTACTAGTAAAGGATTTCTTAAACACTTCAATTCTGGGCACTTTCACCCCTTCCCGCCCAGGCCAATTTTCAGCTTTCAGCGCTGTTACACTTTGAATGACAATTGCACAGCCATGCAATACTGTACCCAAACAAATTTTTTTCTCACTTTTTTTGAGACAGATAGAGCTTTCTTTTGGTTGCATTTAATCACCACACAGTTTTTATTTTTTGCTAAACAAATGAAAAAAGACCAAAAATTTTTTTAAAAAAAGTTTTTCTTGGTTTCTGTTTCAAATTTGTGTAAATAAGTAATTTTTCTCCTTCACTGATGTGCGCTGATGAGGCTGTACTGACGGGAACTAATAGGCTGCACTGATGAGGTGGCACTGATGGGCACTGATGAGGAGGCACTACTATGCAGAACTGATAGGCGACACTGATAGGCAGCACTGATGGGCACTGATAGGTGGCACTGATGGCAGCCTTTATGGGCACTGATGGGTGCTGATAACCAGCACTGATGGGCAGCACTGATGGGCACTGATGGATGGCACTGATAGGCGGCATTGATGAGGAGGCACTAACATGCATCACAGGTGGGCACTGAAAGACAGCACTGATGGGCACTGATTAGCACCACTGATGGGCACTGATTGGCATCACTGGTGGACACAGGTGGGCATCACTGGTGAGCACTGGCAGACATCAAGGATGGGACTGCACTGATAATCAATGCACTGATTATCAGTGCAGACCTCCCTATCAGGGAGGCCGCTTATTGGCTCTCCTCTACTCACACGCGTGAATTAGAGGAATGCCGATAACCAGCACTTCCTATTTACACTGTGATCAGCTGTGACTCGGGCTTCATCCGGGCCCGGGGCCTTACTTGGGGCAAGTTGTTTTATAACGCCCCGAATCTCCTCAATAGACACTGGTGCATTCAAGGCGTCTAATTGTGCCGGGGAAAGGCTAGGTAGGGATATATTATCTAGGAAGAAGCGCGCCTGTTCATCATCAAAAGGGTCCGGAGAGTACAGGGAAGCATAAAAGTCCCTCATCGTCTTTTTAACGTCCGCAGGGGTAGACACAATTGTGCCCGATGGGGCCCGGAGTGAGGCAATGTGTGTAGGGACGTAGGGCGCCCCACACAACCTCGCCAGTAATTTACCTGCCTTGTTCCCAAATTTATGCAGCGTGGCAGAGAAACGTGCATTCTTAATACCTTCCAACTTATCCGCCCAAGTATCAAAGGCCTGCTTGGCTAGGGACCATTCTTGTTGGTGTGCGGGAGAATCTGCGGAGAGCAATAGTCTTTGAGCCAGGCGAAGACGCTCACTGGCCTGAAAATAGCTTTTGGATGCGTTTTTCCGATACGCCGAGGCGTATGATAAAATTTTTCCACGCAGAAAAGCCTTGCCTGCCTCCCAAAACAGATTGGGCTGGGAGGTATGCAATACATTCGCCTCCGAGTACTCCGCCCATGCCTTAGCCAGGTAGGCCTGAAAGTCCGCATTATTGTAGAGGTACCCCGGGAATCTCCACAAACTAGTGTCTGCACGTTTATCGGGGGGGTCTAAGGTCAAGGACACAGGGGCATGGTCGGAAATGACAATTTCGTGGATCACCGGATCCTCTACTCTCCCCAGGGCATTAGCCGAGACAAAGAAGTAGTCAATCCTTGTAAAAACATTGTGAGGGTGCGAATAAAAGGTAAATTCCCTGTCGGCGGGGTGGTATAATCGCCACACATCAGTGAGGTGAAGAGATTCTACCAATTGCGCTAGAGGGCTAGAGGTGGACCGAACTGAGGTATTCGTGCTAGGTTTAGAGCGAGACTTATCCAGGAGGGGGTCCATAAGGGAGTTAAAGTCACCGCCTATTACGTGTGGGACCTGAGGGTATGTTAGCAAGTGGGAGGACAATTCTGTATAAAAGGACTGGTCTGGGGTGTTGGGGGCATATACATTTGTTAATAGTACTTCGCTATCATTGATCTTCATGCGTGCTGAAACAAATCTACCATTAGAGTCGGTGGAGAGGGAAAGAATATTACAGGAGAGTCGCTTGTGGATCAGGATCAGAACCCCGGCCTTCCAGCCCAGGGCTGCCGATCCCACCACCGTGCCCACCCACAACTTCTTCATCCGGAAAAAGTCATCAGAGGAGAAGTGGGACTCCTGTAGCATCGCTATGTCTGTTTTAAGCCTCTTAAGATGTCTCAACACCTTCATCCTTTTAATTGGGGACCGCAAGCCCCTGACATTCCATGACAAAATCCTCATGGAGGGTCTGCCAGAGGAAGGTATGGAGCATGACAGTGCAGCCGCTTATAGATATAAACGGCAGGAATGGGTGCGTGTGTTACCAGACATGTTATGGACAGGTGCCTAAAACTGATTAAACACTGAAACCCCAGGGGAGCCGATTCCAACCGTGGAACCAAAGAAGTGAAAGGGGGAAGGAGGGGGACAGATATGAATGGAATACCCAGGGGGAGGGAGAGGAAATACAGAAAGGCAACTGGAAAATATGACATCATGGACTTCACTTTTTCCGAATGCTGTAACTGTGGAAGGCGACCAATCCCTTGACACGGATGTCAGCAGGTCTGTGAACAAAACAAACCCAAATCACCTCCATATAAAGAAGTAAAGAAAAGGACAATTAGAGGGGGGTAAGGGACCCTGCACCCCTACGCATAAAACAGAGGGGAGCGCCCGGGTCCTCCACAGTGACAGCATAAAACAGCCTTAGAACACACCAGTCGTAACAATTAAATGCATGTAACTAGGATCAACAAGTACTGCACAGAGTAAGGTAAACATAACATTGCAGCAAAAAGAAAAAAAAGTGGGTCAGAGGCGGGCACCTCCATCACCCACAGTCCACCGGTGGCGACCAGAAACAGGCAAAAACAAAGTAGAAGAAAAGATACATTACGTGTCCATAGGGTCACCTAAGAGGAGGTAAGAAAAAAATAAATGGCGGATCATTGCACGTCAACGGTGCGGAAGAGAGCGCCCTCCGCTGACTACTTCAGAGTATTTTTGCCTTTTGGGAGATTCTTTGCGTGGGCTCCTGGGGATCAGGGAGCGTTGAGCCGAGGTATGCCTGTTGGATACGGGGTCAAACCCATCTGTACGGAGAGATCTTATAAAACCTTCCGCCTCTGAGGGGTCCTGGAACGATAATTGTTCACCTGAAGGTGCATGGAGCCGTAGGATTGCCGGGTATGCCAACGTAAATTTGATCTGGGATTGATGCAGTTGTGAGCATACTGCCTGGAAAGATTTTCGTTTCTTGGCCACTTCCACGGAATAGTCCGCAAAAATCAGGACTTTTGTACCGTCTATCTGGAAAGATTTGGATTGCCTGAATTTCTGAAGGATCGCCGATTTGTCGGCGTAATTCAGGTACTTGGCAATGATCGGGCGTGGGGAAGAGCGTTCCGAGGAGTGTATCCCCATACGATGGGCGCGTTCGACCACGCAGATTCCGTTCAGGCCCAAAGCCTCCGGAATCCTTTTGGAACACAGGTCAGGGATCGCAGAGGGTGGCACAGTCTCCGGTATCCCAATAAAGCGGAGGTTGCTCCTTCGCGCTCTGTTTTCCAAATATTCCACTTTTTGGAGCAAGAATTGATTAGTCTTTTCCTGTGCCTGCTCAAAACCATGAGAGCTATAGATTTCCTCCTCCACATTTGCCACACGGTGTTCCACTTCTTGCAGCCTATTTGTATGGTCTGCGAGCTGTTTTTTAATGTCCTGCATGCCCGCCGCTACTGCCGTTTGCACAGCCGCTGTTATGGTGGGGGATAGCAGAGCCACCACCGTCTGTGCAATGCGATCCGACTGGGGGTCACCCAGGGTGGGCATTGTGGGGGCCGTGGAAGCCGCAGTGTCCATGCGGGAGGCGTCCGCCTCGTCCGCAGTGTAGGCCGAGACCGGGGCCTCGATTTGCGGCGGACCCGGCGGATTGCGCGGGCCGCCTTTCTCCAGAAATTTATCCATGCCGGGTATAGGATGTCACCGGGGGGTCGCCCGGGGGTGGATGGAGCCGCGGAGGACCCGAGGGATGTGGGCAGCCGGTGTTTCAAGCCGATTTTTAATCCGATCGTGGGAGCCAGGGTGGAGGGTGACTACCGCATTCGGCGCCGGAACCGGAAGTATGGGGGTTTTCTTATGTGCCCCCCCCTTATTCCTAATAAAAGTCTTCTGGTTGCTACATTTAAAAAAAAAAAAAAGATGACAGACCCCTCTAAAGGCCCCCCAAAATATTTTTTTTTTAAAGAAAGAAGCTGGCAATGTCATTTACCAGCAATTTAAAATGTAGCATTTCTTCTTTGTAAAGGTAATTTTTGCTGTAGCACATCCTATAGTAATGAAAACAAAATTTGAGTTCCATTCTAAATGTACACCAGACTCTTTGAGTCTGGTATGGATTTTACCACTTAAGGACCAGGCCTATTTCTGACATTTGTTGTTTACAAGCTAAAATCAGTATTTTTTGTTAGAAAATAACTTAGAACCCCCAATACATATTTGCAAACCAAAGTTAACAGAAGACAACGAGGCTGGTTCAATACAATAATGAGTCATGAAAGTGTTAATAGAAGACCACGAGGCCGCCTTGCATATTACTTCAGGGGCCACATCACAAAAAGCCACCCAGGATGTGGATACCCCTCTTGTCAAATGCGCGGTCACCGCTTCTGGAGGAGCCAAGCCCTTAGCTTTATACGCCCATTGGATGGTCTGAACAATTCATGCTGCTATGGATCTGGAAGAGGCCCGCAAGCACTTGTTCTTCCCATGGAAGAGAACGAACAGATATTCTGAACGCCTGAAGGGAGCTGTTGTATCCAGGTATAATCTCAGAATTTCTATCAAGGTAAGCCACGCTAAGCAGTGAATTTGTGCTATAACACACAAAATATTATATATGGTGAAAATACCAAGTTAAATACTTGAAATATACAGTGAATAAAAATAATAATAATAATAACAAAAACTTGAATGTGACATACACCCAACCAGGAAGTGTGTAAAGCAAGTTGTGTGCAGAGTTAATTAAAGTTCAATAGTCCCTATAAGGACCCAAAAAATCAACAGTGACAAATAAAAATGTCTAAAGGTCAAAAATGATCTTGACCACAAAAACTGCTGGAAAACTCCTGGGGATCAATCCAGTAGTCCGTGTGAGATTCCAAGGTGTTAGATCACTCCTATTGCAAGGAACAGCCACTAGATACGCAGACTGCTTACCAGATTGAGGTATATCAAGTGCCTGATTCAAAGGTGTATGCTCCCAGGATCCTCAATAGGATAGACCCCTGGATAAATTCCAACCTCAGACGACAGGAAAAGCTCAACAAACATGGACCACGTGCATGTAAAAAATGATACAAGATCCCATAGCGTAACACTGTATAATTGTTATGGGTGCATATATCACAAATGTACACCCAATGGTGAAATTTACACCTTAAGTGCAATCCACTTAATAAGGAATAAAGTGCTGAAGTGAAAGATAGTGACCTCCACCGATATTACAAGCTGCTTACCAGACATACAAATGAGTATAGCCAAAGGAAGTTGCAAATAACTAAGTATGTGCCAAACTCCAGTCAGAGAAGCGACCAACACCCACATGCACAAGGTGCTTACCAGATGTACACAATTAAGTGCCAGTATCAGATAACAATTTGTTTGAAGGAATTAAAGCCAAAGGAAGGAAATCCCAAGGTGTGCGGAAAATTCAGTCAGGAGCGTGACCACCACCGTCATACAAAACTGCTTACCAGATATACTCAGTAATAAACCAATGTCCATTGCCAGTAATCTGAGGATCATAGAATTCAGCCGGTCCCAACATGAAGGAATCCCTCCAAGTGATATCCCCAGCAGGCATCAAGTCACAGGTTCATATAAAAAAGAATAAGGTGCCCCATAGTGTAAAACCATAACATTTATTCAAAGAAATAAGGGAAGCAACTTACAAACATCAGAAATAGAGAGCGTTTGTTTGAATGAGCCGCCGGCCGGTCGACTCTTCCGCCCGTCCTCAATCTCGTATTGGTGACGTCAGCACGCCGCGACCCACTGATGGAGAAACCCCACTTGAAAAGGCCACATTTTCCACTGTGCCCACTTCACCTTTGGAGTCGTGGCTACCATGGTCCCAACCACTCTTAGACACTGGGATGCTCGAAGGTGAGTGGCTGTCATGGCTAGGCGTACCCTGTCCCTGACCACCGGGATCTTCTTGAGGGGCAAGGAAATTGTGCCTTGACTTGACTGTCGAACTGAGCTCCCAGAAAAATTGACGACTCCAGGTGACTCTTCTCCATGTTCAGTAACTAGCCGAACCCGCGAATAGTAGCTATTACCTGAGACTTGAGCACCAGAAGTTGTTCTCGATCTTGTGACAGCAGGAGCAGATTGTCCAGATAATGGTGTAGATGGACGCCTTTGGTCCTGATCAAAGCTACCACTGCTAGTAAGACCTTTGAGAATACCCGCGGCGATGTAGTAAGCCCAAACGGGAGACAGACAAATTGTAGATGAATCTGATCTACCACGAATCACAGGAACTTCTGGCAATCTGCTGCCACTGGCACATGAAAATAGGCATCCTTGAAAATATCTGGTAAGAGGCTGTATGTGTCATTGGGAGCGGTGGAGGATTATCTTCCTCTTTGATCACACATGTTCTTTTTACTGCTTGTTTTTTTATCTGGGTTGAACATGTACTTCATATTCACTTGGACTTCATTTATACTTTTTTTTTGCATTTTAATTTTGTACAGTCAGAGGCTAGTCTGTCAGACCACAACAAGGGTACTACATCCAACTCTCTCAGGCTAAGTTCACAAGTAGGCATTTTGGGGCGTTTTTCTGCTCTAGGATCAGCTCAAAAAAGCCCAACTAGACAAATCATATTCATTTCGATGCCCCCTGTTCACATCTGAGCGTTTTGACGTTTTAAGCAAAACGCCCAACGCTCAAAAAAAAGTACATGAGCTTCTTTTTGGGCAGATTATAGGCGTTTTTAATTTTTTCCATTGGTCAAACGCCTGCACAAAAACGCTTGTAAAAACGCCTGTAAAACGTCTGTAAAACGCCCATAAAAACGCCTAAAAAAACGCCTATAAATAGCAACGCCAAGATGTGAACGTAGCCTCAGGGCTGCACCGTGGTGTACAGAAGACACAAGAAAGCAGAACTAACATGATTTTAAAAAAGATAATACAACAAGACCATGGTGTAGCCCTCTTTTCAGTCAACTATAGTAATAATTAAAAAACAAACAAATAAATACAAATAATTTATTTTTTTATTACAGTGCAACAGGTGCTGCTTCTAGGGCAAGGCCAGGAGGCAGATTATGTGGCAGATCCTAGACTTGTTTTGGCAAGTAATAGCCCAATTTCTTTGCCTCTTCCATAGTTATGCTAGCTTTTATTCTCCAATATACATACATTCGACTCCTACACACTGTCTACAGACAGCTGGCAGAATTATACATATTAAATTAACCAGTTTACCTGCTTAACAGGCAATTATTGTGATTTCTACTGCCATGTTTAGTGGCTCACCTAAGTGTAACCTGTTTGTGAAGAGCTTTTGCTCTATCTAACCCCTGTATTGGGGTAATAAATGATACAGTCACAGTTCTTTTCACTGTCATTTGGCCCCTGCTGCTTCTGCTACTGCAGTCAAGGTTTCCCCACAGTGTGTGAAAAGCAGTCCATGATGTTGCCAGACCAATAGCTCGGATGCCCATATATAGTATTTTGGTTATACACTACTATCATCGAGAAGTGCTTCCTTGCCTTCTGGGAGGTGAGACGGGGGCAAAAGTGCATGGTTCTGCGCATCATTGCTATGCTTCTTATGAGCACCAGAGCGCAGTGTGAGGCTGGTATGTTCCGGGATAAGGAGTGCTACCAGCAAAGACAGCAAAACAGAGCAGGCCCCAAACAAGGATGGTGGGCCATGGATGATACTTCTATCTTCAGAAGGGTTGGCCATGATGGCTTTATGGACCTTGTCAGTAGGCTCCACATCAGACATCTCATTAAGCTCCACATGGAACAAGTAAAATACAAAGCCATACAGAGCAGGTCTCAGTCCATTGCATAAGCTAAGGATTCCAGTTACCATTCTTTGAACTACACCCTGTTGGTCAGGATCTGCATTGTGTGACACTATAGCACTATTAGCAGAGAAGGTGATGCTTGACATTGCAGCTACTGCTCCTGCAGCCCACATCATCCACTGCTGAGAGCCAAAGCCATACCAAGCTAACTGCAGGATCTGAAAGCCAAGCCCAAGGAGAACAGTGTTCTTATTACCGATAGATCTCATGAGAATACCCAACATCCCAGTCTGAACTAAAATAGACAATATTTCAACAACACCTATAAATGTAGCCACAGTTTCTGATGAAAAGCCAATCACCTGTCTCAAGTAGAGAAAAAAACTTGAGTACTGCCCAGCTTCAGGAAGGTAAGACAGAAAGACAGTTATACAGATGAGGAGGACTATGGAATCTTGGCCAACCTTTCGCAACGACGCAAAGGGGTCTGCTTGCTCCCAAGATATGGATGCTCCCCAGGAAACTGGGCGCATTTTTTCTGGAAGCGATTTAGGAAGAGCAATTAGGATGAATCCTATATCAAGAAGTGCCACCCCAGATGCCAATACTACCACTAGAGTGTTGCTGTACACTCGAGCCAAGTAGGCACCAATTGCTGGGCTAGTTTCCAAGCTTGCAGCAAAAGTAGCAGGCACCAGGCCATATGCTGTTCTCCGCTCATGTTCTTTGATGATATCAGCCACGTAAGCAAAGATCACAGAGAATGTGACAGCAAAGACACCTGATATAGAAATCACTGCAACATGCCACCACAGGCTGATCTTGAGCAGAGGTATAGGCACACAGGAGAAGAGAATAGCGAAGAGAAGGAATGACTTTCTGCCCCACACATCTGACAATGCTCCAATGAGGGGGGCACTAAGGAAGGAGAGAAGACCCTTAACTCCATAGATTAAACTATGCATTAAAAATTTTATGGAAAGGTCTGGTGCAGTACCGTTAACATGGGAGTTGACAGCAGACCCCAGGCAAAGAACTCTAGCAATATAACCACCACTGCACGGTAGACACTTGGTTCATCAACCCCCTGCCATGTCCCTCCATCTTTAATGATGATTTTCTTAGCCAGAAAAATGCTGCGATTTAACTCCTTTTTTTTCTTTTCCCTGGTCATGGTGAGCTCAGGCCCGTCATCCCAACACCGGGAAAGGTTCTGCACGTAGGCCCTCACAGCTCACTATCATGGAAACGGCGGCCCCCTGTGCATCATTCCCCCCCTCTCCCCCTCACCTGCTTCCGGCCTCCGACTTAATTTATACTTTTGAAGCACTGAACCTTTTGTTTGTAATATATCTATGTTTGCAGCCAGCAATATTGTGATAGCAGCTTTTTTTGCTTTTTTAAATTAATATTTAGTGCGGATTAATTTATATTTGTTTTTTTTTTTTTTTTTTTTTTTTTTTAAAGTAGCCTAGAAATAAACACACTCAAATGTTTGACAAGTCCTTTACTAAAAAAATAAAAAATCACCAAAAATGCTCATTGTAAATTCACCATTGATTAAATGGCTGCCCCAGCTGGGGCAAGGATAGTAGTGACAATATTGACCAAATATGGCCCAGGATATATTTAGCAACTGTTATTGCTCAAATATGAACAGTGACCATATTTGGCCAGCAAAGTCACTACTATCCCTGTCTTTTTGCTTGCATAGCCCATGGCCATCTAAGCAATTAGCCAGTGACAGCTTCAGTTTCTAGAGACACAGCGGGTGCCAGCATCCACTGCTTCCATAGGAACTAATGTCATATATTAACAGTGGATGATAGAAATATTGCTTTTATATCTGATGCTCCCAAACAGCTGTATATTGAGGTGTGCTTGAATAGTTTTTAGTTTGTTTTATGCATGAAATGCATTAAGAAATTAGTGAAATTTCCTTTAGATTTTCTTCACCTTCTGAAAATTTCAAAATAATTGTCATTAAAAGTGAAATAGATGTGTGTTAGAATGAGATAAATGAGCTGTGTGACATCTTCAGCACTGTATTTGTGATTTGGTGAGTATAAGAATCTGTGACATGCAGCAATCCCATATTTCTAAGGAATATTCCTGAACAGAGATTCTATAGTCACTAGACTTTGTATTTGGTTGTAATTGCTGTATATTGTGAAGTTTGTGCAGGAAATCTGTTGTATCCTGCAGTTAACTAGCAGTTTTTCCGACCAATGGTTTTAGTATGTCATCCACAAGACCTGAGATGGGTTTAGTAAATGTATTCATACTTGTTATGATGGGTCTGCTTGTATTTCTTAACTTGTGCATCATGGGCAGCATATAGAAGTTACCAATTTTTAGATTATCTGGAATGGCAGTTCTTATATAGGTGGGTAGGTTTAATGAGACCTTTTAGTTGTTGCAACAAATCATGGATTGGATCATAGTCCATTTTTATAGTATCATCTGCTTAGCTGCCTCTTTCCCTCTTGTACAGTATATATATATATATATATATATATATATATATATATATATATATATATATATATATATATATATATATATATATATATATATATTTTTTTTTTTTTTTTTTATCCATTGCAATATGTGCACCCCTTTATCTGCTGGTTTGATGGTGATGGCTTGTCCTGTACAGGCTTTTGCTCCAGTGGTGAATTTTCTACTTGCATACTGTGCATCAATTGAACAATATTTTGACTATTGTTTGTAAAAATGATACACTCTAGTTATAAGTTCCTAATAAAACATATTTCCCTTTGAAATTGAGGCCTAATAAAACTGCTAACATAATGTGCATTGAGTGTACTATATTTCTGGCTATTTTCTGTGGAATATATATTTTTTTTACGGGATACACTCTTTTTATTTAGTGGCTTTAATTAAAAAAAAAATGCTCTCATTGACCTGCAGTAAAACTATGTTGTATGTGTTAATTATTATTTCCTGTTCTATCCCATTGAGTTCTAAAAACGAGACTTCCATCTCCTTTGAATTGTCAGTGTTCATCTTTTCAATTAGGAGGATTCTAGGGATGCAGGTGAGGCCAGATAGAGAGGTAGTTTTACCTCACAAATCCATATGCAGATAACGCCGTCTTATCCTATGCACACCTTTGTGAGACCAGTGTCTGAGCTGGAGGCCTTATCTTTCAAGGAACCTACAGTCTAAAAAAAAATATATATATATACAGTACATATATATATATACAGTATATATATATAACTGATGGTATATCTGAATGGTGAATCAGCGCTGACCACTAAGAAAAAATCAATGATTTATTTATTTATTTGATATTCACTTTGTTACATTATTACACCCTTTGGCGCTACATACCTTATTGACTTTTCTTATATATATATAAATATATATATATATGTGTGTTTTTTTGTTTTTTAACGTAACAAGGTGCTTTGGAACACATCTTTGGTGTGCATAAGTGTGTTGCGATGTGCCATAAGCAAAGGGCAATCTTTGCCTGTTTCAGCAACAGAAAACTGAGGTCACCTTTTGGGACCAGCCTTTTTTTATCCATTATCTATGAATAGAGAGTATTGTATATATCGCCACAATTAAGGGATGAAATGTCTGTCTTTAAGTTGCCCTGAATTTTCTCCTATTCCTCACTGTCAGCACAGCAATCCTCTTTATCACCCAGGCCCAGATCTAGCCCGTCTGATCTGGGGGTGCATTACCTAATTAATTAAAAAGTGAAGGGGCGGAGGCGCATGCGCGACGGCTCCCTGCATGGACGTGTGAGTGAGGAGCTCCGTCCCGCACCGGCACACAGCAGCCCATTCTAGCCCGCGCACACCATTGAGCGCCCACCAGAGGTACACCCACACATCGGGTACACCCCAGGCACTTACCTATGCCGGGAAGATCCGCCAGGAGAGACCTTTCCCGCGCCCTGGGATCAGAGCCGCTCCGGCCTGGAAATTTCAAGATAGCGGCGCCCGCCACGCCAGTGGGAGGGCACAGCAGGGAGACAGAATCTGAGGACATCTCCGACCCAGTTAACACCCCTCATCAGCTCCATGCTTCCCCACAAACTGAGAGTAACCCACCATTGCCTGACTACTCCCCTGCTTCCACCGAATCCTTTATTGGGAGGACTCTGGAGGAACTTCTATTATCTCCTATGGGGGACCCTGCCCCCAGCCTAGGCCTGCACAGTGACTGGCACCTAGGGGTCCCTAATGGCCCAGCTGATATGCACAGCCTTCCCTCTACATTATCCAAGATGCTGGCAAGGTGCTTATCACACACTGCAGTCCAGATTACTTCTACCATACAAGGTGATCTTCACAATCTAGGCTCCCGTATAGAAGCCATAGAGCAAAAAACCGACACACTGTTGCACGGATGAATCAAAACTCTGCCAGAATTCAAGATCTCCAGGACCAATTAGAAACTGCACTGGATAAGAGAGATGACCTTGAGAACAGATCCAGACGATATAATTTTAGGATCAGAGGCCTCCCTGAATCCATCACAGACGTGAAGGCTGCTGTACAATCTTTCATCTCGGGTATTATCCCGGATCTCCCTGCGCACCGCCTGGAGCTGGACAGGGCTCACAGATCCCTCCAACCCTCATCGAAGGATGGCCTGCCCAGAGACATTGTGGTAAAACCTCATTTTTATTCAGTCAAGGAGGAAGTCATGAAACACTCCCGGTCCTCGGACCAACTAACGCTACTGGGCCATAACATCCAGATTTTTGCAGGCATTTCTCCCCCCACCATTCATCGGAGATGCTCTCTCAAACCCCTTCTCGCTGTCCTCTCCCAGAAAAATATTAAATATTGGTGGTCCTTCCCCTTCCGCCTGAGTTTCTCTCATCAACAGAAGACCCTCGGCTTTTCCTCCATTGCGGAGGGGGGGAGAGACTGCTTCTAAAACTGGGACTCATCTCCCAAGATCCGTCAGCTATGTCTTCCCAACGGCCCTCCTCTTCTAAACGGCCTACCCCAGGGAGCCCCCTGGTTCCGCTGTGGCAGAAACCACAATCCAAGAAACCCAAGGAATCCTGTCCTCCCTGAGATGTCCCCACACCCCTCCAAGAGGGGTCTGGCTCCTTCTCCGTCTTCATTTGACCTTTGTGGGACTGAACTTTTGTACACTCCTTTAATCACTTGCCCTTTCTCATCAATGATTGCTGCCGCCTAAACCCTTTGCAGGGACTCTCTCACAACCTTAGTTTCCCTCCCCTTCATGTTCCTCGTTGTCTCCATTTCACTTTTTTATTACAGGGACCTGCAGGTTCCGTTTAGTCCCTCTGGAGCGTCTTTTTTTTTTCAAGGCACCTCTTTTTATTATGTTTTTGGAATTGCTTAGTATTCCCCTGTTGGTGTTCCTTGAGGTTGTGCAGGAGACTCCCGAAACAGCTTTGGCCTTCGGGGGACCTCTCAGTGTCTGTCATCACTCTTCGGAGCGATTTCCTCCGACCTCCCTTTCTTCTGGGAAGCAGGGAGGCGCACAATGGTTTTTGCTTTATGCTATACTTGACGGTGTACAGTTTGGTAGTGCGGACGGGATGAAGGGAACCATTTTTCTTCCCTTCCCCCCCGCCTGGAGCTACTCCTTTACTTATTTTGGACGTTTGCCGGTGCGGTTGCCATGCACCTCCATTTGCTCCGGCTGATTCCACGAGATGGTCTTCTCATGCCCACCCGAAGCACCCATAGGTCTCCCTCTTAGAGACCAGTTTTCTACTTTCTGGCACCCAGGTGTCCCGTGGGAAGCCCAGGAGTGGCCTAGTGCCACCACTGTTTTTTTCATTATTGTCAGATTCTCAACTGCTCTGGTATATGTTATTTTGTACTAACACTTGTGTTTTATAATGTCTTTCCCTCCCCCCTATTTTCCCCTCACTTTTCCTTATTGCCTTTTCTACACTTACAGAGCTCTCCTCCACAGCTGGTCTGGCTCCTCTGACTCCCCCTCCATTTCTCAGGCTCCCTCTCCCAGCGGATAGCCTGGGACCTCTCCTCAGCGTCCCTCCTTCATTGGATAAATGGCTGCCTCTGATTCTCTCCCACCTACTCTGCGCATAGCATCGCACAATGTCAAGGGTCTCAACTCACCAACCAAAAGACGGAAGTTATTCCAGTATTATCACTCCATGCATTTAGATATTCTACTTCTACAAGAGACACATTTCCCCAAAACTTACAATCCTTCATTTGTCCACCAGAAATATCCCTTGTTCTTTCTAGCGAACTCAGAATCCAAAACTAAGGCGGTGGGTATCTTTTTATCCAGACATATTAATTTCACCCCCTTCTAATATTCTAAAGGATCCTGAAGGTAGATATCTTCTAGTCACAGGGGACATTAATGGGACACCTCACACCCTCTTGTCATATTACACGCCCAAACATGGGCAAGCTTGGTTCTTTTCTAGCCTAGCCAAAATTATCTCCGACAACACAGTAGGTACCCTCATTATGGGAGGAGACTCAAACCTGGCTTTCGATCTCCGCCTCGACAAAACTAGACTGCGTTCCTCCCCTTATAAACAGCCCTCCAAACAAAGTCTGCGAGTCGCTAGGCTCATCTCCTCTCTTGGTCTAGTTGACATCTGGCGAGAGCTCAATCCAAAATCGAAAGACTACACACATTTCTCCGCTCCTCACCAGACTTATGCCCATATAGATCACATTTTCATACCCACCCGTGCTATCCCTCTGGCTTTAAAAGCAGTTATCAGAGATACCCCCTTGTCTGACCATGCCATAGTTTTCTTCTCGCTGACTTCCCATCCCCCTACCCGAGGTCCTTCAGTCTGGAGGTTAAATGAGACTCGTTTGTCAAACCCGGCACACTGTGCCATGATTGCGGCGAACATTAAGGAATACTTCCTCCTAAAGGACACAAATAATATATCTCCTACCTCCCTCTGGGCAGCTCACAAGGCTGTGATCAGAGGTAAGCTTCTACAACTCTCCTCGAAACTCAAACGGGAACAACAAGCTGATATTGGAAAGCTGGAAAAATCCTCTCTCTCTATCCACAACATTCATAAAAGTAACCCTACTAGAGACACGTTGGCGCAATTAGATGCTGCCCGCATAGCCTTGAACCTAGCACTTACCACTGCGGCTGAAAAGCACCTTAGATAGATGAAAGCTAGGTTCTACTCAGAACGGGAAAGAATAGGCACACGCCTGGCTTCTAAGTTATTGCCTAAACCACGGACCCTAGTGTTCCCCAAAATTAAATTAGGCTCCGGTGCCCTGTCTCAAAACCCGCTCTCCGTGATGGAGGCCTTCCGCTCCTTTTACAACAAACTTTATACCAATGGGGACTCCCCCCCAACGTCCAGCGATCAGGAATTTTTAGACAACCTTCCGCTCCCCAGGATATCTGCCCAACATCGGGCGGCGATGGAGGCCCCCGTTACGGAGGACGAAATCCTTGCTGTTATCAAACACCTTAAATTCGGCTCTGCCCCGGGATCGGATGGTTTCCCGGCCCTTTATTACAAGACCTTTTCAGACTCCCTTGCCCCATACCTTGTTAGATTTTTTAACGCCTTGCGATCAGGTACCCCCCTACCTGGGGAAACTCAATTCTGCACTGCTAACTGTCATCCCCAAAACTAACAAAGATACTAGTGATGTCTCCAATTACCGTCCCATCTCCCTGATAAATAATGATGTCAAAATCCTCACAAAGCTTTTAACCAATAGAATGTCCTCCTTTATAGCGTCGTACGTTTACAAAGACCAGTCAGGTTTCATTCCAGGAAGACAGGGAACCGACCAGATCCGTAGAGCCGTTGACATTATCTCTCTGCTGAGCTCAGCCTGGGACGGAGCGCCCCCCCTGGACGGAGCGCCCCCCTCGCAGAGGATTCCTCCTCTTGCTGGACCTCCAGAAAACTTTTGATACGGTTTCTTGGCCATATATCTTTGAGGTGCTTGAGAGATAGCGATCGAATCTCTGGCAATAGCGATCCGACACAACCCAGACATACAAGGCATCGTCAGTGGAGGCCTGGACCATAAATGCGCCCTGTTTGCCGACGACTTGCTACTATTCATCACCAACCCACTAGTTTCTGTCCCCAATCTCCTTAAAACCCTACAGGTGTTTGGAAGACTCTCGGGACTCTCGGTCAATATGAATAAATCTTGCGCCCTAAATGTTTCACCCCCCCCCCCCGCGGAACTCTCTACAGTGCAGTAGCTGGAACACCGGTTCTATCTCCTATCTAGGTACGCATCTAACCCCCTCCATTGACTCCCTTTACAACGCCAACTATCCCCCTCTCATTAAAAAGCTCAAGGCAGACTTATCCACCTGGTCCTCTCACACCCTGTCATGGCTTGGTAGAGTCAATGCCATCAAAATGACGTTCCTACCATACATAGATTTTCTAAAACGATCATGTTTTCTAAAACAGGACATAGATTTTCTAAAACGATCCTGTTTCGCTCTCGACTCAAAGAGGGCCTCGCTCTTCCCAACCTTAAATGGTATTACTAATCTGCCGAGTTAGCTCAGTTCTCCACGATATACAGAAGAGGGGGCAAACCTGATTGGGTACATTTAGAAAGACAAGCGGTTCCACGTCATACACTTCACTTCCTAGACTGGTGCCCTCCAAATGACAGACCCCCCCATCCTCGCCCCTACCCTATCCCACTCCATTCGTCTTAACGACCAGCTTCTCAGCTTAGACCCCTTACACACATCTTAAATAACCCCCAATTTCCCCCAGGACAAAATATCAAAGCTTTCCACTGGTGGCTAAACAAGGGCCTATTTCGCATCGGACATTTTTTTAACTCTATGGGGCCCCTCTCTTTCTCACACTGTGTTAACTAGGGATGATCGAACTTTTGAAATGTTTGGTTCAACCAGAACACCCGAATTTCCCGAAAGTTTGGTTCGGATTCCAGAACCCCATTGAAATCAATGGGACCCGCACTTCTGGAATTAAAAAACACCATTTTGAAGCCCTAAAACCCAACAAATGCCCCTGAAAAGTGCCTAGGGTTCTGGGTCATGCCCCAGGAACTATGGATCAGGCAAAAAAAGTTCTTAAAAATTGTCGTTTTTGATAGAGAGCCAATTATTGAAAAAATTATTGAAAAAAAAAATGAAATTTCTTTCGATTTAGTGCCTGGGGGGCCTAAAAAGTATACCTGGTACAGGTAAGTTTCAGCTCTGTAGCATGTTCAGAACCAGAAAAAAACAGATTATTTTTCTTAGAATTTCAGTAGCGCAGAGATGGTGTTACCCTCCTTTCACACCTGGGCGGTTTTGTTTCAGACGTTATTCAGGCGTTTTTTGAAGGCGTTTGGAGGCAGGCATGACATCTGAACTTCTGTATTCTGTATTACTTCTGTCTTTATATATATATATATATATATATATATATATATATATATATATATATACCCCCCTAACCCAGAATCTGCATAGTGGGGTCCCCCTGACATGGCAGAGTTCGGTCACCCTGGCATGGTGTAAGATTCTGGTACCTTTGGTACCCTTATTTACCATTTTCCTTTCAACATTGCGTCCCACCTTTCTAGTTAGGTGGAACGCATACACCTTTAAGACGGATGACGTCATCGCTGAGCGCCGCTGAGCGGCTATTTCAATCGCCGGTGTTCTCTCTCACGTTGTTCGTTCAATGTGTGCCTACATGCTTACAAGCCTTGTCTTGCTGTCGGAACCTCCAGCTATTTGCCTTTACCTGGAACAGACCGGAACCTCGCTACTGATCCCGTATCTCGCTACCGGATCACTCCCTCACTACTGGACCCCTCTACTTACTAAACCTTACTAGTGATAAGTACCCCACAGGGGAATCCTCCATAACTAACTTACACTATCATCTTCTGCACATTAAGGACTGTTACTATCTATGCATACTAATTCTACCATCTGCACTGTTACATAGATTGCTAGCTCTTGAGTCTACTACCATCTATCCTTGCACTGGGTTAGTCTATCCTGTATATGTCATCTGCTGTCCTTACCACCTGTTACCATACATGATTACTAACCTATCTGCATTCTACCTATTACCATCTACTACTCTCCTGAACATTACTATCAAGTGCTTACCATTACTGTCACTGCTCACACCTGTCCCTTCAGCACATCACCTCCATACTATCATATACATCCTATCACTCCAGGAACATCTTATTGAGTGTGTGTATATCTGTATGCTGAAGCAGACAGGCCCACAGTGATGAGTCTGGAGAGTTGGATCTGGTATTCCAACACATCTCTACATGACTACTGAGTGGAGATTCTGCAGCTGCAAATCCAGCTTACAATAAAAACGCAGGAGCGTTACACATGGCAGGGTCAGGTCACCCTAAACTACACTACGGTCACCCTGACATGGCAGAGTCAGGTCACCCTAAACTAAACTACGGTCACCCTGACATGGCAGAGTCAGGTCACCCTAAACTACACTACGGTCACCCTGACATGGCAGAGTCAGGTCACCCTAAACTACACTACGGTCACCCTGACATGACAGAGTTTGGTCACCCTGACATGGCAGAGTCAGTTCACCCTAAACTACACTACGGTCACCCTGACATGGCAGAGTCAGGTCACCCTAAACTACACTACGGTCACCCTGACATGGCAGAGTTAGGTCACCTAAACTACACTACGGTCACCCTGACATGGCAGAGTCAGGTCACCCTAAACTACACTATGGTCACCCTGACACTTAAAACTCTCCCTTCAAAAACTAGATTATTGAATCTAACTATAGTGGTATATAGTACCCTAACTACAATGCATATCCCTTTCCTCACACTAAAAGAACAGCTCCATACAGCAGAAGATAATTGCAAAATGACACTGGAGCTTTACAAGCAGCAGGAGAAACACAAATGCTTCCACTCTCTTCCACAGCCTCTGTATTACAGTGCTAGAGGTTTGGCGGGGCTATGTTATATACTGGGGGGCGTATTCACTCCTCATTGGCCTCTGGACCCCGTAGTCACTCCAATAACATTCCTAGCAGACTCCTGCCCCCTCAAATGGCTTTTACTGACATTTCTGGGCAAATCACAGGCTTTTAAAGCCCAGTTCCTGCCCCATTGCATTTTGGGCGGTTCTGGTGACCGAATTCCAAACTTTTACCGCAAAAAGTTCGGAATTCAGCCGAATTTCGAACACCCAATGTTTGGGTCGAACCGATGGTCAAACTTCCTCAAAATGCCCCTCACTGAGAGGTATCACCACTCTCAGATCTCACATTTTCTACACTCTATATGGGATGACAAGCCAGAACCTCCACAACTCACTTCTTATGAACGCTGGTGCTCGGAAGCCAAAGACCCAAGAGGGGGGATTTCCCTCATCTACTCGTCACTATACAACAGCGATGTTAAACCTGCCTATGCGCTGGCCTGGGAGAAGGACCTGGAAATGGAGTGGGACCTGGATGACTGGGGCTCCCGCCTTCAACGCTCCTTTACAGGTACAGTATATTGAATTGAATGTCTCTTTTATCAACGCCAATGTTACATTGACATCAAGAAGGAAGGTCGGGACTGAGAGACATAGACAATCTATCAGAGTAACAAAGGCATTTATTGATGTCAGCAATTGTACACATAGTCATAAATCAATAAGATAAAAACTCAAAAGTATTGCATAAAATGATAGGGATTGCTCAGATCCAGTGTTAGTAAAAATTCATTTGCAGATGTTAGAGTGGTTAGATGAAATCACCACGGATAAAACCATGTTGCAACGATGTAAAATTAATATATTGTGATCGAAACTTCAAAACTCCGACGCGTTTCGTGGACTTATAATGCCACTTCTTCAGGAAGATTGTTGGTTTCATATCTAAAAATATATATATATATATATAAATATGTATGAGGCAGCAATAGCTATATATTAGATAAAACTGAGCAAAAGAGAGAAAAAAAAAAAAAAAAGGGGGGGAAAGGTGACTCTCCCAGTTTGTCAAAAACTTACGTTGCGATTGATAAGCCTGCTCACACAAGAGGTAGAGACATGGGGCCAGAGGTCTCCCACGGGAACTGAGGGAACACAAGGCAGCGGGCAAAGGCAAGGGCACCGCACATCGGGAGATATGGGCTGAGCTAAATAAAGTAAAATGGTGCATGTGAGCAGCAAAGAAAAAATGTATATAGTGATAAGAAATAATGATGTTGCACAGTATACAAACTCGTGCAGTTGTATAAAATATATTATGTGATATATACATAGTGCTGCTTATCAAGTTAGGAAATATACTAATAGAACAGTGGTACCCCAAGGGAATAGGGATGGAGACGCATGGCTATTCCCACCACGCGACTCATTTAAAGTCCCACAACCTCCCCTCCCTTACTTAGCCAATGTTACATTGCTCACCAGATGGTATCTGGTCCCTACCCGCATTGCAGCTGTGTTTCAAATGCATCCCCACTGTGCTTTAGGGGCTGCGGTTCATCTGGTGATTACCTGCACACTTGGTGGTCCTGCCCCAAGCTTAGGTTATACTGGAATAAAATATTCCAGATCATTCGTAAAAGTCCTTGACCACCCCATTACTCAATCTCCAAAAATTGCACTTCTTAATGTCAAAGTCCCTAAAATTTCTAAACCTGCTCAGAAACTTTTACACTTTATGCTGTTGGGAGCCAAACTCACTATAGCCAGAGCGTGGAAATCACCCAGAGTTTCCATCAGGGAGACCAAACTTAAAATCTCCTGGATCATGTCACAGGAAAAAACCTCTAGCATTATCAATGATAACGTGGTTAACTTTGAGACCGTCTGAGAGCCCTGGGCTAAATACATGCAGGTTTCCATTTGATCTGGACGCCAGACCCCCTTTTCCTTCCCTCTTTGCTCTCTTTATCGTAGCTGGCCTCTTCCACCATCTGGGCTCTCCCCCCTTCTACCCCTTCTCCATCTTTTCTCCCCCTACTCTTCTTCACCGCCCTCACGCTTATGGGGGCTGTCTCCGGAGGGGGAAGTTACTGGACCCATATGTTTTGCCACCCACCGGGGGCATGGTGTCCTCTTTTCCTTCCCCTCCTGGAGGTAGCCCCTGCCTTACCTTACTGGTTATAGCTTGCTATTTTTTTGGGGGTATTGCCACCACCTACATTGGGAACTAGTCATATGTTTGCTGTTTCTGCTCCCCTAGCTTTCAGGATGTTGGTCTTTAGCCTGACCTCATCGTTCACAGTACCTTCTGTTTATAATCATGCCCTTTTTCAAGTGTCAGTACTTCTCATTTCCCTATGCACAGTATATTTGACCATGTTCAGTTTGGTTGTTCTACCATGTTTTCTGTATTTTATACTTGAATTTTTCTCAATAAAAATTAATGAAAGTAAAAAGTGAAGGGGCCTATTTTCAAAATTAAAAAACAATGCATAATAAACTTCTATTTTAGTTACAGTACAGAGCAAATCAGGCCCTCAGACTCACCCACTCAGCTTCCTACTGCTCTAGCCACTGGGAATTTTACCAAAAACCCCTACATAGATGGTACCTAACACCCTACTGTCTTTTGAAAATCTACCCAGGACAACCTTCTACTGCTGGAGGTCATGTGGAAGTACTGGCACAATTGCACACATCTTATGGTTCTGCAGATCTCTAAGCTCCTTCTGGAGACAAGTATTTTCTCCGATCTCTGCAATTTCCCAAACCCCCACTACATCTAATCTGGCATTAGCCTTACTGTACCTAGGCAAAGAGAAATTTCCACCTAGCTCACGAGTTGTGGTAATACATCTATTACGTGCAGCAAAACTAACCTTCACCAAACTCTAGGAAACATCAGAATCCCCTTCCATTTGCGCTTCAATTGCAGACCTGAACTATCAATGTGAAATGGAGAGACTAGTGGCAAGGAAACATCGAAGTATGAAAAAGTTTATTTCCAACTGGTCTTCTTGGTTAACTCATCCAAAATGTACTGTGATACTTTAACCGGTTGCCGACCACATGCCGTGTATTCACTGCGGCAGTGTGGCTCCCCAGCAAACCGATGTAGGGCTACGTCGCTCGCAGGGCTCGGGGGCACACGGGAGCGCGCCCTCTGTCCCCGTGATGGTCTGATATGGTACAGAACCGATTAGTCATTAGGTCCAGGCCAATGATTTTTGGCCTGGTTCTGGTGATCAGTTCTGACCAATGGCAGACCGACCTGTGTCTGTGTTTTGTAAACACAGATACAGGAAAAGCTGCTCTCTCCCCTCGTGCAGTCCTTTTTGGTTCCAGCTTGAGAGGAGAGAGCAGCAAACTGTGAGTACACCAAGCACTACATATATGCACACTAGAAAGTCCCATTTAACCCCCTGATCACCCCCAGTTAACCCCTTCCCTTCCTGCCACAGTGCACACTATATATACTATACAGCAGCCCTCAAAAATTCATCTCGCCTGCTCGCATTTTGCGAGTGAATTGATGAGCTGGGCGAGTAAGAACAGGGCTGTACTGTAGGGGGAATATGCAGCTGTGTGTGTGTTTCATAGCCCAGTGAGCAGTTTCCCCCCCCCCCCCTCCAGGAATGGGAGAGGCTGAATCTGCTCTGCTTTCTCCCGCCCCTCTCTCTCTCTCTCCCTGTGCCCGCCCACACACTACTGAGTATAAGATGACCAGACTTTCTCCTCCCTACCCTCTCACCCCCCTCTCTGTCCCTGTCATCTTCCTCTCTGTCCCTCTGTCACATGCTATATGTGGGGAGGCATCTATTTCTGGGGAGTCTAAAATCCATTCTCTCTCTCTGTGTCACCCACCCTCTCTCTCTGTGTCACCCACCCTCTCTCTCTCTCTCTGTGTCACCCACCCTCTCTCTCTCTCTCTCTGTCACCCACCCTCTCTCTCTCTCTCTCTCTCTCTCTCTCTGTGTCACCCACCCTCTCTCTCTCTCTGTCACCCACCCTCTCTCTCTCTGTGTCTCCCACCCTCTCTCTCTCTCTCTCTGTCACCCATCCTCTCTCTCTCTCTGTCACCCACCCTCTCTCTCTCTCTCTGTGTGTCACCCACCCTCTCTCTCTGTGTCACCCACCCTCTCTCTCTATGTGTCACCCACCCTCTCTCTCTCTCTGTGTCACCCACCCTCTCTCTCTGTGTCACCCACCCTCTCTCTCTCTCTCTCTCTGTGTCACCCACCCCCTCTCTCTCTCTCTCTCTCTCTCACCCACCCTCTCTCTCTCTCTCTCTCTCTCTGTGTCACCCACCCTCTCTCTCTCTCTCTGTCACCCACCCTCTCTCTCTCTCTCTGTCACCCACCCTCTCTCTCTCTCTCTCTCTCTCTCTGTGTCACCCACCCTCTCTCTCTCTCTCTGTGTCACCCACCCACCCTCTCTCTCTCTCTCTCTCTCTCTCTCTCTGTGTCACCCACACTCTCTCTCTCTCTCTCTCTCTCTCTGTCACCCACCCTCTCTCTCTCTCTCTCTGTCACCCACCCTCTCTCTCTCTCTCTGTCACCCACCCTCTCTCTCTCTCTGTGTCACCCACCCTCTCTCTCTCTCTCTCTCTCTCTCTGTGTCACCCACCCTCTCTCTCTCTCTGTGTCACCCACACTCTCTCTCTCTCTCTGTGTCACCCACCCTCTCTCTCTCTGTCACCCACCCTCTCTCTCTCTCTCTGTGTCACCCACCCTCTCTCTCTCTCTCTCTGTGTCACCCACCCTCTCTCTCTCTCTCTCTCTCTCTGTGTCACCCACCCTCTCTCTGTGTCACCCACCCCCTCTCTCTCTCTCTCTCTCTGTGTCACCCACCCTCTCTCTCTCTCTCTCTCTCTGTCACCCACCCTCTCTCTCTCTCTCTCTGTGTCACCCACCCTCTCTCTCTCTCTGTCACCCACCCTCTCTCCCTCTCTCTGTGTCAGCCCTCTCTCTCTGTGTCAACCCCCCCCCCCTCTCTCTGTCAAACTCCCTCTCTCTCTGTTGAACCCTCTCTCGGTTGTTGTTGTTAATATTTAATTTTGTAACTTAATTCTGAATAAAACATTTAACAGTGTAATTTTAGGAGATATTTTACGAGGGCGTGTTTAGGGGCGGTGTAGGGTTTGGGTGGGGCAACAAGTGGCGAGTAACTTTAAGGCCTGGCTAGTAGCTCAGGACTTAAAATTTTGAGCCCTGTTATACAGTATATAGCAGGTTTGCTGATTTCTGTAATTGTGTACCTTGTGACTTCATTTAGCGTTAGCGACCATTAGTTTCTGTCCCAAATAGGTTTAGGGTACCCGCCATCCCCCCCAATAAAGATTTAACCCCCTGATCACCCCCAGTTAACCCCTTTATTGCCCTGTCACAGTGTCACTTTTATAGTGTACAGATCTTTTTTCTGATCACTATATTAGTGTCACAGGTGACATTAGTTAGCATTAAAGCGGAGTTCCACCCGAAATTTATACTTACCTCCATCTTCTCGCTCCCGGTCACCTGAAAAACAAATGGATAATAGCAATTTTTTTTTTTTTTCACTTACCTTTTAGAGAAAATATACTCACCTTACTTCCTTCTTCCTCCCCTCGGCGGCCACGGCGATTCGTCACTTCCTGGCTTTTGCAATGATTCCTGGGAGCTGAACGTCATCGCTCCCAGGAATCATTGCGCCTGCACCGGCCCCGACGTCAGTTCCGGGGCGCGCGCGTCATTCCCTTCTAAACAGCTTCTGGGCATGCCCAGAAGCTGTGGAGGGATGACGCGCGCGACCCGGAAGTGACGTCGGGGCCGGTGCAGTGCATCGTGGGACCGAAGAAGGAGGAAGAGGACCGAAGAGGACGCGGAAGAGGATCGTGCTGGCTTCAAGCTGCCCACACCTGAGATGGCAGCGCTGGAGAAGACAATTTCAAGGTAAGTATTTCTCCTGAAAGGTAAGTGCAACCCGGGACAGATCAGAGGCTAGCCATTGTGGAATGTGCTAGCCCTGACTGTCCCGGGGGTATTTTTGTAAAAAAATGTATAACCAGGGTGGAACTCCGCTTTAACGCTAGTTAGCGTCTATCTAGGACAGCGCAGATCCCCGTCGCATATTTAGAAATATAATTGAACCCCCTGATCACCCCCCAGTTAACCCCTTCACCCCCTGTCACACTGCACACTATATACAGTATATAGCGGTTTTGCTGATTTCTGTAATAGTGTGCCTTGTGACTTCATTTAGCATTAGCGGCCGTTAGTTTCTGTCCCAAATAGTTTTAGGGTACCCACCACCCTCCCCCAATAAGGATTTAACCCTCTGATCACCCCTGTTAACCCCTTCATTGCCATGTCACAGTGTCACTTTTATAGTGTGCAGATCTTTTTTCTGATCACTATATTAGTGTCACAGGTGACATTAGTTAGCGTTAATGCTAGTTAGCATCAGTCTAGGACAGCATCAGATTCCCACCACATATTTAGAAATATGATTTAACCCTTTGATTGCCAGTAACACACACACACATACACACACTAAACACCTCCATTACTAGTATAGTATTTGAACGGACCAATATCTTTGATCTGATCAGAACTATACTAGTGTCCCCAATAGTTTAGGGTTCCCAAAATGCAGCATTAGCAGGATTGGCCACGACACCTGCCAGCACCTGCATTTAGCCCCTCCGCCCAGCCCAGCCCACACCACCCCACCCAGGCAATCGCAGTATTTAATAGATTACTGTCACTTCCAAAAACACATCACAAAAAAACACAGCGTTAGCATAGTCAGGCCTGATTTCTGCTAGCACTAGCAGTTTTTTTTGTAGCGGTTCAAACAGTCCTCGACAACCAGGTGCTTTTTTACCTGTGAGTCACACTAGGTACCTATAAATTTATTGGCCAAAATGTCCAAACGGAGGTACACTAGTGAAGAGGCCTACAGGATACTGACCATGTCAGATGAGAGCGATGGGGAAGTCTCACTGGCAGAATCAGGGTCAGTATACGAACCTGTAGACAGCAGCGGCTCCCTGACAGATAGCTCTGACAAGGGAGTGGTCCCTGCAAAGGTCAGGCATACCTGAACCTGTTCTGGAGTTGCTGAGGTGTAGAAATTGCAGGGTGCTCGTATGCAGCAGAGTATTGGTAGTAGTGCCGCTCAACCTTCTGGTGAACTTGCAAGCACCAGTGGCCTGGTACACCCTGGTCGTAGACAAACCAGCACTGCAATATCACTTGGTGACGTGGCGAGTCCCATAAGTGCAGTTCAAGCTGGTGCGGTGGATAGCACAAGCAGTGGCCCGCAGCCACTGAGAATTTTAAGACAGGCCCGTAGAGCCCATAGTGCCCTCCCTGATGCGCTGGCAAATCCTGATTGGCAGCCCACAGATTCTGCAGCGCCTGTACTTCCCCCATTCACTGGCCAACCCAGAATTCAGTTGGAAACAGCCAATTTTACTTCCCTTTTTTTTTTATAAGCTGTTTTTCAAGGAAGATCTTTACAGATCTATTGTGGACCAAAGCAATTTATATGATGGTCAATTTATCGCCGCAAACCCAAATTTGACCCTTGCCAGACAATTTGGCTGGAAACCTATAACGGTTTCCGAGTTTAAGACCTTTCTAGGCCTATCCCTTAACATGGGCATAACTAAAAGGAGAGAGTTGCGGTCATATTGGTCCACTAACCCAATTCACCATGTGCGCGTGCTCTCTGCTTGTATGGCCAGGGCGAGATACGAGCAAATATTTAGGTTCATGCACTTCAGTGACAATGAACTCTGTCATCCTTGGGGAGACCCTGGATGTGACCGGCTCCACAAAATTCGCCCCCCCCGTAAACCATTTCAATCAGCGATTTGCAGCCTTGTTTATCCCCCAACAAGTTGTCTGCATTGACGAGTCCCTGATTAAGTTTTCTGGCTGCCTTGCTTTCAAGCAATTTATCCCCAGCAAGTGTGCCATATACGGGGTCAAGCTGTATAAGCTCTGTGACAGGGCCACAGGGTATACATGTAGTTCGGTAAAAATAGCACTGTGGAGCCCCCCAACTGCCCAGACTACATAGGGAGCAGCGGCAAGATAGTTTGGGACTCTGTGTCATCCTTATTCAGAAATGGGTACCATTTGTACGTGGACAACTTTTAGTCACCTGCTTGAATTTTAAATTGGCATATGTGGAACCATGCGACCTAATCGCCGGGGCTTCCCCCAACGGCTTGTAGATACCCGACTTAGTCAGGGGGAGAGAGCCTGCTTGAAAACAGACAAATTGCTTGCAGTGAAGTGGAGAGACTCACGGAATGTTTTCGTTCGGTCATCCATTCACACAGACACAGCAGTCCAAATTTCTACGGCAACTGGCGTTTTCGAGAAGCCCCTCTGTGCCCACGAATACAACCTTAATATGGTAGGGGTGAACCTCAACGACCAGATAATGTCGCCGTACTTAATTGCCCATAAGGCCAGACACTGGTACAAAAAAGTGTCTGTTTATTTATTTAAATTGGCTTTGCTGAACGCTTTTGTGCTATACAAAATGTCAGGACAAAGTGGATCCTTCCTACAATTTCAGGAAGAGATCATCAGAGCCTACCTGTATCCAGGAGGTACTCCGACCCAACTTCCCTTACAAGATGCAGTGAGCTGGCTGCATGAGAGGCATTTTTTGTATGCCATTCCGAGTACCCCTACCCAAACACACCCCAAAGTAGATGTCATGTCTGTAGGAAGCACGGATTTAGGCGTGAAACCCGTTATTATTGTCCCTTCTGTCCTGGCGAACCTGGTCTCTGCATCAGGGAATGTTTCCATCGCTACCATACACTAGTGGAGTATTAGCATAGGGTACAGCACAGCACAGTCTAGGGCACACTTACACAGGGTCTTGAAAGATGTTAAATTAGCGATCGTCATTTTGAGAGGTTCTAAGTTGGAACATTTTAAAGTTGAAAAAAAAAGTGTAAAAAAAAAAGTTAAAAAAAATAAATAAAAAAAAACATAAAATAAAAAAGCCAAATATAGTTGTCGTTTGAGATAATTTTCTGTTCCTACTCTGCTCTTCTACTTCTACTTTTACTCTTTCTACTTTTACTGTACTTTATTATTTCTGTTTTTCATTGGTAACCATTTTTTACTTTTCAGGTACCAATGTAATGTTTTATTTTTACTGTTTTATTGTTAACCAGTTTACCTTGAAGGTACGCCCATCAGCTGCCACACTGATTTATATATATTCTGACACAAACAGCGTTTGCGCTCAGCATATATGGAAATTCAGTGGCGGCTGGTGCTCAAAATTTTTGGGGGGGCACAAAAAGAAAAATGTAATAGGTATTGCTTTGCGCCAAAAAACGCAGTAAAAAATTGCATGACTTTGAAGTCATGGTACAGGCATGGCACAGGTGATGGTACAGGCATGGCACAGGTGATGGTACAGGCGATGGTATAGGCAGGGCACAGATATGGTATAGGCATGGCACAGATAGGGTATAGGCATGGCACAGATATGGTATAGGCATGGCACAGGTCATGGTACAGGAGATGGTATATGCCCCCTTTCAATGCAGAGACCAGCGTACATGCCCCCTTTCAATGCAGAGACCAGCGTACATGCCCCCTTTCAATGCAGAGACCAGCGTGCGTGCCCCCTTTAATGCAGAGATTAGCGTGCGTGCCCCCTTCAATGCAATGAACACTGTGCTGTGCCCCCTTCAATGCAAAGAACACTGTGCTATGCCCCCTTCAATGCAATAAACACTGTTCTGTGCCCCCTTCAATGCAATAAACACTGTGCTGTGCCCCCTTCAATGCAATGAACACTGTGCTGTGCCCCCACAATGCAGAGTTCAGTGTGCATGCCCCCTTCAATGCAACTGTGCTGTGCCCCCTTCAATGCAATGAACAGTGTGCTGTGACCCCTTCAATGCAATAAACACTGTGCTGTGACCCCTTCAATGCAATAAACACTGTGCTGGGCCCAACAATGCAGAGTTCAGCGTGCGAGCCCCTTTCAATGCAGAGCGCCACAGCATTGTCCCCAATCACTGCAGAGCACCACAGCATTGTCCCCAATCACTGCAGAGCGCCACAGCATTGTCCCCAATGATTGCAGAGCGCCACAGCATTGTCCCCAATCACTGCAGAGCACCACAGCATTGTCCCCAATCACTGCAGAGCGCCACAGCATTGTCCCCAATGATTGCAGAGTGCCCATAGCATTGTACCCCAATGATTGCAGAGTGCCACAGCATTGTACCTCAATGATTTCAGAGTGCCACAGCATTGTACCCCAATGATTGCAGAGTGCCACAGCATTGTACTCCAATGATTGCAGAGTGCCACAGCATTGTACCCCAATGATTGCAGAGTGCCCATAGCATTGTACCCCAATGATTGCAGAGTGCCCACAGCATTGTACTCCAATGATTGCAGAGTGCCACAGCATTGTACCCCAATGATTGCAGAGTGCCCACAGCATTGTACCCCAATGATTGCAGAGTGCCCACAGCATTGTACCCCAATGATTGCAGAGTGCCACAGCATTGTACCCCAATGATTGCAGAGTGCCCACAGCATTGTACCCCAATGATTGCAGAGTGCCCACAGCATTGTACCCCAATGATTGCAGAGTGCCACAGCATTGTACTCCAATGATTGCAGAGTGCCCACAGTATTGTACCCCAATGATTGCAGAGTGCCCACAGCATTGTACCCCAATGATTGCAGAGTGCCCACAGCATTGTCCCCAATGATTGCAGAGTGCCCACAGCATTGTACCCCAATGATTGCAGAGTGCCCACAGCATGGCGGCGGTTCCCCATCCGGGGGAGGACACGAGGTGTGCGAACAGAAGCTCATTATGGGCATTCAAACCATCTAACTTTAGGAGTTGTGCTTATTACAATAGGCTCCTTGGTATATATCCACCGATATTAAACATAAAGTGACTACCCTCACATTTATGTGAATGCCTATCCACCAGTATATGAGCTGTCTGTAAATGCACAGTAGTCCTCCTCGTTAAGTATCAAGGAATTTGAGACATATGTCTCGTTATACAATGTACAAATAAATGAAATGATATGCTCCAGATTAAGCTTTTCATAGCAAAGCGAAACATGTTGAGCAAAATGCAAAAAATTGTATGGTGAAAACCAATCACGATTTCAGTTGACCCTGTTGACTGGCACCTTGATTTTCCGGGTATCCGTCGGCAGGAACCTCCTGAAGCGAAGTATACTGTTTCTGATTATTGTTGAATTGCAATTTCTCTGTACACCTAATTGTATACCGTGTCATGAATTAATGTATTTTACAACATAGACCACATGTACAGTAGGTCTCACTTTCAACATAAATCTATCTGCCTGTAATTTCTTTTAATTGATATCCTCAATAAAAAAAGTGATTTTATATAATCAGTGTGCCCGAAATCCTTGTTTCCCAATCCTTCCATTTTTAATGATTTATTTAAGGATAGGGGCACCACTAAGTAGCACATTATATGGGCCCAGATAGCTGCTGTCTGGAGGCACATTTTTTTCAATAATTCTCCCAGAAAATAGTCGCATGGTGGTACAAAACCCCAGTTATATTGGTAAAATTTATCCCGACATGTTCTCCCCTATGCTGGAGAAACTGCGGACAGGTGGCTAACATCCACCATGTGTTCTGGGCCTGCGTTGGCATCTCAAGTTTTTGAAAAAAGATTTTCCAAATAATGGCAGAGATCACTGGCATACTTGAGAAACCCGACCCCGCTCTTGCAATCCTACATATAGGGATTCAGGACTACCCGAAAGAGTACCGAGCTATAATAACCCACCTTTTACTTGCGGCCAAGCTCATTATAGCACGACACATGGAAAGGCGAACCAGCCCCTAGTCACAGCGAAGAACTGACCCAAGTGAATCTTAATTACAAGTATGAGCGTTTACTGATGGCTAGGGCGGTTACATCTACGAAATTCTTCGACACTCAATGGTCAGCGTGGATTTCATGGTATCCTAGCCAACAGACCTAATGTCAGCTGTAACATTTGCAATTTACCCTTGATGTGATGTATATGCTCTACTTCTGAAGTGAAGCTTCTGTATATCCTAATGATTACTTCTTTACCCAATATACAGTTTTGAGTTAGCAACTGTCAAAAGCTCTACTGTTTGTATGTTCTTGTTATGTTTGCAAAACTTTAATATACACTATTTGGAAAAAAAAAATGTACGTAGTTTGTTGCCGCTGCACGGGTGTGTGCAATTTTAAAGCATGTCTTGTTTGGTATCTATGTACTCGGCATTTTCGCAAAAATTGCGTTTGGAAAATCTGTGCGCAAATACTGTGTGACAAAAAAATTGCAACATCCACCATTTTGTTCTGTAGGGTCTCTGCTTTAAAAAATATATAATGTTTGGGGGTTCAAAGTAATTTTCTAGTAAAAAAAAAATATTTTTTCATGTAAACAAAAAGTCACAGAAAAGGCTTGGTCTTCAAGTGGTTAGAAGAGTGGGTGATGTGTGACTAAGATTGAGCATAAAATGCCAGGACAGTTCAAACACCCCCAAATTACACCTTTTTGGAAAGTAGACACCCAAAGCTCTCTCTTTGCTGAGAGGTATGTTGAGTCCATGGAATATTTTATATTTTGCCCTATGTTTCGGGAAAATTACAGGTTTTTTTTTTTTTTACACAAACTTGTCACTAAATGATATAATGCTCACACAAGCCATGGGTATATGTGAAATGGCACCCATAAATTCATTCTGTTGCTTCACCTGAGTACAGGGATACCACATGTGTGAGACTTTTTGGGAGTCTAGCTGTGTACGGAACCCCAAAAACCAATCACCCCCTTCACGTTTTCTAATGGCGTAAATTGATTATTTTATTTCCTCACTACCTGTCACAGTTTCGGAGGTCCTGAAATTTCAAGATAGCACAACCACCCCCCCCCCCCCAAATGACCCTATTTTGCAGAGTAGACAATCCAAGCTATTTGCTGAGAGGCATGGTGAGTCCTTGGAATACTTTATATTTTGCCACAAGTTTCTGGAAAATCATGATTATTTTTTTTACACAAATATGTCACTAAATTATATATTGCTCACACCTGCCATGGGTATGTGAAACGACACCCCTAAATACATTCTGATGCTTCTGAGTATGGGGATACCCCATGTGGGAGACTTTTTGGCAGTCTAGCTGCATACAGGACCCTGAAAACCAATCACCACCTTCAGGCTTTCTAAGGGGCGTAAATTGTTGAATTCACTATCTTCACATTTCAGGGCCTCCGAAACTGTGATAAGTAGTGAGAAAGTGCAATGAGCAATTTACACCCTTTGAAATTCTGAAGGTGGTGATTGGTTTTCAGGGTCCCAGAAACAGCTAGGCTCCCAAAAAGTCTCACACATGTGGTATCTCTGTACTCAGAAGCAGCAGAATGTATTTTGGTGTGTCATTTCACATATACCCATGTCATGTGTGAGCAATTTGTATTTTAGTGACAACTTTGTGTTAAAAAAATTTAAATAAAAGTGATTTTCCTAAAACTTGTGGCAAAATATAAAATATCCCATGAACTCACCATGCCTCTCAGCAAATAGCTTGGGGTGTCTCCTTTCCAAAATGGGGTCATTGGGGGGGGGGGGGGTGTGCTATCTTGACATTTCAGGACCTCCGAAACCGTGATAGGTAGTGAGAAAGTGCAAGGAGCAATTTACGTCCTTTGAAATTCTGAAGGTGGTGATTGGTTTTCGGGGTCCCGTACACAGCTAGGCTCCCAAAAGGTCTCACAAATGTAGTATCCCTGTACTCAGTAGAAGCAGAAGAATGTATTTTGCTGTGAAATTACACATATACCCATGGCATGTGTGAGCACTATATCATTTCAATGACAACTTTGTATTAAAAAAAAAACATTTTTTTTTTAGTCCTTTTTTAAACACCTGTGACAAAAAAAGTAAATATTCAATGGGCTCAACATGCCTCTCAGGAAATTCCTTAGTATGTCTACTTTCCAAAAAAGGGTAATTTGCGGGTTTTGTACTGCCCTGCCATTTTAGCACTTCAAGAAATGAGATAGGCAGTCAGAAAGTAAAAGCTGCGTAAATTCTAGTATATACACCATAGTTTGTAGACGCTATAACTTTTGCATAAACCAATAAAAATACGCTTATTGAGATTTTTTTTGTCAAAGGCATGTAACTAAATACATTTTGGCCTAAATATATGACAAAAATTGAGTATATTGGAAATATGTAGAAAATTTCATTTTTTCTCAAAATTTTCGCTATGTTTATTTATTAATATCGCAAAAAATAAAAAGCGCAGAGGTGATCAAATACCACCAAAAGAAATCTCTATTTGTGGGAAAAGAGGACGTACATTTTGTTTGGGTACAGTATTGTATGACTGCACAATTGTCAGTTAAAGTCACGCAGTGCCAAATTGAAAAAAGTGGCCTGGTCTTTAAGGGGGAAAATCCTTCGGTCTTAAAGTGGTTAATGTATATATTCTTCTCCTTTGTCCACAATGAACTGATGATCCAATTTGTTTCTCTCTTTGCTGGTGCTCCCTCCCCTCTTCTCCATCTATCTTCTCCATCCCTACCTCAATCCCCCTCCCCTTCCACAATCCTTTCCTATTCCCCTCAACCCCCCCCCCCCCCCCCTTTTCTGGAGCTCAAAATATTGGTTGTTACAGCCTCAATGTATTGAATCATACCTAGTTAGTTTATCTAATCATAGATCTGTATGTGGTATTTTCTGTTTACAATGCTCCAGTCTAAACATCTAACTTTCTGTACAAATATGCACCACGTTCTTTATGTGAAAACTTTCATAAAGAAATATTATACATTAGAGTACAGAGCACTGCAGCCAAAAGCATTTAAAATACAAAAGTAAAAAGTATTTACTACACAGCACAGCATGTAATGTGCATATATAATATACACCACATCATACCGAGTGTAACAGTCATGACTACAATCTAGGGGCCATAAATATTTAATACTCCCTCCCTACACAAGAACTCCAAAGCTCACCTTTGCGTTGTCATCCACACTCCCCTTTGCATTGCCATCCACAGCTCCCCTTTAAATCACCGTCCACAGCTTGCCTTTGCATCGTCGTCCACAGCTCACCTTTGCATCACCTTTCACAGCTCACCTTAGCAACCCTGTCCACAGCTCTCCGTTGCAGCTCTGTCCACAGCTCACCTTTGCATCCCTGTCCACAGCTCCCCTTTGCATCGCTGTCCCCAACTCACTTTGCATTGCCATTCACAGCTCACCTTTGCACCCCTGTCCACAGCTCACCTTTGTTTCACCATCTATAGCTCACCTTTGTGTCCCTGTCCATATCTCATCTCTACCCACCTCTACCTCTCACTTCTACACTCCCTGTCCACAGTTCACCCTCATCCACAGCCCTCACCTTTGCACTCCAGCTCCATCCAGAGCTCTTACCTTTGCACTCCAGCTCTATCCATAGCTCTTACCTTTGCACTCCATCTACATACACAGCTCTTACCTTTGCACCCCAACTCAATCCCCAGCTTCTATCTTTGCACCCCATCTCCATCCATTGCTCTTACCATTGCACCCCATCTCCATCCACAGCTCTTAACTTTGCACCCCAGCTCCATCCACAGCTTTTACCTTGGCACCTAGTGACACCCCCAATTCTCTTCACTCAGCCCCCACCAATCTACATTTCCCACCTTTCCCCTCCTTCCCTCCTGTCCACAGCCTTACCGCTTGCTGTGCTCAGTGCCCGGCTATCCACAATTCTCATCTCTGGCTCATTTTTTCTCCTTACAGCAACCAACACACAGCTCTATTGGGCAGCCACAAGTGCAGACTTTTTTTTTTTTTTTTAACACTCAGCACAACACACTCGCTGTATTGCCTCTCTTATACAGTGACAGCCTGTAAGTAAGCAAGGCCAGCAGGTAGGCACCCAGAGCACCAGCTGATAGATGCGGGGGAACTCTGCAGAGTTATCCCCACAACAGGATGGTCAAGTGCAAATAGCAAGGGCAACCTAGGGGGGCACCACTGAAATCTGGGGGGGGGGGTTGCAGCCCACCCCAGCACCCCCCTAGATCCAGCTCTGTTATCACCACCAGGACCCCAAACCTTCTCATCCTCCTCCTCCACCTCCTGCTGCTTTTGCAACAAAGGAATGAAGGGAGTAGACAAAGGCATCCTTTACTTCCTGCTCCTGTGCCTCCAGTTCCTGGTCTATTACAAAACACTGTGTGTACTCTGTTAGGAACACCATAGGGATTGTGTAACAGCTAACTATTCAGGTCTCCTCTTGAAAGTCTTACAATATTGTATGTGTCTTGAATCAGGAGTTCCTGAAACAGTGACAAGACCCCCAACTGCCCAGAGTCTGTCCTTGTCCTGTACTCATACAGATACTTGTTGATGGCCTGATGCTACTGGTGCAGCTGCTGCAGCATGGCCGATGTCAAATTCAAGTGCATAGGTTAATCACATATCAGAGGGTTTGCAACTTGTGTTGCAACTTGTGTTGCAATTGCATTTTGAGCAAGGTAAACACTTGCTGGGCATGACCTCTTAAACTAGCCATATAATCTTTACTCATGCTGAAGGACATCCTCAAAACCAGAGCACCTAATCAGGAAGCACTGTGCCCTTAGGGGCAGCACATGTGTGAAACAAGGTATGTGGTGTCATTGTCACACAGAACTTGGACTGGCACGAACTGGCCTGGCATTATCACTCCACCTGCCCCTAAAGAGCTGCTCAAATCTGTGGTCCTGTGTAGCACTCGTCCTCCAGTTATACCAGCTGCAAAACAGTGTGGCAGACCTTTTCCCTGGCTGTTATATAGGCTTATATCATTAGGGAATAACAGTGAAATCCCTGCCCAAATATGGCCATTGGGGGTGCTGCCATTTGGCTAGTGGCACTGTCAGTATCAATCATGTGTGCCAGATTGTTGTTTTCTTTTTTTTTTCCCAAGTAAATCAGCGAGCTGCAGGCATCATGATTGACAATAGATTTACAAGGAGGGACTTGCCAAATATTTGGGTATCTTTATTTCTGGGTTAAATTTTCTTTTTTCTATGTACCCCTTATTCATTCACATGGGTAGCTTTATCTGGGCCTCCCTTTTTATCAAAGCTGGCTTCCAAATTTTGGTAAGCAAGCAACTCACGGACCCCCACAAGCCCCAGGGTTCCCTCCTGGAAAGGTACCTCCCCTTTGATGGCATGTGGAATCATATGGTTCAGAAGGGGGATGCATGTTCGAATTTCCCCTTCCCTGGTCATTTGGGCTGCATACTTGGATTTAGGTTCTGGTATTGATTTCCTGGGGGACCTTATGCATTTTTATCTAATTTTTTAGGTACCCCTTTAAAATCAATACATGAATTGGGTCTGGCATGTACTTTGGGGGTACTCTATGCAAATGTTTTTCATTCTTGCTGTAGAACAGGCTACAGCAAAAGTGTCATTCACAAAAAAAAAAAAAAAAACAGTTGCCAGATAAATAAAGACCCTACACAGACAGGATAAGAGCACCCCCAAACAAATTTTTTTTAAGAAACTGGAAACTGATGGAATTAATGTTTCACGTTAAGCATAAAAAATCACTGCTCCTGTTTAAATGGAATTTAAAAAAAAAATGCATCGGTACATGTTCCCCAGGGCAATACCCATTACTCCATGCTGTTTTTTTACACCCCTCTGCCTATTAGCCTAGAAAACAGGCATTTTTAATTTAACTTATTAATTTGATTTCACTTGCTTTCGGGTTCGGCACCCACATTTCTTTGAAAATTGGTGAGCAACACTCAAACCAAACCCAGAGCAGTTTAACTCATCTCTAATGTGGAACCAGTTGATGGCAGATATGTTACCTCCTACATGCTAGTTAGGAGCAAGCAGGGCCTTCTGAGCCAAAAACATGGCAGCTGAGTAGTTTGCACTGTGGTGTAGAACAGGCTATAACATTGGCAAATAGGGAACCAACTCCATTAGTTGGAATTGGAGCAGCTAAAAAGTCAGCAATTTTGCCAAGTTGTCATAGAGAGAATACAGGTGGGTATGGGAAGCTTTTGTTGAGGTTCAAGCTTACACTTAGCTCTACTTAGTGTTAGACTTCTCTCCCTATCTTTTGAGGTGGCAGATTTTGCATGGGATGCAGACATTTACTTTTGTGGTAGGGTGGAAAGCGAGGAATGAGGAGTGTAGGCAGGACCAGGACAAGGGGCAGAAAGAAGAGGCAGCCATCTTGAGCTCTTCAGCAAGAGGGGGGTGCACAATTAGCCGCAAGATCGCTTTTATAGGTGGCGATAGGGGGGTCTGCCTTCCCGGGCTCTCCTGTCCCACCTGTCACTTCCCATCTTAGTCATCCCTTGTGATAGCAATAAAGTTGATTAAAAAAAAAATAATTTAAAGAGACAGTGTAAAAATAAGAAATAATTAAATAACATAAATAATATAATTTAAAAAATTAAAGCGTCCCCATTCCTCTACGTTTGAACGCAAAGGTGAATGGATACGTTGGTCTTGCACCCATACGTAAATAGCAATCACTCCATACATATGATGTATCACTGTGAATGTCAGTACAAGAGCAATAATTCGAGCACCAGACCTACTGTGTGAATCTAAAGTGGTAACCTGTAAAGGCTTTTAAAGTGTCACCTATGGACAATTTAATGTACTGTAGTTTGTTGCCGTTCCACAGGCATGTGCAATTGTGAAACATGACATGTTTAGTATCTATTTACTCAGTGCAACATCATCTTTTATATTTTATAAAAAAAAAAAAAAAAAATGGGTGTTATATTGTCTTTGTGTGATCTAAAATTCAGAAACCACTGCGCAAATACCGTGTGACATAAAAACTTGCACTCCCACCATTTTATTCTGTAGGACCTCTGCTTTAAAAAAATGTATAATGTTTGGGGGTTCTCAGTAATTTTCTAACAAAAAAATGTAGATTTGTACAAATATGTGAGAAATGTCATAACGTGGTTAAATATATTTTATGTTTAGAAATGAAGATTTCATTATAACTTGTGACCTTGATGAAAATGCAAAAATGGTTTGGAAAAAAAAACATACATATAAAAGCATTACATAGGGAAGAATTAATAATTTAAAATGTAACAGATGTTTTGTTTGACAGGATGCAGGAGACCCTAACAACTCCTTAGTGGAACACAGCACAAAACTTGGAATGCAGAGCGCAGTGACATCATTGGTAAGGTGAAAATTACCAAAGGCTACATAGAGCAACTAATAGAAGGGTTGACTATCACCACACCCCTCTGAGGAAATCCCAAATTAAAAGATAGCACATCATATTTTGTGGGATAAATATGAACAGACAAGTGGTTGGCATCTTTTTTGTGACTACAGAACATTAAGTCCAAGGGGTCAAATCTGGAGGTCTATCATTACACTTTAATGCAGCTGCACTTATACAGCCTATGGACTTTTTATCACTAGTGAACCCATTTGTTTATGATCGCATTTATGGTTGTTGCATCTTGGAGGAATATGCATATCATATAAATCAAACAAAATAGCATCTTGGAGGAATATGCATATCATATAAATCAAACAAAATAGCAGCGCTCAGATAATAGTCCAGGATTCTCCAGTGAAGCAGAACATATATTGTGAAGAGGGGAAGATGGATCCACCACCAGGAAAGAGACACACACTGACTCTTACCAAATCCAGATGACTGCTGGGGTTAGCAGCAGTCTCTCACGCTCGTGTAATCACACGGTCATTTAATCTAGGATCCTTGGATTCATGGAAAAGGACTCCACCAATGTATGTATAGAGACATAAAAATGATCATTGCGCAAGCATCGCTCTGAGAGCCTCAGTTATATGTGTTTCCTCCAGACAAACAGGAACCATCAGATGTTTGTTGTTTTACAGGTTGATATGCAATAAATATTAGGTTGGTCATCCTTGAACTGATATCTTCCCAAAAACAACAAGCTTGGAGACATCTGATGCTTTTTGCACGACCAAAATGAGCAAAAATCCATCCTGCACCATACCTTTTTATGCCTTCAAGAGGATGCATGGTCAATAGTGATACCTTTTGATGTCATTCTTTGCCTACAATTTGTGTCCTTTTTTGAAAAACCTTTCAATAAAACTCCTTGCTGCAGTGCTTCTACCTTGCTTCTTTTCACTTGTGTGGTGTGGCTGTGATCTCCTATCTCCATAGTAGGAGAATTTCGGAATTGTGCAGACCTACAAGGAGGGCAGGGGTAAAGACTGGGTGGAAGATGATGTAGAGGACGATGAGTTTCTCGACCCCACATGGAATCAACATTATGCAGGTGACCTGTGTGGTTCGGAGGAAGAGGCGGTGGTCGCACAGAGCCACCAGCACAGCAGAAGAGGGAGCAGGGTGAAAAAGCGGAGCAGGCTTCCCCTAGACAGTACGCCTGCTACTGCCCAACGCAGCAAGGGACCGAGCACACCAAAGCCAGCTCCAAGGAATTCCCCAGCATGGCAGTTCTTCAGACAATGTGCTGATGACAAGACATGAGTGGTTTGCACGCTGTGCAATCAGAGCCTGAAGCGAGGCATAAACGTTCTCAACCTGAGCACAACCTGCATGACCAGGCATCTAAGTGCAAAGCACGAGCTGCAGTGGAGTAGACACCTTCAAAACCAAGAAAGGTCTCTGGCTCCTCCTGTTTCCTCTTCTGCTGCAGTCTCGGCCTCTTCATTCACCTCTGTAGTGACAGTGGCACCTGCCACCCCGCAAACAGAGGATCTGCCAGCAACACCACCACCTGGGTCACCAACCATCTCCACAATGTCCCATGGAAGCGTTCAGCTCTCTACCTCCCAAACACTGCAGCGGAAGAGGAAGTACCCCCCTACCCACCCACGATCCCTGGCCCTAAATGCCAGCATTTCAAAATTTCTGGCCTTTGAAATGCTGTCATTCCATCTGGTGGAGACGCAGAGTTTTAAAAGCCTTATGGCGGTGGCTGTCCCACAGTACGTTGTGCCCAGCCGCTACTTTTCCAGATGAGCCATCCCTTCCCTGCACAACCAAGTGATCAGGAGTGCACTGCGCAACGCCATCTGTGGCAAGGTCCATCTAACTACGGATATGTGGACCAGTAAGCATGGTCAGGGACATTATACCTCCCCAACAGCACACTGGGTAAATGCAGTGGAAGCTGGGCCTGAGGCAGATAGCAGTTTGGCGCATGTCCTTCCACCACCGAGGATTGCAGGGCGCTTCAGTTTGCCTCCTGTTGTTAACTCCTCCTACTCTGCTTCCTCATCCTCTACCACCTTCTCATCCAGTCAGCGTAACACCTTCACCACCAACTTCAGCACAGCCAGGGGTAAACGACAGCAAGCAGTTTTAAAACTTGCCTGTTTGGGGGAAAAACCCCACACTGCGCAGGAGGTGTGGAGAGCCATGGAACAACAGACCGATGAGTGGTTGGTGCCAGTGAGCCTCAAGCTTGGCCTTGTGGTGTGCGATAATGGGCGAAATCTCATAGCAGCTCTGGGCCTAGCCGGTTTGACGCACATCCCTTGCCTGGTGCATGTGCTGAATTTGGTGGTGTAGAGGTTCCTTAAAAATTACCCTGATATGTCAGAGCTGCTGCAGAAAGTGCAGGCCGTCTGTGCGCACTTTCGGCATTCTCACCCTGCTGCTGCTCACCTGTCAGCGCTGCAGCGTAACTTCGGCCTTCCCGCTCACCGCCTCATATGTGACGTGCCCACAAAGTGGAACTCCACCTTGCACATGCTGGCCAGACTGTGCGAGCAGCAGCAGGCGATAGTGAAGTTTCAGCTGCAGCACACACATGTGAGTCACTTTGCCGAACAGCACCACTTCACCACCAATAACTGGACGTCCATGCGAGACATGTGTGCCTTGTTGCGCTGTTTCGAGTACTCCACCAACATGGCCAGTGCCGATGACGCCTTTCTCAGCATTACTATCCCATTTCTATGCCTCCTTGAAAAAACGATTCGGCCGATGATGGAAGAGGATGTGGCACAGGAGGAGGAGGAGGAGATAGAGGGTTAATTTCCAACACTTTCAGCGCAGTCATTCACAAGTGGCTCCGAGGGTGGTTTCCTGCACCCACAAACGCCAAGTACACCATTGTCCAGCAAGGGCACATTTATGGAGGATGACGAGGTGGAGGATGAGGAGGAGGAGAAAAAGTAGGAGGAACCATGTTCACAGCAGGGTGGCACCCAGACTATCTCATGGCCATCACTGGTGCATAGCTAGGGGGATACAGAGGACTCAGACGATACACCTCCCACAGAGGACAGCTTTTCGTTGCCTCTGGGCAGCCTGGCACACATGAGCGATTACATGCTGCAGTGTGTCCGCAACGACCGCAGAGTTTCCCACATTATAACTTGTGCTGATTACTGGGTGGCCACGCTGCTGGATTCCCATTACAAGGACAATGTACCATCCTTAATTCCCTCACTGGAGCGTGATCGTAAGATGCGCGAGTACAAGCGCACGCTGGTAGACACGCTGCTGGTGGCATTCCCACCTGACAGTGGGGGCACAGTGGAAGCACAAGGCGAAGGCAGAGGAGGAGGAAGAGGTAGCCAACACAGCCGGGACACCGCCAGCACCTCAGAAGGCAGGGTTAGCATGGCCGAAATGTGGAAAAGCTTTGTCAACATGCCACAACAACCAGCACCACCAGCTGATATGAAATGTCTTAGCAGGAGGCAGCATTTCACCAACATGGTGGAGCAGTATTTGTGCACATACCTAGACGTACTGAATGACGGGCCTGCTCCCTTCAACTTTTGGGTCTCCAAATTGGGCACATGGCATGAGCTTGCCCTTTACGCCTTGGAGGTGCTGGCTTGCCTTGCAGCCAGTGTATTATCTGAACGTGTATTTAGCACGGCAGGGGGCGTTATCACGGAGCCAATGTGGACAAGCTCACGTTCACTAAAAGGAACAAGGCATGGATCACACAGGACTTGTCCATACCTTGTGCAGAATAGACATGTGTACCGGCCTTACCCAGCCATTGTTGTATTTTTGATCTTTCTCACTCTTTTGGGGTGTACCCTAATTTAAAAAAAAATAAAATTAAAAACAAAAACCAGTGTTGGCTACCTCGTCCTCCTCCACCACCGCTTCCACCTACACCGCCACAACCACCGCCATTCCAGGCCCCAAAAATTAGACCACATGGGTTTACCTGACAGCAAAGAAAGTAGTATTTGGTGGCTGGAGGTACATTAGGCATTCACAGGATAAAGAAGTAAGTGTCGGCCAGTATAGGCCCCAAAAATTAGCCCACTTTGGTTTACCTGACAGCTAAGAACATAGTATTTGGTGGCTGGAGGTACATTAGGCATTCACAGGATACAGAAGTAAGTGTCGGCCAGTATAGGCCCCAAAAATTAGCCCACATGGGTTTACCTGACAGCTAAAAACATAGTATTTGGTGGCTGGAGGTACATTAGGCATTCACAGGATACAGTAGTATTTGGTGGCTGGAGGTACATTAGGCATTCACAGGATACAGAAGTAAGTGTCAGCCAGTATGGGCCCCAAAAATTAGTCCATATGGGTTTACCTGACAGCAAAGAACGTATTATTTGATGGCTGGAGGTACATTAGGCATTCACAGGATACAGAAGTAAGTGTCGCCCATTCCAGGCCCGAAAAATTAGACCACATGGGTTTACCTGACAGCAAAGAACGTAGTATTTGGTGTCTGGAGGTACATTAGGCATTCACAGGACACAGTCGCAAGTGTCGGCCAGTATAGGCCCCAAAAATTAGCCCACGTGGGTTTACCTGACAGCAAAGAACGTAGTATTTGGTGTCTGGAGGTACATTAGGCATTCATAGGATACAGAAGTAAGTGTCGGCCAGTATAGGCCCCAAAAATTAGCCCACATGGGTTTACCTGATAGCTAAGAATGTAGTATTTTGTGGCTGGAGGTACATTAGGCATTCACAGAAAAAATAATTGTCGGCCTTGAAAGGCCCCAAAAAACTTGGCATTCCATGGACATGAAATGCCTTTAATGCCGCTGTATTTAGCGAAGACAAGGACCAGGAATTGTTGTGGGTGGGTGGCGGTCTGGCGGATATTTGTGGCCTGTCATGAGGAATTTCAATGAAACATGGTCTACTGGTCACATGTGTTGAATTCGTCAGAGATTCATCCCTCATTCATTTTTATAAATGTGAGGTAGTCTACACTGTCATGAGCTAGGCGAGTGCGCTTATCGGTCACGCTCCCCCCTGCTGCGCTGAACATCCTTTCGGACAGGACACTGAACGGGGGGGCAAGCCAACAGTTCCATTGCAAATTGTGCAAGCTCTAGCCAGAGATCAAGCCTGCCCACCCAGTAGTCCAGGGGTTTCTCACTCCTCAGAATGTCCACATCGGCCGTTAACCCGATGTAGTCGGAAATCTGTTAGTCTAGGCATTCCCTGATGCTGGATCCGGAGTACAGCTGTCGATGGTTCGGCTGAAAGAAGGATCTCATATCTGAAGTGACCAAGACATCTTCAAACCGCCCTCTTCTTGCAGGCGCTGTTGGATTGCTACCCACAACTGTCTCTATGTGACTGCACACGCAAAAGCAGAATGCAGCATTTGCCAGCACACTCAAAAGCAGAATGCAGCATTTCCCGCAGCAAGGCCTGGAAGTGCTGCATTCTGACCGCCCTCTGTGATTGTGGTAACATTTCCACCATTTTTTGTTTGTACCGGGGGTCTAAGTACGTTGCCACCCAGTTCTGGTCCTTGGCCTTTATGCTTTTTATACGGGGGTCCCCCTTAAAACACTGGAGCATGAAGGCCCCCATTCGCACTAAACTGGAAGTGGTGTAGTGGCCTGCTTCCAGCTCATCATCCAAGATAATGTCGTCCTCGTTCTCCCCCCATCCACGGATAACAGCAGGGATCCCAGAAAGGTTTAAAGCATGTTCTTCATGCTCCTCCTCATCCCCCACCGACACCACCCTCCTCTGACTCCTCTTCAGACTCCTGTTGTTGACTTGTCTCAGATGGAGTAGCACCCACTGGGAATTCATCCAAGATTGTCACTTCCTCATCTTCCTGCTCCTGCTCATCGACGGCTCGATCAATGACACGACGCAATGCACGCTCCAGAAAGAAGGCCTAAGGTACGATGTCACTGAAGGCGCCCTGGCGGTGACTGACCAGTTTGGTGATCTCATCGAATGGCCGCAGAAATCTGCATGCTTTGCTCATGAGCAGCCACTGGCGAAGTGAAAAAATCCCAAGCTCCCCAGAACCTGTCCTGCCGCAGAGTTCGTACAGGTAGTCGTTAACTGCACGTTTCTGCCAGAGCAGCCTATCAAACATATGCAACGTTGAGTTCCATTGCGTCGGACAGTCACAAATAAGACGCCTGACGGGCAGGTTGTGTCGCCGCTGGATGTCAGCAAGGCGAACCATGGCTGTGTAAGATCTTCTGAAATGGCCCTAGATTTTCCTGACCTGGACCCCAGGGTATTAGGCAACGAATCCCTGCACGATCAAGTTCAGGACATGTGCCATGCATGGCAAGTGTGTTATTTTGCCCTGTTTCAGCGCGCTTAGCAGATTGGCACCGTTGTCGCACACCACTTTAGCAACTGTCAAATTGAGCGGTGTCAGCCACTGATCTGCCTGTGAACGCAAAGCTGAAAGGAGTGTGGGACCAGTGTGGCTTTTGACTTCCAGGCACAACAGATGCAGCTCAGCATGGCAATGTCTCACCTGGCATGTGGAATAGGTTCTGGGGATCTTGGGCGGCGCAGCAGAAGAGACGGTAGCAGCGGAAAAGGAGGAGTCAGCTGAGGAGGAGAGGGAGGAGGAGGAGGAGAAGAAGAGGCAGGCCTGCATGCAATCCATGGCGGTACAATCAAATCTACACGGGTGCCAAGAGTTACATGCTTGACAGCTGTCAGAAGGTTCACCCAGTAGGCAGTAAAAGTCATATACCTTCCCTGCCCGTGTTTGCTAGACCATGTGTCTGTGGTCAGATGTATCTTGGCCCCAACACTGTGTGCCAGAGATATATTCACTTGCCGCTGAACATGGCCATATAGCTCTGGAATGCCCTTCTGCGAGAAATATTTCCTGCCTGGGACCTTCCATTGTGGTGTTCCAATGGCCACAAATTTACGAAAGGCCTCTGAGTCCACCAGTTGATATGGCAGTAGTTGGCGGGCTATCAGTTTCGACAAGCCAGCAGTCAAACGTTGGGCAAGAGGGTTATCCGGCGTCATCATTTTTTTACGCTCCAACATTTGGGCCACAGAAGCCTGCCTTTTTCCAGAACAACGTGACGATGGCATGATGGAAGGTGGAGTGGAGGACAATTGTGAGGAGAGAGGTAAAGGAGAAGAGGCTGGACGGTGAGAACCTGGAGTGTGGCTTTGTGGGTTCTGACAGTGTTGCTCCCACTGGGCTGGGTGATGGGAGTTCAGGTGTCTTCTTAAGGTGGTTGTCCCTAGGTGAGTGTTGGGCTTACCGCGACTTATGCGTTGACTGCAAAGGCTGCAGATGGCAACACTGTTGTTAGCATTGGACACATTGAAAAAAGCCCACACTGCAGAGCCCTGTGCCGGCGTCCTGGAAGCGCCAGATGTGACTGTACATGGTTGATGGCTCGCTCTTGATACATTTGCAGTCTGCTTTGTACATCTTGTGCAATGCAAGTTCTGCCTGCCTCTCCTCCCTATCTGCTGGTCCGTCTCTCCCCCTGAACTCCCCTCCTCTTCCTCTCTTGTGGCCACCCACGTGTTGTCCATCATCCACGTCACCTTCCCCACCACTAACATTTGAGATCTCGGAGTAGGCAGCAACAGCGGGGACCAACCTCCTTGGGCTGATCTGGGTACTGTCGTCAGACTGCTGAGTGGCGGCTGTTGCTACCTCCTCTTCCTGATCCGATGCCAAGAATGGCTGCACATCGCAAATGTCTTGTGATGGATCAGAAAATAATTCCAGTGACTCAAGCGGAGGGTATGTGGTGGTGGTGTTTGTGGTGGTGTCTTTGGGGGTGCACACAGCAGAGAGTGCAGAGAGTGCAGATAGAGAGGATGAGGAGGGTGCAGAAGAGGAAGGCTGAGTGAGCCTCTCAACCAAGTCTGGTGTGTCCTTTGACATAATCGAATGCACCTTCTGAAACATCACACTTTGGCTCCGGCCTACTGCTCCTGCCCTACCCCTACCACCCCTGCGTAAGTGTCTGCCTCTTCCTCTGCCTGTCATGTTTTTAAATTACCCTGTGACAAAAGTCTCTAGAGAATCGCAGTATATCTGGAAAAAGGTATACAACACCACACTTTAATCTGTGTTTATTGGGGGGACACAGGTTTATCACACCAGTTCTACAAATAATTGGCCAGTAACTGTTGTTACTGTGTGTGGTACAGTTAACACAGCAAAAGAGGCCACATTTTTGCAGGACTAAAATACACTCTTAGAAAAGTATACTGTTAAATAACACCCCACTTCAATATGTGATATTGGGAGGCCACAGTTTTATCACACCAGTTCTACAAATAATTGGCCAGTAACTGTTGTCACTGTGTGTAGCACAGTTAACACAGCAAAAGAGGCCACATTTTTGCAGGACTAAAATACACTCTTAGAAAAGTATACTGTTAAATAACACCCCACTTCAATATGTGGTATTGGTGGGCCACTGGTCTATCACACCAGTTGTTAAAAAAATTGGCCAGTGAGTTTGGCACTGTGTGTATCAGAGTTAACCCAGCAAAAGAGGCAATATTGTTGCAGGACACAAATACACTTGTAAAAGTATACTCAGATAACACCCCACTTTAATATGTGGTATTCGGGGGCCACTGGTCTATCACACCAGTTATAATACATTAAAAGTGCTTTTGTCACTGTTTGTAGTATTGCTGCAGCAACACTCAGTCACCACACCAGTCACAATGCTGCACAGTGCACAATACATATCCACTATAATATGCTTTCTATATTACAAAGTATATTATACCATGGATTACACCCCTTTATAGTGCACTGCACACCTATACCAAATAAATAGCAGCCCTTGAAATGACTTTTGTGGACATTAACAGAGCAATTTGTGTCACTGCTGATCTCTGTCCCTGGAGCACACTGGATACCTGTCCCTAAACTGAAAAACCGCACACCTATACCAAATATATAGCAGCCCTTAACATGACTTTTGTGGACATTAACAGAGTGATTTGTGTCACTACCGATCCGTCCCTGATGAACACTGCATACCTGTCCCTAAACTGAAAAGAGACTGTAGTAGACCGATACCAAATACCAGCCTAAAAAAGGACTTTTGTGGATCTTAACAGAGCTATTTTTGTCTGGCAATCTGTCCCTAATGCGCACAGCCAACCTCTCCCTATGCTGACAAAAAGCAGAATGTGAAATGGCTGCCAGCTCTGGTCTATTTATAAGGTAGGGGGCATTTCCATTTGCTGAAATGTTTTAATTGGCTGTCCCGTTCCACCGGACGGCTGTGTCATGGGTCAAAGTTCTCCCCAATGTAAACTAATATGGCCGCTGCGAAAAACGCCATGTGTTCGCAAAATTGGCGGGTAGCGAATAATCAAACTTCGCTGCGAATCGGCCACCGAGCGAACCACAAGGCCATCCCTACTAGTAATGTGTTAATCTGTGAGTGGCACACACTGTTACATTTACACGACAGAGTGTGAAAAATGAATGAAAAAAATCTAGATTGAAAGGCTAAAAATGGGGAATCCTTAAACACTAGAAAAGAGGACCAAGAGCCTTAGTTATTGCATTTTGATACTTGATGTTTAAAGCATTCTGGGCTTTCTAATAGTTAAGTCCAGCAATTGATGCATGCTTGGGGGCACCATGTTTGCAACTCAAACAACCAAATTGGCCTGTCAGGAAGGCTCTGGCAGAGGATGAGTTAAACTCACAGCCTAATCCTGGCTCCACCCTTCTCATCAAGGAAGAGCACTATTTAAGCTGGATCAGCACACAGGTTCAGTGCTGCTTTGTCTTCAGCCTTGGATACCTGTTACCTGTTTACCTGCACTTGTTCCTAGTTCCAGACCCGGCTTGTCCTGACGATTCTCTGATCTCCACCTGCACCGACCTTGGCTTGTCCCGTGACCACTCTTCCTGTCTGCTCCTACTGGCTTATACGTTACCGATTTGGCTCCTGACCCGGCTTGTCTTACTACGCTTCTGTCATTCCCAGATCCATCCATCCTGCCTGGGAAGCTTCTCCTGTTATCCAGGAAACCTGCTTCCAGCACCTGCTGCCTGCACAACACCCTGCTCATCGGACTTCTCTGGCAACCCTCACCAGTAGCCATCGTCCGCTTCAAGCAAGACTCCAGGCGCTCGTGCTACTCTACACTCTGGTGTCCCCTGTTTGCACTATCAGGGGTCCCGAGTCGGAGGCGCAAGGGAGGCCTTCCTCACAGTGTCAGGCTCATCTCCAGGTACGTGATAGTACAAAGCAGCCAGATGTCTGAGCCTGACCGAGGAACCTCCCCTATGGACGAGTTATGTCATCACCTGGCGGCACTGACCCGATCAGTCAAAGACTTACAAGAAGGCTATAACCGACTTGAGGAACGGGTCCAGTTACTTACCCCGCCAGCCTCCTCTCCAAACGCCCAGGGGGGATCTCCTGCTACACCTACAGTCATGGTTTTGCCTCCAGAACCTCGTGTACCTACTCCGGAAAAGTTCTCTGGAGATCCCAGCAAGTTTAGGTCCTTCCATAATGCCTGCGAACTTTATTTTGCATTACAACCCCGGACTTTTTCACTCGAGGCCACTAAAGTAGGCTTCGTCATTTCCCTTCTACAAGGCGAACCCCAGTCCTGGGCCCACTGTTTACTTGAACAAAAGGATCCCTGCTTATCCAGTTTAAACTTGTTCTTTGGAGCTATGGCCCAGTTATATGAGGACCCCCAGAAAACCACTACTGCTGAGGCGGCCCTCTACACCCTTCAGCAAGGCCGCAGAGCAGCAGAGGACTATGTAACTGACTTTAGAAGGTGGAGTGCTGATATTAACTGGAATGATGCTGCCCTCCGCCACCAATTTTGTATGGGACTATCTGACTCTCTGAAAGACGAATTGGCCCGTGTAGGGGTGCCAGATACTCTGGAAGCCCTGATACACCTGGCAATCCAGATCGATAGACGCCTAAGAGAGCGTCGTGCAGAAAGATCATCTGGTCAATCCCGACCCGTATGGATGATGCCTCGAGTCTTCAGACCTTCTGGTCCGACATTCCCAGCATCCGCTCCTCCCACCACTGACTCTTCTGTACCAATGCAGCTTGGCGTAATCCGTCCTTCCCTCACCCCAGAAGAACGTCAACGCCGGCGTCTGAATAACTTGTGCCTGTACTGTGGAGAAGATGGACACTATGTGAGGTCTTGTCCAGCTAAAAGCCGTAAGTGTCTAACCCTTTCTTCTACCAACCAAGGGTTGAGCCTCCACAATTCATCTCACCTGACTGTGCTTATTTCATTACAGCTTCCAGAAGGGGCTATCCAGGCACCCGCCATTATTGATTCAGGAGCCTGTAGCTGTTTTATTGACCTGAAATTTGCGACTCAGCTAAAGGTTCCGCTAAGGCCCAGATCACAGGGACTGACTATCCATTTGGCTGACGGATCTCGTATCAGATCTGGACCTGTCACACAAGAGACTCTTCCCTTGCATGCTACCATATTGGGTAACCACAAAGAGTTACTACGCCTAGATGTTATCACCTCACCACTGTTCCCCATCATTCTGGGCATGCCTTGGCTGCAGGCACACAATCCCTGCATTCATTGGAAAACGGGAGAGATTAAATTCCAGTCCTCTTACTGTCAACAACTCTGCCTCTTCCAACCACAAGACCCCCTGTCTCCATTACTGTGTATGGACTCTGATACCGAATCATGCTCTTCTGTGCCTGCAATCTACCACGATTTCTTAGATGTCTTCAGCAAGAAGGGAGCAGAGACTCTTCCCCCTCACAGGCCAGGTGGGCTCTCTTTTTCTCCAGATTTTCCTTTCATGTCACTTACAGGCCGGGATCAAAGAACACAAAACCGGATGCATTATCCCGTATGTTTTCTGATGCTGAGAGATCTGCAGTTCCAGATACAATTCTGTCGTCAGGAAACTTCCTGTTACTGCAAGACGACTTACTGCTACAGCTCAAACAGGCCTCTAAGGATATTTCCCTACTTCCCGGAGTTTCCTTACAGGTTAAGGACGGACTTTTATGGCATAATAACAAAATATTTGTACCTGAGAGATTGCGGGTCCCTGTCTTGGGTCTCTGCCATGACCATTCCCTTGCAGGACATTTTGGAGTCCATAAGTCCTCTGAGCTACTTCAACGCACCTTTTGGTGGCCTGATCTACAGAAGGATTGTAAAAGGTACATTGAAACCTGTGTTACATGTATCCGGAACAAGACCCCCAGGTCTAAATCTTGGGGCTTGCTCAAACCCTTACCAGTCCCTGACAGAGCATGGAAAATGATTTCAATGGACTTTATCGTTTAACTCCCGCCATCTGAAGGCTACACTACCATCTTCGTGGTGGTAGACCGGCTATCCAAGATGGCGCATTTCTTACCAATGAAGGGCACTCCCTCGGCCATGGATACAGCCAAGTTGTTCATCAAAGAAATTGTGAGACTGCATGGAGTTCCTGCCAACATAGTATCCGACCGCGGAGTCCAGTTCACCTCCAGATATTGGAAATCCCTTTGTGAGAAATTGGATATTGAACTGTCCTTTTCTTCAGCATATCAACCACAGACCAACGGTCAAACGGAAAGGACCAATCAGACACTGGAACAGTATCTACGCTGTTTTTCGTCCTTTTCCCAGGATGATTGGGTGACGCTATTGCCACTAGCGGAGTTTGCATACAACAACTCTGAACATTCGGCTACCAAGCAGACTCCATTCTTTGCCAATTATGGTTACCATCCTTCTTTTCTGATCACCACAGTACCTGAATGTCCTGTCCCTGCTGTCCAGGACACAGTAAACTTTTTTGCATCCAACACTGAATTACTTCAGGAAACCATGGCTAAGGCTCAGGAAAATAATAAAAGATTCTTTGACAGGAAAAGAAGGGGAGAGCTGATATTGGAATCTGGTGATCAGGTATGGTTGGCCACAACCAATTTGAAGCTTACCTGTCCCTCAAGAAAACTTGGACCTAAATTTTTGGGTCCCTTTCCTATTAAAAGAAGAATCAATGACGTCTCTTATGAATTGGAACTACCAGCTTCCTTTAAAATCCACCCGGTTTTCCATGTTACCCTGCTAAAACCTGCCATCCCTGATCCTTTTCCGGAGCGAAATACAGGTCCCCCCGAGCCAGTAATTGTGGACAGTGAAGAGGAATTTGAGGGAGAAGCAATTGTGGGTTGCAGGAAAAGGAGGAATCAGGTACAGTACCTGATTAAATGGAAGGGGTATGGTCCTGAAGACAATTCCTGGGAACCTGAAGAAAACATCCATGCCAAAAGACTCATACAGGCTTTCAACCGGGCCCACCCAGCAAGAATGGCCCAGTTGGGCATCCGGAGGCTGCCCATTGGGGGGGGGGGCCATGTCAGGAAGGCTCTGGCAGAGGAATGAGTTAAACTCACAGCCTAATCCTGGCTCCACACTTCTCATCAAGGAAGAGCACTATTTAAGCTGGATCAGCACACAGGTTCAGTGCTGCTTTGTCTTCAGCCTTGGATACCTGTTACCTGTTTACCTGCACTTGTTCCTAGTTCCAGACCCGGCTTGTCCTGACGATTCTCTGATCTCCACCTGCACCGACCTTGGCTTGTCCCGTGACCACTCTTCCTGTCTGCTCCTACTGGCTTATACGTTACCGATTTGGCTCCTGACCCGGCTTGTCTTACTACGCTTCTGTCATTCCCAGATCCATCCATCCTGCCTGGGAAGCTCCTCCTGTTATCCAGGAAACCTGCTTCCAGCACCTGCTGCCTGCACAACACCCTGCTCATCGGACTTCTCTGGCAACCCTCGCCAGTAGCCATCATCCGCTTCAAGCAAGACTCCAGGCGCTCGTGCTACTCTACACTCTGGTGTCCCCTGTTTGCACTATCAGGGGTCCCGAGTCGGAGGTGCAAGGGAGGCCTTCCTCACAGTGTCAGGCTCATCTCCAGGTACGTGATATGGCCCTTCTGATTTAACTCCATTAGAATTGGGGGGGGGGTGTTCTTCCTTTGTATCGTTCTTTTGTGTGCGTAACCTGATGTTCCTTCTATTTGAGTCTATATCCCAACAAGGACTGTCATCTAAGGCTTCAAATAATTTCAGCCACTGCATACCGCCTGTTGGCAGCAGATGGTAAATATGAAATATTCATAGAAGAATTTCAGATGAACTTATTCAAAATGAAAGAGTTGCTTTCAATTACATTTTTACTGTTGCACACAATACAGAAAAAAAATATATAAAAAGGACAAACACAAAGTATACTGTATAGTAAAGAAAAAATAAATAACACCTTAAATTCACTTTACGAACTTTACAATGCATTTAGCACAGCTGAAACTATTGTTTCATTTATTTACAGAACCTGTTGTGAATTACCTGCTGCTTGCAGAGGGGGAAGAATGTCTTGAACCCTGTAACCTTTCACAGAGCAAGAAACAAGTAATTGCTTTGATAGCAAAACAGAAGGTTAGAATTTATAGCTCCTTTCCTCAACTTAATTTTAACAGCATTTGGAAACTCCAGCAATATCTTCTTAAAACAAAAATGTTAGATTGTAATTGTTTTTCTTAGGTTGTTTTTTCCCAGTTTGTATAAGATAAATGAAATATCAAGACTATATTAAATTCATAATGGTTTCTACTATTTTATCATACGGAATTTATATAGCGCCAACAGTTTACACAGCTCATGGAGCTTATCATCTAAAGGGAGTGGGAGGTGGTACAAAAGGTAATGATGATTCGCAATCTTCACTCTAAGTATGAGCATCAACAATCTCCTCTCCCTCTGTTCCACTAGGGAACCGCAGTGTTGTGAGGGTTCTGTGGACAGACCTCAAAGCCAAAGACAGACTGCCATAGTGTAGTAAGCAAATACCAATCACTTTATTACTAGTTAAAATAACACACTCAGATTAAAAGCTTGTTAAAATGCATCCAAAGAACTGGCAGATCCAGCTTGTATCAAATCAGTACTTGCCACTACTCCTTGTCCTTGTCTGTGATGTCACCTGGCTCCTCTCTACGCGTATCATCACCAAATCACGTGACCCCTGAAGAAGAATGCTAATCATCCCTTGATGGCTCCCACACCTGACCACCCTAGAATAGGCGATCAAGCATTCCTAGACCTAGATTGTAGGTCTATGAAACAGGTATGGGTCCACCCTTTATTTGCTGCAGGCAGGTGCACGGGAGAGTGAAGTGGATCTATAATACTGGGATTAAGCACCGAATCACCAGTAAATAAATCTGTGTTTGGTTTTGGGCCGTTTTGGTAGAAGGTAACACCATTGTCAGAAATTATCATCATTATTGCACTGTGTGGACTGTATTATTGGAACAGCATTTTTTCAGCTTCACTATGTACATCAGGACTACACTGGGAGTGTGGCTTCAGCTCCCAACAGGATTATTATTCACAATATTGGGAATAGTTTTGATTTAGTTGCATATATAATGTTCACTGTGCATCTATCACATTCATTGCACAGTTGCGTGTCTTGAATTTGATTTTTTTATTTCCAATTCCACTATAGCAGCACACCACTATTTTTGATATTGGATTTTTGTATATGTAAGGAACACACATTGGGTGAGTGCAGCAGCTAATTGTTTCTATCACATCACAGACAGTTGGCAGCACACTCGTTTTTATACGTAAGAAAACAAAACAAAAAGGTAATATCTGGGGGGGATGATCTGCTGGAGGTGTCTCTGGTACAGTTCCTAGGTAGAGGTGGGGTAGGCTTCCCTGAATAAATACATTTTCAGGGATCGCCTAAAGGTGGACAGAGTAGGGGCTGACTGGACATACTGGGGCAAGGAATTCCAGAGGATACAAGAGGCACTGGAGAAGTCCTGGAGGCAAGCATGGGAGGATGTAACAAGGGAGCTAGAGAGCAGGAGGTCTTGGGAGGAACAGAGAGGACGATTTGGGTGATATCTGCAGATAAGGCTGGTGATGTAGCTGGGGGCGATGTTGTGAATGGTGTTGAATGTTATGGCTAGTATTTTGTACTAGCACAAACACAGCAACAATGGCCGAAGTCGGTGGATCAGCGCTCACTGGTACATACACATAATGGTCAATGTATAGAAGCAGATGGACAAGAAACAAATAATAAGTGCATAAATAAAAATCTTGAAAACATGAACATGAATAAAAAAGATACATTTAAAAAACAAGGCTAGCAAATGTCCATGGCAAATGAGGGGGAAAAAATGTATATGTCTGTTCATGAAATAGTCAAGGGACAATATCCAAGAGAGGAGTGTGAGCAACCGGCAGCTCCTGTGTGACCCTCTTGAACAAATATGCAATAAAAGACAAAGGGCGCCAGGTCAGTAGAGTAAATTAAAAAAAGACCATCTTTAATAATGCACACTTACATAGAAAAAGACACAAGTCGATGTGGTGACAGGCAGATCATCTTGTAGCACGAAATCCCCAGATGATGTTGTGGACTGGAGGGTGACACAGAATCTTAGTGCCAACACAGGCAATGCTGCGTACAAGTGCCGGTAGCAGCAGCAGGAGATGGTAGGTACAGATGCCACTGTGTACTGCCGTGCCTGCCCCAGAGCTTGATGAAGGAGGTTGAACCTCGGAAATGACATTGTGGCCCACCCTCTCCATTGCTGTTGTCCTTTGTCCCTCGCCAGTATCCGTGGAGGAACTGGTAGTGGTGGGTGATGACACTTCCGGTTTCCAGCATTACGCTGCCGATGCCTCTGGGGGAGGCACTGGAGTATGCAGTGGCATCCATACTTACCATCTCCTGCTGCTGCTACCGGCACTTGTACACAGCATTGGCTGTGTTGGCACTATGGCTCTGTGTCACCCTCCTGTCCACAACATCATCTTGGGATTTCGTGCTACAAGATGATCTGTCTGTCACCACACGGCTTGTGTCTTTTTCTATGTAAGTGTGCATTATTAAAGATGTGATTTTATCATTTCCTCTATTGACCTGGCACCCTTTGACTTGTATTGCATAGTATTTTGTACGATGGTGTAGGGAAAGCCAGCGAAGGGATTGGCAGAGAGGAGCAGCAGTCATGGATCAGTTATTAAGGTGTATTAGTCTAGCAGCAGCATTCATAATAGACTGAAGGGGGATAGCCTGTGTAAAAATAGGCCAGTAAGGAGAGAGTTGCAGTAGTCAAGGTGGGTAATAACCAAAGAGTGAATAGGTTGTTTTGTGGTGTCATTAGTCAGGAAGGGGCGATTTCTGGAAATGTTGCAGAAGTTATGGCAGCTAGAAGTAGCAACTGTTTGGATGTGGGGGTTGTAGGAGAGGTCAGAGTCTAGGATTACATCCAGCGCCTTGGCGTATAAGGAGGGACCAATGGTTGTGCCATTGATCAAAATAGTAAAGTAATGGGGAGGGAGTATGAGGAGAAACATTGAGCTTGAAGAAGTGGTGTGACATCCATACTGATATGTCGCTCAGTAAAATTGTTATACGTGAGGAGATTGAGGGGTTAAGCTTAGGAGTCGAAAGATAGATCTAGGTGTAGTCAGCATAGAGATGGTATTGGAAGCCATGGGAGGTTATCAACTGGCTCAGGGAATAGGTATAGCGAGAGAATAGGAGGGGCCAAGGATGGAGCCTTGGGGTACCCCAACAGAAAGATAAAGAGGAGTGGAGGAGATGGTGTTGTACGTGACACTAAAAGTCCACTGAGAAATGTAGGAGGAGAACCAGAAAAGAGCAGAATCACGGAGGCCAAGGGAGGGGAGTTTGTTGAGGAGGAGTGGGTGGTCAACTGTGTCAAATTCAGCAGAAAGGTTCAAGAGTATGGAGTACTGGTCATCGGTTTTAGCAGTTAGTAGGTTGCTAGTGAGTTTTATTAGGGCAATTATTAGGGTAATTTCAGTGGAATGTTGTGGGCGAAAGCCAGACTGTAGGGGATTGAGAAGGTTGTTGTCAGGAGCACATACAGTTGTGAACAAGTTGTACAAGAAGCTTAGAAGCAAACAGGAGCAGGGAGATGGGTCTTAAGTTATTCAAACAGGTGGGTCCCAGTGAGGGTTTTTTAAGTATGGGGGTAACCAGTGCATGTTTGAGCAGGAAGAGAAAAGTGTTGGAGGAGAGGGAGAGTTTGAAAATGTGGGTTAGAGAGTTTAGGATAGAGCAGAAAGGTGGTGGCAGTAATTGTGAGAGGACAGGGTCTAGGGTACAGGGGGTGAGGTGAGCTTCCTCAGTGGTAACCGAGCTGAAGGAGGAAAGTATTGAGTGCGGTGCTGGGTCTGGTGTGTTGGTTTGGGGAGGAAGCTGGGCGCTGGATATCTCATCAGGATTGATTTTTTTTTTTTTTTTTTTTAAATACTTGCCAATCTCCTGGGCAGTAAGCAAGTTGGTGGTTGCAGGCAGTAGGGGGAGAAGTAAGGAATTAAGGGTAGAAAATAGTTGTCGAGGTTTGAATGGAAGGGTTTTGATGGGAGGGGTATAGTAGGTTTGTTTAGCAGTGTGGAGGCAGGAATTGAATTTGAGAAGGGCAGCTTTTTAGAGGGTGAATGTTACGGACCGTTTCAGCAGACAAGGGGTTAAAATCCGTTTAGGCGATATGCCCCTTTCTGAGAGACAGGCACAGTTACTTGCAGGACACCAAACTCCTGAACTGGATACAAAATAGCACTCCAACCTGGAACCTCACGAATAGCTGCTAGCAGACGAACAGGAAAAGCATACATCAGCTTACACTCCTAGCAATCAGTCTCCAACAGCATACAGTGAATCCCCCCAAGAACGAGACAAGGCTCCGTGTGAGGTTCAAGCAGTGGTCTGACTTAGAACTGTTTATTAAATCCACACAAACACATTATATACACTATCAGGTAATGTGAGTCTCATTGCATTAGCATATGCAGATAGATTTGTAAACAGGCACAAAATAACACTAAACTAATTATCTAGCCACCTGGCCAGAACAATGCAAGGTCATTAGCATGTAAGAATGGAACAGGAATACTTAGCACACCCGACAATAGGTGAATGCAAAGCCACCTCAGACCAAAAGCAACATTTTCATAACTTCTAAAATATGCATCACATTCAAATAAAACTTACATCTTCAGAAATGAATCAGCATACTTCAAATGCAAACATAACCAAAAATCATAGAAATCTCTCCAGGGGTTAAAAAGTTAGATGGAAGTCCTTTTCTGACCGACCGCAGGCACATTTTCATGCCCAAATACAGTATTAAAGGGGTAAAAGCCCCTAGGTCCATAGTCATATTGCAGGAGGCAAGCAACCAGGCTTCTCCAACGCCCAGTGGCGAGATTGGTCTCGTCACATTTCTCCCCTTTTCCAAACAGACTAACAGGGTATCTGACCTTCTGCCGGTCAGTGCCCTTGTTAGTCCAGCAGCCCACCCACAAAATAGAGACAGTAGTACAACCCACCCAAAATAACTGGTTGCTACACCTGGGTAGAAGAGAAATTTGTCCAGGTGCCTCACCTTGGCTGTGTGAGAGACTGGCAGACTGCCTTGGTGGGTTGCTGAGTGGGCAGAGACCAGCGGTACTCTGCCCTGGTGCCAGCGCTACCACAGAAGTAGCCTGGTTGGAGACGGGTTGTTGGAGGAGGAGACCGACTGTCTCCCCTTTGGCTAAACAGCCCTGTTGCTGGGGGTCAGGACCGACTGTCCCTACCCCCTGTGCTGTGAGTGCAGAGACCACGGTCCCATCTGCACTGTTGGGGGGCTTGCTGTCTCCCCCTGGTACGTTAAGCTGCTGCTGTGGGATGGAGACTGGGCTCCCAATTCCCAATAGCTCAATCTGCCGCTGGGGGACAGGACCAACTGTGTCTGCCCCCTGTAACTCAATCTGCCGCTGAGGGATGGAGACTGCGCTCCCAATTCCCTGGATATCACTCTGCCAATGGGGAGAGGGGGTAACTAGCTCCTCTCCCAAATATACTTCCAGCCCCAGGGGAGGGAGACCGACTGTCTCTGCTCCCAATACAGTGTCCTGTTGCTGGGGAAAAGAGACTGGGCTCTCTGTTTCCTGCAGGACACTCTGCTGCTGTGGGATGGAGACTGAGCTCCCAATTCCCAACAAATCAATCTGCTGCAGGGCGACAGGACTGACTGTCTCTGCCCCCTGTAACTCAGCCTGCCACTGGAGAATGGAGACTGGGCTCCCAATTCCCAATAAATCAGGCTGCCGCTGGGGAATGGAGACTGGGTTCTCCTCTTCCCTTAACTGTACCTGCCGCTGGAGTTCCTCCCAACGTGCCAGCTGGCCCTCTCTCTCTGCCCTGTCTAGCAGAGTCCCGAACACTAAGTTCTTCACGAACCGCTTGGATCTCTCCAGTGGATTGGGTCCGAAGAAGTTCAGCCGTAACCACACCATATGGTCATATTCTCTCAGAGAGTATCTGTACTCCACTGCTGGTTCCATCCTGTTGCTTTAAGGGTCGCTGTACTGAGACATGCGTTGCCCCCAACTTGTAAATCCACGGAATGGTGCCTCCTGTAGCTGTCCTTCTGGCTGTGAGAACGATCCCGCCGCTTGCCACCAAATGTTACGGACCGTTTCAGCAGACAAGGGGTTAAAATCCGTTTAGGCGATATGCCCCTTTCTGAGAGACAGGCACAGCTACTTGCAGGACACCAAGCTCCCGAACTGGATACAAAATAGCACTCCAACCTTGAACCTCACGAATAGCTGCTAGCAGACGAACAGGAAAAGCATACATCAGCTTACACTCCTAGCAATCAGTCTCCAACAGCATACAGTGAATCCCCCCAAGAACGAGACAAGGCTCCGTGTGAGGTTCAAGCAGTGGTCTGACTTAGAACTGTTTATTAAATCCACACAAACACATTATATACACTATCAGGTAAGGTGAGTCTCATTGCATTAGCATATGCAGATAGATTTGTAAACAGGCACAAAATAACACTAAACTAATTATCTAGCCACCTGGCCAGAACAATGCAAGGTCATTAGCATGTAAGAATGGAACAGGAATACTTAGCACACCCGACAATAGGTGAATGCAAAGCCACCTCAGGCCAAAAGCAAAATTTTCATAACTTCTAAAATATGCATCACATTCAAATAAAACTTACATCTTCAGAATCAGCATACTTCAAATGCAAACATAACCAAAAATCATAGAAATCCCTCCAGGGGTTAAAAAGTTAGACGGAAGTCCTTTTCTGACCGACCGCAGGCACATTTTCATGACTAAATACAGTCTTAAAGGGGTAAAAGCCCCTAGGTCCATAGTCATATTGCAGGAGGCAAGCAACCAGGCTTCTCCAACGCCCAGTGGCAAGATTGGTCTCGTCACAGTGAAGTCTTGCAGGAAATTACGTTTTTTTTGCCAGGCTCGCTGAAGAACAAGGCTGCATCTCTTGAGACTTCTGGAGTCGTCTGTTTGCCAGGGTTGCAGGAGGTGAGGCCTGGTTCTGCATGTAGAAAGAAAAGTGATTGTGTGTCCAGGGAGGATGACAGTATGTTGTTGTAGATGGAAGTGGTCAGGTCTGGGCAAGACAGGGGGTGTGATTTTATCATAAAGGTAGTCAGTAGCAGAAGGAAGAAGGAAAGGGTTGAGGTGGCAAAGGTTCCTGCGGGTAGACAGATAAGGTTGTGATCAGAGAGAGGAAAGGGGGTGTCAGAGAGGTTGCAGGGAATGCAGAGGTGGGAGAAAACAAGGTTGAGAGTGTTGTCATTGGAGCGAGTGGTGGTTTGTGTCCATTGCATTAGGTTTAAAGAGGAGGTTAAGTTGAGTAGTTGTGACGTGGCTGAGGTGTTAACATAAATCCATTCAATTACAATAAGAACCATTCCTATGGTCTATTTTGTAGTGCTGCAATCTTAATAGATTATATAAAAAATATTTCAGGGATATTTTAGTGAGAATGCAGGGGAACTCCAGCACCTTCAGCACTGAATGTATGTAATGGCAAGGGGTGGTGGGGTGTTCTGGGGGATCTATTGTTGCTGGCTACTTGGGGGTTATATTGTTCCTGGGGGTCTATTGTTGCTTGTGGGGATCTATTGTTCCTAGGGGGGGGGGTCTTATGTTGCTGGGAAGAATCTACAGTTAAAGGAGGGGTCTATCATTGCTGGCTGCTGTAGGGTCTATTGATGCTGGCTGCCAGGAGATCTATTATTACTAGGGGTGATTTTTTTTTTGCTGGGTGGATCTATTATTACTGAGTTGGTATTTGATTTTTGATGATGGGGATATCTATTGTTGTTGGCTGCAAGGGATCAGGGATGGTGTTTAGGGGTGAGTAGGGGGGGGCAGAGAAAAGGGGTGACAAAGAAGGGGGGGGGGTACCTGCACCTATTCGCTGAGAAGAAAACCCCTAGAATATCCTATACAGTAATAAAGCCTTATACAGTAGTAAAGTGCCTCCCTTATAAATATTATCCCATATGGTAATTTTAGATGCGCAGAGCATGCCTACCTGTGAGATTTCACACCAGCATACACACTGGTCTTTACCATGTATCCTGCCTCCAGCTCAAACACCCAACCTCTCAGGATCCATGGTAGCAATAAGTACCATTGCTATCAGAGAAGAGCACTCATTGGTGCATAAGCAATAAGTGAAAAGGGGATTTTGTGCAAGAGTACTACTACTGAAAGGAAACAGGAGGTGCCTCCTGCAAAGAAATCCTGAGAGAAGTAAGTCCAATCCTGAGGGTAAAAGCAGAGAGAGAGATGGAAAATGTTAACTAAAGGTGTAGCCTGAATGGAAGCAAAGAGCATCCAGTGCCTGATAGCAATGGGGAGTGCACTTCTGTAATAGAAATGGTATATAAAGGATCGTTCTGTGTACTGGAGGGGCCATCTCACCGCTCCTATGGATCTTGGGAGGTTGGGTGTTTGAGCTAGAGGCATGACTCATGGAAAAGTACAAAGACTCATTGGGAAGCACAGCTCCAGTGTAAAACCCACTCCTACAGTATTCAAGTGGTCACAGAATATAGCTGCCAGTTGTAGCTTTACTTATAGCAGCTGCTGTTTCTTTATAGAAAATAGGCCTACCAGCAGTTGGTTGCACCCAGGGCAATTTTTTATGATGTTATAATCTCTACTCAGGTAGCATAAGAGGTTGAGCAAAGATAGAACAAGAGTACCCGTGGTTAAGAGAGATACATGTGTTCACAGAAGTTGGCAGGGTCTAGTGCTTCAGTTGGAGAGTAATCAGAAGGACATGCAGAGAGGTCCATAAAGGCAGCAGACAGAGACATAGTCCATAAGCAGTCAAGAGATCAATCCAGACGCAGAGACATGGTCAATAACATGTAAAGAGGTCAATCCAGACAGCAGACAAAGACATGGTCAGTAAACAGACAAAGAAATCAAATTCAGGCAACTAGTAGAAGAAGTGATCCACAAGAGGAAGGGGTTGTCCTGGGCAGAACGCAGAAACGTGGACAAAAGAGAGGCAGGGTTTGTTGCACAGCAAGATTAAATACAGGTATTGGCAAAAAGTGAGTTACATGGGAAAACCTTTTACAAGCACCAATCACAGGAAGCACCAAGAGAATACATCCCAATATAAAGCAAGCAGGGAGGAGCAATCTGCAAACTATAGTAAAGTAGTAGAAAAAATTCAGTAATCTCCTTTTGTTGGTATATCTGCTTGGGGGCTGTGTTTCACTGCATAGTGAGGTTAATCCTATTCTAAGACGTATGTCAATTTACAAAAAACAATATACTCACATGAAAAAATATCCACACAGGGCTGAAGCTACATTGATTGGTTTTTGCATGAGCTCTTGAGATCATGGAAGTCATATGATAGCCTAATGATGGGGATAATATAGGGCAGAGGACCATGCCGGTGTGTAATCTCCAAAGTTTAAAAAGGTCTAGGTTTCTTTATCTCTGGAGTTTAAAAAAGGTCAGGCTTAATTTTCCAAAAGTCTTTGATAAGCAGATGAAAGACATCTAAACATCTGAATAGCTATTAATCATTTGGTCTAGCTGTTCTGGAAAGTTCAGTTAATCAGCATCTTTCTGGCAGAAAATATGCAGTTTGGGCCCCAAAAGCAAGAACATGATTCAGAATATTTAGCTGGTCAGAATGTTTGATAAGCAGTATTTGAAAGGTATTTTTTATTATTATTATTATTATTATTAGTATTATGTAGGATTTATATAGTGCCAACAGTTTGCACAGCGCTTTACAATATGAGGGAAGAGACAATACAGTTGCAATTCAATTCAATACAGGAGGAATTAAAAGGCCCAGCTTATTAGAGCTTACAATCTAGAAGGGAGGGTCAAGTGAAACAGAAGGCAATAATTGTGAGGGATGAGCTGATGGAGAAAATGGAAGTATGGTTGTTAGGTGTGGGTAGGATTGGCTTCTCTGAAGAGGAGGGTTTTCAGGGATCGTCTAAAAGCTAATAGAGTAGGAGATAATTGGACAGATTGGGGTGAGGAGGAAATTGGAGAGGCTCTGGAAAAGTCCTGGAGGCGAGCATGGGAGGAGGTCATGAGAGAGCAAGACAACAGGAGGTTTTGAGAGGAACAAAGAGAGTGATTAGGTTGGTATTTCGAGACTAGGCTAGTGATGTAGCTGGGGGCTAAATTGTGAATGGCTTTGTAAGATTTTTGTTAGTATTTTGAATTTAATTTGTTAGGTGAGCGGAAGCCAGTGGAGGGATTGACAAAGAGGAGTAGCGGACACTGAGCGATTGGTAAGGTGGATGAGTCTGGCAGCAGTATTCATGATGGATTGAAGGGGGGGGGGGGGAGCCTATGTAGAGGTAAGCCAATGAAGAGTGAATTGCAGTAGTCGAGGCGTAAAATTGGTTAGAAAGGGGCATATTTTGAAGATGTTGCGGAAATTGAGGCGGCAAGATTTGGACAGTGATTAGATGTGGGCTTGAGGATGGTTCAGAGTCCAGGACTACACCTAGGACCTTGGCATGTGGGAATGGGCTGATTGTTGTGCCATTGACTTTGACCGAGAGATCAGGGGAAGAGACACGTGGTGGAGGAAAAATGATAAGTTCGGTTTTGGATAGATTGAGTTTGAGTAAGTGGTGTGACATCCAGACTGATAAATCTGCTAGTAAATTAGTGATACGTGAGGAGACTGAGGGAGTGAGTTGAGGGGTGGATAACTAGATTTGGGTATCGTCAGCATAGAGCTGACCCAGAAAGGAGGTGTAGATTGAAAATAAGAGAGGTCCAAGAACAGAACCTTGGGGGGCCCCAACAGAGAAAGGGAGAGGAGAGGAGGAAGTAGAATTATAATTAACGCTAAAGGTGCATTGGATAAGTAGGACGAGAACCAGTGAAAAGTACAGTCACGAAGACCAAAGGCGTGGAGTTTTTTGAGAGGGGGGGGGGGGGCAAGCAGAAAGGTACAGGAGTAGGAGTATAGCATAGTGTCCATTGGTTTTTGGCCGTTATTAGATTGTTTGTTAGTTTTAGGAGAGCATTTTCTGTGGAGCGTTGAGGCCGTAATCCAGACTGAAGGCTATTCTTGGCAAGGTGGTCGCTCAGTCAGTTGTAGACCAGATGTTAAAGGAGTATGGATAAAAAGGGGAGCAAGGAGATAGGGGGTAAGTTGTTAAGATTGGTTGGATCTAGAGAGGGCTTTTTAAGTATGGGGCTGATTAGTGCATGTTTTAGAGAGTTGGGGAAGATGCCAGAAGACAGGGAGAGGTTGAAGATGTGGGTTAGAGAGTGTAGAATAGAGCCACAGGGTAAACGTAGCATTTGTGAAGGAACAGGATCCAGAAGGCAGGTGGTTAGCTGGACATTAGCAGGTATTTTAGCAGCCTCATCTATAGTGGTGGAGTTGAAAGAGGGAAGTAGTGATTGTACCTGTTGACAGGAAATGTAAAGCGTGAAAGGCATCTGAACAGCAGAGATCTCCTCACAAATTGTATCAATCTTCTGTTTGAAGTGATTGGCGATCTCCTGGGCAGTGAGTGAGTTAGTGGGTGGAAACAGTGGAGGTTGAAGTAGAGAATTGAAGGTAAAGAAGAGTTGCCGGGGATGGGATGATAAGTTGTTAATGAGAGTGATAAAGTAGGTCTTCTTTGCAGTGTGGAGAATGGAATATTTTTGGAGGGCAGATTTATAATGGTTGAAATCTTTCTGAGACCTTGTCTAATGCAATAGGCGCTAAAGAGCACGACTATACTTTTTAAGACTTCTAGTGTTATCTGTTTGCCAAGGTTGAAGGGGTCGGGGCCTGATTCGATGTGTAGTGAGGGGGGCCAGTGTGTTCAGGGAGGCTAAAAGTGAAGTGTTGTAGACAGAAGTGGCTAGGTTGGTGCAGGATAGAGGTGCAATTTTGTCATAGAGGTGGTCGGTAGCAGAGTAGAGAATAGAGAGGTTGAGATGGCGTAGGTTTCTATGGGTAACTGTAAGGCAGTTTGAGGGAGAGGAAGTGGAGACCAGGGAGAGAGAGAAATGAATAAGGTAGCGAACAGAGAGAGGGAAAGGATAGTTTGAGAGGTTGCATGGAGTGAATAGGTGATAGAAAACAAGGTCAAGGATATTGCCTTCAGAGTGAGTAGAAGCATGTATCCATTGCTTCAGGTCAAAGAAGGAGGTTAGACTGAGAAGTTTGGAAGTGGCAGGAGTGTTAGTATTAATAGGGATGCTAAAGTCACCGAGAATGATTGTAGAGATTTTAGAAGAGAGAAAGTAGGGTAGCCAGGCAGAGAAGTCATCAAGAAAGATTGATACTGATCCAGGGGGGTGGTAGATCACAGCTATCCCTAGAAAAACTGGAGAGAAAAGACGAATGCAGTGTGCCTCAAATGAGGAGAGTGACAGAGAGGGAGGGGGGTGAAGTACCTTAAAGGTGCTATGTGGGGCTAGAAGGATCCCGGCAGCCCCTCCCTTGCATCCACTGCGTGTGTGGATTTTGAAATAGCGGCAGATGTTGAGTGCAGTAATAAGGAGAGGACAGAAGTGAGGGTGATATATATAAGCTGTGGGATGGAGAAGAGGGGTGAAGGAGAGAGAGTTTAAGGATAGATGACACAGCTGTGAGAAGGAGTGGTAGAGAGTGCATGTTTCAAGGAGAAAGAGCTGAAGGGGTAAACAAGGTCACCTGTAGTCTGTGTGGTGTTCATCTCAACATTTCCTGTGTTCTTTCACTTTGTGCAATTGCTTAAGTGCAGATTCAGAAGTGCTCCCACTTATAGAAATCGCCCCACTTTGAGAAAGAGCTTCACAGCAAACATGACCCCCTTTGCAAACATGCCTTCCCCAAGAGATGCTTACTTATATACTGTTAGAGATGGGGGTGGGTGCTTTCCAATAAACTAATCAGGAATTAATAATGAATGACTGGCTAAACAGAACAATATGTTTACTTCAGAAACAGACTTATAAGAGGATAGGTAATAAGATAAGAACAGGCTATAAATTAAGGTAAGTAAAATATGGAGAAAAAAAAACATTGCAACAGTCTACAGATGGTTAAGCAAAATAAACATACCACAGTTAAAGACAAGACTAGTGTTGAGCGAACACGGACTGTATTATTCGTGTTCGTACCGAATAATTGGATTTTTTTTACCCGAACACGGACACGGACACTTTACTGTATGTTCGGGTAAAAATCCGTGTTCGGTCGTTTTATTTCCGGGTTTTGCATGCTTTGGCGCTCTTTTCATGTCGGGCTTTCAACAGCCAATCAACAATCGTTTAACTGGTGTGCCTTAAGCCATCCCAGCCATGCCTGCAAATGTCTTAGTAGCTGTGATTGGCCGTCTGAAGCATGTGACCAAGTCTTTATAAGTTCGAGGCAGCCGCCGCAGCAGCGTCATTCTGCTGCTTAGCTAAGGGACAGAGCACACATCAATGTGCTGGCTGCTGATTAGGGAAAGATAGGCAGGAAAAAACCATTTGTGTCCGGATAGAATTGAGGGACAGGTCGGAGTGTTTAGGCAGGGCGAGTTGTAGGCATTTTAGGGATAGAGTCTGCTGAATTATAGGGTCAGTGTCTTCTACAAACTACAATCGATATTGCTGTGTGGGGGGTGGGGTGAATCTGCACTCAATCCTGATCTACGATCTCTTCTCAATCCTGTTAGGGACAGAGTCTGCTGAATTTTAGGGAAACTGTGTTCTACAAACTACAATCGATATTGCTGTGTGGTGTGGGATTGGAGATAGGCAGGTGTCAGTGATCCACATCCATTTTTCTGTGTGTGAGCTGCAGTGAACACAATCTTTTTGGGCTGCAGTGAACACAATCTTTTTGGGCTGCAGTGAACACAATCTTTTTGGGCTGCAGTGAACACAATCTTTTTGGGCTGCAGTGAACACAATCTTTTTGGGGTGCAGTGAACAAAATCTTTTTGGGGTGCAGTGAACACAATCCTTTTTGGTGTGCAGTGAACACAATCTTTGTGGGGTGCAGTGAACAAAATCCTTTGTGGGGTGCAGTGAACACAATCTTTTTGGGGTGCAGTGAACAAAATCCTTTTTGGGGTGCAGTGAACAACATCCTTTTTGGGGTGCAGTGAACACAATCTTTTTGGGGTGCAGTGAACAAAATCCTTTGTGGGGTGCAGTGAACACAATCTTTTTGGGGTGCAGTGAACACAATCTTTTTGGGGTGGAGTGAACAACATCCTTTTTGGGGTGCAGTGAACAAAATCCTTTTTGGGGTGCAGTGAACAAAATCATTTTTGGGGTGCAGTGAACACAATCTTTTTGGGGTGCAGTGAACACAATCTTTGTGGGGTGCAGTGAACACAATCTTTTTGGGGTGGAGTGAACAACATCCTTTTTGGGGTGCAGTGAACAACATCCTTTTTGGGGTGCAGTGAACACAATCTTTTTGGGGTGCAGTGAACACAATCTTTGTGGGGTACAGTGAACAGAATCTTTGTGGGGTGCAGTGAACACAATCTTTGGGGGGTACAGTGAACACAATCTTTTTGGGGTGCAGTGAACACAATCTTTGTGGGGTGCAGTGAACACAATCTTTTTGGGGTGGAGTGAACAAAATCATTTTTGGGGTGCAGTGAACAACATCCTTTTTGGGGTGCAGTGATCAAAATCCTTTTTGGGGTGCAGTGAACACAATCTTTTTGGGGTGCAGTGAACAAAATCCTTTGTGGGGTGCAGTGAACAGAATCTTTGTGGGGTGCAGTGAACACAATCTTTGGGGGGGTACAGTGAACACAATCTTTTTGGGGTGCAGTGAACACAATCTTTGTGGGGTACAGTGAACAGAATCTTTGTGGGGTGCAGTGAACACAATCTTTGGGGGGTACAGTGAACACAATCTTTTTGGGGTGCAGTGAACACAATCTTTGGGGGGTACAGTGAACACAATCTTTTTGGGGTGCAGTGAACACAATCTTTGTGGGGTGCAGTGAACACAATCTTTGGGGGGTACAGTGAACACAATCTTTTTGGGGTGCAGTGAACAACATCCTTTTAGGGTGCAGTGAACACAATCTTTGTGGGGTGCAGTGAACAACATCCTTTTAGGGTGCAGTGAACACAATCTTTGTGGGGTACAGTGAACAGAATCTTTGTGGGGTGCAGTGAACACAATCTTTGGGGGGTACAGTGAACACAATCTTTGTGAGGTGCAGTGAACACAATCTTTGTGGGGTGCAGTGAACACAATCATTGTGGGGTGCAGTGAACTCAATCTTTGTGGGGTACAGTGAACACAATCTCATACTTCTGAAGATTTGAGGGTGCTGCCTGTTCCATACTCCCCCTACTCCTCATCTAGCCTTTTAGGGGTACAAACAATAGTAATTGGGGCCTAGTGTGGTTGTGTACGTGTGATATACATACACTTTTTTTGGATCATATTTTCTATTCCGCTATTTAATCAAAAACCTTTGGGGATCAGTTAAATTGGGGGATAGTCTGTGTTGGTACGTGTGAGAGAGATCCACCTTTCCAAGTTGTTGGGGTTCATCTCATACTTCTGAAGGTTTGAGGGTGCTGCCTGTTCCATACTCCCCCTACTCCTAGCCTTTTAGGGGTACAAACAATAGTAATTGGGGCCTAGTGTGGTTGTGTACGTGTGATATACATACACTTTTTTTGGATCATATTTTCTATTCCGCTATTTAATCAAAAACCTTTGGGGATCAGTTAAATTGGGGGATAGTCTGTGTTGGTACGTGTGAGAGAGATCCACCTTTCCAAGTTGTTGGGGTTCATCTCATACTTCTGAAGGTTTGAGGGTGCTGCCTGTTCCATACCCCCCCTACTCCTCATCTAGCCTTTTAGGGGTACAAACAATAGTAATTGGGGCCTAGTGTGGTTGTGTACGTGTGATATACATACACTTTTTTTGGATCATATTTTCTATTCCGCTATTTAATCAAAAACCTTTGGGGATCAGTTAAATTGGGGGATAGTCTGTGTTGGTACGTGTGAGAGAGATCCACCTTTCCAAGTTGTTGGGGTTCATCTCATACTTCTGAAGGTTTGAGGGTGCTGCCTGTTCCATACCCCCCCTACTCCTCATCTAGCCTTTTAGGGGTACAAACAATAGTAATTGGGGCCTAGTGTGGTTGTGTACGTGTGATATACATACACTTTTTTTGGATCATATTTTGTATTCCGCTATTTAATCAAAAACCTTTGGGGATCAGTTAAATTGGGGGATAGTCTGTGTTGGTACGTGTGAGAGAGATCCACCTTTCCAAGTTGTTGGGGTTCATCTCATACTTCTGAAGGTTTGAGGGTGCTGCCTGTTCCATACCCCCCCTACTCCTCATCTAGCCTTTTAGGGGTACAAACAATAGTAATTGGGGCCTAGTGTGGTTGTGTACGTGTGATATACATACACTTTTTTTGGATCATATTTTCTATTCCGCTATTTAATCAAAAACCTTTGGGGATCAGTTAAATTGGGGGATAGTCTGTGTTGGTACGTGTGAGAGAGATCCACCTTTCCAAGTTGTTGGGGTTCATCTCATACTTCTGAAGGTTTGAGGGTGCTGCCTGTTCCATACCCCCCCTACTCCTCATCTAGCCTTTTAGGGGTACAAACAATAGTAATTGGGGCCTAGTGTGGTTGTGTACGTGTGATATACATACACTTTTTTTGGATCATATTTTCTATTCCGCTATTTAATCAAAAACCTTTGGGGATCAGTTAAATTGGGGGATAGTCTGTGTTGGTACGTGTGAGAGAGATCCACCTTTCCAAGTTGTTGGGGTTCATCTCATACTTCTGAAGGTTTGAGGGTGCTGCCTGTTCCATACCCCCCCTACTCCTCATCTAGCCTTTTAGGGGTACAAACAATAGTAATTGGGGCCTAGTGTGGTTGTGTACGTGTGATATACATACACTTTTTTTGGATCATATTTTCTATTCCGCTATTTAATCAAAAACCTTTGGGGATCAGTTAAATTGGGGGATAGTCTGTGTTGGTACGTGTGAGAGAGATCCACCTTTCCAAGTTTTTGGGGTTCATCTCATACTTCTGAAGATTTGAGGGTGCTGCCTGTTCCATACCCCCCCTACTCCTCATCTAGCCTTTTAGGGGTACAAACAATAGTAATTGGGGCCTAGTGTGGTTGTGTACGTGTGATATACATACACTTTTTTTGGATCATATTTTCTATTCCGCTATTTAATCAAAAACCTTTGGGGATCAGTTAAATTGGGGGATAGTCTGTGTTGGTACGTGTGAGAGAGATCCACCTTTCCAAGTTGTTGGGGTTCATCTCATACTTCTGAAGGTTTGAGGGTGCTGCCTGTTCCATACTCCCCCTACTCCTAGCCTTTTAGGGGTACAAACAATAGTAATTGGGGCCTAGTGTGGTTGTGTACGTGTGATATACATACACTTTTTTTGGATCATATTTTCTATTCCGCTATTTAATCAAAAACCTTTGGGGATCAGTTAAATTGGGGGATAGTCTGTGTTGGTACGTGTGAGAGAGATCCACCTTTCCAAGTTGTTGGGGTTCATCTCATACTTCTGAAGGTTTGAGGGTGCTGCCTGTTCCATACTCCCCCTACTCCTAGCCTTTTAGGGGTACAAACAATAGTAATTGGGGCCTAGTGTGGTTGTGTACGTGTGATATACATACACTTTTTTTGGATCATATTTTTTATTCCGCTATTTAATCAAAAACCTTTGGGGATCAGTTAAATTGGGGGATAGTCTGTGTTGGTACGTGTGAGAGAGATCCACCTTTCCAAGTTGTTGGGGTTCATCTCATACTTCTGAAGGTTTGAGGGTGCTGCCTGTTCCATACCCCCCCTACTCCTCATCTAGCCTTTTAGGGGTACAAACAATAGTAATTGGGGCCTAGTGTGGTTGTGTACGTGTGATATACATACACTTTTTTTGGATCATATTTTCTATTCCGCTATTTAATCAAAAACCTTTGGGGATCAGTTAAATTGGGGGATAGTCTGTGTTGGTACGTGTGAGAGAGATCCACCTTTCCAAGTTGTTGGGGTTCATCTCATACTTCTGAAGGTTTGAGGGTGCTGCCTGTTCCATACTCCCCCTACTCCTAGCCTTTTAGGGGTACAAACAATAGTAATTGGGGCCTAGTGTGGTTGTGTACGTGTGATATACATACACTTTTTTTGGATCATATTTTCTATTCCGCTATTTAATCAAAAACCTTTGGGGATCAGTTAAATTGGGGGATAGTCTGTGTTGGTACGTGTGAGAGAGATCCACCTTTCCAAGTTGTTGGGGTTCATCTCATACTTCTGAAGGTTTGAGGGTGCTGCCTGTTCCATACCCCCCCTACTCCTCATCTAGCCTTTTAGGGGTACAAACAATAGTAATTGGGGCCTAGTGTGGTTGTGTACGTGTGATATACATACACTTTTTTTGGATCATATTTTCTATTCCGCTATTTAATCAAAAACCTTTGGGGATCAGTTAAATTGGGGGATAGTCTGTGTTGGTACGTGTGAGAGAGATCCACCTTTCCAAGTTGTTGGGGTTCATCTCATACTTCTGAAGATTTGAGGGTGCTGCCTGTTCCATACTCCTGCTCCTACTGCTCAACCATCCTTTTAGGGGTACAAACAATAGTAATTGGGGCCTAGTGTGGTTGTGTACGTGCGAGATACATACACTTTTTTTGATCATATTTCCTATTCCGCTATTCAATAAAAACCTTTGAGGATCAATTGAATTGCGGGATAGTCTGTGTCTGTACGTGTGAGATCCACCTTTCCAAGTTTTTGGGGTTCATCTCATACTTCTGAAGATTTGAGGGTGCTGCATGTTCCATACTCCTCTTCCTCATCCTCCCTTTAGGGTAGGAAAAAATTTAATCGGGCCTAGTCTGTGTTTGTACGTGTGAGATACACAGTTTTTTATCCTATTCCGCTATTCAATACACACCCTTTTGGTGTAAAAAACATTAAATTGCGGCATAGTTTGCATATTTGACATTTGCATATATTGTGCCTTGTTGCGCTGTTTTGGGTACTCCACCAACATGGCCAGTGGCAATGACGCCATTCTCAGCTTAACTATCCCACTTCTATGCCTCCTTGAAAAAACAATTTGGGCGATGATGGAAGAGGATGTGGCACAGGATGAGGAGGAGGAGGAGGAGGATGAAGAGGTAACATTTCAAAGGCTTTCAGGGCAGTCATTCGCAAGGGGCTCCGAGGGTGGGTTCCTGCACACACAAACGCCAGGGACACAATTGTCCAGCAGGGGCACAGTTCTGGAGGATGAGGAGGATGAGGAGGAGGAGGAGCTGGAGGAGGAGATGGAACCATGTTCACAGCAGGGTGGCACCCAGGCCAGCTCATGGCCATCACTGGTGCGTGGCTGGGGGGATACAGAGGACACGGACGATACACCTCCCACAGAGGACAGCCTTTCGTCGCCTCTGGGCAGCCTGGCACACATGAGCGATTACATGCTGCAGTGTCTCCACAACGACCGCCGAGTTGCCCACATTCTAACTTGTGCTGATTACTGGGTGGCCACGCTGCTGGATCCCCGTTACAAGGACAACGTACCGTCCTTAATTCACTCACTGGAGCGCGATCGCAAGATGCGCGAGTACAAGCGCACGCTGGTAGACGCCATGCTGCTGGCATTCCCATCTGACAGCGGGGCCACAGTGGAAGCACAAGGCAGAGGAGGAGGAGGAGGAGGTCGCCAACGCAACCAGGGCACCGCCAGCACCTCAGAAGGCAGGGTTAGCATGGCCGAAATGTGGAAAAGCTTTGTCAGCACGCCACAACAAACAGCAGCACCAGCAGCTCAGATGGAACGTCTTAGCAGGAGGCAGCATTTTACCAACATGGTGGAGCAGTATGTGTGCACACGCCTACATGTAGTGAATGACGGGTCTGCCCCCTTCAACTTCTGGGTCTCCAAATTGGGCACATGGCCTGAGCTTGCCCTTTACGCCTTGGAGGTGCTGGCGTGCCCTGCAGCCAGTGTATTATCTGAACGGGTATTTAGCACGGCTGGGGGCGTTATAACAGACAAGCGCAGCCGCCTGTCCAGAGACAATGTGGACAAGCTCACGTTCATTAAAATGAACCAGGCATGGATCCCACGGGACTTTTCCGTACCTTATGCAGAATAGCAATGGATACCGACCTTACCCACCCATTGTTCCATTTTTGCTCTTTCTCACTCTTTTGGGGTGTACCCTCATTTAAAATTTTTGAAAAGAAGCAGTGTTGGCTACCTCGTCCTCCTCCTCAGGGCCAGATTAATGTAGGGGCTATTGGAGCTGCAGCTCCAGGCCCCTACCTTTTATATAGGCCCCGGGTTGGCCATATTCACTGTTACCGCTCTTCTGTCACTTGTAAACACAGAAGTCTGGCTTCTATGCTCGCTTCCCCAGGCAGCACCCTCAGAACCTCCCCACACAGCGTGAAGGCCGGACAAGGAGGGACAGTTGGCGATGCATGGATGTGTTTATGGGCTTCAGAGACAGCATCCCATGTTGAATTAGGCATGCATGGCTGCACCCTTCCTCCTCTGGGTGCATGGCAAGGCACGGCCCTTAAGGCCCTTCAAAATCCTCAGCACCAAGCCCATGATGCTGTTAATCCGGCCCTGGTCCTCCTCCACCGCCGCTTCCACCTACACCGCCCATAGGTGTGCGCAGCCTATTGCATTAAGGTGTGCACCCCAAAGTTGAAATACACATGCATGTGTTTGCCAGCAGGGAGAGTAATGTATCGGGGCCATGTACCTGTAGGCAAGGAGAAATAGAGCAGAGCAGGTCCCAGGGAGATCTTTCCCATCTCCTCACTGGCAATGCTATGTGCCCTAGGTGATTAGGGTGTGCCCAGGCACACCCAGCACACCCTGTGCGCACGCCTATGTCACCGCCACATCCACCACCACCTCAACCTCCCTCCTACTCCATATGGGCCTCGTCCTTCAGAGATGAAGAAGAACATTGTTTTATTTTTCTGTTTTTTTTTGTTGTTTTAAGTTATTTCCCTATCCACATTTGTTTGCAGAGCACTTGCCATGCTCTTAATTACGTTTTGCTGCCATTTGCAGCACTCTAGCCCTTTCCTTTGGTGTTTTAGAGCCATTTTAGTGCCTTAAAGTTCGGGTCCCCATTGACTTCAATGGGGTTCGGTGTCCGGGAAAAGTTCGGTAAAAGTCCGGGACACGGACCCGGACTTTTTTTTAAAGTTCGGCCGAACCCGTCGAACACGGACATCTAGGTGTCCGCTCAACCCTAGACAAGACATAAGGAGAGCAGTTTTCAGTATCACAGTTTTGCATGGAGTTGCAGCAGTATGAACATACCACAGTTGAAGACAACACATAAGGAGAGCAGTTGTCAGTATTACAGTTTTGGGTGGATTTGCAGCAGTATGAACTAACCACAGTTAAAGAGAAGCCATACGGAGAGCAGTTTTCAGCTCTTTTATAAGATAAATAGTATTTGAAAGGCATATACAATTCCAGAGGGACATGCACAAAGGTCTGTCCAGGGAGCATGCAGAGACAGTTCATAAATTGGCAAGAGATCAGATCAGGCAGCAGGCAGAGTTGTGGTCAATAAACAGGCAAATGGTATAGCCAGACAGCAAGCAGAGAAGTGGTCAGTAAACATGTGGGTGAGGCCCAGTCACTCTTCATGTGGGGGGTACCTCTTCTTGTGTACATGCTCACCAATGCCTAGGACCAGGTGACACCAGATGCATAAGAAAGTCAATGTTACAGAAAAACCCCGTCTTAGAGGCAAGCCATACACGGTGTGCAGCTGTGTAACATACAGAGCTCCTCTGTGAAATGTCCTGCCGCATGCCACTGCACACCTTAACCTTTCGAATGTAGCAATTAGGGGGGACACTGCTGAGCCTGTGCCCTGCTCCACCAGTCCAGCTTCCTTCTGCTGCCTCCTGGTGTCTGGAATATTGGTGAACCTACTAGAAGTAGAGGGCAGGGTTAGGAGGAGCTGTCATGAATATTTATGGGGACTCAGCCAATCCCCAGAGGTGGGCTTGCAGGGGACTGAGACAATCCCATAAATAGACATGGCCCATTCCAGCAAGGAAATCTGATGGAAGAACATCTGAGGGAGGCTATCAGTGGCCCTTGAGGAGCCCCTTTCCAGGCAGGGGGGGTTTACCCGAGGCTGGGAGCTCAAGAAAGCTTAATGCCGGTCTCTCTCTCCCTTCTCCCATCCAAGTTCTAAAATAAAACACAAAAAAACAAATCCCCTGGACTGTTCATTGTCTGAGCCAAGTCTTAAAGTGATAAGTTTTACAGACTGTTGCTATGGGTATGCCAGGGGAATCCACACTCAGCAGCCCCCTGGGGGGCAGTTCTATATATATATATAAATAATTAACCAGAAATATACATTAATAAATGTAGCAGGTTTTTCAGGCATTGGGCCTGATATGGGTCTGCCATTGTTACCGGTGGCATCTTCAGCCCATTTAAGCTGATTACCCAAGTGTGAGAGTTGAGACAATGACCATTCAGTCATCTTTGGTTTGTTTTGTTTATTTTGAACTTGGAGATGGGAGAAGGGAATGAGTGGGATACTCCTCTGGCTCAACTAGGTAAAACTGGGACACTCTGTAGAAATGCCTGTTAGCGCTGTCTTGATGCCAGCTGGATGCCGACCAACGCTTACTGACTCTTGAAAAATGCTTTATCACTAAACTGTGCTAGAACTTGACTTGTAACACCACTGGTTAACTCAAAAAATCCTGGACTGTAGTAAGACTTGACTCTTGACACTCTGTTTAGCTCAAAAGTCCTGTGAACAGCTCCCTCCAGCCCTTCACTGACTGAGGTAGCTCCTTGTAACTGCTTGTTCTGCTGTAACTCTCAATACTGCACACTGTACACATCAACTTTTCAGGGCCCAACTGCTGGCGCCCCCTTTACACTTTCAGGGTCCTCTACCAGGCACCCCCTCTGCACCTCAGGGTCCTCTCATTAGGCACCCCCTCTGACACTTCAGAATCCTCTCACTAGGCACCCTTCTGACACTTCAGGGTCCTCTCACTAGGCACCCCCTCTGAAACTTCAGGGTCCTCTCACTAGGCACCCCCTTTTCCGCTAGCTAGCTCCTGGATCCCTTGGACCTTCACCGGAGCAGTCCCCTCTTAGTTAGGCAGACCCACAGGGGCAGTTACAGTACTCACAAACTTGGAATGCTTTCCTGAAACCGGGCCCCCTCAACTCCGCTGGTCCTCGGCACACCGGATCCTCTCTGCAGCTCAGCTCTCTCTGTACCCACAGGCAAGCCGCCCGGGACACCCAATCCTGCTGACAGGAGGAGAGACAGCCATATTCTCCCTCCTGGGACTCTGTTTCCCACCAAAGACGCTGTATCATGTGCTCCCCTCAAACGTATACCCACTTCCAGAACCCTGTGCAGCTGAATCTGCCTTTCTGGGGTAGATATAGGCCTGAATGTGCCACTGATTGGGTTTCCTCCACTGCCAAATTAGAACCCTTCTCATGGAGCCAGTGGGGAGACTCCCCAGTCTCAATAGTAACATCTGGGAGACATGACAGCCCAGCTGAAAATCATGGCCCTGCAGTTAGGCAGCCAAGGCCCACTATACTTTGCCTAGCACCTACCTTGTAGGGTGCTACATTAATAAAATAAAAATAGTTTTTTGCTCCCTTTTTCTCAGTCTTTTATTGGTTTCCCTTTAAAGAAATTTTAAAGAAAGCCAAAGCTAGTACAATAATTTACTGGCAGATCCTAGATGAAACACAATAATATACTTTAAAACACAATAAGCAATCTGAAAACAGTGGCAATCCAAATCTTCTTTTACTATTTTAACTATTCTGGACAATTTATCTGATCAGTATGTGTGTTTCACTTCATACCGATGGTAATCCTGATTTAAGCTTTAGGTCAGTTGGCAACAACATGCTTGACATGACATGACAACAACATGCCTACATGAAAACAATTAAAAAAAACACTATCTGCATGGCGCTGAAGCCATGCTGATTGGCTCCTGGAAGACATATGGGATTATGGCAGTCAAATGATAGCCCAGTTGTTGGGGATATTACAGAGCAGAAAGCCGTGCTGGTGCGTAATCTCTTGTGTCATATTTAAACAGCACTCAGCACCCATAAAATCCAGGGTTTAAAAAGGTCTAGGTTTCTTTTTTCCTTTTTGTCTCTGGAGTTTAAAAAGTCAGGCTTCATTTTCGAGAAGTCTTTGATAAGCAGATCAGAGACATTTAAACATCTGAAAAGCTATGAATCATTTGGTCTAGCTGTTCTGAAAAGATCGGGTTAATCAGCATCTTTCTGGCAGCAAAATTGCAGTCTTGGACCCCAGAAGAAAGAACAGCGCTCAGTATGTCTAGCTGGTCAGAGTGATTGATAAGCAGACATTTAACAACAGTATTTGAAAGGCATATACAATTCCAGAGCAGATGCTTCTTTTTCAGCGTACATGAATTACTACTGTTCATTTGGTGGGCATTATGCCTGGGTAATGCCATAAAATCTTAATTAAAAAGAACTTCAGTGTAGACTGGCATGAGATTAAAAAAAATTGAATTGTATTTTATGAATACTGCTTTAGTTGTTTCAAATTGTACTTTACCGAGTAGTGCATGAACTCATTGTAAAATCTAGTGTTCACTAATACACGGTACAGGATACAGATGTAGGTTGAAGTAATGATAAAGAAATTACAAAAATCAAAGCAATGCAGAATGAGGCTTTGGTGATGATTTCAAATGGAGGAACAATTTTCCAAAAGTGCAGGTAAAGGTTATAAAACAGAATCACTAGTCATGTTACTTAGATGTTGAATGCCAGTAGGTTAGGAAGCCTGGATGTTTTGGATTGAAGGTATTGATTACAGTGAAGATGGAAATAAAACGCAGATTTGTGAGCAAGTTTTTAAAGCTGAACTCCAGGAAAACTAAATACTTTCTACTTCAAACTAACATAGCAAAAATAATTTTTAAACACTTTTTTTTGAAGATATTTTACTTTTTATACCCTTAACATCATGGCAGGGTCTGCTAGATTCTCTCACGTGCTAGTTCTGGTGGGAGAGATTGGCAAGGTATCCTACATATAAAATAGTAAAATCAGGTGCGCTAAACAAATGTTGCTCTAATCATACAAATGACAAAGGGAAAATCAAAACAGTCATAGGTACAGTGTTAAACAAGGGATATGTCGCCTCAAGGGGATACTATATCCGTCAGTGCACAACACAATATAGTGACTAATCTGATTAAACAACCAATATTATAAATAATATGCCAAATCGTGAATCAAAAGTCCAACTGTGCAAAAGGTGTAAAGTCCACAAAAGGTGTAAAGTCCAAATAAAGTCTGTTGTCCAACCAAACACAATCAGTGTAACTCCAAGTGAAAATTCCACAACAACTGGATGTGCTGAGTGTCCCACCGCCAATTATGAGCTGGCTCCCTTACCAGAGTGATGAAAAAAAGGGCGTGTAAATGACCAGATCCAAGGTGAAAACTCTCATGCTAGCAGAGGGGAAGGAGAATATCTTCCCACTCCTTCCTTCTAAGGAAGGGGGAGGGTAAGCCTCTTACCAGAACAATGAGCTGTGAGGGCTTGTGATATTACTCGGCTGAAAGTAGATTTCCTCCTCTCCTCCTGGTATGAAACTGGACCTGTCACCTCTGGCAGTCTTATTGTTGATACAGACCCTCACAGTTTGACATGCATGACAAAAATCAACTAATGGTGCATTATCCTCAGACCAATTTTATTAGATAAAAAGAATACACTTACAAAAGGTATTCCTTCTGAGGCACTAAAGATAACTTCCAAGAGGTTCGTAATGGTCCACAGCTGCCTGCAGCGCAGACCGCGGCGATGAGTGTGACGATACGGCGCTCCTCACTGACACGTTTCCTCCCAATACGGCCATCAACTGAGACAGGAGCAAAATCAAACAGAAGGAAGGGAAGAAAAAGTTTGATTTTGCTTTCATTACTCAGTTCTCCAGCCACTATAGGTGGATGAACTATGTATTCCGTAAACATTGGGGAATACTACAAAAAAGATAGGGTGTTGGGACCGTCTCTTCCCACTAGGCCCCCAAATGATCTATTGGAAGGCTAGAAATCTCAAGGAAATAATAGCCTGTAACCCCATCGATAAACCACCATCCTCTGTTCTATTTCCGAATTTGAAAGGCTTTTTCCCGTGTAGGAATTGCAATATGTGCCGGAGTTCCAAAACATTGAGAACCAACGTCACATCACTCTGGTAAGGGAGCCAGCTCATAATTGGTGGTGGGACACTCAGCACATCCAGTTGTTGTGGAATTTTCACTTGGAGTTACACTGATAGTGTTTGGTTGGACCACTGACTTTATTTGGACTTTGCACCTTTTGCACAGTTGGACTTTTGATTCACGATTTGGCATATTATTTATAATATTGGTTGTTTAATCAGATTAGTCACCAGATTGTGTTGTGCACTGATGGATATAGTATCCCATTGAGGCGACATATCCCTTGTTTAACACTGTACCTATGACTGTTTTGATTTTCTCTTTGTCATTTGTATGATTGGAGCAACATTTGTTTAGCACACCTGCTTTTACTATTTTATTTCATTATTCCTTATTTTGGATCTAAGGTTGCAGCTTCACTTATTACTTATTTATCAGCGCACTTTTTCCATTTACATTTATCCTACATATAATTTTTGGATGGAATGGGCACTACTGAGCAGGCTACATTAATATGTAGATCCCTGAATGCATTGCCTACTTGTGACAATGCCATCATGGCATTGTAGTACAAAGGACTACAGCAGATGTGTCATTGACAGTCAGGCCAGTGAGGAAGCCACTGGATGACGTTGGACATCCTTGAAGTTATTCAGTGACCATGAGCTCATTTGCAAGTTTCAAAAATAGTCTGTGTGAAGCTTAGAAGGAAAATGGTAAAACTAAAGTGGAATTCCAGGCTAGATGTAACTAAGCTTATAATGGCTCCTACCCCAACTAACTCATGTACTACCTACCCTGCAGAAGGAAGATGCTTATACCTACCTATACCTAGGAAAGAGGAGAGAGCAACAGATGTATTGCCTGGGCGGTGACGACTCCCATATGCTTACTATGAGGCATCTACTGTCTGCTGTCCCTCTGCTCCCTTAAAGCTGGCCACTTCAAGCCGATCATCTGACTGGACCAGAGTGGCCTGAGAATAGGTAAGTATATGCATCTTTCCTGTACAAAGGATTACAAGAGGCTGAAATCACGTCAAATTAAGGTATTTATACTAATTGCATTTTAAATGCATTTAATGTTTTTTTTTTTTTTTTTAGTCTGATTAAAGTTTAGTTTTAAAGTCCATTTCAAACTTCGACGAAATATGAAATAATTGATCCCCTAACAACTCTTTAAAATAAAACAAAAACAGCTCTTGCTGCTATATTCACCCTAATTCCAGCACTGTCCTCTTCAGACTTACCTGTCTCATGATCCATTGCTGCTCCTCCTCCAGGTTGAATGATGCCTGGCTTATTTTCTAGGTTGAATAATGTGATGTCACTCTATGTAATAATAAGGATCTACCCACCAGCACTGGAAGAAGATAATAAAGAGGACCTGTGACATCACGTGGGTGGGAAGGAAGGTCTGGAAAGCCCAGAGATTAGCTTTAAACACTCATAATAAAAGTATAAACCATATACTAAAATGGTGATGGAAATATTAGTATTTGAAGTCCACTCACACTGCTCTTATGTAACATTGAAAAACACTTTGTCCTGATAATATCTCTAAAAAACTGCTAGGAAATGTGCCATTAGCTTAGGGGATCATGAAGGAATTTTCCCCTGTTGAGGCAAATTGGTCCATGCTTTATAAGAGTTTTTTGCCTTCCCCTGGATTAGCTGTAGGTATAGGACTCTGTATACTGAGGTTTTATTTTTTATTTTTTCAATTGGTTGAACTCAATGTTTTTTAAACAATAAAAAAATTTAACTGCTGCATGCATTTTCAGACATAAGTAAATTCTGGGAATAATGGAATGCTGCCACTCAGCATCAAGTACAGGACCATGATAACATAGGTAACGTAGAGTAATTCCAGCATCGCCTTGCCCATTACCTACTTATAACACTGTGAAATGAATGTGCCAACCAGCATTCATGAGGTCACATCATTTCAAGTCACAAGGACAGGAAAACCAGAAAAACTTCAGGATCCAACTACCATGAGAAAGCATGTGATACATGCAAATCGATCACTGGTCAGGACATCTTTAACCACTTCAATACTGGACCCTTTTACCCCCTTCCTGCCCAGGCCAATTTTCATCTTACAGTGCTGTCACACTTTGAATGACAACTGCGCAGTCATGCAGCACGGTACCCATATAAAATGTTTATTATTTTTTTTCACACAAATAGTTTTTTGTCATTGGTTTTTAATCACTGCTGGATTTTTCATTTTTTACTAAATAAACAATAAAAAACTAAACATTTTTACAACACGTTTTTCTTTGTTTCTGTTATAACATTTTGCAAATAAATAACCTTTCTTCATAAATTTAGGCCAAAATGTATACTGCTACATTTCTTTGGTAAAAATAACTCAAATCAGTGTATATTAGTTAGTCTGTAAGAATGTTATAGAGCTCACAAACTATGGTATATATGTATATATCTCTGGAAGTTCTGTAATTACTAACCCACCTGTATACTTCAGTAAGTTACGGCTGCAACCAGCTGTATATAATCTAAGTCCAACTGTACAGTGTGGAGTAGGAGTGTAATGTGTAGTTGATGGGTTTATTATACCCAAGAGGAATTGGTGAGCAGTTCCCCTTCCACCACCTGGATTCTGTTTACATGATACACGCTCTGTGCTATCCTCCAATTCGCTTGCAATTGGATTGGATCCTGCAACACCTATCCCAAGCCCAAAAGGGATCTGTGATCAGCCAAGGAACCACTTACCCATGCTAGACCTCAAGGGGTCGTCTGGTAAGTGGGCTGTACATTTGGGGAAGGATTCCCCCCTCACTCCTGCATGAGGAATCTCGTCTTACTGAGCACTGGCACTTTCTTCAGAAAGCACATATAAGGACTGTCTAAATAATAGGGAAGAATATTTCACACCAGCACTTTCTTGCACTTTTTGGTACTAAAGATTGTGGCAATAATATTTGCACTTGGCACTTAAAGGATTTTTTATTGTTTACAAGTTGTATTTGAAGCACAGCCACTTTATCCTTATCTTAGCACATTGCATATTGTTGCACATAATTTTTTGGGTCTATCATGAATTTATTTGTATTGTTTTCTTTAATTGTTTGATTCAGCACAGTCACTTTATTTTTTGCACATTGCATATTGTTGCACATAGCGTTGCTTGCTGCTATTTGTATAGCCGTTTGAGCACTATCCCTTTTGTATTGAATTCTTGTTGACTTGTTTCTCATTTCTTTTGATTTTTGCATATTCTTATCAAACCTCAATAAAAAAAAGAAAAAAAAAACATTTGAAATAAATAGTAAATACTAGCTTCTCTCTCCATCAATTTCCACTGTATTGAAGTGGAAATACAGTGGAATAAAAAGTAAACTTTAGAATCAAACACACTTCTGGGAGTATTGGATCCGTGTTCCTGATGTTGCTCTGTGGTTCAATCCAAAGGCCCCTACATATCTACTGTGTCCTGTAGTGAGGCAGAGGGCAGCGGATCACCACTGAGTGCAGCAAAAAACCTGGAGTGTGTTGGATTCTAAAGATCTCATGGGTGGTGGATTCTCTTCATTGCAGTTGAAGTCAGTATTGTGTGCATCAAAAGAAGCATTTACTATTTTTATTTTCATTGGATACTTTAGTTTCCATTTTTATTTTAGCAACAGAGTTGCTATAATAAACCAAAGAACAGCTGGAGCATCATAAAACTGAAATGCTTAAATTGACCAAGGACTGGCAAGAATGACCGAGTGAGTCTATGTATTCAGAACAGACTTTCATTTTATTAGAAGTCTCACATTGGTATGAAACAGCAATAACTATGAGAAAAATTACACCAATTTTGTTAGTTTGTTATTGCCTCTGCCATTGCTTGCTCCTGCTTGTAAACTATAGAAATTGTCTAAAAAGTTTTATGTGGTCGCACTAGCCAGAAGCATTTTACAACCTAAAATAGTACAAAATCTATATGAGTTACAATTTTTTGCCTGGCCAAAGTTTGCACAGCTCATGTTTTAACCGCTTGCTGACCGTATACTAAAGAAATATGGTGGCAAGGTGGCTCTCTGATCCTGCACTTCTGGCGCGCCGCTGGTGGCCCGCTCCTGCTTGGATTAGACACAGCGGGAGCTGATTGGCGGGTACGGCGGACTCGATGTCTGCCGGCACCCGCCAATGCTTCTGTACACAGGCAGATCATCGTTATGTCACTACAGAAGACATGAATCCTATGCCTCTGCTAAGCAGAGGCACCGATCTATGCCTTCTCCTAGTACAAGCACCTCTCCTACAGTAGAAAAGCACTGGTCAGGCACACATTTAACCCTTTGATAGCCCCTGATGTTAACCCCTTCCCTGCCGGTGTCATTAGTACAGTGACTGTGCATATTTTTTGGCACTGATCACTGTATTAGTGTTGCTGGTTCTCAAAAAGTGTCAAAAGTGTCAGTTAGTGTCCCGAAACCAAAACCAAAAATATGTAGTAGAATACATATTGGCCTAAATGAAGAAATTTTTTTTTTTTTTTAATTGTCAGTCTTTTTTTGTTAATAGTGCAAAAGATAAAAAAAACGCAGAGGTGATCAAATACCACCAAAACAAAAGCTCTATTTGTGGGGAAAAAAAGGACATACATTTTGTTTACTGAGCCTTTTATACTTGTACTCCATGTGAGTTTTCATTTGGCTGATTGTACCATTTGCGTATATTAAAATATTACACTTAGAGGCGCTCTTCTGTTTTTCTTTTTATACATTTTGTTTTAAGTACAGCGTTGCGCGACTGCACAATTGTCAAAGTAACGCAGTGCCATATCGAAAAAATGCCTGATCATAAAGGAAGGGGGGTAAACCTTCCCGAGCTGAAGTAGTTAATGTGATAAATACTTTCTAAACACATTTAAAAATATTTAAAATGATGCCCAGCAAGAACACAAGGGGGAGGAAAGATATCTGCTGGCTTACTGCCAATAATTATAAAATAATCTATTCATAATTTACCCCAGCCATTGACAGGTACTAATCAGTAAGATTCAAATAAAGAACATTTTTTAATTGTCTTCCCCTGAACATTTGTTTGAGCTCCTAAACTTTAGGATCTTGGTCTCTGACTCGTCACTGGATCAGCTGCCATATTGGGGCTGTGAGGATGCATGTTTTGCTTTTTTTTTTTTTTTTTTTTCATTGACCTCATCGGACAATATTTCTATCTATTCTTATTTTGGTAACAACAGAAATGTATGGATTTTCTTATGACTTCCTGTTCTGGTAACCACTGTGACCAGTGCTTTAAGTGGCCCAAAAGAGGTTCCGGTACTCTATTATAGCCTATAAATTTTCCTCAGCAGGGACATAGGTCAAAACTGAAAAATATTCAAACTCGTTACCACTCAATCCACCATTAAAAATCAATTTTGACCTTGGATATAATTTAACACTGGTTGAGGAAAGGTGAAAAATAACGCTGAACCCATAGGGTTATCTCACTGGTATTGCTATCTTAAAGGATTAGTTCACTTTTTTTTTTTTGGTTTCTAAATTCTACTTCCCCTATGTACCAATATACCATCAGTGTACTTATTTTGCAGAAATAAAACCTCTCTCTATTTATCTTCACACCCCTTATCTCACTGTCCAGCTGGCTCTATGAAAAATCTCTGCATTACTTTCTGCATGGACCTTGGAACATGACACAGGAAGGAGTTTATCAGCTGACCTCATTAGCACTCACCCTACATCATCTACTCTCCTACTCCCGCACATCACTACCACCCCTTATCAGCTGCATGTTTTTTCTATGCAATCAGTGAATATCATTCACACTAAATACACACCCATTGATTGTTCACTTGGCAGAGTGTGTGGGAGCTAGCAATCAGATAACAGCATATGTAAATAGAGCTGTAATACTGAAAACAGGAGAAGTATGTCCTGGGTTCTGTAATGCTTACCATACACTATATGATCTGATTGTACAATCTCCTTTAGATCTAGTAGTAGTGAGCAAAGTTCTTTCTTGTATTAAGAGAGGTATAGACTCCAGAGAGAGAGAGAAATCATTTTGCCCTTGTACAAATCATTAGTAAGACCTCATCTGGAATATGCAGTTCAGTTTTGGGCACCAGTTCACAAAAAGGATATCAGGGAACTGGAGAAAGTGCAGAGAAGAACAACCAAACTGATAAGAGGCATGGAGGAACTCAGCTAGGATGAATGATTAGAGGAACTGATTTTATTTTCTCTTGAGAAGAGGAGATTAAGGGGGATATGATCAACATGTATAAATACATAAGTGGTCCATATAGTGAACTTGGTGTTGAGTTATTCACTTTAGGGTCATCACACACAGAGCACAAGGGGGCACTCTTTACATATGGAGGTAAGAAGATTTAAAGTGTAAGTCCACCCTAACACTTGATTTCTGCATCTACAGATATCCATGATCTAATACTAACCTATCTAGACCTGTAAAGAAGAAATCAGTATACATACCTTTTTTGAAGCTAATCCAATCCGGTCTCCAGTGGAGGAAGCTCTGCAGAGGACACGGCCGACAACGGCTGTGAAATTAATGGGAAGTGACGTCACCCATAGACTTACTATGGGGCTTCCCAGGGGCGGACAGAGAACCCTCAGGGCCCCCGGGCAAAATAAATCAAGGGCCCCCTTCCAGGCCCCACCCATGTTCTGCTTCCAGCCACACCCTTGTCCCGCCTCCAGCCACACCCTCATTCCACCTCCAGCCACACCCTACACAATCTTTAGACACTAGGAACAAAAGTGCAATAATTTATAAACAAGGGCAATATAAATAACAAATGAAAAAATCCAAACTGTGCAAAATAAATCACAAACCAAGGCCAGTGCATTACCAATAATAAACAGACAAACCAAGACCAGTACATTACAAAATCATAAATAGACAAAACCAGAGCATTACAATGGTAAATTGCCAGGTCTAGCTGGACTAGGGTTGCCACCACATTCCTTTACTCCAGGACACATATGAATTACACAGGTTCTGAGGCTGATATAATGTACATAAGGCACCAAGTGAGTTTAATTACCACCTTAATCAGCCGCAGAACCTGTATAATTAATGTGTGTCCTGGTTTACCTGCTTGCCGACTGCCCGTCACAGATGTACTGTGGCAGGCAGCAACTCCCAGGCAAATCGCCGCACATGTATGGCGCTCCCTCTGGGGAGTCTAGGGGGTGAGCGCACGCGCTATATGATCACATATTGGTGGGGGTGTCAGTGGTGGTGTGGGGGGGTATGACAGCGATGGTGACACCTCCGCTGTGTCAACCCCCCCCCCGACACAACCACTGACACCCCCACCAATATGTGATCTCCCCCCAAATTCACTGCTGTGTCATAACCCCCCCCCCCTACACCACTACACCACACATCACCACTGATATCCCCACCAAAATGTGATCAACCCCAAATTCACCACTGCTGTACCATGGTGAATTTGGGGGAGATCACCTATTGGTGGGGTGTCAGTGGATCTGGCATGTAGTTGGGCTTCCCTTGGACAAAACATGTACCGTATCGTTATCTACTTAGAGAAATTACTTACCTGTCGACCAGTGGCGGCTGGTGCTCAAAACTTTTTTTTGGGGGGGGGGCGCAAACCGAAAAATTTAATAGGCATTGCTTTGCGGCAAAAAACGCTGTACAAAATTGCGTGACTTTGAGGTCACAAAAGTGTGAAAGGGGCCTTCAGTAATTAAGGTATAGTGTGCCCCCTTCAATGCAGAGTGACCACAGCGTGCCCCCTTTCAATGCAGAGAGACCAGCGTGCCCCCTTTCAATGCAGAGAGACCAGCGTGCTCCCTTTCAATGCAGAGAGACCAGCATGCTCCCTTTCAATGCAAAGAGACCAGCGTGCCCCCCTTTCAATGCACAGTGACCAGCGTGCCCCCCTTTCAATGCAAAGTGACCAGCGTGCCCCCCTTTCAATGCACAGGGACCAGCGTGCTCCCTTTCAATGCACAGTGACCAGCGTGCCACCTTTCAATGCACAGTGACCATCGTGCCCCCTTCAATGCACAGTGACCAGCGTGCCCCCTTCAGTGCACAGTGACCAGCGTGCCCCCTTTCAATGCACAGTGACCAGCGTGCCCCCTTTCAATGCATAGTGACCAGCGTGCCCCCTTTCATTGCACAGTGACCAGCGTGCTCCCATCAATGCACAGTGACCAGCGTGCCCCCTTCAGTGCACAGTGACCAGCGTGCCCCCTTTCAATGCACAGTGACCAGCGTGCCTCCTTTAATGCACAGTGACCAGCGTGCCCCCTTTCAATGCAGAGAGACCAGCGTGCCCCCTTTCAATGCAGAGAGACCAGCATGCCCCCTTTCAATGCAGAGAGACTAGCGTGCCCCCTTTCAATGCAGAGAGGCCAGTGTGCCCCCTTTCAATGCAGAGACCAGTGTGCCCCGTTCAATGCAGAGAGACCAGCGTGCCCCCTTTCAATGCAGAGACCAGCCTGCCCCCTTCAATGCAGAGACCAGTGTGCCCCCTTCAATGCAGAGATCATCGTGCCCCCTTCAATGCAGAGATCATCGTGCCCCTTCAATGCAGAGACCAGCATGCCCCCTTCAATGCAGATACCAGCGTGCCCCCTTCAATACAGAGATCATTGTGCCGCCTCTCAATGCAGAGACCAGCGTGCCCCCTTCAATGCAGAGACCAGCGTGCCCCCTTCAATGCAGAGACCAGCGTGCCCCCTTCAATGCAGAGATCATCATGCCCCCTTTCAATGCAGAGTGACCAGCGTGCGTGCCAAGCCCCCCCCCCCCCCCGAGACCAGTGCACTTACCTTCAGCGGCGCCTTCTCCTCAGTCCCCGCGTCTCCTCGAGTCCTCAGTCCTCCCCCCTCCTCCTTGGCCAATGGCATGGGGTTTGCCTTTCGGCCAATCAGGAAGCTTTCGGCCAATCAGGAAGCGGGTCTCAGACGCGCTTCCTGATTGGCCAGGAGGAGGATCCGTGTGACAATAGCGAATTTTCCTTTGCTATTGTCACACAATGGGTGGGCTCTTCCATGGCCGCCGCACCCCTCCCCTCCTCTCACCTCCATAGCGATGGCCGTCGGGCCCCTCCTCTCCTCCCACTTCAAGAGGGCTGGCTGCCGGGCCCCCGATAGCGACAACATCGGTTGAATTAATGCTGTAGTGGGTGGCGGGTCCCCTTCCCGACTGGGCCCCCCTTCCTGGCTGGGCCTTGGACCACGTCCGAAGTGCCTGACCACTCAGTCCGCCCCTGGGGCTTCCGTTGTCAGGGGTATCCTATGCAACCAACCACCTACACAGCGAAGCCGCAGATGACAGATAAGCGTGGGATCAGGTCAGATCAGCTTAAAAAAAGGAATGTATATGGATTTCTTCTTTACAGGGCTAGATAGGTTAGTGTTTGATCATGGAGATCTCTAGATGCAGGGATTTTAGTGTTAGGGTGGACTTCTATTTTATTCTCCAAATACAGAATGGTTTCTTCACAGAAAGAGCTATGAAAATGTGGAATGGACACCCTCAAGAGCTGGTACTGTCGAGCTCAGTAGATTGCTTTAAAAAAGGGCTGAATAATTTTCTAAATGTACATAATGCCTGGGTACTAATATTTATAGGTAAAGTTGATCCATGGAATATGCTATTGCCTCTCGGGGGATCAGGAAGGAATTTTTTCCCCTGCTGGAGCAAATTGGATCCTGCTTTGCTGGGGTTTTTTGTCTTCCTCTGGATCAACTGTAGGTATAGGATTGTGTATATGGGATTGTATGATGTATATATTTTTTCTTTTTTCCTTTTATAGGTTGAACTAGATGGACTTGTGTCTATTTTTCAACCTGACTAACTATGTAACTATGTAATGCAAGGGCCTTCCTGATTGAATACAAAGTGATTGGATAGATAGTGTCTCCTATTATGATAGTTTTGGTAAATCTAAAGGAGATTGTACAGAGATTGTGCCGCTATGGCTAACAGAAGATAGACTTAGAACTAAACTAGAGAAACTTAACATAAATAAATCACCGGGACCGGATGGCTTGCACCCGAGGGTTCTTAAAGAGCTCAGCCAGGTGATTGCCAGACCATTATTCTTGATCTTTAAGGATAGTTTACAGACGGGTATGGTGCCAGCTGATTGGAAAAAAGCCAACGTGGTACCAATATTTAAAAAGGGGCCGAGATGTATCCCGGGTAACTATAGGCCGGTCAGCCTAACATCTGTAGTCTGCAAGATTTTGGAGGGGATGTTAAGGGACCACATACAAGACTTTAGTAATGAAAACGGTATTATTAGTAGTAATCAGCATGGATTCATGAAAAATCGTTCTTGCCAAACCAATCTATTAACCTTCTACGATGAAGTGAGCTGCCACCTAGATAAAGGAAAGCCTGTGGATGTGGTGTACCTGGACTTTGCAAAGGCCTTTGACACCGTTCCCCACAAACGCTTACTGTACAAACTAAGAAAGGTAGGTATGGACCATAAGGTGAGTACCTGGATAGAGAACTGGCTCCAGGGGAGAGTCCAGAGGGTGGTGATTAATGGGGAGTACTCGGATTGGGCGGGTGTGGAAAGTGGGGTCCCCCAGGGTTCTGTCCTGGGACCAATCCTGTTTAATTTATTCATAAATGATCTAGAGGAGGGGATATCTAGTACAATCTCAGTATTTGCAGATGATACTAAACTAAGCATGCCAATATCTTCTATGCAGGATGTGGAAACCTTACAAGCGGACCTGAACAAAATAATGGGGTGGGCAACTACATGGCAGATGAGGTTTAATGTTGAAAAATGTAAAGTAATGCACTTGGGGGCCAGAAACCAGAAAGCAAGCTACTCACTAGGGGGGGAACCTCTGGGTGAGTCTAGGATGGAAAAGGACTTGGGGGTACTGGTAGACAACAGGCTTGGCAGTGGCATGCAATGCCAAGCCGCTGCAAGCAAAGCCAACAGAATAATGGGATGTATAAAAAAGGGGATTCACTCCATAAATAAAGAGATTATTCTCCCACTCTACAAGACTCTGGTCCGGCCACATCTGGAGTATGCTGTCCAGTTCCGGGCACCGGTCCTCAGGAAGGATGTGCTGGAACTGGAAAGAGTCCAGAGAAGGGCAACAAAAATAATTAGGGGAATGGAGGACATCAGCTATGAGGAAAGACTACAAGCACTGAACCTATTCTCTCTGGAGAAGAGACGATTGAGGGGGGGTATGATATCAATGTACAAATACTGTACTGGCAACCCTAGCATAAGGAACAAACTATTCAGAGAAAGGAGATACAATAAGACACGTGGCCACTCACTAAAACTAGAGGAAAAGCGGTTTAACCTTAAAGTGCGTAAGGGGTTCTTCACTGTAAGAGCGGTAAGGATGTGGAATACTCTTCCACAAGCAGTCATATCAGCAGGGAGCATTGATAGTTTCAAAAAACTATTAGATGGGCACCTTAAAGACCACAACATACAGGGGTTTACAATGTACGGTTAACAGCAAACACACACACACATCATAGGTTGAACTGGATGGACGGATGTCTTTTTTCAACCTCACTAACTATGTAACTATGTAAGATTGTATAGTGTACAGTCACTTTATACACCCTTTATACACTTTTGGTGCCATTGTTAACAGTACACCAAGCATAGAAGCAAACATACATTTTGCCATGTGAAAAAACAAGCAAAAAATGCAGCAAAACACACAGTAAAAAGCATGCAACCCATAACTTGCCAAAATATCCCATGAGCTACTTTGTCACATGTAGGACAGTCCACTGAAATCAACAGGCTGCCCTATGCGTGTCACAGTAAAAACGCAACAAAAAAATGTGCGCTTCCACTACACAAGGCATGGTTTGTTTACATAAGAACGATGAGGCTCCATTCACATCTGTGTATTTTCAAACGCATGGCAAACCACACATATGGAGCCTTCACTTTCAGGCCCCATTCCCGCCTAGCATAGTGGAAGCACACACTTTTTGGCACATTTCTCCTGTGACACGCCTAGGGCAGCCCGTTGATTTCAGTGGGCTGTCCTACACGTGGCAAAGTAGCTCATGGGACATTTTGGTGTGTTGTATGTTTATTACTGTGCGTTTTGCTGCATTTTACAGTAATTTTTTCACGTGGCAAAATACGGTATGCATTTGCTTCAGTGTTTGGTGTGCTGTTAACAATTATTGGCACCAAAGTACAAGTAGTTATTTTAGGTGTATAAAGGTGGCCGTACACTAAATTTGATTGATACAATCTTCAAAACTATTTTACCCAAACTATATAATAGGAGGAGACACCATCTATCCAATCACTCTGTATTCAATCAGACAGGCCCTTGCACAACATAGAATAGTAGATCTAAAGGAGATTGTATAGTGTAAGGTGAGCATTACAGAATCCAGGACATACTTATTCTGTTCCCAATAATACAGCTCTATCCACATAATCTGTTATCTGATCGCTCAGCTCCTGCACACTCTGCCAATAAGCAATCTATGGCTGTGTATTTATTGAGAATGATATTCACTGCTTGTATAGAAAAAACATGCAGCTGATAAGGGGTGGTAGTTATGTGCTGGAGTAGAAAGGTAGACGATGCAGGGTGTGTGCTAATGAGGTCAGTTGATAAACTCCTTCATGAGTCATGTCCTAAAAATTAAACATTAACCGCTTCCAGACCGCCCGCCGCAGATATACTGCGGCAGGAAGCCCCTCCTGCGTGAACCGATGTAGGGCTACGTCAGTCACGCGCCTGCAGCTAGAGGGGCGAGCGCGCGCCGCCGGCACGCTCTAACCCCCACTCGGCAGCGGGGACTCTGATGCATGGGGCAGGCGGCTCCGATTGCTGCCTGCCACCCGCCATCGCTCCCCGCTGAGAGAGAGGAACGGTCAGCTGTTGTAAACACCACTGACCGTTCTTCTCTCTGAAATGATCACAGAGTGCCTGTAATCCTTCTATATAGGATCACAGGTCTCTATGGTCATTTCACAAGCCCCGCCCCATACAGTTAGAATCACTCCCCTAGGCTCACATTTAACCCCTTGATCACCCACAGTGTTAACCCCTTCCCTGCCAGTGTCATTATTACAGTAACAGTGCATATTTTTAGCACTGATTACTGTAATAATGTCAATGGTCTCCCCAAAAGTGTAAAAAATGTCAGTTAGGGGTCCGATTTGTCTGCCGCAATTTCGCAGTCCTGCTAAAAATCGCAGATCCCTGCCATTACTAGTAAAAAATAAAAAAAAAACAATAAGAATGACAAATCTTTCCCGTAGTTAGTAGACGCGATAACTTTTGCGCAAACCAATCAAAATACGCTTATTGCGATTTTTTTTTACCAAAAATATGTAACAGAAAACAAATTGCCCTAAAATGTTAAAAAATTTTGATTTTTAATTTTTTTTGGGAATGGTATATAGCAGAATGTGAAAAATATTGTTTTTTTTTTTTTTTTCCAGAATTGTCGCTCGTTTTTTTTTTATAGCGCAAAAAAATAAAAATCGCAGAGGTAATCAAATATAACCAAAAGAAAGCTCTATTTGTGGGAAAAAAAAGGACGTCAATTGTATTTAGGTACAGTGTTGCACAACTGCGCAATTATCCGTTAAAGAAACGCAGTGCCGAATCGCAAAAAATGGCCTGGTCATTAAGGGGGCAAATCCTTTCAGTCCAGAAGTGGTTAACAAACTGTACTTCATAGTGGGGATCTACCACTAGCTCTTTTTCTAGCAAGTGCCTCTCTATGTCGCCGTTAATTTGTTGTGTAAGCAAAGAATTAAACTTTACTGCAGGAACAGGAACCAAATTAGCATAGAATATAAAAATTCTCTTTGATTTTAAATTAAAATTCAGAAATGTAAAATTGTGTATTAATATTAACTACTTACAATAATATTCATTGCACATATCCCCCTTTAAAGTCTTCAAAACAGAAGATATGTTAACAATTAAACTGTGCCAATTTAATGTCACTGGCATATGCCTAGATACTTATCAATGTATTATTTATGAAATTTACATTATTCAACCACCAATGGCTTATTATTTGAATTTAATGCAAGGGACAGCTGTCTTATCTGTATGAAAAGACCAATAACAGTAGAAGCAGAATTAATATGCTCTAAAGCAATGTGGACTGTCTACTCTGACACCATTTCAAAGACAAATATTACAAACTTATATGTATTTCTACAGTACTGTGAAAGAATAGCCAAGGTGACATAATTATGCAATTCCTGTTGCCAATTGCTTTAGATAAAGTTGTTCTATTGAACCACACCATAGTACACCATAGAAGCAGAATCCGTTCAAGGGCACCCTGACCCAAAAAAAAAAAAAAATTTAATATTGTAGCTTACCGATCCATAAATGTGATGGCTACATTCTTTTGTAAGCTTTTTATTTTCTTTTATCTGCACCTGGTGATCGGGCCAGTAACACAAATCCTGTCTTAGAGTATCTCCTCTCTGGATAAAGGAGAATCAGAGACACCTTTGGACAGCAGCATTGTCAGTCTGGGGAGAAGGCAGTTTTAGTTACACCAGCAGATTTAGATGGAATTGACTAACAAACTGAAACTTAGCTCCCGCTATTTAAAACAAAGCTCCACCCAAAAGGGGAAGCTCCGCTTGTTTGCTTCCTCCCCTCCACTGTCACACTTCCTGGTGACCATTACTGCGGCAAAGTCTCCTGGAAGATCGCCCCCTCCTCCTTCCTCCGCCACCGGGCCATTTACGAAGCACAGCTATTCTATTCAAACCCGGACTCTAAACATATTTCTAAAATCAAAGACTGCGTGTGTTATTAGAGCATCATTTCAAAATAATGCTGTTTTTGTTAAGCCAAAGATGATTTAACGAGTCATTGTTATCATTTGATGAGGATTTTTTTTTGTTTGTTCACTTTGCCACATTCAAATTGAAAAAATAAAAAAATTTCAATTTAACCGATTCAAAATGTCTCGATTCAAACTTTTTGAATAGAAAAAAATGGTAAATTAAAACAAAAATTCTAAAAAGACATAAAACGAATTCCGAATATGAATCCTGAATATGAATTGAAGGAATCAACCACATTAATTGAAACTAAATAACTAGATTAACACATCTAAACAAAAAGAAATTTATTTTGTCGTCATTCATATGTCTACTTTGAATTTTTTGGTGGGGTGGCTGGAGCACAATTTTAAGCATTTACAGCAAACTTTTTTTTTTTTTTCTTTATGGGATAAAGGCTGTACATAAATGAATAAAAGTCCATTGTAAGCACCCTTTTAAGTGTTAAATGTTCCAACCCTTTAACCACTTTACCACCGGAGGATTTTCCTGCTTTACGTCCAGGCCACTTTTTGCAACTTGGCACTGTGCGAATTTAACTGACAATTGCGCGGTCATGCAACGCCGTACCCAAACGAAATTTATATCCTTTTTTTCCCACAAACAGAGCTTTCTTTTGGTGGTATTTGATCACCTCTGTGCTTTTCATTTTTTGCAATATTAATAAAAAAAAAAGAGTGACAATTTTGAAAAAAATAACAATATTTTTCTACTTTGACAGTTAAAAAATATCCAATATATTCAATTTTTGTCATATATTTAGGCCAAAATGTATTTAGCTACATGTCTTTGACAAAAAAAATTCTCAATAAGCGTATTTTTAACCGCTTTAAGACCGGAAGATTTTACCACATTCCTGACCAGGCCATATTTTTCGATTCGGCACTGCGTTATTTTAACAGACAATTGCGTGGTCGTGCGACACTGTACCCAAATTAAATGTATGTCCTTTTTTGCCCCACAAATAGAGCTTTCTTTTAGTTGTATTTGATCACCTGTGCGATTTTTACTTTTTGCGCTATAAACAAAAAAAAGCGACAATTTCGAAAAAAAATTATTTTTCACATTTTTTTATATGAAATTCCCCCCCCCAAAAAAATGTAAAAATCTAAATTTTTTAACATTTTAGGCCAATTTGTTTTCGGCTACATATTTTTGGTAAAAAAAATTGCAATAAGCGTATTTTGATTGCTTTGCACAAAAGTTATTGCGTTTACTAACTACGGAGAATTTATGTCATTTTTATTGTTTTTTTTTTTTAACTAGTAATGGCTGCGATCTGGCTGTGATCTGGCGACGATCTGCGATTTTTTTTTTGCGGGACTGCGACATTGCGGCACAGTCGGACCCCTAATTGACATTTTTGACACTTTTGGGGGTACCAGTGACATTACTACAGTAATCAGTGCTATAAATATGCACTGTTTCTGTAATAATGATACTGGCAGGGAAGGGGTTAACTTTATTGGTGATCTAGGGGTTAATTGTATGCCTGGTGCTTACTGACGTGTGTGATGGGAGGAGACTGAGTGACACAGACACAGATCGCAGGTTCAGCTATGCTGAATCCTGTAATCTGTGACTGTCTGTCACATAGGAGATCCGCCCGCTTTGTTCTCCTTACTCGATCACCGACGATCGGGGAAGAGCGGCAGTGATCACCACCTCTCCTCCCCTGGCCCGACTCCCGCTGTGTCTGAATACAGCGGGAGCGAGCCTCCGGTGGCGCACGCGCGCCGCCCACAAGGGGAGGAGTCCAGCGACGTAGGTATACACCGCTGGACGATAATGAGCCACTTTGCCGCAGTACGCTCCATGTGAGCGGTCGGCAAGTGGTTAATTACCAATTTTGCTGCACAGATTTTCTAGAAGAAGTTGAAAAATAACAGACTTACTGTTTGAATCAACAGGTGAAAATAAAGGGAAATTAAGTTTATAAAAGAAATTAATGCAGTCACTAAATTTAAGGGCTACTATAAGTTGCAAAATAATAAGTCTGATTATACTGCAGACTGTGAGCTTACCACAGTGTGCATTAGAAGCCACAACAATTCAGAAGGAGGCTGCAGGATGTCCAGAATCATCTAGCCCTTTCCTCTTTAGCCTCATTCCCCCTGACCCATCGCTTTAATTATTTGGGTTTCAGTTATTTTTTTAGTTATAGAGGCTTAGCACCACATGTGGGCTTTACCTAGGCGGTCTGCATGAATGTAAGTCACTCCTTTAGACTGGCACCTTCCCATGAAGGTATTTTACAACTTCTCACAAGAGCCAGCCTATTGATTGCATCGGGACTAAGGGTTTTTGAGAACTAAGACCGCACGCATTGAGGTTTTCAAGATCTATATACAGAACTCTGTTGGCCCTTCCCACCAGCCATGATCTGCCTGCATTGCATGGGGAATACTTAGATGAGTAAGGTATGCAATACAAACAGAAAGGATTATTTAAATATGTATTTAGCAGCATGTTGATAAAGGGGGAGGGTGAAATCAGAGGGTGAAACCAGACAAAACATAGGCAGATTATACTTCAGCTTTATAGTGAATTTGCCACCACAAAAGCTATGAAGCATCAACAGCATCCAAGACACTGCCGGGTATATTGGATGCTGGGTCTCCCTCTTACACTCTGTGGTTCCATTCATCGACCCCGACATGACAGCGTACAGTGGAGGACCAGGCATCTAAGGTATTTTCTGGAGGACATCCTATGAGTGCAGATTGGGATCTGAGGGGCGTCTCTATGGTGCCCTGCACGCACATACAATAATAAAGAGAGTGGCGCTGAGGTCTTCACAAAAAAACGTACAAAAAAGTGGCAAGCACCCCAATCTATAACTAGCCTTTGCAGTAAGACTGCAATGGCAAAAGGCATCCTGTGCATCCCTGCACCCAGTTATAGATCAGAGTGGTCAACACTTTTTTATACAGTTGGATGAATTGGGTGCAGGGATGCCATTGTGCTCTTGCTTGTCGTCACGTGTGTCCCTGTGCATTTAGGAGGGGTGTGCTCCCTCCAGGCATACTTGCCCTTAACCACTTTACCCCCCTTCATGACCAGGCCATTTTTTGCAATTTGGCACTGCGTTACTTTACCTGACAATTGCGCAGTAGTGCGACACTGTTCCCAATAATAATTGATGTCCCTTTTTTCCCACAAATAGAGCTTTCTTTTAGTGGTATTTAGTCATCACTGCGGTTTTTATTTTTTGTGTTATAAACAAAAATAAGACCGACAATTTTGAAAAGAAATATATATATTTTTTTACTTTCTGCCCAAAAAAATACCCAATAAAAAAAATGTAAAAAATCGAATTTCTTCATCAATTTAGGCCAATATGTATTCTGCTATATTTTTGGTAAACAAAATCCCAATAAGCGTATATTGATTGGTTTGTTTGCACAAAAGGTATAGCATCTACAAACTATGGGATAGATTTTTTTTTTTTTGCTAGTATTGGTAGCGATCAGCGATTTTCAGTGGGACTGCGACATTGCGGCGGACAAATCTGACACTAAGTGACACTTTTTGGGGATCAGTGACACCAATACAGTGATCGGTGCTAAAAAATTAGTGCTAAAAATAATACACTGTCACTATACTAATGACACTGGCAGAGAAGGGGTTAACATCAGGGGCAATCAAAGGGTTAAATGTGTTCCCTGGGAGTGCTTGCTAACTGTGTGGGGGTTGCTTTGACTGGGGGAAGACATAGATCAGTGTTCCTGCTTAGCAGAAACACTGGATCTCCATCTTCCCCTCTCACGAAACGGCAATCTGCCTTGTTTTACATACGCAGACCGCGGTTCTGCCTCTCTCGGGACTTTGACATTGGCTTCCGCTGTGTCCAATCATAGCGGGAGTGGGTTACCAGTGGCATGCATGCGCACCCCAGACCCAGAACAAAAAAATGAAGTGCAGGTAAGTGATTTTGCGCTGAAGGGCCATCCTGCTGCAGTATATATGCGTGGGGCGGTCCGGAAGCGATTACTCTATCCATTCTTGCATGTGCTCCTATTATGGAGGCTCTGGGAGTTAGGACCACAGTATATATAGAGGCTCCTTGGCATGGGCACTGTGGCTTATGCATATATTAGCAAATGTGTGCACACAAAACCCTCTGTTTTTAACATAAACTGTTAGACAGGGCCTATTTGGTTGTTTTGCAAGCTGGTCTGTAAGTGTACTGGGCAATCTTTTGTTTTTTTGTGACTTCACATCAATACCCCTTTCTACATTATTGAGAACCTTCCACTGATGGAAGAACCAAAGAGGAAGGGGACCCAGCACATCATATGAATTGCCTTTAAAGTGTTAATAAACCCTGCATTCACTATATCTGGTCTCCCACAGTACACAGAACATGGAAATACAACTATTTTAGTGAATATAAACTGCTAAATACCTTTTCTCACCAGCAGTATATAGCAGTCTTGTGACTTCTATCAATGTCTGGTTAAAGCTTGTAGGAGGAGTATTCATTCTACTCTGACTGTCCTATGAGGCTGCAGGACCCTTGACCCTCTGTCTGGACAGTGCTGATTGGCCCTGTGCCGATCACATGCACCTCCCAAGAAAAAAGAAAACTCTCTAGCAATAAACACCAAATTTAGAATATGCAGCTTGCCCCCAAGGCTCTGTTCTATCAGGAGATGGTTTGGACACTGTGGGAGAAAGGAAGAATCAGAGAAAACAGGATCAAACAGCCTTTTTATTCAATATGCAAGATTAACCCCTTAGGTTTCACAGTGAGTATAACAAGCATGCTTTACTGAATATACAGACTGATTTTACTGTTGTGGGTTTAGTAACACTTTATAGGTACACATGACAAAAACGGAGGGGGAGCCCCTATTTGAGCTTTAAACCACTCAGCCAAAAAATAACTCAACACTACGCCTTATTTTGCTGCATACTCAACTCATTTTGCACTAGGAGACTCTCAGTGGATCCAAGCAGTTATGCACTAAAAGCATTCAATATTACGTTTCTATCACCAAGAAACAAGTTCAATGAATAATCGCTCCTTTTCTCTAAATATACTGTATATGTTTTTCTCATGAGTTAATCTAATTGTGCTGCAGATATCATTTCAGAATGATCAAAGTCAGAGAAGTGAATATTTTCTTTGAGCCTGCATTACGAATTGATTAGGACATACTGTATTATGGTAGGCAATTTTTGCTTTGATTGAAGTATGCCTAGTATATCTAAAATAAACTTCATCATTTTACTTAGCTATCAACAATCTAAATACACTTCAGAGTGATTTCTTTATATGCAGTAATGTGTTGTTGTTTTTCTATTATTTAAAACCATGGTTTTGTTAGCATATAAATCAAATCTGATGAATATATGATATGCAACACAAGGTAGCTTTGATTGAATAAATTGATTTTTAACAATGACCCTTATTTATCTCTATGTTGTGTAAGCTTGCAATAGCATTATGAATTGATTTTCTAGCAGCCAGCGCAAGGCTGGATTATTCTATTTACAATGACAAAAAAAGCCAGCTAAAAGTACATAATTGTTCATTATATATCTATGGGGGAAAACACTTTAGAAACTATTAAACAAAGAGCTTTTTGTAATAAGTTAATCTTTTATTACATGCAGCCTTAAATAACATTAACCACCAAGTGCTCCTTAAAAAATGATTAACCAATTAATCTTACCTATTTTCCTTCAAGTAATAAGGAGAAAGGGCTAATTAGATCAGTTATGCATCAGTCACATGATCATTATGATTTATGGCCTTAGTTATGCCGGATTATAGCTAATTGCCAGTAAATGTGCAATATCCTCAGAGAAATTGAGCATACTGTTTTGTGATAGTTCTATTCGATTCTGTGCCATGCATATGGAGCTATAGCGTCCTAATGATCATTTACAAATTACCATTATTTTTAATCACAATGTAAATACTCCCAAAATAGATAATGCAATTTGTGTAAAGTATTTCGATTTATTTGATTATTTTAGGTATAAATGGTTTTGATGCACTCATACCATCTGTGTAATCGCGTACAATTTTGATAACATTTGAGTGTAATATCTTATGCACTTTTGGTGCCTGCTTATGTTTTGTACCATCACATTGTGCCTCACTTGGTTTATGTATTATACTGGATGTGTATTTTATGGTTTATCCAAAAAAAAAATGTTTCTGATTAAAAAAAAAAGTGTTTAGATTTAGTAACCTGCTGTCTTATGTGCCCTAAAGGCCCAGTTGGTGAATTCCTCATAAAATCCCAGTTCAGATCCCAAACCTGTGGTTGACATACACTTTATTACCAAAAGTATTTGGACGCCTGCCTTTACATGCACATGGCATTCAAGTCTTTGTCCGTAGGGTTCAATATTGAGTTGATACACCCTTTGCAGCTATAACAGCTTCAACTCTTCTTTAAGGCTTTCCACAAGGTTTAGAAGTGTGTCTATGGGAATGTTTTACCATTCTTACAGAAGTGCATTTGTCAGGTCATGCACTGATGTTGGAGAGAAGGCCTGGCTCACAGCCTGTGCACTAATTCATCCCAAAGGTGTTCTATCGGGTTGAGGTCAAGATTCTGTGCAGGTCATTCAAGTTCCTCCACCTCAAACTCGCTCATCCATGTCTTTATGGACCTTTATTTGTGCACTGGTCCAAATCCTTTTGTGGATGGGGGGATTATGGTGTGTGGTTGTTCTTCAGGGTTGGGCTTGGCTCCTTAGTTCCAGTGAAGAGAACTCTTAAGGCATCAGAATACCAGGACATTTTGGGCAATTTCATGCTCCTGACTTTGTGGGAACATTTTGGGGATAGTCCCTTCCTGTTCCAACATAACTGCGCATTAGTGAGCAATGAATTAGAGGGCAGACTGCGAGCCAGGCCTTCTCTCCAACATCAATGCATGACCTCACAAATGCGCTTCTGGAAGAATGGTCAAACATTCCCACAGACACACTGCTAATCCTTGTGGACAGCCTTCCCAAAAGAGTTGAAGCTGTTATAGTTGCAAAGGGTGGGCCAACTCAATATTGAACCCAAGAGATTAAGACTGGGATGCCATTAAAGTTCAAGTGCGTGTAAAGGCAGGTGTCCTAATACTTTTGGTAATATAGTCTATCTCATTCAGTTGTGTCTGTTCTGATCAGTAATGTTCTCTTTGTCACATATCCATGCTTGAATTATCCATGACTTAAAGCATATTTTCACCTTTGCAGCCAAATTGGGACATCACCTACCTTATATTTATTAGATGTCCCCACTCACATAGCTGTGAACATTGCAGCTTACTTTTTTAGACGCTTTAATCTGGACCATCCAGCAAGGAAAAATCCTAAATAGCTCTTTTTGTTTATGAGGGAGTTGGGAAGCTGTGTTTGCCATAATTAACCCTTTATATACTGTGCAGGTAGATCTTCATTATCAATTGCAATTATATTGAACACTGTCTATCTTAACAAAGGTTTAAAGGTGTAGAGGCTGGGCTTTTTGCATTGTATGATAATGTAGAGACTTGGGACAGGCTAACTCTAACATTGTTCAAAAACCTTGCAGTCAGCCATGACACCTTCTCCTGAGAAACATCTATTTACCTTTTGGTAAGAAATATGTTTAATAACATTTTAAGGCATGCTGCTTGAGTGGGACCACACATCAACCATAGAACCCGAGGGTTCCCCCAGAGGTTGATATGAGTTCCTTGAGCATTGAGCAATTTCTGCCTCTCATATTCCCATTGACACCATTGATTTTTTAGCTATCTATAAGGGGGTAATTTTTCCCAATGACCACAAGTGCAAGGAGCATTCTTCCAACTGATCATCACACTAATGTATCATGAGTTGTAGATACAGTGCTTTGCGAAAGTATTCGGCCCCCTTGAACTTTTCGACCTTTTGCCACATTTCAGGCTTCAAACATAAAGATATAAAACTGTAATTTTTTGTGAAGAATCAACAATTGGGACACAATCATGAAGTGGAACGAAATTTATTGGATATTTCAAACTTTTTTAACAAATAAAAAACTGAAAAATTGGGCGTGCAAAATTATTCAGCCCCCTTAAGTTAATAATTTGTAGCGCCACCTTTTGCTGTGATTACAGCTGTAAGTCGCTTGGGGTATGTCTCTATCAGTTTTGCACATCGAGAGACTGAAATTTTTGCCCATTCCTCCTTGCAAAACAGCTCGAGCTCAGTGAGGTTGGATGGAGAGCGTTTGTGAACAGCAGATTTCAGTTCTTTTCGATTGGATTCAGGTCTGGACTTTGACTTGGCCATTCTAACACATGGATATGTTTATTTGTGAACCATTCCATTGTAGATTTTGCTTTATTTTTGGATCATTGTCCTGTTGGAAGACAAATCTCCGTCCCAGTCTCAGGTCTTTTGCAGACTCCACCAGGTTTTCTTCCAGAATGGTCCTGTATTTGGCTCCATCCATCTTCCCATCAATTTTAACCATCTTCCCTGTCCCTGCTGAAGAAAAGCAGGCCCAAACCATGATGCTGCCACCACCATGTTTGACAGTGGGGATGGTGTGTTCAGGGTGATGAGCTGTGTTGCTTTTATCCCAAACATAACGTTTTGCATTGTTGCCAAAAAGTTCAAATTTGGTTTCATCTGACCAGAGCACCTTCTTTCACATGTTTGGTGTGTCTCCCAGGTGGCTTGTGGCAAACTTTAAACAACACTTTTTATTGATATCTTTAAGAAATGGCTTTCTTCTTGCCACTCTTCCATAAAGGCCAGATTTGTGCAGTATACGACTGATTGTTGTCCTATGGACAGAGTCTCCCAGCTCAGCTGTAGATCTCTGCAGTTCATCCAAAGTGATCGCGGGCCTCTTGGCTGCATCTCTGATCAGTCTTCTCCTTGTATGAGCTGAAAGTTTAGAGGGACGGGCAGGTCTTCATAGATTTTCAGTGGTCTGATACTCCTTCCACTTCAATATTATCCCTTGCAGAGTGATTCTTGGGATGTTTAAAGCTTGGGAAATCTTTTTGTATCCAAATCCGGCTTTAAACTTCTCCACAACAGTATCTCGGACCTGCCTGGTGTGTTCCTTGTTCTTCATGATGCTCTCTGCGCTTTAAACGGACCTCTGAGACTATCACAGTGCAGGTGCATTTATACGGAGACTTGATTACACACAGGTGGATTCTATTTATCATCATTAGTCATTTAGGTCAACATTGGATCATTCAGAGATCCTCACTGAACTTCTGGAGAGAGTTTGCTGCACTGAAAGTAAAGGGGCTGAATAATTTTGCACGCCCAATTTTTCAGTTTTTTATTTGTTAACAAAGTTTGAAATATCCAATAAATTTCGTTCCACTACATGATTGTGTCTGATGAAGGGGGGGTTCCTTTGACCCCTGAAATGCATTGACTGTCTTTTAACACAATAACAATAAATTAATTTGGACTCTTATCTTTTGGTATGGTGCTCGTTCCATAAAGACACGTCTTTTTTTTGTTCCCTACCAGACAGGGCTGTGTGGTCAGCCAAAACTGTGTAAATCTCAAAACAAGATGAACAAAAGTGCAAATCCTGTGGCAAGTAAAACAGCTCTCTTTTATGCATGTCATCTATGTGTTTAGGTGTTTCACAGGTGGTCAGCTTTAATCTTTAACACTTAATCTAAGCCCTAAAATGAACCCTTCACCCTTAATGTCCCTCAAATACTAAGAACCCTAGTTATAAAGCAGTGACATAGCCGTACTGTGGCCATACTGATATTTAAAAAAATAAAACACACATTTTTTTAAAGCATAGCAGTGTGTCTTATAAATGTGCATTACATGCCACTTTGCTGATAACTGTCCAAAGCAGCTTGATAAATAGGTAAAGGTATCAGAAATTACATTTCCCATGAGAAATAGCAGTTTTCAACCTTTAGATATAGGCTTCAAGACTTCTCATTATTAAAAACCTGAAGGTAAAGTAAATGTTTTGTGATAATCCTCCTAACATTCCAACGTTCTAGAATATGAAAAACTGATCTTTGAAGCCAAAGGAGGCACACAGTAGGAAGAAAATCCCTTCACTTTTTTAAAGAAAAATAATACCCAATAACATGTCTCTGGTTTTTGAGTTATGACATTGTAATGGTTTTAAGAGAAAAATTGTATTTTATAGTTCAAAGGCTACAGTACAAATTTAACGTGAATGAAAAGCTGCATGTAAAGGCAACATAGAAGGCATTAAAAATGATTTTTTGAAATGCCTTTAAAGATATAAAACATTGTAAACATTTTGCAGGGTGGGAATTTGTTTAGTTTAGTTAGTCGTGGGTAACCCCTTTCTTATAATATAGTAAAATGTACACTACTTTACCATTGTCATCAGAAAATAACAAAAATGTTATATCAAATTGTGAGTTTTGCAGCATCTCTAACATTTTACAACAGACCAGTTCTTTGCAATGTTTGCAATGCATGAGACTCACTCATATGTATCCTGTAATACTCTCTCCAAATGTATAAAACAATTCTGTAGGATGGAAGATGCAATCTCACATTTGAATCTAAAGGCACTTTCTATAGTCCTTTATATTATAGAGTGGCAAGCACCTGCTGGGACCACCACTATCCACTTAAACCTGCAGCAGATTGGACTGTCCTTGACTTCTCCTCCTCATTGAGAAGGAGTCCCTATACCTTGAAACATCTGATATATCAGAACTTTTGTGGCCACTATTCTATTATCTTGGTATGCTAACTGTAGGTTATATGTATACTGTTTATTTGGATTGGACACACTGGGGGGAATTCAGTAAAACATTTACAACAGTTTTTTGGGCTTATGGCCCATTTAAAATAGGGTTTCCCCAATTCAGGAAAACCTTATATGACAGTTGAGCAAAGCTTTCCAAACAGATGTGCCAGAATCAAGTATTTTTTATTACCATCACTTTTAAAATATGTTGCTATGACTGCACCAGATTAAAAAAAAGGCACCAGTTTTCAGTCAAAGCAAACTGATGGTAATAAAAGCAGAACTCCATCCAAAAATAACAGAATAAACTAACCAACCCAATCAAGTTGAAATAACAGAACCAGCTTTACTGCAATATTTGCATTCAATCCACAGATTCCCCACAGTACTTGTCTTCTACCACTAGATGTCCTCAGTCTGATGGCCTTCTTGTTAGCCCATGAACTAATTGGCAACTTGCGCTGTTTCTTTTTCTCAGAGCCTTCCTGTACATGGAGTGCGAGAGGCTGATGCCAGGACACATTCAGGTACTTACACTACTTCTATTTTAAAAATACCTTTAATTATGTATTTAATGAATACAGATGTAGCACTGTCCCCGTAGGGCTTGCTGTGTGATGACTTCTTGGGCCTCCATTGATTACCTGCAGACAGTCACTTGGTGACAGTTCACATTTTTATCCTTAATCCCAGTTGCTCGCTACTCAATAAACAGTCCAGGGGTTTTGGTTTTTGGTATTTATTGTGGAACTTGGATGGGAGAAGGAAATAGTGGGATACTCCAACTTGAACTATTTACAGTTGATAAGGACAGCTCTCACTTGGTCTCACCAGGTTACTTGTGTAAGCAGTCACACTCCTTTAACCATACTGCCACTTGCATTGAAGGGTTATGTCTTCTTAATCTTTCTAGCAGCAGACCTGATGCAACTACATCATCTTCAGGACACTCTCTAGAATCCCCTTGACTGACACCCACCCATTGACTATTCAAGTTGAAGGGATGGCCCTCTCAGGATAGGCCCCATGACACAGATCTGTACTCACTATATGCAGAATCAGATCCTTTCCAGTGTCTCCCTTCCAGTCATCTCTGCAGGACCTCCTGGTTCAGCTCCTCTCTGACTCCCAGACCCTCACGTCAACCGCCTGAGGCCACATGGAAACTTCTACAGAAGAGGGGCAGACACCCCCTTCCTTAGGGACTCCGCTCTCCAGCTGAAAGACCCTGAGCACATGTGCCATTGGCATTTATACAGTATCCCAGCATGCACTGAGGCACTTTCCTCTGCCAATCACCTGGGCTTTACTAAATGCCTGTGCACTCATTTGTCAGGTTTCCTCCCAATGTGCAATATGCCTCTCTATTGGACCAGTGTGCAAAACTTTAGACAAACTGAGCTGCACCTGAGCACCATGAGCAGACCTCACTAGCAGATCCTGCTCTCTGGTAGGCAGAGAATAATATAGATTCACCTGGCAATCTTTCTGGTAAGCAGAAAAGATTCAAAACTATACTCACTCTCTAGCACCTACCTAGGAGGGTGCTACACAGAGCTGCATTAATATGTGCCTTTTATTGCTGCCTGGAGTTCAGCTTTAATAGTTGGCAAACAGAGAGATGCCAGTGCTCAGATTGGGGCAAGTTGGAAGAAAGTTATATTCATGACCCTTCACAGGGCTCCTTGGTTGACTCATTCAGCTGCTGGCCATGATATTTCTTGGCTGAAAACTAAAAGGGTTAGGCCCCCTTTCACACAGGCTGTCCGATCAGGTCATTTTTTTCAGGTGGACCTGATCAAAGCCTCCAGTCTCTTCTTTGGATCAGTGGATGTCAGCGGACACATGTAAAATAGTGCTTAATTTTCAAGCTGCTTTTTCCATTGGGCTTTCTCTCTGTCCTGCCTAACATGCCTGGCCTCCGCACCTGATAAATGAGCATTCATTCCTTACTCACACATGCACAATCCATTCACCCTGGCAGCAGTAGCCGAGCTAAGTGTTCTTTGAGAGTAAAAGAGAGCAGGCTGTGCATGCATTCGTAGAAAACAAAGCCGAGTGCTTGTTTGTGAGGTGCTTAAGCCACGCATGTTAGGCAGGATGGGAAGGGGATTGGAGGCAAGCAAACGTGGTACCGATATTCAAAAAAGGGCAGAGGCATGTCCCCGGGAAATTATAGGCCTGTCAGTCTGACATCGATAGTATGTAAACTTCTGGAGGGGATGATAAGGGACTATATCGTAGAGTTTGCTAAAGACAACAACATCATCAGCAGTAATCAGCACGGGTTTACAAATGGGCGTTCTTGTCAAACCAATCTCTTAACATTCTATGAGGAGGTGAGCTGTGAGCTAGATAGGGGGAGACCAGTGGATGTGGTATACCTGGATTTCGCTAAGGCGTTTGATACAGTTCCCCACAAGCGCTTAATTTATAAAATAAGGTCTGCAGGCATCGACCGCAGGGTTTGCTCTTGGATACGGAACTGGCTAAAAGGTGGTAATAAATAGCGCATACTCAGACTGGTCTGAGGTGGTAAGTGGGGTCCCCAAGGCTCAGTCCTGGCACCAACCTTGTTCAATTTATTCATAAACAGCATTGAGGACGGGATCAGTAGTTCTATATCAGTTTTTGCAGATGACACAAAATTGGGCAGGGCAATAACTGCACAGCATGAAGCAGATATCCTACAGAATGACCTGGACAAAATAACAGAGTGGGCAACGACATGGCAAATGAGGTTCAATGTGGAGAAGTGTAAGGTTTTGCACTTGGGGGACTAAAAACATAAAATCACAATACACTTTGGGGGGGAACCTTTGGGGGAATCGAAAATGGAGAAAGATCTGGGAGTCTTGGTAGAGGATAGACTAGGCAATAGCATGCAATGTCAAGCGGCAGCTGCCAAAGCCGGCAGAATATTAGCATGCATAAAAAAGGGATGTATTCCAGAGATAAGACTATAATCCTTCCACTTTATAAAACTCTGGTCCAGCCACATCTGGAGTACTCTGTCCAGTTCTGGTCACCAGTTCTCAGGAGGGATGTGTTGGAGCTGGAGAGAGTCCAGAGAAGGGCAACTAAACTAATTTGGGGATTGGAGGACCTTAATTATGAAGAGCGTCTGCAATCGCTTGATTTATTCTCCCTGGAGAAGAGACGCCTGAGAGGGGACATGATAGCAATTTATAAATATCTCAATGGTGATCTCTGAAGATCGCGGTAGGCCAGCGGCGATTGCGGGTCTGGCTCAAGCTTTGTCTAATGGCAGCAGAAATGGTAGATGCATTTCACACGACCAACAGCGTGCTTGTTCACTACACTGTGCTCTCCTGTTAGACAGGCACAATGAGATTGTGTGTCCCAGCTAAGCTTAAACACCGATCTCCGTGTGCCTGTCACAGAGCCTTGCCCCCCACAGTTAGTAAGCACAATTTAGGCTCACACTTAACCCCTTGTTCACCCCCCAGTATAAACCCCTTCCCAACCAGTGTCATTTATACAGTAGCAGTACATATTATTTAGCACTGATCACTGTATTGGTGTCACTGGTGCCCAAAAAGTGTCACTTAGTGTCAAATTTGTCTGCCGCAATGTCGCAGTCACGATAAAAATCGCTGATCACCGCCATTACTAATAAAAACAGCAAAAAAATAAAAAGTCCAAAAATCTATTCCGTAGTTTGTAAATGCTATAATATATGTAGATTGGGATTTCTTTTTTCAAAAAATATTTAGCAGAATACATATTTATGTATGAATATATTTATGAAGAAATCTGATTTTTTTTAAAAAAAAATTGGATATGATTTATATTAAAAAGTAAAAAAATTGTGTTTTTTTTCCCCCAAATGTGTCTTTTTTTGTTTATAGCTCAAAAAATAAAAAACACAGTGCTAATCAAATTTCACCAAAAGAAAGCTTTATTTCTGGGTAAAAAAGGACATCCATTTTATTTATGCACAGCGTTGCATGACCGTACAATTGTCAGTTAAATTAATGCAGTGCTGTATAGCAAAAAATTGCATGGTCATAAAACGGGGGTAAATTCTATGGAGGTCAGGTAGTTAAATATTTGTCTTGTGGTTTAGATATGCTTTAAAAGCATATGTAATCCCAATTACTGAGATCAATTTAAAATTACTTTAGGTCAGATTACAAGATTATTAAATACAATTTTAGATGTATACAATCCAATACTCATGGGCCAGCTACTAACTATTTGTAACTAGTGATGTCGCGAACCTAAAATTCGCGGTTCGCGAACGGCGAACGCGAACATCGGCAAATGTTCGCGAACCGGCGAACCGGGCGAACCGCCATAGACTTCAATAGGCAGGCGAATTTTAAAACACACAGGGACTCTTTCTGGCCACAATAGTGATGGAAAAGTTGTTTCAAGGGGACTAACACCTGGACTGTGGCATGCCAGAGAGGGATCACGCAAAAAAAAGTTCTTAAAAATTATAATTTTTTGATAGAGAGCCAATTATTGGAAAAATTAAAAAAAAATAAAAATAAAAAATTTCTTTGGATTTAGCATCTGGGGGGTCTAAAAAGTGTACCTGTGAAGTTTCAGCTCTGTAGCATGTCCAGAACCCCTAAAAAACAGCATTTTTCTTATATTTTCAGGAATATGGCTTCTCTGCGGCTGGCTTTTTCTCTTGCAGGCATTTAGCGGGCATTTTTTAGGCAGGCATGTCATTTTTTGTATTAAGTGTCTGGGGGGTCTAAAAAGTGTACCTGTCAATTTTCAGCTCTGTAGCATGTCCAGAACCCCTAAAAAACAGCATTTTTCTTATATTTTCAGGAATATGGCTTCTCTGCGGCTGGCTTTTTCTCTTGCAGGCATTTAGCGGGCATTTTTTTAGGCAGGCATGTCATTTTTTGTATTTAGTGTCTGGGGGGTCTAAAAAGTGTACCTGTCAAGTTTCAGCTCTGTAGCATGTCCAGAACCCCTAAAAAACAGCATTTTTCTTATATTTTCAGGAATACGGCTTCTCTGCGGCTGTCTTTTTCTCTTGCAGGCATTTATCGGGCATTTTTTTTAGGCAGGCATGTCATTTTTTGTATTTAGTGTCTGGGGGGTCACAAAAGTGTACCTGTCAAGTTTCAGCTCTGTAGCATGTCCAGAACCCCTAAAAAACAGCATTTTTCTTATATTTTCAGGAATACGGCTTCTCTGCGGCTGTCTTTTTCTCTTGCAGGCATTTATCGGGCATTTTTTTAGGCAGGCATGTCATTTTTTGTACTTAGTGTCTGGGGGGTCACAAAAGTGTACCTGTCAAGTTTCAGCTCTGTAGCATGTCCAGAACCCCTAAAAAACAGCATTTTTCTTATATTTTCAGGAATACGGCTTCTCTGCGGCTGGCTTTTTCTCTTGCAGGCATTTATCGGGCATTTTTTTAGGCAGGCATGTCATTTTTTGTATTTAGTGTTTTGGGGGGTCACAAAAGTGTACCTGTCAAGTTTCAGCTCTGTAGCATGTCCAGAACCCCTAAAAAACAGCATTTTTCTTATATTTTCAGGAATACGGCTTCTCTGCGGCTGGCTTTTTCTCTTGCAGGCATTTATCGGGCATTTTTTTAGGCAGGCATGTCATTTTTTGTATTTAGTGTCTGGGGGGTCACAAAAGTGTACCTGTCAAGTTTCAGCTCTGTAGCATGTCCAGAACCCCTAAAAAACAGCATTTTTCTTATTTTTCAGGAATACGGCTTCTCTGCGGCTGTCTTTTTCTCTTGCAGGCATTTATCGGGCATTTTTTTAGGCAGGCATGTCATTTTTTGTATTTAGTGTCTGGGGGGTCTAAAAAGTGTACCTGTCAAGTTTCAGCTCTGTAGTATGTCCACAACCCAAAAAAAACAGCATTTTTCTTATGATTTTTAGTAGAAAACTAATGCAGTGTCTTTCCAGCTGTCTTTTTTTCTTTCTGGCAAGCTGAAATATGATATGCCAAGGCAAACATGCCTATCAGTTGAGCTATGACACAGACAACACTGCACACATGGGGAAATATGTAAAACAAAAAACAGGAAAAGGAAATTAGGTGACGGTCACAAAACATGATATTGTGATTGGCCAAATAAAAAGTCACCTCGCGATGAGGTCGCGCCAAAGTCGCGCTAAGTCGCGCCAAAGTCGCACTGGAAGCGACGCTACTTTAGTGGTAGCGGCAGTGTAAACCAGCACTAAAACATCCAGTGTGTGAATACGATCAGGTATGATGTTTTATCGGTCAAGTAGTGTAAGGGTTACGCCTGTCGCCCGCTTCACAGTGACAGACCAAACTCTGACAGACCAAACTCCCCGTTTAACAGTCAGTCAGTCCATTTGCACAACCGCAAACTCCCAATTTGCACAAGGTTGGATACCAAGCTAGCCATGTCCCGTTCCTTGTCCTCACTGACATCATTGAAGGTCTCTTCCTCCACCCAGCCACATACAACACCAAGGGTCCCCGAAAGGTGAGAACAAGCCCCCTGGGACGCCTGCTGTGGCTGGTATTCCACCTCCTCAAAGCCACCTTCCTCCTCTGACTTCTCTTCTTCAGACTCCTCTCTCTGCGTTGCCACAGGTCCAGCAATTGACAACGACAAGGCTGCTTCTGGTGGTGATGAGGACCACAACTCTTCCTCTTCATGCTCATCTACAGCCTGATCCAGTACTCTTCGCAGGGCACGCTCCAGAAAAAACGCATATGGGATGAGGTCGATGATGTTGCCTTGGGTTCGACTGACCACCAGGGTTGTCATCTCCGCAAAAGGACGCATGAGCCTACAGCCATTGTTCATGAGCATTCAGTAACGCGGCCAAAAAATACCCAGCTCCGCAGAAAGAATGAAAGAAAATGAATGTTTTTTTTTATGAAAAATTATCCTGCGGATCGCTTTTGGTCTGTACACAATGAAGCAACGACCTTATCATCTGGGGTGTGCCAACACAATCCTAGAGGTGATCGCTTCATTGTGATACGCAAGCCCCTTCACCACGACAAGGTAACGATCACGAAGGGGAATTGACACATGTATGTGCCTTTTTTTTTGTTTTTTGTTTTTTTGCAGCCACAGTGTAGCACCAGAGGCCAGAAAAATTAGGCATGTACACATGCATGAAAAAGTAGGTATTGTTGCAGCCGCTGCTGTAGCAGCGGCCTGAAAAATTGAGGTTTTAAGGCAGAAAGTGCACTAAAACATTGCTGCTTGAACCGTAGTTGGTGGCGGAGACGTCACGTAAGTCATCCGGCATGCAGAGAATGATTATATACAGCAGCGTGTGGACCATTTTTAGGCCAAGGCATCTCAGTCATCACCAGGCCTTTTTTAGTCAAATGCATCCCCCACTGTCAGTCCCTTCGGGATCCATGCCTCATTCATCTTAATAAACGTGAGGTAATCAAGACTTTTTTGACCTAGGCGACTTCTCTTCTCAGTGACAATACCTCCTGCTGCGCTGAAGGTCCTTTCTGACAGCACACTTGAAGCGGGGCAGGCCAGAAGTTCAATGGCAAACTGGGATAGCTCAGGCCACAGGTCAAGCCTGCACACCCAGTAGTCAAGGGGTTCATCGCTCCTCAGAGTGTCGATATCTGCAGTTAAGGCAAGGTAGTCTGCTACCTGTCGGTCGAGTCGTTCTCTGAGGGTGGACCCCGAAGGGCTGTGGCGATGCATAGGACTAAAAAAGCTCCGCATGTCCTCCATCAACAAGACGTCTGTAAAGCGTCCTGTCCTTGCCGGCGTGGTTGTGGTGGTAGGAGGAGGATTACTTTCACCTCTTCCCCTGTTGGATTCCCGTTGTGCTGTGACATCACCCTTATACGCTGTGTAGAGCATAGTTTTTAACTTATTTTGTAGCTGCTGCATCCTTTGCGACTGCTGGTAATTGGGTAACATGTCACAGACTTCCTCCTCTGACACCTCTTCCTCACACTCCTCTTCCAGTGTTGCCGCAGGTCCAGCAATCGATGGTAAGGCTGTTTCTGGTGGTGGTGATGGTGACCACAACTCTTCCTCTTCCTCTTCACGCTCATCTACGGCCTGATCCAGCACTCTTCGCAGGGCACGCTCCAGGAAAAAAACATATGGGATGATGTCGCTGATGGTGCCTTCAGTGCGACTCACTAGGTTTGTCACCTCCTCAAAAGGACGCATGAGCCTACAGGCATTGCGCATGAGCGTCCAGTAGCGTGGCAAAAAAATACCCAGCTCCGCAGAGGCTGTCCTAGCACCCCGGTCATACAAATACTCGTTGACCGCTTTTTCTTGTTGGAGCAGGCGGTCGAACATTAGCAGTGTTGAATTCCAACGTGTCGGGCTGTCGCAAATCAAGCGCCTCACTGGCATGTTGTTTCGCCGCTGAATATCTGCAAAGTGCGCCATGGCCGTGTAGGAACGCCTGAAATGGCCACACACCTTCCTGGCCTGCTTGAGGACATCCTGTAAGCCTGGCTACTTCTGCACAAAACGTTGCACAATCAGATTCAACACATGTGCCATGCACGGCACATGTGTCAACTTGCCCAAATTCAATGCCGCCAACAAATTGCTCCCGTTGTCACACACCACTTTGCCGATCTCCAGTTGGTGCGGGGTCAGCCACTGATCCACCTGTGCATTCAGGGCGGACAGTAGTGCTGGTCCGGTGTGACTCTCTGCTTTCAGGCAAGTCAACCCCAAGACAGCGTGACACTGTCGTATCCGGCATGTGGAATAGCCCCTGGGGAGCTGGGGGGGTGCAGTTGGTGTGGAGCAAGACGCAACAGCAGAAGAGGACTCAGCCGAGGAGGTTAGCAAAGAGGATGGAGTAGGAGGAGTAGAGGAGGTGGCAGCAGGCCTGCCTGCAAGTCGTGGCGGTGTCACCAACTCCTCTGCAGCAGAGCCACGCATTCCATGCTTGGCAGCCGCCAGCAGGTTTACCCAATGCGCAGTGTACGTTATATACCTGCCCTGACCGTGCTTTGCAGACCAGCTATCAGTGGTCAGATGGACCCTTGCCCCAACACTGTGTGCCAGACGTGACATGATTTCCTTTTCCACAATAGAGTACAGGTTGGGGATTGCCTTTTGTGAAAAATAATTTCGGCCGGGTACCTTCCACTGCGGTGTCCCAATAGCGACAAATTTTTTGAAGGCCTCAGACTCCACCAGCTTGTATGGTAAAAGCTGGCGGGCTAAGAGTTCCGACAAGCCAGCTGTCAGACGCCGGGCAAGGGGGTGACTCTGCGAGATTGGCTTTTTGCGCTCAAACATTTCCTTCACAGACACCTGACTGTGGGCAGGTGACGAGCAGGAACTGCTGAAGGTGAGAGGCGGAGGGGCGGGTTGTTGATAGGGGGCATGGAGGACAGCAGTGGTTGACGTGGCTGAAGATGCTGGACCAGGAGGAGGATGGTGGCTTTCAGTTTGTGTGCTGCTTTTACTCATGTGTTGATCCCATAGGCGTTTGTGATGTGAGATCATGTGCCTTCGCAAAGCAGTTGTACCTAGGTGGGTGTTGGACTTCCCACGACTCAGTTTCTTTTGGCACAGGTTACAAATGGCATCGCTGATATCAGAGGCAGACACACAAAAAAAATGCCACACTGCTGAGCTTTGCAAGGACGGCATTCTGGTGGTGGCAACAGCTTGCGTTGATTGGCGTGCTGTCTGGCTGACCCCGGGTGCCGAATCTACATGCTGTCTGACTGCGCCACTAGCTCCTTGCGATGACCTCCTCCCCCTGCTTCCAACTCGTCTCCTCCTCCTCTCTGTCTCCCCATCTGAACTTTCCCCCTCTTCTTCTGCTCTTCGAGCAGGCACCCAGGTGACATCCACAGACACATCGTCATCATCAGCCGCTTCACTTGACAACTCAGCAAAGGCAGCAGCAGCAGGTACAACATCATCATCATCACAATGTACGTCCATGTGTATAATGCTGCCTGACTGAGACATATCCCCGTTATCTACATCCTCTGGCACTAATAGTTGCGCATCACTTATTTCTTCAAACTGATGTGAAAATAACTCCTCTGACGGATCAAGTGAAGCGGCTGTGGTGCTAGTGTTGGTGGTGGTGCCGGCGGGCTGGCGAGTGGTAAATTGAGAGGTGCCCGAAGCTGAGCTGGAGGAGGATGGTGCATTAAGGTTCCGAGCGGAAGCTGTAGACGATTGGGTGTCCTGTGTAAGCCAGTCAACTATGGCCTCAGAATTTTTTGAGTTCAGGGTCTGTGGTGGCCTCTGAACACTGGGCATTATTCTAGGGCCTAAGGAAATCACAGCACCACGACCACGACGGCCCTTGCGGGGTGGCCTGCCTCTGCCTGTCATTTTTTTTTTAATGTGTTGTTACTGTTGTACTATGAGTGCAAGCTGCTGTGCCACCTTATATATCAGTGGTGGGTGTGCAGTGGCACAGTACACTCTCTGTGGACCTGACAGCAGTCACTGGCACCCAGGCAACTGCAATTTAAAAAAATATATATATATTTTTTACTTTGCAAGCTGCTGTGCCACCTTATATATCAGTGGTGGGTGGGCAGTGGCACAGTACACTCTCTGTGGACCTGACAGCAGTCACTGGCACCCAGGCAACTGCAATTTAAAAAAATATATATATATTTTTTACTTTGCAAGCTGCTGTGCCACCTTATATATCAGTGGTGGGTGGGCAGTGGCACAGTACACTCTCTGTGGACCTGACAGCAGTCACTGGCACCCAGGCAACTGCAATTTAAAAAAATATATATATTTTTTTTACTTTGCAAGCTGCTGTGCCACCTTATATATCAGTGGTGGGTGGGCAGTGGCACAGTACACTCTCTGTGGACCTGACAGCAGTCACTGGCACCCAGGCAACTGCAATTTAAAAAAATATATATATTTTTTTTTACTTTGCAAGCTGCTGTGCCACCTTATATATCAGTGGTGGGTGGGCACACAGTGGCACTGCAGTGGGCACAGTACACTCTGTGGACCTGACAGTCACTGGCAGCCCAGGCAACTGCAATAATAAAAAATATTTTTTTTTTCAATTTATTGCAACAAGATGCTGTGCCAACGTATATATATCAGTGGTGGGCAGTGCACTGCAGTGGGTACAGTGCACTCTGTGGACCTGACACAGCACTCACTGCAATTATGACAGAGGAAAAAAAAAATATTTTTTAAAATGCCAGGTACTGTGCCTGTGCCACCCGAAATGAGTGTGGTGTGCACACAGTACAGTCTGTGGTAGGTCTGTGGCCTCTCACACACAGCGGGCAGGCAACTGCAGTGTACAATAGATATATATATATATATATATATATATATATAAAGAAAAAAATCTATTACCTTACCAGGGACACTATATATATATATATATGTATATATATAAATAAAAAAATCCTCAATTACCAGCCCTTAAAAGGGCTTTTGGGGACACTAGATAGATATAGATATATATATATATGAAGAAACAACTCAATTACCAGCCCTTAAAAGGGCTTTTGGGGACGCTAGGTATATATTGTAACAGGAAGTCAGCTAAATCTGGGAATGTAGTCACAGGAAGGAGATACATTTCTACCTGATTTAGAAAGTCCATTAATTAATTTAGGGTGTTGGCTACAGAGCTAGCCAGCAGGAAGTTGAAAGGCCTTCACCTGTTCAGAATGAGGGAGTTAAGGCTCTATAATTTGTTCAGAGAATTTCCTATTGTTTGCTGCCTCCAGAAGCTGTGTCCTGAAGCCATGTGGGCTGGGAGCAGGAGGACAGTCAGCGTGTGCCTCCCGACAGGATGTGTGGGCCTGGGAGAAGACCCCCCGGAGTGATGTGTGCCCGGGACGGTAACCAAGGGTGAATACGTCTCAAAGGTGAGAAGACGAACTGTTGATGTGAAAGAAACAAAGGACTGTGTTGCCCTGTGAAGCTATTATAAAAGGACTATTGAGTGTCCGCTGGAGGACAAGGAAGTCTGCCCGACGGTAGGTTGGAGACAGACACTTAGGCAGGTTCCAGTTGTGAGAAGGTAGCCGCCCACAGAGGCAAGGATTTATTTTGTGTTTTATTTTATTTTGGATGTTTTGCTGCATACAGCCTGGTGAAGAAAACACCATTTAATAAACCACACTGTTTGTTTGCAAGCACTTGTCGGCTACCTCTCTGGGAAAACGCACCCCCCAAGGGGTCATCCACACCCGCCACCGAGCTAATCCCTTACATATGGTGGAGGTATGCAGTGGGCATAAGCAGAGATCCCTGCAAGGAAGTGCAAATGTTTGATGAACTTTATCTGGTGCATGAGATTGCACAATCTATGTGTGCAGGAGAGAAGATCCTGACAGAAAAAAAAAAGTGTTTTAAAGAGACAGCGGTCTCAAAATTATTTGATGAACTTTGTTGTGTCTGGTGCAAGTGACTGCACAAACTGTGTGCGCAGGAAAAGAGATCTTGCAAGAGAGAGAAAAACTACATGTGTTGAAGAGACAGTGGTCTGAAAATTTTTTGCTGGACTGTGAAAAATTTGTTTGTGGAGTTATTGAAGATGGGGCGTTCAAAACGCCTGAAGAATGCAAAGATAGATGAAATGAGAGACCGGATTCTATGGATGGAGGGGATGTTGCCGTCTGAACCAGCCCCATCCATGCCTAAAGAGAGTCTACTAAAGAGGAAGGTTGTTGTCCCTAGCAACACTGATGAAACTGCTATGGAGACGCAGTGTGCTCAGATGAAAAGTAAGCTCAAAATGGGGGAGATGCTGAAACAGCGGAGCTTTGCAGCTCAACAAAAGGATCACCAAGAGAGCATGGCAGGCTGGAAACAGAGACGCCAGCAGCCAATGGAGGCCATCGGTTTGGAAGAAACCGAGTATGTGTGCAGGGCTGAGTTGGATGCCTTGCAACGGAAAATGGAAGAAAAGGAACAAGCCGTGGAATTGCTTAAAATGGAGCATAGAAACTTGCAGGAAATGAATGAACTACTCAAGTCTCATGTGTCACAGTGGGAAGAATCCACTGCTCTTCTTTTGGTCGAGTTGCAAAAACGCAGAGAGACTATAATGGAGAAAGATACCATCCTCATGGAAAAGGAAAGTGAAATTCAGACTTTGCAGAAGCAAAGTATGGCTGATATGTTGGAGTTGAGTAATCAGCTGGAAAAAAGTCTTCAGTGTTTGGGAGTTACAAAAATAGACCTGCAGGAGTCGCAGGAACAGAATGTCGCTCTGAAAACGACATTGTCTCTCAGCGACAATGAGAAAAGTGAAAGAGAGGCTAAATTACTGAGTACTGTGTATGAGCTCACCACTTTGAGCAATGTGGTAGATGAATTACGTGCAGACTGTGAAAGTTGGAAAGGTGAAGCCCAACGTTTCCAGCAGCAGTTAAAGGAGAAAGAAGCCTGTGTGGCAGAATTACAGTCTCATTCCCAGAAACTAGCCAATGAGGTGAAGGCTCTTATGCAGGGAAAAGGAGATTGTGAACATAAGAGGGAAAAAGTAGAGGCACAGCTTCTGGAATCGCAAGTGAAGGTGTCAGAAGGTGACCGATTGTGTGCTAAGCTGTCAGAGAAGGCAAACCGACTGCAGGTTGAGCTGGACAATGTTACAAATCAGCTTTCTCAAGCAGACAGCAAATCTAGAGAAATTGCGGAAGATTTTTCTATCTTGGAATCGCAGCTGCAAGACACGCAGGAACTCTTACAGGAAGAGAGGTGTAAAAGGCTGAGTTTTAGCACAAAGCTCAAACAAATGGAAGATGAGAAAAATGGCTTCCTGGAACAATTAAAAGAGGAGGCGGAAGCAAAGAAAAACCTATCAGAGCAAGTCGCAACATTGCAAGCTCAGATAGCGGATATGAAAAAACGCATGGAAGAAAGCGTTGGTTCATTAGAGTGTGTTGAAGATGTGAAAAAGAAGTTTGATCAGATGCTTGGTGAGGAGAAAACTGTGTCTGCAAAATATGCAGAAGAACGCGACCGTGCAAAAACGGAGGCGCGTGATAACGAGAGCAAAGCCCTGTTCTTGGCTCGCTCTTTGGAGGAAGCTCTAGAGTGTAATGTTAAACTAGAAAGAGTTAACAAACAGCTGTGTACAGAGATGGAAGATTTGGTCAGCTCCAAGGATGATGTTGTGAAAAGAGTTCAGGAGCTAGAAAAGTCTAAGCGAGCCTTAGAACAGCAAGTAGAAGAGATGAAGATTCCGTTGCAGGAACTGGAAGAGGAATTCCAGGCAACAGAGGATCTGTCCCAAAGAGGGGATAGTGTGCCTGATGCAGTTTTTAAAAGGATCAGTGTTTTGGGGTCTGTCCTGAGTGAGCCTCAGAAATGTGATGACATGTGGCTTGAATCACCCCTTTGGAATAAACCGTTCCTTCAAAAACTTCAAGCATTGGAAAATGTATCATTAGAACTTCAGCAAATAAAGGAGTTGTGTAAGAAATGTGATGATTTCTCAGTTCAGGCTGAAAACCTAGTGGAGAAAACTAAGGCTGTTGGTGAAAACGTGAAGCAAATGAATTTCAAGTGCCTTTCAGAGAATATTTCTAAAATGAAACTGGTGAAAGACGGGTGGCAGAAGTTTGATCGTGATCTTGAAATGCATTCCATGTGGAATTCAGATAGAGAAAAAGAACTAGGTGACCTTGAGCGGTCAAATAGTTCAGCAGAAAGTGCATTGAAGAAACCTGTAAAAGAATGTGTTGCAGTTCCATGCTTCTTCACTGATGCAGAGAGGAGGTCTATAATGGATACCACCCAGATCGCTGGGTTCAACTGTGTTGTTGCCTTTAACCCCGATGTTGGTGGAAGGAAAGTTGATGATGTTCTGGTTGGCTACTTCTGTGAAGAGTTTGGCAAGAAATATAAACTGAATATCAAATCAAGTAGTAGGCCTTTACTGCGACTCGCTCAGGAGGGCGAAAAGTTTAAGAAGTTGATGAGTGCAAATGCTTCAGATCTGCCTATGAATATGAAATGTTTGAATGATATTGATATCTCTGGGAAAAGGAACAGGGGTCACTTTGAAGAAATGTGTGACAGCCTGTTGTCTCAATTGGAAAATCCTCTGCACAGCAGCTTAGAGCAAGCAAAGCTCAAGAAGGAAGATCATTCCCTTTTACAACAAAAAGTCAATGATTGTGTACAGATGTATGGAGAGGCAACTCAAGTCACAGAGGGATGTCAAGAGTCCCTACTTGGAACAAAGCTTAGTGAAGCAAAGGTTCTCAAAGTTTTGTGGAAAACATTTATGGATTGCAGAGAGAGGCGTCTTAAGAATGTTGAAGACATTAAGACTAGCCCAATTGAGTTGCCTATGGATCACGGTCCTCCATGGTGGATTGGACAGACGGTTATGAGGGACAAGCTGTCTGACATTTATGAGAAAGCTGTCAATGAAGATGACAGAAACGAGAAGGAGCGAAATGATGCCAAAAATGCAGTTGAAGAATGTGTATATGAGATGAGAGACAAACTGTGTGGCATTTATGAGAAATCCGTCAATGAAGATGACAAAACAGTTTCATCCGGAAGCTTGAGGATAATAGGAGGCTTATCAGTGAGTCAGCAGTGCTTGACACATGCGTGCCTGGAAATCTGTGTCCCAACCCTAGGGTTGAAACAAGAGGGGGGGGTATGTAACAGGAAGTCAGCTAAATCTGGGAATGTAGTCACAGGAAGGAGATACATTTCTACCTGATTTAGAAAGTCCATTAATTAATTTAGGGTGTTGGCTACAGAGCTAGCCAGCAGGAAGTTGAAAGGCCTTCACCTGTTCAGAATGAGGGAGTTAAGGCTCTATAATTTGTTCAGAGAATTTCCTATTGTTTGCTGCCTCCAGAAGCTGTGTCCTGAAGCCATGTGGGCTGGGAGCAGGAGGACAGTCAGCGTGTGCCTCCCGACAGGATGTGTGGGCCTGGGAGAAGACCCCCCGGAGTGATGTGTGCCCGGGACGGTAACCAAGGGTGAATACGTCTCAAAGGTGAGAAGACGAACTGTTGATGTGAAAGAAACAAAGGACTGTGTTGCCCTGTGAAGCTATTATAAAAGGACTATTGAGTGTCCGCTGGAGGACAAGGAAGTCTGCCCGACGGTAGGTTGGAGACAGACACTTAGGCAGGTTCCAGTTGTGAGAAGGTAGCCGCCCACAGAGGCAAGGATTTATTTTGTGTTTTATTTTATTTTGGATGTTTTGCTGCATACAGCCTGGTGAAGAAAACACCATTTAATAAACCACACTGTTTGTTTGCAAGCACTTGTCGGCTACCTCTCTGGGAAAACGCACCCCCCAAGGGGTCATCCACACCCGCCACCGAGCTAATCCCTTACAATATATATATATATATATATATATATATATATAAAAAAAAAAAAAAAACACAAATACCAGCCCTTAGAAGGGCTTTTTGGGGTGCTGATATTACAGCAGTAGTGGACCAAGAACACTGCAAGACCAGGAACACTGACTAACTGTCCCTAGCTTAACAGCAGCAGCAGCAGCAGCAGCTCTCCCTACTCTCACTACACACACTGCTTCAGAATGATCTAAGATGGATGCTGCCCTTGCTTATTTATAGGAGGTGGGAGGGTGTGGGAGGGAGGTACGCTGATTGGCTGGAAATGTGTCTGCTGACTGTAAAGTTCAGGGTCAAAGTTTGCCTCAATGATGTCTTATGGGGGGCGGACCGAACATCGCATATGTTCGCCGGCAGCGGCGAACGCGAACATGCTAAGTTCGCCGGGAACTGTTCGCCGGCGAACAGTTCTATACATCTCTATTTGTAACTAGGTCATGGTATCTTCCTAAGTAATATTAGTTGCTGGCAACACAGTGGTTCTCAAACGTGTCACCTATTTAGATTTAGGAGTTCTTTCGGATATTAACCACTTGCCGACCAATTAAACAGCGGCAGGTTCCTGTGAATCGCCGTACCTGTACAGCAGCCGGGCACCCGCAATCGCTCCCCGCGAAGAGAGAACGTGGTCTGCTGTTGTAAACACAGCAGACCGTTGTTCTTTCTGCTATCAACACAGAGCTCCTGTGTTCCTGCTATTTAGGATCACAAGTTTCTGTGTTGATATTACAAGCCCATCACCCCACAGTAAGAAAACACCCCCTAGGCTCACACTTAACCCTTCGATCGCCCCTGGTTTAACCCCCTTCCCTGCCAGTATCATTATTACAATAACAGTGCATATTTAAAATGTCACTTAAGGGTTCAATCTCTCCACCGCAATGTCGCAGTCCCACTAAAAATCACTGAGCGTCGCCATTACTAGTAAATCTTCAGGTCCAGAAGTGGTTAAACAAATTGTTACAGTTACCTACTGCTGAATAATAGGATCATTCTCATGATAAAACCATCTTCAACTTTTAACTTTTGCTAAATTATTGAAAGAGCAGATGGGTGAGAGATGGTAGTAAATAAAGGCTAAATGTCAAGGGTACAAAGGCATGTGTTTGTGATGGATTCAGCAATTCACATTCATAATGGATGTACATGATCAGTACAGTATCTCATTCTCCATCATTTGAATTGAAAAGGAAAAACCATAGGGAGTGAATATTGATCTACAAATTTTGCCTCTCATTCTGGAACAATGACAGATCTGAAGACACTTTATGCAGATTTCCATGACTAAATCATTATCACAGTATTATAAATTAAAATGCAAACTTGTGTGAAATTAAACTCAAGAGAGGGAGGAAGTAAAGAACTAATTAGTAGAATCATAAGAGATCACCTGTATTGTGCAAAGCAAAGTATTAATTCAAACTCTTGCATTATCTTGATGAAGTTGAACCCTTTTCTTGCTGGGGCCTAACTTTTTTTCACATAAGTTAAAACGCACCTTTTAGGCCTGAAAATTTGTTAAAACTTATTATTATGTATTTTAAGGATGAGCTTCAAGTTTGTGGCGCGTGCAGTGTGTTATGTGATTGGCCAAACCATGCACCCTAACCTCCATGCTTTGGCCAATCAAATCATCTCTGCCATGATTGGACAAAGACAAAGGCAGGCTGCCTTTAGCCAATCATGGCTCAGGGGTTAAGTACACGCGCCACACTATATAAAGGCTGCTCGCACAGCAGCCACGTGTAGTGTGACTGTGCGGGTGAGACAGCAAGTGATTGAGACAGGGAGAGGAACGTGTTTGAGGCAGGGAGAAAGAGTAATTTTCAGTTTATCAGACAGTGCAGTGTAGTCTAATTGGAGACATTGCTAGCAGTTAGTTAGGTAGGGAGAGGATCATGTTTTTCAGGCAGGGAGAGTAAAGTGATTTAGAGTTTATCAGACAGTGCAGTGCGGTCTAATTGGAGAAATTGCTAGCAGTGAGTTAGGCAAGGAGAGTAAAGTGATTTGCAGTTTACCAGACAGTGCAGTATAGTCTATTTAGAGACATTGCTAGCAGTGAGTTAGGCAGGGAGAGAGATTTGTGCTTTTTACAAGTTAAGAGATCAGATAGTGAAGTATATTCAGTAGTGCAGTATATACTGTAGACCAGATATTGATCTCTATCTATGTATGGGACAATTGATTAGATATCAGGCCATTCAGTATATATCGGTCAGTTCAGTATACCCTATATTGATCTCTATCTATATATAGGACATCTATATATAGGACAATTGATTAGTTATCAGGCCATTCAGAATATATCGGTCAGTTCAGTATACCCTATATTGATCTCTATCTATATATAAGACAATTGATTAGCTATCAGGCCATTCAGTATCTGTCAGTTAAGTATACCTTATATTGATCTCCATCTATATATAGGACAATTGATTAGATATAAGGCCATTCAGCATCTATTGGTCAGGTCAGTGTACCCTATATTGATCTCTATCTATATATAGGACAATGAATTAGATATCAGGCCATTCAGTATCTATCTGTCAGTGCAGTATACCCTATATTGATCTCCATCTATATATAGAACAATTGATTATATATCAGGCTATTCAGTATCTATCTGTCAGTTCAGTATACCCTGTATTGATCTCCATCCATATATAGGACAATTGGTTAGATATCAGGCCATTCAGTATCTGTCAGTTCAGTATACCCTATATTGATCTCTATCTATATATAGCACAATTGATTAGATATCAGGGCATTCTGTATCTATCGGTCAGTTCAGTACATATCAGCAGTGCATTATATATATAGAGTATCTCACAAAAGTGAGTACATCCCTCACATTTTTGTAAATATTTTATTATATCTTTTCATGTGACAACACTGAAGAAATTACACTTTGCTACAATGTAAAGTAGTGAGTGTACAGCTTGTATAACAGGGTAAATTTGCTGTCCTCTCAAAATAACTCAACACACAGCCATTAATGTCTAAACCGCTGGCAACAAAAGTGAGTGCACCCCTAGGTGGAAATGTCCAAATTAGGCCCATTTATGCCATTTTTCCTCCCAGGTGTCATGCGACTCGTTAGTGTTACAATGTCTCAGGTGTGAATGAGGAGCAGGTGTGTTAAATTTTGTGTTATCGCTCTCACTCTCTCATACTGGTCACTGGAAGTTCAACATGGCACCTCATGCAAAGAATTCTCTGAGGATCTGAAAAAAAGAATTGTTTCTTTACATTAAGATGACCTAGGCTATAATAAGATTGCCAAGACCCTGAAACTGAGCTGCAGCACGGTGGCCAAAACCATACAGTGGTTTAACTGGACAGGTTCCACTCAGAACAGGCCTCGCCATGGTCGACCAAAGAAGTTGAGTGCATGTGTTCAGCATCATATCCGGAGGTTGTCTTTGGGAAATAGGTATATGAGTGCTGCCAGCATTGCTGCAGAGGTTGAAGGGGTGTGGAGGTCAGTCTGTCAGTGCTCAGACCAAACGCCGCACACTGCATCAAATTGGTCTGCATGGCTGTCATCCCAGAAGGAAGCCTCTTCTAAAGATGATGCACAAGAAAGCCTGCAAACCATTTTCTGAAGACAAGCAGATTGAGGACACGGATTACTGGAACCATGTCCTGTGGTCTGATGAGATCAAAATAAACTTATTTGGTTCAGATGGTGTCAAGCGTGTGTGTGTCGGCAACAAGGTGAGGAGTACAAAGACAAGTGTGTCTTGCCTACAGTCAAGCATGGTGGTGGGAGTGTCATGGTCTGGGGCTGCATTAGTGCTGCCTGCACTGGGAAGCTACAGTTCATTAAGGGAACCATGAATGCCAACATGTGACATACTGAAGCAAAGCATGATCCCCTCCCTTCGGAGATTGGGTACTCCAACATGATAATGACCCCAAACACACCTCCAAAATTACCTCTGCCTTGCTAAAGAAGCTGAGGGTAAAGGTGATGAACTGGCCAAGCATGTCTAGAAAACCTAAACCCTATTGAACATCTGTGGGGTATCCTCAAATGGAAGGTGGAAGAGTGCAAGGTCTCTAACATCCAGCAGCTCCGTGATGTCATCATGGAGGAGTGGAAGAGGACTACAGTGGCAACCTGTGAAGCTCTGGTGAACGTAATGCCCAAGAGGGTTAGGGCAGTGCTGGAAAATAATGGCTGCCACACAAAATATTGACACTTTGGGCCCAATGTGGATATTTTCATTTAGGGGTGTACTCACTTTTGTTGCAAGCGGTTTACACATTAATGACTGTGTGTTGAGTTATTTTGAGGGGACAGAAAATTTACACTGTTATACAAGCTGTACACTCACTACTTTTTATTGCAGCAAAGTATAATTTCTTCAGTGTTGTCACATGAAAAGATATAATAAAATATTTATAAAAATGTGAGGGGTGTACTCACCTTTGTGAGATACTGTATATTATATATTGAACAACCAATAATAAAACCCCCCCAAAATCCACATCATGTCAGAAAGGCCGACAAGGAGAGGCAGACGCTCACAGGCCACGAAAAGAGGGCAAGCAGCCTCTGTGTCCACAGTGAAAAGTGGGGGTCACAGACATGGTACTTCCTCTGCAGGCAAGGCACGTCTGTCCTTTTTGTCCGGTGCTGCCCATGGTATTCAGCCACAACATGAAGAAGAGTTGGTGGAGTTGATCAATAAGCCTTCCTCATCCTCCTCATCCTCTGACACCCACGCTCAGACTAGTTTGCCTTCCACCGCAGCTGCCAAAGTGGCATGTTCCACTTGCTCCTTCTCCACAGCTACTCCTTCTGTCACCCTACCATCATGCACAGAGGAGTCACCTCAACTATTCGATCATAGTGTCAGTGACATGCTGCTGGAGAATGCACAGCAATTTGAAAGCTGTGATGTTGGTTCACAGGTTGATGAAGGGAATAACGTGAGCCTAGAGAGAGGGGATGACATTGACGGAAAAGAAACTAGCAGGCATGTTCCCACAGCTGCAGCATACTTCCAAGTTTGCTCCAGTGACGAGAAGGGAGGGGATGATGAGGTCACAGACTGTACTTAGTTGTCTGACAGGATAGAGGAGGAAAGTGAGGGGGAGAGGAGGAGGAACAACTCCAACGAGGCAGGATGTGATCCAGGGGCCGCCATAGGAGTAGCCAACCTATTGCATCACAGCACAGAGCTCCACAGGTGCAGGGTGCTGAAAAATCCCAGCGGACTCCCAAAAGTTCATTAGTGTGGGCTTTTTTCAGCACATGTGCAGTAGACCGCAGCATTGCTGTTTGCAGCATCTGTCTGAAGCGGATCAATCGTGGCCAGAACACCAGCTGCTTGGGCACCACATGCTTGACAAGACATTTGATGACCTGCCATGCAGTCCATTGGCAACAGCACCTGAAAGAGCTACAAGATCAAAACAAGCATACTGCACCTTGCTCCTCATCTGGTATCTCTAACCCTATACCTCATGTCTTCCCAAATACCTGCATTGAGAGAGATGATGGTATAGCAATGAGTGCCACAGAGACTTGCAGCCAATCTGCTAGCAGTACACCACTGCTTGATTTGAGCAGCAGGCAAATTTCACTACCCCAGTATTTAAACCATAGAAATAAATACTGTCCCAGCCATTCACAGGCTCAGCATCTTAATGCTAGCTTGGCCAAATTGCTAACATTACAATTGCTGCCTTTTCATCTGGTAGACTCTGCTCCCTTTCGCAAATTTGTGGAATGTGCTGTACCACAGTGGCAGGTACCAAAAAGGCATTTCTTTTTGCGTAAGGCCATTCCGGCTCTCTACCATCATGCGGAAGGTAGTGTTTTGGCCTCATTGGACAGAGCGGTCAGCAAGAAGGTTCACATTATTGCTGACTCTTGGTCCAGCAGGCATGGACAGGGACGTTACATTTCTTTCACAGCTCACTGGGTAACTCTGCTGGCAGCTGGGAAGGATGCGGGACAGGGTTCAGTGTTGCAGCTTGTTTTGCCACCACGCCTCCAAAAAGCTGGTGCTGGTTCTGCCACATCTGGCTACTCCACTACCTCCTCCTCTTCTTCTTCCTCCATGTCCTCTTCTGCTCAATTGTCCTCGGAAGCAGCAGTGCTCCCTAAGTGTTCAAGGGGCTAGGCAAGCAGTCAGGCTAAAAGATGCCATGCCATGCTTCAGTTGGTCTGTCTAGGGGATAGGAGTCACACCGGGGCAGAGATTCTGTCAGCTCTGCAGGGGCAGGCTTAGAGATGGTTGATGCCATGACAGCTTGAGCCAAGAATGGTTGTATGCGTCAATGGCACAACCTTCTCTCCGCCCTCCCTCAGGCGCAGTTGACACATGTTCCATGCTTGGCACATGTCCTGAATCTGGTGGTGCAACATTTCTTGACCAGATACCCGGGCTTCCAAGATCTCCTGAGGCAGGCCAGAAAAGTCTGTGGCCATTTACAGTGTTCATACAATGCCAGTGTTCGCTTATCTGACATTCAATGGGAATTCAACCTGCCCACCAACCGCCTTATTTGTGATATGCCCACCAGATGGAACTCAACATTGGCAATGCTGAAGCGGCTGCACATGCAGCAGAGGGCCATCAATGAGTACCTGTGTGAGTATGGCACAAGGACAGGGTCAGGGGAGCTTGGCTTTTTTTCACCACGCCAGTGGCTTTTGATAAAGGATGCATGTATTATCCTGTCACCATTTGAGGAAGCCACAATGATGGTGAGCCGGGACGATGCATGCATCAGTGACACAATCCCTCTAGTCTACCTGCTGGAGCACACACTTTGTAGAATCATGGACAGGGCACTTGAGGCAGAACAGCGGGAGGAAGAGGAGGACTTCTTTCCTCACAAGGCCCCCTTTATGCAGATATCATGCCTGCAGGGACATAAAACACACAGGAGGAAGAGGAGGATTGTGACAGCATGGATGTAGACGATAGCATACAGCAGTCTTCAAGGGATGGTTGTCATTTCCCAGAAACCCCAGGAGTTGTACGTGGTTGGGGGGGAGGTTGCTCCTGCTGACAATATCATCCTAAGTGACCCAGAAAACTCAGAAGCTCATGCCTCCTCCAACTTAAGTTGCATGGGCTCCCTGATTCTGTAAAGCCTGTGAAAGAACCCAAGGATTTGTGCTATCAAGGAGAGGGATAATTATTGGTTGGCAACCCTTCTTGATCCACATTACAAGGTTGCAGAGCTCATCCTGCCTTCACAGAGGATGAAACATCTTGAGGAGGCCTTGAAAACAAATTTGTGTAACACCTTTCCAGACACTGGGAGGTTAACATTTTCTGGACGTGTTTCTGAGGCATCATTTAGCCAAAGGTGGAGCTGTGGAGAAGGCAGCCGGCTGACTGATGCCTTTAAACAGTTCTTTAGTCCTCAGCAGCACCCAGGGCTGTTAGGTTTAAGCAACCATCGGCAGTGTCTCCAATCATATGGTGCATGATTATCTAGACTTGGAGACCTTTCCAAGTGAGCATCCACTGGATTACTGGGTCTTGAGGATGGACCATTGGCAAGAACTTGCTCAATATGCAATGGAGCTACTGGCCTTTTCTGTTTCCAGCGTGCTTTCCGAATGGACGTTCAGTGCTGCTGGAGGTTTTGTGATGGACAAAAGAGTGCGTCTGTCCACAGACTCTTTTGACTAGCTGACTTTTATCAAAATGAATCAGTCCTGGATCAACAACAGCTATCAAGAACCCTGATGCTGATGTAACTGATTGAATTTGCTAGGGGTCTGCCATCCCTTGAAGACTGCATATGCTGCCTATCCTTTTCCTCAACCTTCATTCGGCTAGCTTCCAACAATGTTTTTGGTTTAGGTCACTACCAACCCCCAAGGCCTAATTTTTCTGCACTTGTATGACAGGTGCATAAGATTTAAATTCCATATGTAATTTTTAATAGCAGGCCCTGTCCTTGTGCCCTGCGCCCAGCCAGAGCGACTGTGAGGGGTTACGGTGTTTAGGCACCACCAACATCAAAGGCCCAATTTTTGGCACCTGTATGACAAGTACATGAAATTTCAAATTTGTATGGCATTCTTACCAGCAGGTCCCATTCCTGCACCCAGCAAGAGTAACTGTGAGGGGTTGCGGTGTTCAGGCACCACCAACAACCAAGGCCCAATTTTTCTGCACCTGAATGTCAGGAACATGCGATTTCAAATTTGTATGGAATTCTTACCAGCAGGTCCCATTCCTGCACCCAGCAAGAGTAACTGTGAGTGGTTGGTTATGGTATTCATGCACCAGCAACAAAAAAGCCCCAATTTTTGGCACCTGTATGACAAGTACATGCGATTTCAAATTTGTATGGAATTCTTACCAGCAGGTCCCATTCCTGCAACCAGCAAGAGTAACTGTGAGGGGCTACGGTGTGCAGGCACCACCAACAACCAAGGCCCAATTTTTCTACGCCTGTATGACAAGTACATGCAATTTGAAATTTGTATGGAATTTTTAGCAGCAGGGCCCGTTCCTGCACCCAGCAAGAGTAACTGCGAAGGGTTGTGTTGTTCAGGCACCCCCAACAACCACGGCCCAATTTTTCTGCACCTGTATGACAAGTACAAGCGACTTGAAATTTGTATGTATATTTGTATATGACATTTTTTCCTTTAGAAATGTCAGTATTGCTGCAGCAGGCTACATACATCATAGAGATGCGCTACTTTACAGGCAAATTAAGGGGACCCCCCAGGCATGATATTTGAAGGAATTTTTAATTTTTATAGTTTTACTTTAAGCCTCATTAAAATCAGTAAATCACTGCTCCTTTAAAAATGATTGTTTTTTAACAAAATGTTTTCATTGCTACATGTTCCCCAGGTCAGTACCCAGACCCCCATACACTTTTTTTGGGCAATAAATTGCATTTAAGCCTTCAAAATGAGGCCATTTTTTTTTACTTTCGAGTCCCATAGACTGTGTCCCATAAGATGTGATTTAAGATTAAGTGGTTAATTCTTTGATTTAAAGCTAGACGAATGTTCTCAAATTAGAATTCAAAATAACAGAGCAGGCTTGAAGACCTAAATTAGCACCTAACTGCCAACACGTTTATGACAGGCTTGTGTGCAGATAAGCGTGGACAACTCTCACTTGAACAGTCCTGTCACCAGCAAAATTAGCAAGGGGTCAAAGCCATCCCATACATCCATACTCTCTGAAAAATGTTTGCCACTTGTGTTAGGTCAGAGGAATTATGTTTAATCTCGAACAAAATCTAAAATAGGGAGCAGGGAGATGAAACTAATTCCATCTGACAGCAAGCATTTTGAGGTATGCACAGATGGAAAAATGGTATGTTCTGGTCATACAAATCCACCTGGAGACCAAAAAAATTACAAAATCTAAAGTCAGAAGGTCTTCTTTTTATCTTAATGCATTCGATAGAGACCTGGGAAGAGGAAGATCTGGGCTGATCTGTGCAAAACCATTACACAGAGCAGGTAAGTTTAATATGTGTTATTTTTACATGAAAGATAAAAATAAAAACTGATGTCAGAAATCATAATGACAGCCCAGCTATCAGAATCAAAGACATGCTGGTAGGTTAATTGGATCCTGTCTAAATTGCCCTAGTATGTATGAATGTGAGTTAAGCCTCACACACATGGGCCGAATGCCGGCTGACATTCAGCCCGCGTGTATCCCAGCCGGTCCGAGGTGCATGCTGGAAAACCAGCAGCCGATCAGCTCCTGATCAGCGCTCTCTGCCAAAGGCTGAGAGCGCTAATCAAAGTGTTCTGGGGAGGGGGGGTGTCCCCCTTTCAGAATACAACAGCTCATTGGGGCTCCAAACGGAGCTGACAGTTTTTTCTTTTTGATTCATCCTGCTGGGTTGGATGGAAAAACACTAATAGCGGGTACCAAGCTTTAAGGACCTTAGATTGTACACTCCTTGAGGGCAGGGATTGATGTGAATGTACAATACGTATATAAAAGGGCTGCATAAATTTAAGGCGCTAAGCACCTGTACTAAATAAATAAACCAGCTGGTCCAACTAATCTATGGCTACTTGAGATGCCTTTAATGCCTTCAGAGGTGATTGGCCAAGGGTTAGAGTCTGGTCCACATCCATACCTCAACAAATTGAGCAGCATTGAAAATGAACATTCTAAGACACAACCTTTTAGATTTTCTGTGTTCTCTCACCAAAAACAATTAAACAATACTGACCAACTGTAAAGTTTTTTTCTAGTTTAAATATGCTGGCTCCCACTTACCTGTTCAGATACTGGAGTTGGTTTGTGGTGTTTGTTTTTCTAGTTCTTTATTTCAGGCCTGAAGAAGGAGCGCACGCTCCGCAAACGCGTTGACAAAAGGTTTCACATTACATCCAAGAAGTGATAACATCACCGGCACCCTGTGCGGTTCACGGCTCCAGGAAGCGTCGGAAGCCACCGGTGCCATTCCGTAGATTACATCAATTAAAGCTGCCACTCGGACATCCCACTGTGCTGATAATTGATACACCACAGTGATTAATGCCTAAAAGTTTTACCTTTGTGAGTACCAGTTCACCATTTTTTTGCCAAATGTCCATATATACTACACGTAGTTTACACTTGTGTTTTCTCTTCTACATTATATGCCACCCCACTGCCCCTCCTATCCATGTGTACAGGGGAGCAGGGCTGCAAACAACTGTTTTACTGACAAAACATGAAAAATGTATTGACGGAGCACATTATTTTACTGACAACCTAAAATTGATTGAAATTGACTGAAACTCCTATTCTAAATTAAGAAAATCGATATTTAAACTGTATAAACATGTACATAAACATTAACATAAACATTCTAATCAAGCTACTAGCTCCATTGCCTCCAGTGGCCAGTTCTTCTGATGCAGCTGCAGCTGCACCTGCTGTGAGATTACCTCCTCTGGAGCCCAGAGTCCCCACTCCTGAGCACTTTTCAGGTGCCTTCAAAAATGCCTGTGAACTTTACTTTGCCCTGCAACCAAGGCCTTTTTCTCTTGAGACCGTCAAGGTGGGTTTCATCATCTCACTTTTGACAGAGATCTGGGCTCATGATCTTCTTGAGCAAAAGAACTTAGTACTGGATTCAGTTGCCACCTTCTTTGAAGCTATGGCTACCCTATATGACGATCCACAGCGGACTGCCACTGCCGAGTCTGCCCTTCATGCTTTAGTACAAGGCAGACAACTGGTGGAGGATTATATTGTGGAGTTTCGCAAGTAGTCAGCTGATACTGGGTGGAATAATGCCACCCTAAAATACCAGTTCCAGTAAGGCTTATCTGAGACTCTCAAGGGCGAGTTGGCTAGGATTGAGGCTCCTAGAGAATCTCTTCCAAGTCTCTATCTAACTAGACTGATGGCTGCAGGAGCGAAGGTCTGAATGCACTCAGACCCTCCGGCCCACATGGGTAATGCCAAAGTTTACAGGACCAACACCCACAGTCCAGTAATACTTCTGACAGAGAACCCATGCAAATTGGCCTACTGCGCCTTACTTTAACCCCTGAAGAGAGTGTCACACCATGTCTGGGATTTGATCCTGAGACCTGGTGTTTCTTGGACGGTTCCCTAGTGCCTGTGCCACCGGGGAACTTCCTTTTTGAATACACACTTGTTTTTCTACTCCTTTAGTTTGGATGCTGGCCCCACCCTGTGTCCAGCTGTTGGCTGTCATCTAATCTAGTGTTCCTATAAATCTTCACCTCCCCTTCCTGTCTTTGCCCTAGTATAGGTATTGTACCCTGGGTGTTGGTGGTAACTTGGATTTCATTGATTGCTGTTGCTGACTCTGCCTGTTCCCAACCTTGCCTCTTGGACTACCCCTTTGGATTTCGTTGATTGCTGTTGCCGACTCTGCCTGTTCCCGACTTTGCCTCTTGAACTACCCCTTTGAATTTTGTTGATTGCTGTTGCCATCTCTGCCTGTTCTTGACCTTGCCTCGGACTACTCCTTCTGGTTTTCGCTGATCTTGGTTCGCTGACTTCTCTCTCTACTAACTGTGAGTGCTTGTTTGACGTTCCTTGATATAGCCTGTGTGCACTTTCTATTGAGGTCCCATATTTCTGGCTGTAGGATCTCAACCGCCCTTCCACCTGATACTGGGATAATAAGACTACCGGTCAGGTAACCGGAGGGATGGTTAGAGTCTCCTAACAGACCTGACAGAGAGAGCACGCAGACAACAAGGTAACTTGTGTCTCTTCTGTGGAGCTTCGGGCAACTTCCTTCACAGTTGTCCTTTTCGCCCAGGTAAGTCCAGCCTTCCATGCCCCTCGTACCTCCAGTTATCCAGGACTGTATTCACTCATTTATTTCTCCCCATCTCTCTGCAGGTGGCCGAAAAGAAAGTCAAGCTGTGGGCGATCATTAACTCTGGAGCCTGTAGTTGCTTCTTGGACATCAACCTCACCAGTAACTTGCACATACCCCTGAAACTAAAGGGACAAAGACTTGATGTACATTTAGCAGATGGCTCTGCTCTCAGCTCTGGACCTGTCACTCAGAAGACTATCCCTGTGCTTGCTACCACAGAAGCAGGCCATCAGGAATTACTCTGCTTTGATGTCATCAGGTCTCCTATATTCCCAGCCATTCTAGGAATACCATGGCTACAGGCCCACAATCTGCAAATCAACTGGCCCAAGGGAGAAATAATCTTCTCATCTTCATACTGTTGCTAACACTGTGGCATCCCCACACCTGTCAACCCTTCAGTGTGTCTCTCCGTTCAACCTACACCGGATCCCTGTCATGCCGTCCTTTGATTTTCTTGATGGTTTTGACAAGAAAAGTGCCGATGCCCTGCCCCCTGCATTGGTTCTACGACTGCACGATGGAGTTGCAACCTGGAGCAGAAGTACTCTTTGGGTGAATTTTCCTTTAACTGAGCTGGAGGCCCTCCGACAATATATAGATGAAAACCTAGCCAAAGGATTCATCCGCCCCTCCTCTTCGCCTGCTGGAGCCATCATCTTTTTTATTGAGAAAAAGGATCATTCTCTCAGACCAGTTCTCTCAGACTCAAATGCATTGATTATAGGGACCTTAATAAAATCACCATCAATAACAGATACCTACTCCCTCTCATTCCTGAGTTATTCCAAAGGTTCAGAACAGCCCAGGTTTTCACAAAGTTGGACTTACGGGGGGGCCTACAACCTAGTTCGTATTAGGGAAGGTAATGAATGGAAGACCACCTTCTGAACACGCTTTGGTCACTTCGAGTACCTTGTGATGCCCTTCAGGCAATGAAACGCCCCTGCGACATTCCAACATTTTGTGAATGACATCTTTAGAGAATACCCTGACCTGTTCTTAATCGTCTATCTGGACGACATACTAATTTTCTCAGCCTCAATTGAACTCCATCGTGAGCACGTCAGAAAAGTGTTAAAAACCTTGAGAACCCTTGACTTACATGCTAAAGCAAAAAAGTGTGAGTTCAAGAAATAATCTATCCAGTTCTTCGGACTCATAATCTCCACGGAAAGGGATCTCCGAGGATCCTCAGAAGGTCTCCACAATCTTGGAATGGCCGGCATCTTCTGAAAGGAAAGGGGACCAGAGCAGTGGCGGCTGGTGCTCAAATTTTTTGGGGGGGGGGCGCAAACAGAAAAATGTAATAGGCATTGCTTTGTGGCAAAAAACGCGGTAAAAAAATTGCGTGGCTTTGAGGTCACAAAAGTGTGAAAGGGGCCTTCAGTAATCAAGGTATAGTGTGCCCCCTTCAATGCAGAGTGACCAGTGTGCCCCTTCAATGCAGAGTGACCAGTGTGCCCCAATCAATGCAGAGTGATCAGTGAGCAGTTCCCCCATCAATGCAGAGTGACCAGTGTGCCCCCATCAATGCAGAGTGACCAGTGTGCCCCCATAAATGCAGAGTGACCAGTGACCAGTGTGCCCCCTTCAATGCAGAGTGACCAGTGTGCCCCCATAAATGCAGTGTGACCAGTGACCAGGGTGCCCCCTTCAAAGCCGGGGGTACCAGTGAGCCCCCTTCAATGCAGAGGGACCAGTGTGCCCCCATAAATGCAGAGTGACCAGTGACCAGTGTGCCTCCTTCAATGCAGAGTGACCAGTGTGCCCCCTTCAATGCAGAGTGACCAGTGTGCCCCCTTCAATGCAGAGTGACCAGTGACCAGTGTGCCCCCTTCAATGCAGAGTGAGAAGTGTGCCCCTCTACATACTCTTTATGTGTGTGTAGGTTCAAAGCATAATGTATTTGTGATACTTTTTTAAGGTGTCTAAATGTGCCAAAGTTTTTACAATAATTTGACATGTACCTTAGTAGTCCACTTCATATGTTCTAGCTTTCATGGCTAAATGGGTGACTGGCTTCCAGTGTTGATTTTTTGATCACCTAATGATGCCTGAGTCTGATGTACACAGGTGTTCCTAATTTGATTGGTTGATGGTCATCATATATATGTGTGTGTATATATTTATGTGTATGTCTAACACTCCAGCTATGATTAAGCACCAGTCCAGGCATTAAATGTGTTAGCTGTGTTCTGTTGTTTCACCAACATTTGCTGTATGATTCATTGTTTTTACTACAAAGAATAAAGGTGATTGCATTGGAGTGCGGCCATCCAGCCTAATTTCTTCTGTTTATAACAATGTTGTTGCAACAGTTTGCCAAATTGGGGGTCTTCCATGCCTGGGTGGAATGCCAGGGTGCCAAGTATTGGGATAGGAGGACTCAGATGGGGTGAGAGAGGAGAGGTCAGGATGAGATACGTGGTACCCTGAAGAGTGGCACCTACCGTGAGGTGCTGCCAAATAGTCGCCGGGCAGTATTGGGAAAAAATTCATGGAAGTCTTGCTGGGAGTGGGCGAACTGTCGAATGTGCAAGATCAACCCAACGTTTGTGATTTTGTGTGTCACACTATTCCATAACTCTAGTCAAATGAAGAGATTCATATTATTTCACAGCGTCAGGGAAGGCAATTTCCGCTCTCTCCTTACATAATGACAAGATGGATCTGTGGATTCTCATCTGCTTGTCCCACCAAATGAAACAAAGAATTTGAGACTGTAAGTCTTTCAAAAAGTGCTGTGGGAGTTTGACCGGCAATATTTACAATAGGTAAAAAAGGCTCAGCATCATGTTCATTTTTAAGATGTTTATACGGCCGAACCAAGGGAACATCTACTTATCCCAGCCCTGGAGATTAGATTTCAGCTTGCAGAGTAAGTGCAAAAAGTTGATTTCAAAGATCATGTGAAGGTTATAATGGATGTTCATCCACAAGTAACATATATGAGAAGTGGTCCATTTAAAATTAAAGTTAGAGCTCAGAGTTTTGGGAAAAAGCTAAACGCCCATCATCTCGGATTGAAAGTTGGCCATATCGCTGCAATTCTGACATAAGGGGCAGTCCCAATATAAGCCACTGATCACTGCCATAAGTAGTATAAACAAATAAAAAAATAAAATAAATTCCAGTATATATACCATAGTTTGTTGGCACTATAACTTTCACACAAACCAATCAATATACACATATTGAGTTTTTTTTTTCTCAAAGACATGTAGCAGAATACTTGTTTGCCATAATTCATGAAGAAATTAGATTTTTACATATTTTTTTGTTGGATATGTTTGTAGCAAAAAGTTAAAAATATAGTTTTTTTCCTTCAAAATTGTTTGTCTCTTTTTGTTTATATCAGAGAAAAAAAAAACAGTGGTGATCAAATACCACCAAAAGAAAGCTCTCTTTGTGTGAAAAAAATGATGCAAGATTTGTTTGGGTACAGCGTTGCATGACTGCACAATTACCAGTTAAAAAAGCACAGACTTAGGCCCCTTTCACACATACGGTCCATTTGTCCGTTTTTCATCCATCCGTTAACGGATGAAAAACGAACATCAATGTATCTCTATGTAAAAACGGATTACAACGGATGAACATCCGTTTTCATCCGCTTCCGTCAATGTCCGTTTTTTTGAACGGATGAATGCCCTATTTTTCATCCGTCATAAAAATGGATAGGACGAAAAACGGATGACAACGGATGAAAAACGGATGAAAACGGATAACAACTGACGAAAAATGGATGACAACTGACAAAAAACAGATGGAAAACTGATACATTTTGACGTGACTGAACTGATGAACTGAACGGATCGTATGTGTGAAAGGGGCCTTAAAGGCTAAGTTCACCTTTGTTCACTTTGTTTTTTTTTTTTTCTAAATTCCAGCTCTCCTATGTACCAATATAGCATTAATGTACTTATTTTGCAAAAAATAAAACCGCTTTCCATTAATTCTACACCGGTTTACCTCACTCTCTTCATGGCTGTAGAAACACACTGCTCAATTACTTCTGCCTTACTTTCTGGTCAGACTTTAGGTCATGACACAGGAAGGAGTTTATGAGCTGAGGGTAGATGATGCAGGGTGTGTGATAATGAGATCAGCTGGTCAACTCCTTCCTGTGTCATGACCTAATGTCTGACCAGGAAGTAAGGCAGAAGTAATCGAGCAGTGTGTTTCTACAGCCATGAAGAGAGTGAGGCAAGTTGGTGCAGAATTAATGGAAAGCTGTTTTATTTTTGAAAAATAAGTACATTAATGCTATATTGGTACACAGGGGAGCTGGCATTTAGAAAAAAAAAGTGAACAAAGGTGAATTTAGCCTTTAAATAGCAAACAAATGGCCTGATCATAAAGGGGGTAAAATATTCCGGATGTCAAGTGGTTAAAGAGGTTGTAAACTTCAGAAAAAAAAAACTGAATGACAAAGGCATAATGAGCTAGTATGCATTGCCGCCCGCTCACCGGTGACACGGCTGACATGTTCATCCATCTTACTTCCGGGTTTGCATCCTCCGGCCATCTGATTGGCCGGAGCTGCGATGATGTCCCTCCCGCGCATGCGCGCAGGAGCCACCATTCATGGCACAGGGCTCTGAAGGAACGGTACGGGCGGTGGTTCCTTCAGAGCGCATGCGCTAGTGATGTCACTGGCTGCATGCAAAGTAAATATCTCCTAGATGGTGCATGTTTAGGAGATATTTACATTACCTATAGGTGAGCCTTATCATAGGCTTACCTATAGGTACAAGTTACAAAGGAAGCTTTACTTCCTCTCTAAGGGATTTCTGACATTTCAATCTTGCCCTTTAGGCCACCTGAAAAGACTCTTCTCACTGAATGCTAATCCCTATTGCTTCCACCACCACCTGCACATAGAAAACAATTCATTTCTATGTTCCATGTTCACTTCATTCATCTGTGATGGTGTGCATTGTGCAAAAATGTCTGCAATGCACTTCACCGCATGTTAACGCACTGCAGTATGTTGCAAAGCACTGCAATGCAAAAGGTTAAATAAAGTGTATGTTTTTGTCACTTTTAATAAAGTTACAAAAAAGAATGCAAACAGCATGATGTGTTGTAACAAAACATTGTGCCGCCATTCATAACACAACCCTCAAATGTTCTATGGGGCATAATGCATGTGGGCTTATTTGGGCAAGCCCTAAGATGAATCATTTAGGTCAAATATTTCTTGCAATAGAAATCTTCAGCATATTTGACCTAGATATCAATTAAATGTTTCTTTATACCCAATTAAAACTGGTGCTGCCATGGATTCAAGACTTGCTTGACAACCGGCTGCTGAGTCCACTGAGCACCAAGAACAGAGAAAAATAACACTGCTATTACCAGTGACTATGATCATTAAGATAAATGTGAAAGTATAGTGACAGATATCTTACAAGCACCGCTGACTTTTATTAAGGAGAAAAAGGAAAAAAAAAAGTGTTTGGACTAATATATTTTATATTCTGCACTAGTCAAGATTCTTCTGTCCTGCAGAAACTAGCCCTTAGCTCAATAAAAATTGATAAAAATGGATCCATGTACACCAATCTTTAACACACATGTGTTAAATGCCTTTTATTGAGTCATTATAGTAAAATATTAGTCATTGTTAGATTGTAAAGCAGAATACTGTAAACAATTCATAAATTCTAAAATGTATCTAAACCCAAAAACAAAAATATTATAATGTATTGCTACTTACTAGTTCTTAGTGGCGATGTCCTGTGGACGTGCAGCCCGCACAGACAAAGTGACATACCCGTACGTCTCTGCCTACTTCTGGGTTTAGGGCACCGGCATAAGAACCCCCCTCCCCCTACCAACACCTGCTGTGATTGTACACATCAGGAGTCTGTCTGTCAGCAAGTCCAAGCCAAGGCTTTAGGCCCTTTTCACACCTGAGCATTTTTCAGCTCGCAAAACGCTCATCTCTGAAGTCTCAAAATGTCCAACAAGAAAAATCCCATTCATTTCAATGGCCCCTGTTCACATATGAGCGTTTTGTCGCCTGAAGTAAAATGCCTGAATCTCAAAAACATACATGAGCTTCTTTTTTTTGGCAGATTACAAGCGTTTTTGTTAGATGTCAATGCCTGCCTCCAAACACCTGCAAAAAACGGCCAAAAAAAAGGCTGAAAAACGTCAAAAAAAAAAAAAAAGCCTAAAAAACGCCCAGAAAAATGTCTGAAAATGATACGCCTTATGGCTGGGACCTGCTTATTGGCTGTAATCACAATCACAAAAAGTGTCCAATTACAACCCAGAGCCCTGTGTTGACAATCTGCACAGGACTGTGTACTGAGGGAGAGATGTCTTTGTTTCTTATCTCTGCAACAGATCTGTACAGAAGGAGAAATCTCTCTGTTTCCTATCTCTGCAACAAAGAGAACTGTAGTAAAAAAACAGCACACATTACACATTGTTAGGCACACAATTAACCCCTTGATTGCCCTAGATGTTAATCTCTTGCCAGCCAGTGTCGTTAGTACAGTTACATTGTATATTATTAGCACTGATCACTGTATAAGTGTCACTGGTGATGTCAGTAGCAGTTAGTCAGTTCCCCCCAGCATCAGTTAGTTTTAGAGACATGCAAAAATCCGGAATATTGCTGCACTCCTTGGTAACTTTATTGAAGCATTAAAATCACATTACAGGTATGACAGGAACATAAAAGGTAACACATTTCACGCTAAAGTCAGCTCTTACTCAAACTGGTTTGACTTTAGCATGAAACGCGTTACCTTTTATGTTCTTATAAAGTTACTAAGGAGTGCAGCAATATTCCAGATTTTTGCATGTCTCTAAATCTCACAGATGAGCTGTGCAGCATCCTGGGTTCCTGATCACAACGTGCGAGAGTTGGTCACTCACCTAGAGTGGCATTTCTTTGGCTTTACTGACCCAGAGTCAGTTAGTTTTAGATTGCCAGACGCATTACCATTATAACTCACTGATTAACACCATTAGTAGTATAAAAAATAAATTCCAGTATATATACCATTTGTTTGTGGACACTATAAATTTCACACAAACTAATCAATAGACACGTATTCGTTTCTTTTTTGTTTTTTATCGAAGATGTAGCAGAATACATCTTGGCCAAAATTTATGAAGACATTTTATTTTTTTATTTTTTTGAAGATAAAAAATAGTGTTTTTTTTCTTTAGAATTCTTTTATATATATATATATATATATATATATATATATATATATATATATTTGTATATATATCGCAGAAAAATCAAATACCACCAAAAGAAAGCTCTATTTGTGTGAAAAAAAAATATATACATTTTGTTTGTGTACAGTGTTGCATATACAAAATTAATTTAAAACAGCGCTAGCATTTCAATATATATAAAGTAAACATGTGTTATAAAAATATAAAAATATAAACCAATCCTTATTCATGATGTGTCCAATAAGTTATTATTATTATTGGTAACAAAATGTTCAAACAGTCCTTAAATAATATTGTGTCCAATAAAGTGCTCAGGTGAAAAAAAACGATCGTTCAAACGGTGCTCAAGTGAGTGGCCAGACCCTCTTGGTTCCCTACTCACCACAAATATGAGACTCAAGCGCTTGACAAGATCATAAATGGCTCTGGTAATCAGGCTCTTGGTAGGGATAATTCCAGGATTATGGATGCCTTATAAGGGATCACTCCGAGTTTGACCTTCCTCCTTTTGATCAATAAATAGGATTGCACAGAAGTCCAGATAATTTGCAGAAAAGTAACAGGATGGTGTGAAACTGCCTGGCGATAGGATGGCCAACTTCCACGTTGTCAGCTGCCCAGCTAGCAGTTCGCTGCCTCCAGAGGCATCTTCCGACCTTTAGCCCGGCAATTGCTGCATTAGATCGGGAGGAGAACGGCAGTTGGTATCCAGAGCCCGTGCCAGCTGCTGCTTGGTGTCTGTGATGCATACAGCAGCTTCAGCACTTTGTGTCTCAGAGTAAGTGCAATCTCACAGGAGAGGATGTAAAAAAGCAGAAAGCCCTCCTAGAAATCACCAGCTTTGGGTTTCAGGGAATAGCTGTCCATTCTATCCAGTCCTGCAGTGCTGAAAAAAAGAGTGTTGCATAACTGCGCATTTACCACTTAAAGCAGCATAGTGGTAAATAGCAAAAAATAGCTTGGTCATGAATGAGGTAATACCTTCTGGAGCTCAAGTGCTCAATGTAAACCTGTGGCCAAACTATGGACCTTCAGAAAGCAGTAAATGAGCATTAAAAAAGCTCTCACTGGCTTTTGTAGCTGCAGGTACTGTGAAAATTCAGTCTCAAGATTCCCAGCAGATGCACTCCTGTAGTTCTCTCAGCGGTTTATCTGACCCTGCTCCGACTGGTACCTTCAGGGGAATTAAAGTGCAGTTCCAGCCTCAAAACGAAAATTTGACATCTGCTTGCTCTAAGTAACCTGAAAAAGAATTGGATAATCATGATTTTTTTTTTCTTTACTTACTTTGTTTTTGAAGAAAATATACTTACCTTCCTTCCACTTCCTCCCTCTGAGGCCGCGGCCCGCACCATGGCTTCCTGCTTGCATTGACTCCTGGGAACTGAACGTCATCGCTCCCAGGAGTCAATGCGCCTGCACCGGCCCTGCTCGTCACTTCCGGTGCAGGACAGGGATGACGCGCCTGCACCAGAAGTGACAAGCAGGGCCAGTGCAGGGCATTATGGGACTCCGACTTCACGGAGGAGAGGACACCAAAGAGGACGCTCTGGCTTCAGCTGCCCACACCTAAGATGGCAGCGCTGGACAAGACCTTTTAAAGGTAAGTATTTCTTCTAAAAGGTAAGTGAACCCGGGGACAGTTCAGAGGCTATCATTGCTGAAATGCAATAGCCCTGACTGTCCCGGGGGTATTTTTATTGAAAACATTTTTTTGAGGCCGGAACTCTGCTTTAAGAATTCACTTGCAACAACTAAGGATGAGCTTATAATTTTTCTAACTTAATTTTGCAGCAAAATCAGTGGCTTCATGTTTGTTGACGTTTCTCAAAAAATAATATATATTTTTTTTTTTGCAAAGTATAATAAACTTATTGTAAAAAAGCAAATAGAATGTTCACTGATCCATTGTCCATAACCTGATTTTGGATAATTTGTTATGGGTTACTGTATGGTACTTAGTAGTGCTTATTATTACACGGTTTCCTTAAATAAACTCACTAAACCTAACGTATGGGATACAGATGTAGCTACAGAATACTGACTATTTGTTTTGCCACAATCCTCTATATGTTGTCCCTTTAAAGTGAAAACATCCTTCTTGAAATATGTCTAAATCCAGGGCTTTTTTTCAGCGGGAACGCGGGGGAACGCAGTTCCGGCACCTCCAGAACTGAATGAATGTAATGGCAAGGGATGCTGGGTGTGCTGCAGGGTCTGTTGATGCTGGCTAATAGGCTATCTATTGTTGCTGGAGGGGATCTATTTTTGCGGAGGATGGGGGTCTATAGTTGCTGGGGAGGTCTTCTGTTGCTCATGGGGAATGTATTGTTACTGGGGTGGGTCTTATGTTGCTGGTGGGTCAGTTGTTGCTGGGAGGGATTTATTGTTGAGGGAGAGATCTTTGCCGTTTGCTGCTGGAGGGTCTATTGATGCTGGCTACTGGGTAATCTAGTATTGCTGGAGGGCATCTATTTGTGCAGAGGATCTATTGTTGCTGGGGAAGTCTGTTGTTGGTGGGGTATCTATTGTTGCTGGGGTGGGTCTTATGTTGCAGGGCATCAATCATTGCTGGGAGGGATCTACTGTTTAGGGAGGGGTCTAATGTTGCTGGCTGTTGGAAGTCCATTGTTGCAGGGGTGGATCTATTGTCACTGGGGTGTCCATTGTTTCTAGATCTATTATATTGCCTTTCTTGTTATTGTTAATTCTCTAAAAGGGGTGGTACTGGGAGGTGGGTAAGAGGTGAAACCAAGAAACGGTGTTCGGAGGTGGGTAGGGGACGGAGTCAAGGGGTCACTCAGAAGGGAGGAGTTCCTGCACCTATTCTCTGAGAAAAAAAGCCCTGTCTAAATCTAAAGTTCATACACATAAATAATCATTTTAAATCTGCAATGAGGTCTTGGATAATTAGGACAAAAATTATCAGATAACTTCTTAAAGTGGAAGTTAACTTCCATCGATTGTTTCTACCTATAGGTAAGCCTATAATAAAGCTTACCTATAGGTACTGTAAATATCTCTTAAACGAGCACCGTATAGGAGATATTTACTGTATATGCAACCAATTACATCATCAGTTTATGCGCTCTGAAGGAAAGGCCACCTGTGCCGTTTCTTCAGAGCCCTGTGTCGTGACTGGCAGCATGCGCCAGAGTGACATCACATGGCTCTGGCCAGTCATACAACCAGAGTCCGTAGACTCGGAAGGAAGACGGGTGAAGATGGATGCAGCCTCCAGCGGTAACAATGAGGGATTTGCTTGCAGGTAAGTTTCACATAATGTGCTAGTATAAAAAACACATACTTGCACAATATGCCTTTACTTTGCAGGTCAGAAAAAAAAAAAAAAAAGTCAGCTCTTTACTTCCTCTTTAAAATGATCTTCAATGTATCTCCAAAGGCTCATATGGTAAAACAGGTAATCTTTGAAAAGAAAGCAAATCATTCTACAAAATTTACTGATGCCCAACATGTTTACATGTTTATCCTGCATTAATTTACTGCATTTTTATATCTGGCAGGGCATTTAAAGGATAAATCCACCTTTAAAAAAGAATAAATAAATAAATGCACATCTTTTTACAGGTAAAAAAAAAAAAAAAAGTGCATTATTTTTTTTTTTTACTTGGAGCCTGTAAAGCATTTTGCCTGTGATCGGAATATCACGGGTTCCATGTAGTTCTCCTGCAGACTTGTCATTGTATCTATTTGCTCGTACTTCATACAGGGAGGCAGATACACACTGACAGGAAAAGACAATGAACTATCAGAGAGCTCAACCGTGCCATGGTAGTTCATTGAGAGCTACAAGCTGACAGCCGGAAAGGCTGCCTGTACTTGTAGTTTCTGATTCACAGAACTCTGCCAATAAATGACACGTCCGGGCGTGTAGAGCATTTTTTTTTAAATAGTGACATTAAGTGTGTGGGGGGAGGGGGAGATTCTCCGGGGGGGGGGGGGGGTGATTTCCCGCTTGCTGTCACTAAAAACAGCAGCTGCAGGAGTGGGAACATGTTCACATGTTCTACCCTAAAAATGGGTGGAACATTTAATATATTCCCAAAGGTAAACTTATCCTTTAACCACTTAAGCCCCGGAAGATTTTACCCCCTTCCTGACCAGGGCCTATTTTGCGATTCGGCACTGCGTGAATTTAACGGACAATTGCGCTGTCGTGCGACGCTGTACCTAAACGAATTTGACGTCCTTTTTTTCCCACAAACAGAGCTTTCTTTTGGTGGTATTTGATCACCTGTGCGATTTTTTGATCATGCGCTATAAACAAAAAAAGAGTGTAAAGTTTGCAAAAATAACAATATTTTTCACATTTTTTTTTTTATATGAAATTCCCCACAAAAAAATGTAAAAATCAAAATGTTTTAACATTTTCGGCCAATTTGTTTTATGCTATATATGTTTGGTAAAAAAAATCGCAAAAAGCGTATTTTGATTGGTTTGCGCAAAAGTTATTGCGTTTACTAACTAAGGGAAAGATTTTTGTCATTTTTGATGTTTTTTATTTTTAACGCGTAATGTGATATTTTTTTCCGCACTGCGACATTGCGGCGGACAGATCGGACCCTTGACTGACATTTTTGACACTTTTGGGGTTACCAGTGACATTACTGCAGTAATCAGTGCTATACATATGCACTGTTACTGTAAATTGACACTGGCAGTGAAGGGGTTAACTTTTTTGAGAGGGAGGGGTTATGTGTGTCCCTAGGGGCGTGATTCTAACTGTGATTGGCTGTGGCTTGAGGTGTAGGAACAGTGATCAATGGTCCTACATGGTAGAACCGTATGATCACTATTCTTACACAGGGGAGAATGACAGGTGGCTTGTTTACATTAGCCGCCTGCCTTTCTCCTGCTCTAACGGACGATCGCGAGTGACCGGCGGACATCGGATCCACCGGTCACGCGCGCGGGGGCCCGTGACCGCGCGGGAGTGCGCCTCCGGCGGCGCACGCTCGCTCCCTAGACCCTCACAGGCTAGCAATGTAGCCCTACGTCACTTTGCCTGTGAGGGGCTGACGTAAATCGCCGTGCGGCGGTTGGCAAGCGGTTAAACAAGGAAATGTATACTTCTGCATAAATTAAAAATATTAGAGAAATTCGGGAGGTGGCTATAGTATTTAAGCCAAAATCTGAGCTACCCATTAGAGTCTTCCGCACAGCTGAGTACTGTTTATGATACATGATAAGTTTTAATGCAATTTCATAAAAGTTAGGTTTTAAACCCTGGAGTATGAGTATGCACACCCCTGTTTTTATTGCAGTAGTTTAAAGCCATATACAGTAAGGGTTCGTGCAAACTGCAGCTCAAAGGAGCTCCAAGAAGCTCCTACAGGCTTTTGAGATTTATTTTTTCAATACAAAGCAATACATAAAACGGTCACTGCCCCCACCTATAACTGGTCTCCCTCCAGCCACCTGTCCTTCATTAGAATGCATGTGCTCCCACTGTGGAGACTCTTAAAAGTTAGAGGTAGGGACTGCAGGTAACAGAGTGGCTTGTCGGGGGGCCTGCAGCTTCTGCATGTATTTGCAAATGTGTGCAACTAAACCCCTGTTTTAACACATACTAATAGACAGGTCAATTCGGTTGGTCACAGGCTGGTCAGTAAGTTGAGCCTGGAAATTCTTTGGTTTTATCTTATATTTTCTGCCTGGAAACTCTCCTCCATGTTAGCCAAAGTGTCCATAAACACTATAGCACACATTTACTAAAACTGGAGAGTGCAAAATCTGGTGCAGCTGTGCATGGTAGCCAATCAGCTTCTAACTTCAGCTTGTTCTATTGGTTTCTATGCAGAGTTGCACCAGATTTTGCACTGTCCAGTTTTAGTAAATTAACCCCTATGGCTTTTTCAGGTGTTTTCAGGCATATGCTTATACAGGCCGAAAAAAACCCCCCACAAAACTGTCCCAAAGAACTAAAAAAAGCTCGAAAATGTGCAAAACGTTTGTTCCAACTTTTTGTTTTGTTTATACAGTGGTTAAGAAACTACTATCTAGGAGGGTTTGTGAAAAAAAAAAGGCTTATGCTCAAAAAAGCTCAAAGAAGCTCAAAGGAGCTTGAAGAAGTGTGAAGTAGCTCAAAAAAAACGTGCACAAGAGCACAAAAAAGCACAAGCTTCTTCAAGCTTAAAAAGAAGCTCAAATGCCTGTAAAAGCAGTTTTTTTTTTTGTTTGAGCTGCAGTGTGCATGAGCCCTTAAAGCGGAGTTCCGGCCTAACTAAAAATACCCCTATAATACTAATCCATCGCCCTTTACAGAACGGCTATTCTCATACTTACAAGGTGTATAGCATTGGATTTTAGTCAAAATCTTACTTTTAAAAACGCTGTCTGTGTGCGGCCATCTTAGACGTGGGAATCTGAAGCCACAGTGTAATCTGCTGTGTCCTTCTTCCTGATTCCAGGGAGTGTTCTGGGAGTTCTTCCTGATTCCAGCCTCCTGGGAGTGATGACAAACAGCTCCCAGGATGCGATGCAAAGGCGGAAGTGATGTCGGTGGCCGTGGCCACAGAGGGGGGAGAAGGAGGAAGTACAATAAAAAATGCCCTGAAAATAAGGTAAGGGACCCCCGAAAATAATTGAAAATGCCCAATTGTTGATCAGCATAGCGAGCACTCCAGGAATCACTAAAGTTGCAAAATAGGCCGGAACTCCGCTTTAAGGAATGTCAATGATGTTTTGTATGTTTTAGGCTTCTTCAGTATCTAATAAAAGGTTCCAAGTGACCATGAGTCATGCATGCTGTGTATTTACAGTTCCTCAACTTTGGGTCTATCACCTATAACCAATCCTAGCAGAATAGTATGTCAGCTTCAAGACATCACATCTAGATGTACTGACATTATATACAGGGCACATCGTCTCTTTCAATCTCTGCACCTCCAGCCTCACGGTGCTTTGTGTGACTGTGAAATTAGATCTAAGTGTGATAAGTGTGATAATAAGACCAGCCAGTGAATTGGGATAACAGGTTGGCGGAAAAAGACAGTTGGCCTAGGGAGCAGGAAGTCCAGCTGAGAGTATGAAAAAACATGTACATCTCACTTCTTGTTGCCTAGCAGCCAGTTATCATGTGAGCTCAACGTTAATGGCGGAAGTTACAATGATATTATAAAGAGAATATTTATATTAAATGACTTCATTTGTTTCTGGCCTCCAACAATGTTATTTTCATTTACCTTGCTATCGAATGCTTTATTTTCACAGACATGCTTTGTATCGCACTTCGCTCTTGGTGATTTTGCATTCCACAAATGTCAACGTGTCAAGTAGTTATTAACATAACCTGACAATAATATCCTAAAATTATCTTTGATTGCCTGATTTCTCATTTTCCTGAAGTACCATTGCAGTATTCTGTTGACATACAGTGGCTGCACATCATATTCATGTCTTGTTTGACCTTCATCTCTATAAGCATTGTTGTCCGATTATTTTTATTTCAAGTGAATTGTAGAAAGGGCTTTTATCTAGCAGCCATCTGTTCTTTAGCATATGTGGTTCCCCTTCTAAAAGTTTGCTTTGTGATGATTGCACAACACGAATTCACAAACCTGAACAGACTAAAATGTAGAATAGCAAAATTATAAGGTATAGTTTCTTTTAAGATTGTGTATGATTTTATCGCCCGTTTTTCAGCTACATTGATAAAGGTTTTCAAAGTTGCCTTAAAGCGTAACTCCACTTTTGTTGATAAAAAAATTCCCCTGTGGGTGATCTATGTAACTTACAATGATTTTAACAAACTTTGTTGCAGACTCCTACCCTTTGTTATTCTGAAGAAATCACTGCTTGTTCCCCTGTGTCTCTGTGGTGAGGGGGTCTGATGGGAGTGGTTTCATAATTATCTATTAGCTGTGGCAGCTGCAGGGCTCTAATGAGGAAAGTTGCTGGGCCTGCATCCCTTTAGATGTGTTCCTATTGGGAGTATCTCACCAAAAATGACACTTTTATTGCAAGGGATGCAAATGTGAGAAATCTGACTTGTATCTTAGTGCAGACGTCTAGGAAAATCAGTGAGCCAATCACACAAGCAGGAAATGCTGTTTTTGGGGTGTGGTCAGTACACATTCTGTGTACAGAACACCTCCAGGTAGCCATATTGCATTGCATTTTCAGAAAATTACAGCGGCTGCAGGTTGAAAAGGAAAGGTAATTTTTAATAACATTCAATAACAATATGATTTGTGTCAGAATAGTATACGCTATATTGTTTTTTCTTTATTTGCAAGTGGAGTTACCCCTTAACTTTCCTAGCGGTATTCCCGAGCGTGACTCGGGGTTAGATTTTAGAGCCAAAAGCGGTAACCCCGAGCCACACTCGGGGTACCGCTAGGAAGATCGCTGGATCCTGGTAGAGGTTTTACTTACCTGTTCTCCGGGATCCAGCGAAGAATGCAGGCGGTATGCGGCAGCGGAGCATCCTCCCGATCGTCTGCGAGCCCCGGCTTCCATCTCCGGTGACGTGACGTTCGCAGGGGGGTGGAACCGGCGGCAAATTCAAATGTAAAACACACCAAACACACTGATACCATTCAAAATAAAAAAAATTCACATTACATTGCCCCCCAGTGCCCTTTCCTGCAGTTTTACTGTACTTTTTATGTAAATATATATATACAAAATTCTTGTGAATGAGCAGCCCAAACCAACTGTATACATTATATATATATATATATATATATATATATATATATATATACATAATATATGAATATGAATATATATTATATAAATATAATATAATTTAATATAATTATAATTTATATAATATGAATATGTATACATAATATATATATAATATATATAATAAATGTATACAGTTGGTTTGGGCTGCTCATTCACAAGAATTACATGCAAAATAATTGTACCGCTTTCAGCACCTAAAATCCAAAAGAATCATACCGCCAGAGAGGTTAAATGTAAATAAGTATGAAAAGGGAAGAAATGTTTTACTTTAGTTATATTATCACATGTGACTATAATATACACATATCTATGTTATTTATATCTTAAAGGATTACTGTCAGGGAAGAAGTCTGAGAAGAACTGGCAAACATGCCAATGCCCAATGTGGCCACGCTAATTCACGCATTAGGGAAAGGCACGCAATGGCAAATCGTCATATGCAACGGCACATTGGCGTACGCAGAACGTGCTAATTGCCAGTGTTCATCAGTGGCTATCATAAATTGCTGGATTATCTTCAGCTTGTATCCTGTTTTCCTGTGCCTTGTGCTTCTGTTTGATTACCAGTGACCGACCCGGCTTATCCCTGACCTGCTCTGGCTTCTCTCCTGGCTCTGAACCTGGCTTGCTTCACGGACCTGCTCATGTCTATACCAGATCGTCTTCTTGTGTTTGACCCTGACTTGACCTCAACTACTCTTCTTGCCTCTGTTCCTGATTGACATCCAGTGTTTGACCCTTGGCCTGGCTTCTGACCTTGCTCTTGCTTATCCTACTGTCGAGACCCGCCAGCACCTCCAGCGAACCATTGGCTCTGACCATCTTCTCTACCGTGGGTGTCCTCGCATCTGGCTTCATCAGGTAGCTTCACCTGCAGGCAACCAGTGCATCTTTGGGCATAGCACCCTCTGTCACCACCTTCAGGGGTACTCTACACTCAGCCGCAAGGGGAGCCCTCTCGTCACCTCAGCCTCCAGCTTGGTACATGACAATTACTCTGGAAGCAGAGGTGCAGCCAGATTTGTGCCACAAAGGCCAATTTGGCGCCTCATATTGTTGCTTCAGTGAAAGTTTGGGGCCTCTGCACATTGCATCTCAACAATAGTTATCAAATCTTCATAAGTAAAAGAAATAAGCTTTATGGCTTCCTACACATTTGCACGATGATGTCATTGCATATTTTAAAACATCATTCTGCTGCTTCACAATAACATACTGTAATCATGGCCATGAGGGTCAGGTTGGCTAATATTTTGAACTTATATACTTAATGGTATTTTTCTTTACAGATTTTTACAATATAGGGTAAACCTAAACTCAATGACCTATTAATTATGTATACAGTATGTCTATGGAAGTACAATTGGTTCCAGTTGGCAATCATCTGTACACAATCGAGTTGCAGGTATTTGGTAAATGTATCATTTCTAATATAAGGTATTATGCCTTAAAGCATTGTACAGTTCATTCATGGTGACAATTCATCTATAACCTTTGGTACATAATGTTACATTCTGTTTGCCGCTGAGCATTATGAAATTGTCCTTAGGATTTCAGTTCAGTTGACAGAAGATTTAGCCGTTCAGAAAGATAAAGGCAAGAGAAGCATACAATGAGAGCCTTGGACTTACTGAGTCATAAAATATGCACAATGCTTTACAATGATGTTTTTCATAGCGTTCCTAAATGATATTATTCATTTCATATTTTAAACTTGATGCAATGCGGTGAACTGTTCCAGCTAACGTTTACTGTTTTTAATATATTCATAGTTTAAAATCATTCTTTTTTTGGATTTAATCATTCAAGAATCAGGGTGATTGGATGGGGAAAGCAAATCAGACTGATGATCCTTATTGTAGATGAGGGAGCCTAAATTACACAAAGATCATAGAACCCATTATCGATTATAAAAGTCCCTAATCCATTTCAAAACCTTAACCACCTCTGGACCGAATGATTTTCCCCTTTAATGACCAGGCCATTTTTTTTGCGATTCGGCACTGCGGTACTTTAACTGACAATTGCGCGATCGTGCGGCACTGCACCCAAATAAAATTGATGTCCTTTTTTCCCATAAATAGAGCTTTCTTTTGGTGGTGTTTGATCACCTGTGCAATTTTTATTTTTTGCGCTAATAACAAAAAAAGAGCAAGAATTTTGAAAAAAAAAAAACAATATTTTTTACTTTCTGCTATAAAACATTCCCAATAAAAAAAAAATTAAAAATCAAACTTTTTCATCATTTTAGACTAATTTGTATTCTGTAAAAAAATCCCAATAAGTGTATAATGAGCAGTTTGCGCAAAAGTTATTGCATGTACAAACTAGGGGAAAGATTTATGTCATTTTTTTTTTGTTTATTTTTATTTTTTTACTAGTAATGGTGGTGATCTACGGCAGATCGGACACCTAACTGACATTTTTTACACTTTTGGGGGGACCAGTGACATTACTACAATAATCAGTGCTAAAAATATGCACTGTTACTGTAGTAATGACACTGGCAGGGAAGGAGTTAACACCAGGGGTGATCAAAGGGTTAAATGTTAGCCTAGTGGGTGCTTTCTAACTGTGAGGGGGATGGGCTTGTGGAATAAACACAGGGACCTGTGTTTCTAAACAGGAGAAACACAGGAGCCCTGTGTTGATTACTGGGAGAACAACGGTCTGCTGTTTACATCAGGAGACCGCCGTTCTCTCTCCACAGGGAGCGATCGTGGGTGCCTGGTGGCAATCGTGGTCGACAGCCTTGTGCATCAGCTTCCCCTGTGGGAAGCGCCCCTAGGATCGCTCCCGCGAAGCGTCGTACAGGTACGGCGATTCGTGGGAACCTGCCGCCGAATTTTGACGGCGGCTGGTTGGCAAGTTGTTAATTTCTTATGTGGTCAAACTGCTGCAATGTCATAGTTGTTAAAGTAGGTACACCCATGTTGCAAGACTTTAGGCATATATCAACCAAAAGAAAAACTTTGGCTATATTGCCGTTTATCTGGTGTTAGATGATGTGATAGTTGCATTACTTTTTCTGGATTTTTTATCTTGTATTTTCATCTGGTGATCTTGCCAGTGACACACTTCCTGCCCTTGGTTACCAATATTCCCTAATTGTGCCGTATCTAGGGAAAAGCAGCGGTGTCACCCTAGGACAGGACTCCAAAATACAAATCCTTCTCCACATCTCTAAACCATGTAGTACTCAGGGATAACTGGGAATATTGCTAAAGGACTCTGTACACATTATAAGAAAACTGGAAGTAAAATTTCATCTGATGAACCATCTGCCGATTTTTGGATCCTTAGTATAGTGCCTATCATGAATTTTCAGATGACAAAAAATGAAGGTGCAGGCTATAAAATTTTTATCGTATGTGAAAACAATGTCCGATTGTCGTTTTTGCCGACAGCATATATACCGTGGCAGGCTGGCTCGGCTACGCAAATCGCCGTACCTGTACAATGATCCAAGGGAGCGATCCTGGGGGCCCCTATCCCCCAGCAGAGAAGCTGATTCCCGGGGCCGGCAGCCGCGATTGCCACTGGGCACCCACGATCGCTCCTCGTGGAGAGGTAATGGCGGTCTGCTGTTGTAAACACAGCAGACCGTTGTTCTCTCAGGAATCAATATAGAGCACGTGTGTTCCTCCTATTTAGGATCACTGGTCCTGTGTTGATTCCACAAGCCCATCCCCCTCACAGTTAGAAAACACCCCCTAGGCATACAATTAACCCTTTGATCGCCCCTTGGTTAACCCCTTCCCTGCCAGTGTCATTAGTACAGTAACAGTGCATATTTTTAGCACTGATTACTGTAGTAATGTCACCGATACCCCCAAAAGTGTAAAAAATGTCAGTTAGGGGTCCTATCTGTCCGCCACAATGTCGCAGTCCCGCTAAAAATCGCTTGATCGCCATCATTACTAGTAAAATAAAAATAAAAATTACATAAATATTTCCCCTAGTTTGTAGACACGATAACTTTTGCGCAAACTAATCAAAATACGCTTATTGGGATTTGTTTACCAAATATATGTAATTAAATACAAATTGGTCTAAAATATGAAAAATTTTGATTTTTCACATTTTTTTTGGAATGTTATATAGCAGAATGTGAAAAATATATTTTTTTTTTCAGAATTGTCACTCTTTTTTTGTTTATAGTGCAAAAAATAAAAAACGCACAGGTGATCAAATACCACCAAAAGAAAGCTCTATTTGTGGGAAAAACGGATATCAATTTTATTTCGGTACAGTGTTTCAGGACCGCACAGTTGTCCATTAAAATAACGCAGTGCCGAATCTCAAAAAATGGCCTGGTCATTAAGGGGGCAAATCCTTCTGGCCAAGGAGTGGTTAATTAGTACAGTTTTCATCCAAAAAAACTGTAAGAGTAAGACTAGGCATGCTCAGAAATGAAAGAATATATACAAAACAATTCAACACATGACATCACTTCTGAAGTTGAATTCTGTCGTGTGAGAATTTTCATATGAAAGTAAGCTTTCGATATGAGACTAGCATGCAACAAAAAATGGACTAAAATGTGTCCGATAATCTGATTGTGTGTACCAGGCTTTACTGATAAGAGTTCAGCACAGGAAGTTATCCACTCACAAGATTTCTGTTATGATATACAGACAATTTCTTGCACTTATCTAACAGATATAAAAACATGCTTTTAATGGCCAACCGGCTCGTAGTAAAAATACATCATTACTTTGACAAAACAAAAGAAAATATATGGCGCTACTTAATTAAATCAATAAGGACCCATATACACTGCTGCTGATAAACGGACGTTTAGGATCAGTTGGGCGTTTTTTTCAGCAACCCCTAAACTCTCCTCTATGTTATCTTACCTGTCCATGTACACTGTGTCATTTATACTGTTTTAGAGGCAGTTGAGTTTATTGCCATTTTTTTTTTTTTAAAGCAAAAAATTGCTTTCAGGACAGGAGTTTATTGGTATTTAAAATGCCAAATGCTTGTGGCAGCGTGCAAACATGTCTAAACATAGTGATGTCGCGAACCTAAAATTCGCCGTTCGCGAACGGCGAACGCAAACATCGGCAAATGTTCACGAACCGGCGAACCGCCATAGAGTTCAATAGGCAGGCGAATTTTAAAACACACAGGGACTCTTTCTGGCCACAATAGTGATGGAAAAGTTGTTTCAAGGGGACTAACACCTGGACTGTGGCATGCCGGAGGGGGATCCATGGCAAAACTCCCATGGAAAATTACGTAGTTGACGCAGAGTCGGGTTTTGATCCATAAAGGGCATAAATCACCTAACATTCCTAAATTGTTTGGAATAACGTGCTTTAAAACATCCAGTGTGTGAATACGATCAGGTATGATGTTTTATCGGTCAAGTAGTGTAAGGGTTACGCCCGCTTCACAGTGACAGACCAAACTCTGACAGACCAAACTCCCCGTTTAACAACAGTCAGTCAGTCCATTTGCACAACCGCAAACTCCCCATTTGCACAAGGTTGGATACCAAGCTAGCCATGTCCCGTTCCTTGTCCTCACTGACATCATTGAAGGTCTCTTCCTCCACCCAGCCACGTACAACACCAAGGATCCCTGAAAGGTGAGAACAAGCCCCCTGGGACGCCTGCTGTGGCTGGTATTCCACCTCCTCAAAGCCTCCTTCCTCCTCTGACTTCTCTTCTTCAGACTCCTCTCTCTGCATTGCCACAGGTCCAGCAATTGACAACGACAAGGCTGCTTCTGGTGGTGGGGAGTGGACCACAACTCTTCCTCTTCATGCTCATCTACAGCCTGATCCAGTACTCTTCGCAGGGCACGCTCCAGAAAAAACGCATATGGGATGAGGTCGATGATGTTGCCTTGGGTTCGACTGACCACCAGGGTTGTCACCTCCGCAAAAGGTAAGGACGCATGAGCCTACAGCCATTGTTCATGAGCATTCAGTAACGCGGCCAAAAAATACCCAGCTCCGCAGAAAGAATGAAAGAAAATGAATGTTTTTTCTATGAAAAATTATCCTGCGGATCGCTTTTGGTCTGTACACAATGAAGCAACGACCTTATCATCTGGGGTGTGCCAACACAATCCTAGAGGTGATCGCTTCATTGTGATACGCAAGCCCCTTCACCACGACAAGGTAACGATCACAAAGGGGAATTGACACATGTATGTGCCTTTTTTTTTGTTTTTTGTTTTTTTGCAGCCACAGTGTAGCACCAGAGGCCAGAAAAATTAAGCATGTACACATGCATGAAAAAGTAGGTATTGTTGCAGCCGCTGCTGTAGCAGCGGCCTGAAAAATTGAGGTTTTCAAGGCAGAAAGTGCACTAAAACATTGCGGCTTGAACCGTAGTTGGTGGCGGAGACGTCACGTAAGTCATCCGGCATGCAGAGAATGATTATATACAGCAGCGTGTGGACCATTTTTAGGCCAAGGCATCTCAGTCATCACCAGGCCTTTTTTAGTCAAATGCATCCCCCACTGTCAGTCCCTTCGGGATCCATGCCTCATTCATCTTAATAAACGTGAGGTAATCAAGACTTTTTTGACCTAGGCGACTTCTCTTCTCAGTGACAATACCTCCTGCTGCGCTGAAGGTCCTTTCTCACAGCACACTTGAAGCGGGGCAGGCCTGAAGTTCAATGGCAAATTGGGATAGCTCAGGCCACAGGTCAAGCCTGCACACCCAGTAGTCAAGGGGTTCATCACTCCTCAGAGTGTCGATATCTGCAGTTAAGGCAAGGTAGTCTGCTACCTGTCGGTCGAGTCGTTCTCTGAGGGTGGACCCCGAAGGGCTGTGGCGATGCATAGGACTAAAAAAGCTCCGCATGTCCTCCATCAACAAGACGTCTGTAAAGCGTCCTGTCCTTGCCGGCGTGGTTGTGGTGGTAGGAGGAGGATTACTTTCACCTCTTCCCCTGTTGGATTCCCGTTGTGCTGTGACATCACCCTTATATGCTGTGTAAAGCATACTTTTCAACTTATTTTGTAGCTGCTGCATCCTTTGCGACTGCCGGTAATTGGGTAACATATCAGAGACTTTCTGCTTATACCGGGGGTCTAGTAGTGTGGCCACCCAGTACAGGTCGTTCTCCTTCAGCCTTTTTATACGAGGGTCCCTCAACAGGCATGACAGCATGAAAGACCCCATTTGCACAAGGTTGGATGCCGAGCTACTCATGTCCAATTCCTCGTCCTCACTGATGTCATTGAAGGTGTGTTCTTCCCCCCAGCCACGTACAACACCACGGGTAGCAGATAGGTGACAACGAGCACCCTGGGATGCCTGCTGTGGTTGGTGTTCCTCCTCCTCAAAGACACATTCCTCCTCTGACTCCTCTTCCTCACACTCCTCTTCTAGTGTTGCCGCAGGTCCAGCAAGCGATGGTAAGGCTGTTTCTGGTGGTGGTGATGGTGACCACAACTCTTCCTCTTCCTCTTCACGCTCATCTACGGCCTGATCCAGCACTCTTCGCAGGGCACGCTCCAGGAAAAAAACATATGGGATGATGTCGCTGATGGTGCCTTCGGTGCGACTCACTAGGTTTGTCACCTCCTCAAAAGGACGCATGAGCCTACAGGCATTGCGCATGAGCGTCCAGTAACGTGGCAAAAAAATACCCAGCTCCGCAGAGGCTGTCCTAGCACCCCGGTCATACAAATACTCGTTGACCGTTTTTTATTGTTGGAGCAGGCGGTCGAACATTAGCAGTGTTGAATTCCAACGTTTCGGGCTGTCGCAAATCAAGCGCCTCACTGGCATGTTGTTTCGCCGCTGAATATCTGCAAAGTGCGCCATGGCCGTGTAGGAACGCCTGAAATGGCCACACACCTTCCTGGCCTGCTTGAGGACGTCCTGTAAGCCTGGGTACTTCTGCACAAAACGTTGCACAATCAGATTCAACACATGTGCCATGCACGGCACATGTGTCAACTTGCCCAAATTCAATGCCGCCAACAAATTGCTGCCGTTGTCACACACCACTTTGCCGATCTCCAGTTGGTGCGGGGTCAGCCACTGATCCACCTGTGCGTTCAGGGCGGACAGTAGTGCTGGTCCGGTGTGACTCTCTGCTTTCAGGCAAGTCAACCCCAAGACAGCGTGACACTGTCGTATCCGGCATGTGGAATAGCCCCTGGGGAGCTGGGGGGGTGCAGTTGGTGTGGAGCAAGACGCAACAGCAGAAGAGGACTCAGCCGAGGAGGTTAGCAAAGAGGATGGAGTAGGAGGAGTAGAGGAGGTGGCAGCAGGCCTGCCTGCAAGTCGTGGCGGTGTCACCAACTCCTCTGCAGCAGAGCCACGCATTCCATGCTTGGCAGCCGCCAGCAGGTTTACCCAATGCGCAGTGTAAGTTATATACCTGCCCTGACCGTGCTTTGCAGACCAGCTATCAGTGGTCAGATGGACCCTTGCCCCAACACTGTGTGCCAGACGTGACACGATTTCCTTTTCCACAATAGAGTACAGGTTGGGGATTGCCTTTTGTGAAAAATAATTTCGGCCGGGTACCTTCCACTGCGGTGTCCAAATAGCGACAAATTTTTTGAAGGCCTCAGACTCCACCAGCTTGTATGGTAAAAGCTGGCGGGCTAAGAGTTCGACAAGCCAGCTGTCAGACGCCGGGCAAGGGGGTGACTCTGTGAGATTGGCTTCTTACGCTCAAACATTTCCTTGACAGACACCTGACTGTGGGCAGGTGAGCAGGAACTGCTGAAGGTGAGAGGCAGAGGGGCAGGTTGTTGATAGGGGGCATGGAGGACAGCAGTGGTTGACGTGGCTGAAGATGCTGGACCAGGAGGAGGATGGTGGCTTTCAGTTTGTGTGCTGCTTTTACTCATGTGTTGATCCCATAGGCGTTTGTGATGTGAGATCATGTGCCTTCGCAAAGCAGTTGTACCTAGGTGGGTGTTGGACTTCCCACGACTCAGTTTCTTTTGGCACAGGTTACAAATGGCATCGCTGATATCAGAGGCAGACACACAAAAAAAATGCCACACTGCTGAGCTTTGCAAGGATGGCATTCTGGTGGTGGCAACAGCTTGCGTTGATTGGCGTGCTGTCTGGCTGACCCCGGGTGCCGAATCTACATGCTGTCTGACTGCGCCACTAGCTCCTTGCGATGACCTCCTCCCCCTGCTTCCAACTCGTCTCCTCCTCCTCTCTGTCTCCCCATCTGAACTTTCCCCCTCTTCTTCTGCTCTTCGAGTAGGCACCCAGGTGACATCCACAGACACATCGTCATCATCAGCCGCTTCACTTGATAACTCAGCAAAGGCAGCAGCAGCAGGTACAACATCATCATCATCATCATCACAATGTACGTCCATGTGTATAATGCTGCCTGACTGAGACATATCCCCGTTATCTACATCCTCTGGCACTAATAGTTGCGCATCACTTATTTCTTCCAACTGATGTGAAAATAACTCCTCTGACGGATCAAGTGAAGCGGCTGTGGTGCTAGTGTTGGTGGTGGTGCCGGCGGGCTAGCGAGTGGTAAATTGAGAGGTGCCCGAAGCTGAGCTGGAGGAGGATGGTGCATTAAGGTTCCGAGCGGAAGCTGTAGACGATTGGGTGTCCTGTGTAAGCCAGTCAACTATGGCCTCAGAATTTTTTGAGTTCAGGGTCTGTGGTGGCCTCTGAACACTGGGCATTATTCTAGGGCCTAAGGAAATCACAGCACCACGACCACGACGGCCCTTGCGGGGTGGCCTGCCTCTGCCTGTCATTTTTTTTTTAATGTGTTGTTACTGTTGTACTATGAGTGCAAGGTGCTGTGCCACCCCTATAGGAGTGTTGGGCAGTGGGTACAGTACACTCTGTGGACCTGACAGTCACTGGCACCCAGGCAACTGCAATTAAAAAATATATATATTTTTTTTTACTTTGCAAGCTGCTGTGCCACCTTATATATCAGTGGTGGGTGGGCAGTGGCACAGTACACTCTCTGTGGACCTGACAGCAGTCACTGGCACCCAGGCAACTGCAATTAAAAAATATATATATTTTTTTTACTTTGCAAGCTGCTGTGCCACCTTATATATCAGTGGTGGGTGGGCAGTGGCACAGTACACTCTCTGTGGACCTGACAGCAGTCACTGGCACCCAGGCAACTGCAATTAAAAAATATATATATATTTTTTTACTTTGCAAGCTGCTGTGCCACCTTATATATCAGTGGTGGGTGGGCACACAGTGGCACTGCAGTGGGCACAGTACACTCTGTGGACCTGACAGTCACTGGCAGCCCAGGCAACTGCAATAATAAAAAACATTTTTGTTTTTCAATTTATTGCAACAAGATGCTGTGCCACCGTATATATATCAGTGGTGGGCAGTGCACTGCAGTGGGTACAGTGCACTCTGTGGACCTGACACAGCACTCACTGCAATTATGACAGAGGAAAAAAAAAAATCTATTACCTTACCAGCCCTTAAAAGGGCTTTTGGGGACACTATATATATATATATATATATATATATATATATATATATATATATATATAAGAAGAAACAACTCAATTACCAGCCCTTAAAAGGGCTTTTGGGGACGCTAGATATATATATATATATATATATATATATATATATATAAAAAAAAAATTACACAAATACCAAACACTGCAAGACCAGGAACACTGACTAACTGTCCCTAGCTTAACAGCAGCAGCAGCAGCAGCTCTCCCTACTCTCACTACACACACTGCTTCAGAATGATCTAAGATGGATGCTGCCCTTGCTTATTTATAGGAGGTGGGAGGGTGTGGGAGGGAGGTATGCTGATTGGCTGGAAATGTGCCTGCTGACTGTAAAGTTCAGGGTAAAAGTTTGCCTCAATGATGTATTATGGGGGGCGGACCGAACATCGCATATGTTCGCCCGCAGCGGCGAACGCGAACATGCTAAGTTCACCGGGAACTGTCCGCCGGCGAACAGTTCTGTACATCTCTATCTAAACATGGTAACTCGCGCTTATAAGCATTTTGTTATAGACCTTTTCAATGGGGATACATTTCTGACCATTTTACATTGTAAAAATGCTTCTAAATGCAAACGTTCATAAACGCCGCTAAACGCGTATAAGGCTCCATGTACACGGGACGTTGTAAATGGCCGTTTAGGAGCAGTTGGGCATTTTTTTTAGAAGCCCCTGAACCCATCTACATTTTATCTTATCTGTCCATGTACACAGGGTCGTTTACAGTCATTTGCAGGCAGTTGAGTTCAGGGATGTTTTTTAGAACGCAATTATTTGCGTTCGAACGCGTGTTTCCCAGCGTTTGAAACGCAGAAACACGGCCGAACGCAACCAAACGTGACCGAATGTGATGAACATACGTTCAGCCACGTTCTACGTTTTTTTTCTTCCATTCAAAATCAATGGTTCCCTATGGGAGCCTATTGATTTGAATGGAAGTCGCACCACAAGTCGGATCAGGATGATCCGACTTGCGGCACGACTTGCCCTGTGAGAATCTTGAGGGGGAACTCCACGCCGCAAAATGGAAAAAAACGGCGTGGGGGTCCCCCCCAGGTTCCAAACCAGGCCATTCGGGTTCGGTATGGAATTTGAGGGTAGCCCCACGCCGAAAAAACGGCGTGGGGTCCCCCCCAAAATCCATAGCAGACCCTTATCCAAGCATGCAGCCTGGCAGGACAGGAAAGGGGAGGGGACGAGAGAGCGGCCCCACCCCCCCTGGACCATACCAGGCCACATGCCCTCAACATGGAGGGGTGAGCAGAAGATTGGACAGCAAAAGAGCAGAAGATTGGACAGCAGAAGATTAGACAGCAAAGGAGCAGAAGACAAGAAGAGCTGAGAGTAGTAGACTGGAGCGGAGAAGTCCAGATGAAGATTTTTAATAAAATTTCCAAAACGTCTCCTGTCATTATTTACATACACTGCCTTTAATGGGGTGAATGGGTAGGGGTAAAGTGTACCCCATACCCATTCACATAGGGAGGGGGTCCGGGATCTGGGGGGGCCACCCTTGTTCAAGGGGGCTTCCAGATTCCGATGAGCCCCCTGCCCGCAGACCCCCACAACCACCGGCCAGGGTTGTGGGGATGAGGCCCTTGTCCCCATCAACATGGGGGCAAGGTGCTTTGAGGTGGGGGTGCAGAGCTCCCCCTGCCCCAAAGCACCAACACCTCCCCATGTTGAGGGCATGTGGCCTGGTATGGTCCAGGGGGGGTGGGGCCGCTTGCTCGTCCCCTTTCCTGGCCTGCTGGGCTGCATGCTCGGATAAGGGTCTGCTATGGATTTTGGGAGGGACCCCACGCCGTTTTTTTTTTTTTTTTGGCGTGGAGTTCCCCCTCAAGATTCTCACAATCTTGAAAAAAAAATATATTAAACAGTCCAATCTTATGAAAGTCTCAAGAAAACTGTAGCAAGATCTTTAGGAAGCAATTGGAAGCCATTGGCTCCCACGGCTGTCAATCAAAGTCAGGTAGCCAATCAGGAGAGAGAAGGGACGGGGCCAAACTGCAGCCATGTCTGAATGGACACAGGGAGCTGCAGCTCGGCTCAGGTGCCCCCATAGCATGCTGCTTGCTGTGGTGGCACTTGACGGGAGGGAGGGGCCAGGAGCAGCAATGAGGGAGCCGAAAAGAGGAGGATCCAGACTGCTCTTAGCAAAACCAACTGCACAGAGGAGGTAAGTAACTAAGTATAACATGTTTGTTATTAAAAAAATAAAACAAAAACAATGTTACTTTACAATCACTTTAGTCATACACCTAACTAATCCTACAAAATCCCGGACTTTGTGCACTTGTACAAGGTGTGCAAATGTAAGAATTGCTGGTTTGAAGGCAAAAGGTTTTCACGCTAAATATTGATCCGATTTAGATTTTTTTCTATTCACTCACTTTGCCTTTTGTAAATTGATAAACATAAACAATTATACATATTTTGAAAGCATTCTTACTTTACAGCATTTCTTGACACCTATCTATTTTTTTCTACAGTAAATTACAGTATACATATATATATATATATATATATATATATATATATATATATATATATATATATATACAGTGCATTGCGAAAGTATTCAGCCCCCTTGAACTTTTCGACCTTTTGCCACATTTCAGGCTTCAAACATAAAGATATAAAACTGTAATTTTTTTTTTTTGAAGAATCAACAACAAGGCAGACACAATCATGAAGTGGAACGAAATTTATTGGATGTTTCCAACTTTTTTAACAAATAAAAAAATTGGGCGTGCAAATTTATTCAGCCCCTTAGAGTACATATATATATATATATATACATATGAATGTGTGTGTGTGTATATATATATATATATATATATATATATAAATATATATATATATACAGTATATATATATATATATATATATATATATATATATACAGTATATATATATATATATATATATATATATATATATATATATATATAAAAGAAGGCACTGCACTTGTATCGTGCCCAACTTTCGAGTCACTCAAGCTGGCTGAACAAAATTGCTGAAGAGGTTAGAAAGAACAGCATACTCTCAGAACTGTATTTTCACATGCTTGGATAACTGAAGTAAATATTTACATACAGTATAATATTGTGTCAATATTATTTACCTACGTTAGAAAATCAATCTCAATCTCTCTTCAGCAGTCATAAAATTTTAGCAATTGAGTGGATTCAAATTTTAAAAAAGTGTATTGACTCATATTAAAATACATATATTAATAGTTCAGTGCTGTCCATTGCAACCTTCCCACATCCCTTAATTGACATATGAAAAGATTGATTACACCACTGGTCCCAGTTACCAGTAGGGTTGTATAAGGGTGGGACTTTGCCGGGTAGGTTGCATAGTAAGGTAAGCATATGTAGTAAAAATAGAATTCTATTACAAAATCAAATAAAAACATACATAAATCGATACAGTCAGTACAAAATTAGTAACATACAAAGGATGCATAGATGAGTAATTGTGCAACTTGGTCCACTCATTCAAAATGAGTCCCTACTCACCTACCCGGCAAAGTTCCACCCTTATACAACCCTACTGGTAACTGGGACCAGTGGTGTAATCAATCATTTCATATATTAAAATAAATATAATCTACAATGTGTGAAGATTCCATAGCTAGGTCTAAAGCAATAAAAAATTCACTAGATTAAACTGCACCAAAAAAGTTTAAACAAATAAACATATACAGTATCTCACAAAAGTGAGTACACCCCTCACATTTTTCTAAATATTTTGTTATATCTTTTCATGTGACAGCACTGAAGAAATTACACTTTGCTACAATGTAAAGTAGTGAGTGTACAGCTTGTATAACAGTGTAAATTTGCTGTCCCCTCAAAATAACTAAACACACAGCCTTTAATGCCTAAACTGCTGGCAACAAAAGTGAGTACACCCCTACGTGGAAATGTCCAAATTGGGCCCAAAGTGTCAATATTTTGTGTGGCCACCATTATTTTCCAGCACTGAGCTTCACAGGTTGACAGTGGATTCCTCTTCCACTCCTCCATGATGACATCACAGAGCTGGTGGATGTTAGAGACCTTGCGTTCCTCCACCTTCCATTTGAGGATGCTCCACAGATGCTCAATAGGGTTTAGGTCTGGAGACATGCTTGGTCAGTCCATTACCTTTACCCTTAGCTTCTTTAGTCCTTGAATGACACAATATATATTATAAATAATGGGAAATGAAAAAGTCCAAGATGAGATTCCAATGAAAGTGCTCAGTGCTCCATAACACACAACAAAAGTGCTCTCAGTCAGTGCAATCCTTCACCAGTGATGCTAGCCTCTCACCTGAAGGCTGTGAATAAACAGCCTTAAAACCACACTCTCAGCAAGGTGATGGCTCCAACCAGGACAGCAATCTCAAAGGACATCCCTTCATCTCAGGCGTTAGTCATAAAGTATACCCATAAAGAATAGAGGCAGATCATAGTGTATTACATATATAACATAAAGTTTATTGTAATGCAAAGACAGCCTCTTACTTGAAATGTTGTAAAAACGAGCAGTTGAATGAAACAGCTGATCACAGAGCAGAGCAGCGCTCTGCCGACAGGGACTGCGAGTGACGTCACAATCTCCTCCCCCTTCCGCACGCGTTACGTCCGTGGGCGGGACTTCTTCAGCGTATTGCATACAACATTTCAAGTAAGAGGCTGTCTTTGCATTACAATAAACTTTGTTATATACGTAATACACTATGATCTGCCCTCTATTCTTTATGGGTATACTTTATGACTAACGCCTGAGATGAAGGGATGTCCTTTGAGATTGCTGTCCTGGTTGGAGCCATCACCTTGCTGAGAGTGTGGTTTTAAGGCTGTTTATTCACAGCCTTCAGGTGAGAGGCTAGCATCACTGATGAAGGATTGCACCGACTGAGAGCACTTTTGTTGTGTGTTATGGAGCACTGAGCACTTTCATTGGAATCTCATCTTGGACTTTTTCATTTCCCATTATTTATGATATATATTGTGTCATTCAAAGACTCTCGTTTTTTATCCATTGATCTGTTTTGTACTTTTTTAGCGCTGCACTTTTTTTTACTATCGTCACACACACTTGACACCATCTGAACCAAATAGGTTTATGTTGGTTCCATCAGACCACAGGGCATGGTTCCAGTAATCCATGTCCTTAGCCTGCTTGTCTACAGCAAACTGTTTGCGGGCTTTCTTGTGTATCATCTTTAGAAGTGGCTTCCTTCTGGGACGACAGCCATCAAGACCAATTTGATGCAGTGTGCAGCGTATGGTCTGAGCAGTCTATGGACTGACAGGCTGACCCCCCCTCACCCTTTCAACCTCTGCAGCAATGCTGGCAGCACTCATACGTCTATTTCCCAAAGACAACTTCTGGATATGACGCTGAGCACATGCACTCCAACTTCTTTGGTCGACCATGGCGAGGCCCGTTCTGAGTGGAACTTGTCCTGTTAAACCACTGTATGGTCTTGGCCACAATGCTTCAGCTTAGTTTCAGGGTCTTGGCAATCTTCGTATAGCCTAGGCCATCTTTATGTAGAGCAACAATTCTTTTTTTCAGATCCTCAGAGAGTTCTTTGCCATGAGGTGCCATGTTGAACTTCAAGTGACCAGTATGAGAGAGTGAGAGCGATAACACCAAATTTAACACACCTGCTCCTCATTCACACCTGAGACCTTGTAAACACTATTGAGTCACATGACATGGGGAGGGAAAATGGCTAATTCGGGCCCACTTTGGACATTTTCATATAGGGGTGTATTCACTTCTGTTGCCAGCGGTTTAGACATTAATGGCTGTGTGTTGAATTATTTTGAGGGGACAGAAAATTTACACTACTTTACTTCACTACTTTACATTGTAGCAAAGTGTCATTTATTCAGTGTTGTCACATGAAAAGATAGAATAAAATGTTTACAAAAATGTGAGGGCTGTACTCACTTTTGGGAGACACTGTGCATAAAAGTATACAAACAATAGCTTCAGTAACTAAAGAAAATAGTACAGGAGAGACTGTTGTATAGTTTAGTATCTTTGGAGCATGGTAATTACATTTTTTCATTTGCTTGAAAGCATGCTAGTTGAGTAACTTAAAATTACCCCTTTGGAGGATATGTCTGTCTTCACACAGACCTTTGATGTAGGGTTGCTTTCAGACAACAGGGGGTTCCCAGGCCTTCCTTGGTGCCCTAGAATTGGAGTCCAAGCTTGGCGATGAAGGTGCTTTTGTGGTATGTTTGAACAAACCCCATTCATTTTATCATGTGTTTGCTGGGGCTCCCAGGGTACAATTATTGATGTAAATATTAGTCTTGAAACAAGAACCTCTTGCATCAGGACTAATCCTTAAATCAACAATTATACCGGAGTGCCTCAACAAATACAAAATTAAATGATATGGGATTTTTTAGTTTCAATATATCTTTATTCGTTTTTCAAGTAAACAAGGAACAATTCAAAATCGCATAGTTAAAAGGAAATTTTGAGGTGAAGAGGGTGTCAGGGTGCCAGGAAACCAGACCACACGAAGATGCAAGTAAAATAAAGCAGTTTATTAGAGCAACAGCAATAAATGCACAGCAAGAGTGAGGAGCGAAATCAGGAACAGCCGGGGTCAAGTCCAGAAGCGGGTAGTCATCCAAGCCACGATCGAGTCTAGAATTGGGTAGTCATCCAAGCCAGGGTTGAGTCCAGTAGTGGGTAGTCTGGCAATGCTGGATCGTCTGAACGATGCGGGGTTGTCTGACGATGTAGAATCGAGAGCCAGCAAAGTCACCAGCCAAGCCAGGTCATGCATGGAGGAACACAGAGAACAGAAGACTGCTAGCAATGATGCACCTTGGAGCACAAACAGAAGGGCAAGGACTGCAGGCCCTTAGGTGATATATATAGTCAGGTGTGCAACATTCTCACTGAGCGATGCCCAGGAAGCAGGCAAGTGATGATGCAAACAGAGTTTATAGGAGACAGCAGTCGGCACATGTCCAAAATGACTGACAACAGGAAGGCAAGGTAAGACCTTGACAGAGGGAGAGTAGCTAGAGAAACAAAAAAGGTGGGGGGGGAGTTTGGAAAAGGAAGGGTGGGGAGAGAAAGAAAAAGGAGAGGGCTAGTACGTTATTAGATGGTGCCTGGGCATAGAATGTCTATGATAATTTTGTGCATTGTTCGTCTACAATATAACAATTCAAGATGATACATATCAGATCATTTAATGAAACGGCAGTGTGTGGTAGTCTGTAGGATAGTGCTCAGATAGGGAGAAGGCATGGACTCTATGGAGCAGTGATGGCTGACATGAGTATAATGAGGGGGTATCATTTTAATTTTAAAGTTGCACGGTACAAAAAGAATGACTCAACCAGTGGTGCCACTTGTCTTGCATTAAGTGTGCTCTGGTAAAAGCATATTCAAGCTGGGCATGTTCATTTCGAGAGAAGATTACTTGTCTAATGGATGGTACAGTTGGTAATTTCCAGTTGCAAGTGATGGAGAGTCTCGCAGCTATGAAAAAGTTGGTGGGTAGAGCTTAGATTTTTTAGGACCAGAAACAATGCTTAAACCAGGTAGAACAAGTTTAGGATGACTTTGTATGTCCATATTAGTAACTGTTGAGATGAGCTGGAAAATTTGGGACCAGAAGGGTTGAATAACTGAGTTTTGCCACCAGATATGGAGAGATAATTCAATGGAGCCACATTGTCTCCAACATAACACAGATTGATTGGTATAGATCGCAGCTACTCTTTGCAGGGTGTAGTAGCATTGGTATATGAGCTTTTGGAGAGATTCCTAGTGGCTAATAAACCTGGAGTATTTTAGAGGCAGAGCTTGGGCTTGTTGCCATTGTTTTAATGTACAAGTAAAGGAGAGAGATTGTTCCCAAGATAACATTGGTCCCACTATCTCTGGGTTAGGCAGAGTAGACAGTAAGAAGTATATGGGGGCCAGTCCTTGGTGTAGGTGTGGAGGAGATCCGAAGATGTTGAGGATAGAGTGCGTTAGGTCCGATTTGTAGATATGAATATGTTTTAGGGCATGGCGTTTTTGCAGATATTGGTAAAATGAGGAGCGTGAGAATGGGAAGGATGAGCATAGTTCTTCAAATTAGTGAAAATGATCTTGACAATAAAGCTTTCCAATTGTATGAATTCCAGCAACTTCCCAGGCACGGGTGGATATGTTAGGTATAAGAGATTCCAGAGAATTCAAGGAAATTTTCTGCAATGTTATAATGAACAATCGGTGAGGGTGTCCCGTCAGAGGAATCCAGATCCTGAGGGCCGCTGAAAGGGTGTCTAGGAAATGTTTCTGAGGTTGAGGGTGAAGAAGCGCAGCTCCTAGACATAATTTAGGATCTTTTTTAAGAGGCGTTCTTTCGATCTGGACCCAGGATAATGTAGAGTTTCTACCATAATCTTAACTGGTTTAGGATTGTGGCTTTATAATACAGCATGACATTAGGAGCCCCCAGACCTGTAAGTTTGGTAGCTCTAAGGAGGCTAGTAGATTTCTTCCTGGGGCGTTTGCCTTGCCATATAAGAGTGTTTAGGATAGCTTGAATTTTTTTCAGGTGGGCTGAAAAAAAAGGGGATCGGTAATGCTCGGAATACATATATAATATGAGGCAGTAAAAACATTTTAGCCAGTGCAATCCCTCCCTGCCCATGAAGAGGATAGAGAAATTGTTGTGGAGTAGTTTAGAACTAGGGGGGATAACTGAATTCCCACATATTCCAGGGAGGATAGCGTCTCTATTTGGCACCCTCCTTCTTGATGTTCCTCAACTGAACAATCAAAGGAGCTGGGTGGAAAATTGTCAGCAGAAGAGCACCTGCATCCAATCAGATGCAGCCACTGTTTGAGAATTTTAATGGGTAACGGTACCAGCTGCCAAAATACAATAGGCTTAGTGGGAGATTTGTCCATCTGCATTATGTAGAATAGGATCTGTTAGATTTTTTTTCTGTTCAGCCTGCAGAAGTCTAAATGTGCCTGGCTAGCCTAAGAGTAAAGGTAGGTGTGGCATGGCCGGAAGTTGCCTTGGCATAATGATGGGAAGAGCATTTACTGAGTGAGAGAATCCCCACAACATCATTAACCAAATATGGTAATTTCCGTTTTGGTCAATGATATCATCTGGGAGACCCTGTTCCCTTGTTTATACATTAATCGGCCGGAGGGAATCAAAGGAAACAGACATGTGTCTGCAGATGGCAGTTTTTTCTTTTCTTTTGGCGGGTCATTGGACATCGTGATTGACAAGGATCTGCATTGTTGAACAATTTCCAATTATACTCCAAAGTTTTTACTACCTTCATGGCCAGGGCCTTTTTTGCTATTTGGCATTGGCACTGCTTTAACTGACAACTGCACGGTCATGCAACACTGTATCCAAATTAAATGTATATATTTGTTTTTCACACAAATAGAGCTTTCTTTTGGTGCTATTTGATCATCATTGGATTTTTCATTTTTTAATGTATAAATAAAAAATGTCAAAATTTTTTGCAAAAAGCAATATTTCTTACTTTCTGCTATTAAACATATCCTATAACAAAAGTAAAAAAAAATCATAAATGTATGCCAAAATGTATTCTGCTACATGTCTTTGGTAAAAAAAAAAAAATCCCAATAAGTGTATATTGATTGGTTTGCATGAAAGTTATAGTGCCTGTAAACTATGGTTTATATACTGTAATTTTTTTTTAGTAGAAATGGGGGTAAATAGCGACATATATTGGGACTGTGAATGTGCCGCGGGAAATCTGACACTAGCTGATAATGGGTAGGAACTGACACTGACATCACCAGTGACACTAATACAGTGATCAGTGATAATACTATACACTGTCGCTGAACTAATGGCACTGGCTGGGAAGGGGTCAACGTCTAGGGGCAATGAAAGGGTTGACTGCCTAACAATATGTAATGTGTGCTGCTTTTAATAATAAATATGACTGTTTTCTCCCTGTTTTGCAGGAAGAAAACACAGCCACATTGCTGCTCTGTGTACAGAGCCCTGTGTTATTAGAAAACACAGGGCTCTGTACTGTGATTCCCTAAGGCGATCAGCAGGTCCTAGTCATACATCACTGGCTGGGATCTGCTAACCGACTTACGCTGTAGTGAATGACAGTACAGACGTGGCACCGTGCGTGTGTGCCCCCTACAAGGAAATGCTGGATCAGGTACATGTGCGTGATCTAGTGCAGCGGGCCATCCTGCTGCTGTAAAAAGGCGGCGAGTGGTCTGCATGAGGATACATTTGACAAAGAATGTATATCATGAGACTTTTTTTTTAAAGGACTTGTCAAAAGCAGTCGCTGTCTGTATTTACAATTTCATTTTTTTTTTCGGTAAGGTGGTATCTGGGAGGCCCTTATTATTAAATGGGGCTTCCAGATTCCGATAAGCTCCCCACCCACAGACCCCCACAACCACCAGGCCAATGTTGTAGGGAGGAGGACCTTGTCCTTATCAACATAGGTACAAAGTACTTTGCCAGGACAGTCTTCAATTAACATCTATACCAGACCCTCACCTAGGTTTTGAGTCCAATATAGATTGAGGAATTTCATGGCTGTTTGTATACAAACAGAGGAATTTTGTAAATGTCAGTGATGTTTTGGTAATTATACATTGTACAGATGCTCCATTTCACAGTTTAGAGTCAGGGCATCCTCCAGGTATGTCATTTAAAATATTTTTTTCATTTTTAAAAGAATCACTTTAACACATTCCGTACCGCCCGCCGCACATTTACTGCGGTAGGCTGGCCCTCCTGCACAAACTGACGTAGCCCTACTTGGGTCTACACAAAATATGTAGCAGAATACAAATTTGCCTAAGAGAATGAACAATTTGGATTTTTAATTATTTTTTTTTTTGGAATGTTATATACTGTAGCAGAATGTGAAAATTTTTTATTTTTTTTCCAGAATTGTCGCTTTTTTGTTTATAGTGCAAAAAATAAAAATCGCACAGGTGATCAAATACCACCAAAAAAATGTTCTATTTGTGGGAAAAAAAAGGACATAATTTTTTTTTCAGTACAGTGTGGCACGACCGCGCAATTTTCCGTTAAAGTAACGCAATGCCGAATCGCAAAAAAATGGCCTGGTCATTAAGGGAGCAAATCCTTCCGGTCCAGAAGTGGTTAAGCATTATTAAAATTGCTGCACTATTTTTGTTTTGTTACAAGTTCCCCAGGGAAGTGCCCAGCCACCACCTTATTCTCCCTATTTGCTATTTTATTTGACAATCCCTTGCTAATAACCTAGAAAATTAACATTTATGTGTTTTATTTTTTCCTAAGTCAGCTCCCATAGGGTTTAAATTCAGTAACCAAACTTTAGTTGTGTTCTTTGAATCTGCCCTGAACCAAACTCATTTTCTGTCTCCCTCCTCCACTGTCCAGTTTTTGTTTGTTCTTTACTCCCATTAAATTCCAATCTCTGGACCACTTCTTTTTTTTTCCCCAATAACATAACTTCTCCTATTAACCCATTTATATTTCCTGCCTATGCCACAGTTTTGTATTTTGCTGCCTGTGTCTGTATTACATTTTCTAAGTTTCCACTTTATCATTCACTGTTAGAAGTGAGCTCTCTTGAGTTTCCCAGCCTGGGAATGCCTTTCAGCTTCATTCACTCACTAAGTGAGACCTAAAAGACTAGGTTCTCCCAGATCACAAAAAAAATGTCAATCACAATGAACAATGCCCTCATGGCCCACAGGACACAAGGACCCTTATTTACACACACTACTCAACTTGAAAAACATAGAACACAGAAATCGATTCTTTTTTATGTTCTCTGTTCACAATGCAACAGAGCAGAGATGTGTGGAAAAATGCAGCATGTCTTCAGAAATCTTTGTTATGCATTTCTATGCACTAAAACTGAAATTTGCGACATAAAGTTAAAAAAAGTAAATAGTGTTGTAAAACCACCCCCTATGTCCAGAAACAACTTGATTTTCTTTGCGGGTTGGTTTCAACGAGCCCTAAAATACGTGCTCCTTAAATTGTTTTCCATTGCAGCACCCAGCAACCCTTCACTTTTTTATCAAATGCTTGCGAATGGGCCTTAAATGAAGGCCAGAAGGAAATGACAAGATTCGGATCCCATATATCAAAATTTGACAAGGATCTTCCAGTGAACCAAACTCAGTCCAGTTTACCCACACTATTGCTAATTGCCAGTCAGTGAAGCAATATAAAAAAACATTACTCCCTCACTTATTAAACTCAGCTAAGAGCTTGATTCCCTTTAATTGGCAAAAAGAAGAGGCCCCCTCCAGGAAAGATTGGCTGTTAAAAGTAGAGAAAATAAGAAAGTTGGAGCAGCTGAGGACCTGGGAGGAGGAGGAACAGGGGAATGAAGAGGAGATTTGGGATGAGTGGCAAGAGTTTAAGGACACAAGGGAATACAGAGAAATAATAGGAGTCGAATGATAAGAAGAGACGGGGGGGGGGGGGGGGGGAGGGATAAGGAAGGGAGGGGGGAAAAAAAGGGATAAAAGGTAATATGTGTAAAATGTATATGAAAAAATTCTCCAGCGATTGGAGTGTTGTAAATAATTTTTTACCTGGAAAATTTAATAAAGAAATATAAAAAAAAAAAAAATGAAGGCCAGAAGGAAATGACAAGATTCGGATCCCATATATCAAAATTTGACAAGGATCTTCCAGTGAACCAAACTCAGTCCAGTTTACCCACACTATTGCTAATTGCCAACAACTGCAAAAACAAAATAATCAGGTACTTAATGTTAAATGTACTGTATTTAGCTGTTCTATTGAACATGTCAAAACAATTTCTATGTATAGACACAGTTTGCATAGCCTGTTAAATGTTTTGATCAGTTTCTTTTCTGTTTCTAGTCTTTCCTGTCTGATTTTTTTTTATTATAAATAATGTACTGTACTATAAACTGATGAAGCATCCACCAACATCTTTTTAAACCTTTAATCACAAAATGCATTTTGTTTAAGCGGAAAAAACTATTCGCTAATTAATAATTAATTTTACAGTCTTCTGCCCTTCTTGGGTCACTGGAACAACTTCTTTGACATTGATCATTCTCTTTCTCTCTACATGAATATATTTAAGGGCATCTGCTATGGTTTTCCTGTTTTTTAAATGTCTTGAGTTTCACCAAAAGCTTTTTTCATTTTCAGGGATTTTTGTATTTATCTCTCCTACTCAAAAGGTCAATTCCTTTCCTCGAAGCTTGCAAAAATTATGAGAATTGCCTTAATATTTCTGAAGGAAAGTAAATTGTGTATGCTGCAGATTTACATTCTAATTTGCAGAGTAAAATGTGGACCTAAGAGTAAATCCTTTATCCTATCCAAAGCTCAAGAAATTCTCCAGGCTCCAGGGCCCAGAACAAGAATTACATTGAGAGAAAACACAAACCCTTGGAGACCCTCACAATGTGAAGATAAGTAATCTAGATGAGACATATACATCTCCCACAATCCTGCCAGCCAGTGTCTCACAGTGTGTATATGTGTCTTCCCCTAAAATGTATGATCATATAAAAATGACTTATATGTAGAAACTTAATTAGAAATATAAAAATGTCTGCAAGCGAACAAACCAGTTCTTTTATATTCTGGATGTGGTCCTATTGAACCAACTGCCAAAAAAAAAAAAAAAAAACTTATATGCATTGGTCATTCAGTTGTTTGTGCATGAGGTACTTTAATAGCACAATCCACCTTGATACTTTAATCTGAAGTTATTGCAGTGCTTTCCCTGGAACAGAATAAACTGAAAATCTGTAATCCTGTATGAGCACCCCTAAGAAAAACCCTTTGAAGCCATATCACAGTGAGAAAGTGTACATGATTGCAGGCTCCAGGTGACTTTGGAAATGCCTGCATTTTACTGAGACAGCGCTTGTAGGCAGGGCTTACAAAATGTACCTAAGATGTGGAAAAGGTCAACACCATGATGATACATAGTTGGTAAGGTTGAATAAAGACACCAATCCATCCAGTTCCACCTGTGTGGGTGTGTGTGTTCATGTAAAAAAAACAATTCCCATTTGCCTGTATACTGTGTTCGCTAAGATGCCCATCTAAGAGTATTTTTAAACTATCTATACTTCTAGCTGACACCACTGATTATGGATTATTCTTGCCGCTCTGACCATGAAAAACCCTCTACGCAGTTTAAGGTTAACTTGCTTCTTCTCCAATTTCATTGAATGGCCACGTGTCTCCTTACACTCCCTGAGGATGAATAGTTTGTTCCCTATGCTTGAATAACCATTGAGGTATTTGTATATCGCTATCATATCTCCTCTAAAAGCATCTTTTCCCTAGGAAGAATCTGTTTACCATTTGCAGTTCTTCCTCGTAACTGAGGTCCTCCAGGCCCCTGTTAGCTTTTTTGCCCTTCTCTGGACTTTCTCCAATTCCAACACATCCTTCCTGAGGATTGGTGACTAGAACTGGACAGCATACTCCAAAATTGGCCAATCCAGAGTTTTTTAAAGTGGTATAATTATAGTTGAATCTCTTGAGTAGAAATTATTTTATGCATGGTAAAATTCTGCTAGCTTTGCTTGCTGCAGCTCAGCCTTGCGGTGCCCTGTGATCTACTAGGACCCCCAGATCTTTTTTATGCTGGATTTCCCCAAAGGTTCTCCCCTTAGTGAGTAACTTTCGTTCATATTCTTAGCCCCCAAATGCATTACTTTACATTTTTAACACTGATATTGAGCTATTTATACCAATTTCTATATAATTTATGTATAAATTAAACCGATTTGGTCCCAGAACAGAGCTACTCCAGACCAGTCACGTTATGGGGTCTTTGGACCTGCTCCTGTAACCAGTTTTCTATCCAGCTACAAACCTTGTGGTCCATGCCTACAGACCTCAGTCTGTAAATTAAGCGTTCATGAGGAACTGTATCAAATGCTTTTGCAAAAATCCAGATATACCACCTCCAGGCCTTACTTTATCTAGATGACAGCTCATTTCCTCGTAGAATGGTAGCAGATTGGTTTGGCAAAAACAACCTTTCATAAATCCATGCTGATTACTACTAATGATACTGATTTATCAGCAAATTCTTGAATATAGTCTCTTAACATCCCCTCCAAAAGTTTACATACAATCAATGTTAGACTGAGTGCCGGTGCACATTATAGCAATGTCAGACATTGCATGTGATTCGTACTGCACTGCTTAAAGAGGGGGGGTTAAAGGGGAGCAGTGAGTATAGAAAGGGGGTGTAGGGTTAAAAGGGGTGTAGCATTAAAGGGGGGAAGGGGGTGTAGCGTAAAGGAGGGCAGTGTGTGCAAGAAGGGGGTGAAGGGGGTGTAGGGTTAAAGGGGGGCAGTGTGTATAGGAAGGGGTGTAGGGTTAAAAGGGGTGTAGCATTAAAGGGGGGGAGAGAGTGTAGCGTAAAAGAGGGCAGTGAGTGCAGGGAGGGGGTGTAGCGTTAAAGTTGGGCAGTGTGTGCAGGGAGGGGGTGTAGTGTTAAAGGGGTGCAGTGTGTACAGGAAGGGGGGTGTAGGACTAAATGGGGCGGTGTATACAGGAGTAGCTGGTCTTGCCTAGGGGGGGAAATAGTCTAGCACCGGCCCTGACCAGCATTGACTGACGTATAGTTTCCAGGAACATATCTCTGCTTTTTTTAAATATTAGTTCACTTTGGCCTTTCATCAATCAGCTGGTACCATTCCCGTCAATAAGCTGTTCATGAAAATTAGTAATAACGGCCTGGTATAACCTGACTGAGTTCTTTGATGGCTCTCGGGTGTAAGCCATCTGGTTTTAGTAATTTATTTCTGTTAAAGTCTTTTTTAAACATCAGGCTTCTGTTAGCCACAAGAGTGCATTCTGTGATCTGTTACTAATGATACAGTCTTTATTTTTAAAGCCTACATTTTCATTTAAAATAGTTGCCTTCTTATTTGTAACCAACTTCCCCTGATCATACTTTATGGGGCCAATATGCTCTGACCTTGCTTTTTTACTGTTAATATATTTTAAAAATTTTGGGGGGGGGGGGGGGGTTTACTCTCCTTCACTATATGTCCCTCATGGTCTATTTTAGCTTCCCTGATTGCGCATTTCTTATTGCATTACTTGTAGTATTGGAATGCCGACAATGACCCATATGCCTTATATTTTCTAAAGCCCATTTTTCTCTTTAATATATCTTTTTTACATTAAAGTTTAGCCACCCAGGTTTACATTTAGCTCTAGCAATGCATTCTTTCTAGTCGGGGTATCCACCAATTGGCACCTGAAGTTGTCCTGCAAGACATTTAAGAAGCCTCTTTGGCCAGTCTGCAAGGGAATATTGATGCAGTTATACTTAGTTATCAATGTCAAAGCCACTCCGAAATGTAGCATTATAATACTATGGGTCGCACCTGCTGTGGCGTATGGATTGTTATATCCTGCGAAAATGTAGGCAGGGTTTGCCAAGTGTACTAAATAAATGGGAGAAAACAACACCAATTTGCATGGTATCTGGAGTTCCCATTTGAAAGCAAACTATATTGGTTTTGGAACAATTTTATTTTAATTGTCTTTTTAAGTGTATAATACTATTTTTTATATTTCTTGCTTTCTGTAAAAGACAGGTACTATTTATTGCAGATATAGAATAACAGTAAACATAATAGCATTTGATTATGGAGCTATTAAGAGAATCACGTAGGACTTTAACTATATGTATACAATCATTGTGTTAAAAAAGTTTTCTTGTAGTCCTGCACAAAGTCCCACATATACCTGTCGATCCTGCAGGTGAAGTCTACCTAATATGGCTTCCTTTGCTGGGTGGCAACACTGCTGAACTTCTCCCTAATTCAGAGCAATGTGACAACTCTCATGTAACCTGCAATAAAATGGTGCAGTGGTTGGGGCCATCCACATTGTCAGTGCTGTTTCACAAGTCTATAGCTTGTCAGGAGCACCTGGCCACACCTACTTTTGTCCATTTCTTTCTGGATTAACAGCATGACCTCTGTTGCTAAAATCATCCCACTGAAAGCTGTAGTATCTTTGAGGGTGAGCATTTGAAACAGAAAAATAGGAGAATTTGGCTCAGCCAGGGAAGGTAAAGGAAGTTTTTTGTTCATTTTATAAGGTTTGTGTATCACAAAATAATTTGATTTGGAAGTTGCATAAACTGTCATGCAACGGGTGACAAAGGATTCCCAAAGCACTATGGGTTAGCTAAAACATAATACAACAGTCACATCACCTGCCTGGAACCAGAGGGTGCTGTTATGTCTCCATGCTTGGTGCCTTGATGGGACATCTCTGATCATCTGGGAGTGCTTTATTGACTATCGTTGTTTGAATCTATTTTTATAACAACTTACCCAACTTTGGATGAACATCTTTGGATGAACATCTTTGCCTACAGTCTATTGTCACTGCATGTGCTGGCTCTCCTCTTTATATCAACTCTAGGATTCCTACTAGTGCTTAACTGATTACGATATATGCATATGTTACACATGCATTACAGCTCCTGAAGAAGCAGGAAAGTGAAACATGTCGAGCAACAAGCATTGTGACTGACACAGTTTGTCTATGTATAAGCATATGTGTATTGGATGAAACCATTTTAATGCTTCATTGGGAGCAACTGTATACCCCATATCTTTTTTAAATTGTGATTTATATAAAAATTATTATTTCCAATCTCTGTGTTGTGGCACCATTAAAATACCTTTATCTATACTTGTTCAAGTATTCTATCTTTCTGGGATGAAGGTGCCTCTGATCAATAAATGTACAGTCAGGTCCATAAATATTGGGACATTGACACAATTCTAATCTTTTTGGCTCTATACACCACCGCAATGGATTTGAAATGAAACAAACAAGATGTGCTTTAACTGCAGACTTTCAGCTTTAATTTGAGGGTATTTCTATCCAAATCAGGTGAACGTGTAGGAATTACAACAGTTGGTAAAAGTGCCTGCCACTTTTTAAGGGACTAAAAGTAATGGGACAGATTAACAATCACAAATCAAACTTTCCCTTTTTAATACTTGGTTGCAAATCCTTTGCAATCAATTACAGCCTGAAGTCTGGAACGCATAGACATCACCAGACGCTGGGTTTCATCCCTGGTGATGCTCTGCCAGGCCTCTACTGCAACTGTCTTCAGTTCCTGCTTGTTCTTGGGGCATTTTCCCTTTAGTTTTGTCTTCAGCAAGTGTCGATGTCCCAATATTTATGGACCTGACTGTATGTGACTTATTCAGAGTATAATAAAACAGTAATTATCTCCTTTCATATAGACTGTCTCTAGTTGAAACCCAATGAAAGATGCTTGATAAGGGATATGTCACTCATGTCTGTGCATTTTCACTTGAAGTTACTGGGTTCTGAAAACCATGGGGTTTGTCAGCAGGAAATAAGGAAACTTTAAAACAAAAGAGCCTAAAGCTGCTGGATAAGATAATACAAATCATTACTATGATTTTCTTTTTGCAAATGTAGCATCCCCTGACCTGCAGGAGGCATGGTGGTAGCCCACAGTGACAGGGTGGGCTGAAATCCCACTTCATGGTTTAGATTACTTAGGTAATAATGGAAATTATGAACATATGGGTGCCAGTCACTTTAAGGTGAAAACAAAAAGGGAGTTTATTGCTCACAAAGGAAACTCTATAGAAAGAGGGGTAGGGAGTTCAGAACACCTGATACTGGACTGCAGACTCAATAGCACAACAACAGACTCTTGTACAGGAAAAGGGCCTTTAAGCTGAAATCTGGCACCTTTACCTTTTTTTAAGCAGTAGCCATTAGCAACCAGATGTTTCCCAGTAGCAGCAGTATCCTTGATGATCCCATCTTAATGCTTTTCCAGCCTCTCCTTGAGTTCCTCACACAGGACCTCAAACGGCAAAGTCATCTGGTACTTCATCTTAGACATCATCATGTGCTCTTCTGTCCTCTGCCAGGTTCCCTATCCAAAGAGCACCAAACACCAGGACACACTGAACAGGCATGCTTTTTCTACTCCAAATATATGTGCAGGCCTGCTTTTCCAGCCTCTCCTTGAGTTCCTCACACAGGACCTCAAATGGCAAAGTCATCTGGTACTTCATCTTAGACATCATCATGTGCTCTTCTGTCCTCTGCCAGGTTCCCTATCCAAAGAGCACCAAACACCAGGACACACTGAACAGGCATGCTTTTTCTACTCCAAATATATGTGCAGGCCTCAGGCTTCAGTCCTAATCATCAGAGCCTAAGGGGAAGAGTGAGATCACCTGGTCCTCCCCATGTATTTATACTCTCTCCAGCACGCACTACTGGCATGGAAACTCCTACTGGTTGGCTGGGGGAGGTATGAATATTTATACCAGAGGTACCAGTGACAGGGAGAAACCACAGCTCCACTGAATTTAGGAGAAAAACCTAATGAGCAAGTAGACTACAAATCAGCTAGGATATTTAGTCCTTATTAAATCTGAACCGTTTAAAAAAAAAAAAATGTCTGAAGCAAAAGTACTGAATGTAGCCAACAGCATTTACGTACCAATCTATTAAATCACATTTCTGAAAATATATTTTAGTTTCTATGATGTTTTCTGGGGTTTCTCCTTTAAAAATAAGAAAGTTTATATCAGTGTACTTTTTATGCTTTTTGTATTGTAATGTTTTTCCATAGTTTTCCATCAATTAGTGTTAAGCCATTTTAATCAAAAAATTCTAGTGTAATTAGTGGCACATTAAAATGTATGGAGGGGAAGGAAGACGTTTTAAATACAGATAACTTGAGTGCACTGTAGGTACATGAGGGTGAGACCGCATTCACATTGATCCGACTTGGACCGCGACTTGTCAGCATGACAAGTCACGGTTCTGTCACGCTCCCATTGTGTAGTCCAGGAGCCGTTCAAATAGGAGCGACACAAGTCGCTCCGACTTAGAAAAAGGGTCCTGTACTACTTCGGGGTACCCTGGAGGCGACTTGCATAGACATTCATTTTATGAAGTCCGTGCAAGTCATGCCGAAGTCACGCTGCACGCGACTTCACAGGTCGCCCCCCCGAATTCGCAGCCTGTTCCCGCATCCGCACAAGAGGCAGTTCATACTGCCATATGTGATACGCAGGGGGTGTCAATTAAATGTTAAGGACACCCCCAGTTTGATCGCATATCGCAGTGTGATCTGACAGTTCGCACAGGATCGGATCGCACAAGTGTGAACCACTGTGCGATCCGATCCTGATGCAGCTGAAAAAAAGGGTCCTATCCGTCTTTTGTGCGGGTGCAGAGCAAATTTCAGCCATACAAAGTGATGGCTGAATTCGCATCCGCACAGGAGATCGCATGTAATGAAGGAGCAGTGCGCTCTGAATTACATGCGATCAGCGCACCCGCAGTAGTGTGAACCGGCACTTAGAGAGACCAGACAATAATGTGCATAGCGGGGGCATCTCTTTTTCACCATTCAGGTCAGTAAAATTGGGCTACATTATTCAGAGGGAATATTAGACTAAATGTGTAGTTGTCTCCTTTATTTTTTTTTTTCTAATTTTAATAAATCTACCCCAATATTTATTATAATGTATGTATTAAAAATCCAAGCAAACCGATAAATACATTAATTAAATATGTACATGGGAGCTGTTTTACCTGCATAATTATTTCTATTTTGGTTAATTAATTCCTGAGATTTACACCGCACAGCCCAGTCAGATGGATGCTACTACATTCTCTATTACCATTATGGAGTGTACAAAGGATAGGTTGGCGTCCTCTCTCCATCCTTGTTGATTGGACAGAGAAACAGTAGGAAGCTTATGGTTAGTGATGGAAGAACATTGGCCGTGGCGGTTTGCGAACGTTAGTCGCAAACGTTCTCAAATGTTCGCGAACCGCAAGTTTGCGGCGGGCCCCATTGACTTTAATGGGAGGCGAACTTTAAAAACCTTTAGGTCATATTTGCAGCCACAAAATACTTACTAGCTGTGCACAAATAGTCCCACCACATGGACACTGTCATAACAGAAGTATTGCTATGGGAAAAGTTGCCCTAAAATGTTACTTTTTTTTTGCTGTAAAAAAAAAAAAAAATTTTTCCTAAATCAGCCAGAACTGACAGCAGCCAGTAAATACATGTCAAATACATATAGGGTCCATTCACACGTCTGTAAAATGGGTCCGCATCCATTCCACAATTTGGTGGAACGTTTACAGACCCACTGATTTTCCATTCCAGTCTGAAAAATTAGGCATTCACAGGATAAAGGAGTAAGTGTCGGCCAGTACAGGCCCCAATAATTAGCCCACATGGGTTTACCTGACAGCTAAGAACGTTGTATTCTGTGGCTGAAGGTACATTAGGCATTCACAGGATACAGAAGTAAGTGTCGGCCAGCATAGGCCCCAAACATTAGCCCACATGGGTTTACCTGACAGCTAAGAACATTGTATTCTGTGGCTGAAGGTACATTAGGCATTCACAGGATACAGAAGTAAGTGTCGGCCAGTATAGGCCCCAAAAATTAGCCCACATGGGTTTACCTGACAGCTAAGAACGTTGTATTCTGTGGCTGGAGGTACATTAGGCATTCACAGTATACCGAAATAAGTGTCGGCCAGTATAGGCCCCAAAAATTAGCCCAAATAGGTTTACCTGACAGCTAAGAACATTGTATTCTGTGGCTGAAGGTACATTAGACATTCACAGGATACAGAAGTAAGTGTCGGCCAGTATAGGCCCCAAAGATTAGCCCACATGGGTTTACCTGACAGCTAAGAACGTTGTATTTTGTAGCTGAAGGTACATTAGGCTTTCACAGAAAAAATAATTGTCAGCCATGAAAGGCCCCAAAAATTAGGCATTTAATGGACATGAAATGCCTTTCATGTCGCTGTATTTACCGAATACAAGGACCATGAATTGTTGTGGGTGGATGGCAGTCTGGTGGATATTTGTGGCCTGTCATGAGGAATTTTAATCAAACGTGGTCTACTGGTCACATGTGTTGAATTCCTCAGAGATCCATGCCTCACTAATTTTTATAAATGTGAGGTAGTCAACACTGTCATGAGCTTATCGGTCACGATCCCCCTGCTGCGCTGAACATCCTTTCGGACAGGACACTGGACGGGGGGGCAAGCCAACAGTTCCATTGCTAATTGTGCAAGCTCTGGACAGAGGTCAAGCCTGCCCACCCAGTAGTCCAGGGGTCTCAGAGCGTCCACATCGGCCATTACCCCAATGTAGTCAGACACCTGTCAGTCTAGGCGTTCCCTGAGACTGACTGTGACTGACTGACCTGTGACTGACTGTGACTGACTGACCTTTGACTGACTGACCTGTGACTGACTGTGACCTGCGACTGACCATGCTCAGCAACTGCCTGTGCTCAGCAACTGACCTTGCTCTGTGACTGACTGTGCTCTGCAACTGACTGTGACATGCGACTGACTGTGCTTAGCGACTGACCGTGCTCAGCGACTGACAGTGCTCAGCAACTTACTGTGACCTGCGACTGACTGTGACCTGCGACTGACTGTTACCTGCGACTGACTGTGACCTGCGACTGACCGTGCTCTGTGACTGACAGTGCTCTGCAACTGACTGTGACTGACTGTGCTCGGCAACTGTGCTCTGCAACTGACCGTGCTCAGCGACTGACTGCGACTGACCGTGCTCTGCGACTGACTGTGACTGACTGTGCTCTGCGACTGACTGTGCTCTGCGACTGACCATGCTCAGCAACTGACTGCGACTGTCCGTACTCTGTGACTGACCATGCTCTGCGACTGACTGTGCTCTGTGACTGACCATGCTCTGAGACTGACTGCGACTATCTGTGCTCTGCGACTGACTGCGACTGACCGTGCTCTGCGACTGACTGTGCTCTGCGACTGACTGTGCTCTGTGACTGACTGCGACTGACTTTGCTCTGCGACTGACTGTGCTCTGAGACTGACTGTGCTCTGCGACTGACTGCGACGGACCGTGCTCTGCGACTGACTGTGCTCTGCGACTGACTGCCGCTGACTGTGCTCTGCGACTGACTGTGCTCTGCGACTGACTGCGACTGACCATGCTCTGTGACTGATTATCTGGGAGGACTGGTAAGTATCTTAGCGACTGGTGAGTATCTTAGTGACTGGTGAGTATCTTAGAGACTGGTGAGTACCTTACGGTTAGTACCAGGGGAGATAAAGGTAGAGTAGGTAAGGAATAACAGGTCGTTACTAATTATCCCCATAGAGTAGAGGGTAATAATGTCCAACAGGATTGGTGATGCCGCTCAGTGCACTTCTTGCTGCATGTATGCGTTCCTTGATGAACCAATACTGCTGTGCAATATGTGAGCGACTTTTTCTCTGGAAGCCCAGATCCTGGATCTGGAGAACAAAGTGGCAACACTGCATAGCATCAACAACCTGGAAAAGAGCTTGGACATTACCCATCAGCCGCTGGCAGGGGTCAGCATAGAGGAGGGAGGAGTAGAGGAGACGCAGGCATCAGAGGTAGGCAGTTGGGTGACCGTTAGAAAGGGTAGAGGGAAGAGCACTAGGGAGGCCAGTCCTGAGCCGGTACAACCTAACAAATTTGCCAAGTTGCATGTTGATAAGGATATCAGCTCAGGGGTGGCAGTGCTGGAGCAGGCGCCCTCCCCCAGCTGCCAGGGGAGTGGCGGCTCCAGGAAGGAGGGGGGCCGAGACTCAGGAAAGGTTAGACAGGTTGTGGTAGTGGGGGACTCAATTATCAAGAGGACAGAGAGGGCAATCTGTTTAAACTATCACAGTAATATGTCGTTTACCGGGCGCTCGAGTTCGGCACATCGCGGATCGGGTAGACAGATTATTGGGCAGGGCTGGGGATGACTCAGCGGTCATGGTGCATGTGGGCACTAATGACCAAGTAAGAGGAAGGCGGAGGATCCTAAAAAATTATTTCAGGGACTTAGGGAATATATTGAGGAATAGGACCTCCAAGGTGGTTTTCTCTGAAATACTGCCGGTACCTCGAGCCACACCAGAGAGGCAGAAGGAGATTAGGGAACTTAACTTAAGGAGGGAATTCGGGTTCCTGGAGAACTGGGCTGACTTCTCAGTCGGCTACCGGCTCTTTAGTAAGGATGGGCTGCACCTTAATGGGGATGGTACAGCTCTTTTGGGGAGAAAGATGGCCACCAAGTTGGAGGGGCTTTTAAACTAGGAGACAGGGGGAGGGCTCAGAAGTAGATTCAGTCAGGAGGGAGCAAAGGACAGAAGGCAGTATTAGAGTCAGCAGCGACAGTAGTGCCACAACGTCAATTGGGGGGTCTGTGCGGGAAAACCTCAGACCAAACAGGAATAAAAATAATCCCCATTCACTATCAACTTCCACAAAACTAAGAGGGGTATATGCAAATGCCAGAAGCCTAACTAATAAAATGGATGAGTTGGAAATGTTAGTGCATGAGGAGGACATAGACCTTGTGGGAATAACGGAAACTTGGTTCGACCCCTCAGATGACTGGCTGCCCAATATCCAAGGGTATTCGGTGTATTGGAAGGACAGGGTAGGAAAAAGAGGGGGAGGGGTATGTCTCTATGTCAAGAATAATGTAAGGGTGATAGAGAGGAGTGATATTATGGAAGGGATGAGTATGGAGAATCCATGTGGGTAGAACTCCATAGGGAAGAAGTAAAGGAAAAAGTAATTGTGGGGGTTTGCTATAGGCCACCCAACCAAAGGGAGGAGGTAGAGCTGGAATTTATATCACTGTTGGGTAAAGTGGCAAAACTGGGATCAGTCATCATATTGGGGGACTTCAATTATCCGGACATTGACTGGGAAGAGGGGACTACTCACTCACAGAAGGCCCGTCTCTTCATGGAAACCTTACAGGACAAACTACATGTCACAGTTGGTGGATTCTCCTACTAGAGAAAATGCAATGCTGGATCTATTGATCACTAATGACCCAGACCTAATCTCGGAGGTAGGAGTCCAGGACAACCTGGGCTCTAGCGATCACAGGATGATCACATTTAGCATAAATAACAATATAATAAGGCAAGAGGGGAACATAAGAACCCTAAACTTCAGAAGGGCAAACTTTCCCAAATTGTGCTCGATGATGGAAAGGGTAAACTGGGACCAAACCTTAGGAGCAATACAAGGAGGCAAATAAGAAAAGTAAATACGAAATCGAAATGGCTAAAATCAACTTTGAGAGACAAATAGCGGAGGATAGTAAAAAGAACCCAAAGAAATTCTTAAAATATATCAACAGCAAAAAAACTAGGGCAGAGCATATTGCACATAAAATTAACGATGATGGGAGGATGGTTACAGAGGACACTGAAAAAGCAACCATGCTGAATGCTTTTTTCTCCTCAGTCTTTACACAGGAAAAGGAGGGGTACACTGACCATGACTGCATGATTAGTAGTAATACACAGGACTTGCCCCTATGGCTAACAGAGGGTGAAACCAGGGAAAGGCTGGATAAAATTAACACAAATAAATCACCAGGCCCGGATGGCGTACATCCGAGAGTACTCAAAGAACTTAGTAAGACTATATCTAGACCACTGTTCCTGATCTTTGCCGCAGTATTATGACAGGAAATGTACCAGGGGATTGGAGGAAAGCTAACGTGATACCGATATTCAAAACAGGGCAGAGGCATGTACCGGGAAATTATAGGCCTGTCAGACTGACATCGATAGTATGTAAACTTCTGGAGGGGATGATTAGGGACTATATCGTAGAGTTTGCTAAAGACAACAAAATCATCAGCAGTAATCAGCACGGGTTTACAAATGGGCGTTTTTGTCAAACCAATCTCTTAACATTCTACGAGGAGGTGAGCTGTGAGCTAGATAGGGGGAGACCAGTGGATGTGGTGTACCTGGATTTCGCTAAGGCGTTTGATACAGTTCCCCACAAGCGCTTAATTTATAAAATAAGGTCTGCAAACATCGACCGCAAGATGCAGATGACACAAAATTGGGCAGGGCAATAACTGCACCGCATGAATCAGATATCCTACAGAATGACCTGGACAGAATATCAGAGTGGGCAACAACATGGCAAATGAGGTTTAATGTGGAGAAGTGTAAGGTTTTGCACTTGGGGACTAAAAACATAAAAGCACAATACACTTTAGGGGGAACCTTTGGGGGAATCAAAATTGGAGAATGATCTGGGAGTCTTGGTAGAGGATAGACTAAGCAATAGCATGCAATGTCAAGCGGCAGCTGCCAAAGCCAGCAGAATATTAGCATGCATAAATAAAGGGATGTATTCCAGAGATAAAACTATAATCCTTCCACTTTATAAAACTCTGGTCCGACCGCATCTGGAGTATTCTGTCCAGTTCTGGTCGCCAGTCCTCAGGAGGGATGTGTTGGAGCTAGAGAGAGTCCAGAGAAGGGCAACTAAACTAATTAGTGGATTGGAGGACCTTAATTATGAAGAGCATCTGCAATCACTTGATTTATTCTCCCTGGAGAAGAGACGCCTGTGAGGGGACATAATAGCAATTTATAAATACCTCAATGAAGATCTCAGCATAGAAAAAAAGCTATTAAGTCGAAAGTATTGCATGAGGACTCAAGGGCATACAATGCGATCAGAGGAGAAGCGTTTTAACCTCAGGCAACGCAGGGGGTTCTTTATTGTTGGGGCTACAGGATTGTGGAATTCTCTACGACAAGAGGTGGTTTCTGTGGGAAGCATGGTTGCTTTCAAAAGACTCTTGGACATCCATCTCAATTATCAGAACATTCAGGGGTATGAGAGATGATTACGGCCACACACACCTACACAGGTTGAACTGGATGGACTATTGTCTTTATTTAACCTCAACTACTATGTAACTATGTATATGGTGGTGGTGGTGTTGGTGGTGATTAAGGTTGAGCGGACACCTAGATGTCCGTGTTCGACGGGTTCGGCCGAACTTTAAAAAAAAGTCCGGGTCCGTGTCCCGGACTTTTACCGAACTTTTCCCGGACACCGAACCCCATTGAAGTCAATGGGGACCCGAATTTTAAGGCACTAAAATGGCTCTAAAACACAAAAGGAAAGGGCTAGAGTGCTGCAAATGGCAGCAAAACGTAATTAAGAGCATGGCAAGTGCTCTGCAAACAAATGTGGATAGGGAAATAACTTAAAACAACAAAAAAAAACAGAAAAATAAAACAATGTTCTTCTTCATCTCTCAAGGACGAGGCCCATATGGAGTAGTAGGGAGGTTGAGGTGGTGGTGGATGTGGCGGTGACATAGGCATGCGCACAGGGTGTGCCGGGTGTGCCTGGGCACACCCTAATCACCTAGGGCACATAGCATTGCCAGTGAGGAGATGGGAAAGATCTCCCTCGGACCTGCTCTGCTCTATTTCTCTTTGCCTACAGGTACATGGCCCCGATACATTACTCTCCCTGCTGGCAAACACATGCATGTGTATTTCAACTTTGGGGTGCACACCTTAATGCAATAGGCTGCGCACACCTATGGGCGGTGTAGGTGGAAGCGGCGGTGGAGGAGGACCAGGGCCGGATTAAGAGCATCATGGGCTTGGTGCTGAGGATTTTGAAGGGCCTTAAGGGCCGTGCCTTGCCATGCACCCAGAGGAGGAAGGGTGCAGCCATGCATGCCTAATTCAACATGGAATGCTGTCTCTGAAGCCCATAAACACATCCATGCATCGGCAACTGTACCTCCTTGTCCGGCCTTCGCGCTGTGTGGGGAGGTTCTGAGGGTGCTGCCTGGGGAAGCGAGCATAGAAGCCAGACTTCTGTGTTTACAAGTGACAGAAGAGCGGTAACAGTGAATATGGCCAACCCGGGGCCTATATAAAAGGTAGGGGCCTGGAGCTGCAGCTCCAATAGCCCCTACGTTAATCTGGCCCTGAGGAGGAGGACGAGGTAGCCAACACTGCTTCTTTTCACAAATTTTAAATGAGGGTACACCCCAAAAGAGTGAGAAAGAGCAAAAATGGAACAATGGGTGGGTAAGGTCGGTATCCATTGCTATTCTGCATAAGGTACGGAAAAGTCCCGTGGGATCCATGCCTGGTTCATTTTAATGAACGTGAGCTTGTCCACATTGTCTCTGGACAGGCGGCTGCGCTTTTCTGTTATAACGCCCCCAGCCGTGCTAAATACCCGTTCAGATAATACACTGGCTGCAGGGCACGCCAGCACCTCCAAGGTGTAAAGGGCAAGCTCAGGCCATGTGCCCAATTTGGAGACCCAGAAGTTGAAGGGGGCAGACCCCTCATTCACTACATGTAGGCGTGTGCACACATACTGCTCCACCATGTTGGAAAAATGTTGCAGACGTTCCATCTGAGCTGCTGGTGCTGCTGTTTGTTGTGGCGTGCTGACAAAGCTTTTCCACATTTCGGCCATGCTAACCCTGCCTTCTGAGGTGCTGGCGGTGCCCTGGTTGCGTTGGCGACCTCCTCCTCCTCCTCCTCTGCCTTGTGCTTCCACTGCGGCCCCGCTGTCAGATGGGAATGCCAGCAGCATGGCGTCTACCAGCGTGCGCTTGTTCTCGCGCATCTTGCGATCGCGCTCCAGTGAGTGAATTAAGGACGGTACGTTGTCCTTGTAACGGGGATCCAGCAGCGTGGCCACCCAGTAATCAGCACAAGTTAGAATGTGGGCAACTCGGCGGTCGTTGTGGAGACACTGCAGCATGTAATCGCTCATGTGTGCCAGGCTGCCCAGAGGCAACGAAAGGCTGTCCTCTGTGGGAGGTGTATCGTCCGTGTCCTCTGTATCCCCCCAGCCACGCACCAGTGATGGCCATGAGCTGGCCTGGGTGCCACCCTGCTGTGAACATGGTTCCATCTCCTCCTCCAGCTCCTCCTCCTGCTCATCCTCCTCATCCTCCAGAACTGTGCCCCTGCTGGACAATTGTGTCCCTGGCGTTTGTGTGTGCAGGAACCCACCCTCGGAGCCCCTTGCGAATGACTGCCCTGAAAGCCTTGGAAATGTTACCTCTTCATCCTCCTCCTCCTCCTCCTCCTGTGCCACATCCTCTTCCATCATCGCTTGAATTGTTTTTTCAAGGAGGCATAGAAGTGGGATAGTTAAGCTGAGAATGGCGTCATTGCCACTGGCCATGTTGGTGGAGTACTCAAAACAGCGCAACAAGGCACACAGGTCTCGCATGGAGGCCCAGTTATTGGTGGTGAAGTGGTGCTGTTCCGCAGAGCGACTCACGCGTGCGTGCTGCAGCTGAAACTCCACTATGGCCTGCTGCTGCTCGCACAGTCTTTCCAGCATGTGCAAGGTGGAGTTCCACCTTGTGGGCACGTCACATATGAGGCGGTGAGCGGGAAGGCCGAAGTTACGCTGCAGCGCTGCCAAGCGAGCAGCAGCAGGGTGAGAACGCCGAAAGTGCGCACAAACGGCCTGCACTTTCTGCAGCAGCTCTGACATATCGGGGTAGTTTTTAAGGAACCTCTGCACCACCAAATTCAGCACATGCGCCAGGCAAGGGATGTGCGTCAAACCGGCTAGGCCCAGAGCTGCTATGAGATTTCGCCCAGGCCGGGCTTGAGGCTCGCTGGCAGCAACCACTCATTTGTCTGCTGTTCCATGCTCCTCCACAACTCCTGCGCGGTGTGTGGTTTGTCCCCCAAACAGGCAAGTTGTAAAACTGCCTGCTGTCGTTTACCCCTGGCCGTGCTGAAGTTGGTGGTGAAGGTGTTACGCTGTCCGGATGAGGAGGCGGTAGAGGATGAGGAAGCAGAGTAGGAGGAGTTAGGAACAGGAGGCAAACTGAAGCGCCCTGCAATCCTCGGTGGTGGAAGGACATGCGCCAAATTGCTATCCGCCTCAGGCCCATCCGCCACTGCATTTACCCAGTGTGCCGTTAGGGAGATATAATGCCCCTGACCGTGCTTACTGGTCCACGTATCGGTAGTTAGGTGGACCTTGGCACAGATGGCGTTGCGCAGTGCACACCTGATTTTTTCCCCCACTTGGTTGTGCAGGGAAGGGATGGCTTGCCTGGAAAAGTAGTGGCGGCTGGGCACGACGTACTGTGGGACAGCCACCGACATAAGGTTTTTAAAGCTGTGCGTCTCCACCAGACGGAATGACAGCATTTCAAAGGCCAATAATTTTGAAATGCTGGCATTCAGGGCCAGGGATCGCGGGTGGGTAGGGGGGTACTTCCTCTTCCTCTCAAGTGTTTGGGAGATGGAAAGCTGAACGCTTCCACGGGACATTGTGGAGATGGTTGTTGGTGACCCAGGTGGTGGTTTTGCTGACAGATCGTCTGTTTGCGGGGTGGCAGGTGCCGGTATCACTACAGATGTGGCTGGAGCGGCCGAGACTGCAGCAGAAGAGGAAGCAGGATGAGCCAGAGACGTTTCTTGGTTTTGAAGGTGTGTACTCCACTGCAGCTCGTGCTTTGCACTTAGATGCCTGATCATGCAGGTTGTGCTCAGGTTGAGAAGGTTTATGCCTCGCTTCAAGCTCTGATTGCACAGGGTGCAAACCACTCGTGTCCTGTCATCAGCACATTTTCTAAAGAACTTCCACGCTAGAGAACTCCTTTGAGCTGACTTTGGTGCGCTTGTTCCCTTGCTGCGTTGGGCAGTAGCGGGCGTAGTGTCTAGGGCACGGCCGCTCCGCTTCTGCACCCTGCTCCCTCTTCTGCTGTGCTGGTGGCTCTGTGCGACCACCGCCTCTTCCTCCAAACTACTCAGGTCACCTGCATGACGTTCATTCCATGTGGGGTCGAGGACCTCATCGTCCTCCACATCATCTTCCACCCAGTCTTCACCCCTGCCCTCCTTGTCGGTCTCCACAATGCTGAACGCCGCAGCAGTTGGCACCTGCGTTTCGTCATCATCGGAGACGTGCTGCGATGATCCTTGCATGTACTCATCTTGAAAAATAAGTGGTTGGGCATCGCTGCACTCAATCTCTTCCACTTCTGGGGCAGGGCTAGGTGGATGGCCCTGGGAAACCCTGCTGACAGAGTCATCAAAAAGAAGAAGAGACTGCTGTATGGCTTGGGGCTCAGACTGCTTGCCTGATTTGCAAGGGGGTGAGGTGAAAGACGGTTGGACATCGGCTGCAGGTGCCAACTGTGACCTTTCTGCAGTAGACTGGGTGGGAGACAATGTGAAGGAACTGGAGGCACTGTCAGCAGCAAACCAATCTACTATCGCCTCCACTTGTTCTGGCCTCATCACTTCTAGGGGCGTATGATGCCCTACCAAATACTGATGCAGGTTCTGTCGCCTACTCACACTTGAGGAAGGTGTTTCACTTGTGCGTGTAGCTGGCACAGATCGACCACGTCCTCTCCTTGTAACAGGAGCTCTACCAGCAGCACCACGACCCAGGCCACGGCCCTTATTTGACGGTCTCCTCATATTTCTGTAATTTAAGATCTTGCCCTAGAAAGGTTTTTATTGAATAGCGGAATAGGAAATATGATCCAAAAAAGTGTATGTATCTCGCACGTACAAAACCACACTAAGCCCCAATTACTATTGTTTGTACCCCTAAAAGGATGGATGAGGAGTAGGAGGAGTATGGAACAGACAGCACCCTCAAATCTTCAGAAGTATGAGATGAACCTCAAAAACTTGGAAAGGTGGATCTCACACGTACCGACACAGACTATCCCGCAATTCAATTGATCCTCAAAGGTTTTTATTGAATAGCGGAATAGGAAATATGATCAAAAAGAAAGTGTATGTATCTCACACGTACACCACCACACTAGGCCCCAATTACTATTGTTTGTACCCCTAAAAGGATGGTTGAGCAGTAGGAGGAGGAGTATGGAACAGGCAGCACCCTCAAATCTTCAGAAGTATGAGATGAACCCCAAAAACTTGGAAAGGTGGATCTCACACGTACCGACACAGACTATCACGCAATTTAATTGATCCCCAAATGTTTTAATTGAATAGCGGAATAGGAAATATGATCAAAAAGAAAGTGTATGTATCTCACACGTACACCACCACACTAGGCCCCAATTACTATTGTTTGTACCCCTAAAAGGATGGTTGAGGAGTAGGAGGAGGAGTATGGAACAGGCAGCACCCTCAAATCTTCAGAAGTATGAGATGATCCCCAAAAACTTGGAAAGGTGGATCTCACACGTACCGACACAGACTATCACGCAATTTAATTGATCCCCAAAGGTTTTAATTGAATAGCGGAATAGAAAATATGATCAAAAAGAAAGTGTATGTATCTCACACGTACACCACCACACTAGGCCCCAATTACTATTGTTTGTACCCCTAAAAGGATGGTTGAGCAGTAGGAGGAGGAGTATGGAACAGGCAGCACCCTCAAATGTTCAGAAGTATGAGATTGTGTTCACTGTACCCCACAAAGAATGTGTTCACTGCACCCCACAAAGATTGTGTTCACTGCACCTCAAAAAAGATTTTGTTCACTGCACCCCACAAAGATTGTGTTCACTGCACCCTAAAAGGATTTTGTTCACTGCACCCCAAAAAGATTGTGTTCACTGTACCCCCCAAAGATTGTGTTCACTGCACCCCACAAAGATTCTTTTCCCTGTACCCCACAAAGATTGTGTTCACTGCACCCCACAAAGGATTTTGTTCACTGCACCCCAAAAAGATTGTGTTCACTGCACCCCAAAAAGGATGTTGTACACTGCACCCCAAAAAGGATTTTGTTCACTGCACCCCAAAAAGATTGTGTTCACTGCACCCCACAAAGATTGTGTTCACTGCACCCCACAAAGGATTTTGTTCACTGCACCCCAAAAAGATTGTGTTCACTGTACCCCCCAAAGATTGTGTTCACTGCACCCCACAAAGGATTTTGTTCACTGCACCCCAAAAAGATTGTGTTCACTGTACCCCCCAAAGATTGTGTTCACTGCACCCCACAAAGATTGTGTTCACTGCACCCCACACAGGATTTTGTTCACTGCACCCCAAAAAGATTGTGTTCACTGTACCCCCCAAAGATTGTGTTCACTGCACCCCACAAAGGATTTTGTTCACTGCACCCCAAAAAGATTGTGTTCACTGTACCCCCAAAGATTGTGTTCACTGCACCCCACAAAGATTCTGTTCACTGTACCCCACAAAGATTGTGTTCACTGCACCCCACAAAGGATTTTGTTCACTGCACCCCAAAAAGATTGTGTTCACTGCACCCCAAAAAGGATTTTGTTCACTGCACCCCAAAAAGGATGTTGTTCACTGCACCCCAAAAAGGATTTTGTTCACTGCACCCCACAAAGATTGTGTTCACTGCACCCCACAAAGGATTTTGTTCACTGCACCCCAAAAAGATTGTGTTCACTTCACCCCAAAAAGGATTTTGTTCACTGCACCCCAAAAAGGATGTTGTTCACTGCACCCCAAAAAGGATTTTGTTCACTCCACCCCAAAAAGATTGTGTTCACTGCACCCCACAAAGATTGTGTTCACTGCACCCCAAAAAGGATTTTGTTCACTGCACCCCAAAAAGATTGTGTTCACTGCACCCCACAAAGATTGTGTTCACTGCACCCCACAAAGGATTTTGTTCACTGCACCCCAAAAAGATTGTGTTCACTGCACCCCACAAAGATTGTGTTCACTGCACCCCACAAAGGATTTTGTTCACTGCACCCCAAAAAGATTGTGTTCACTGTACCCCCCAAAGATTGTGTTCACTGCACCCCACAAAGATTCTGTTCACTGTACCCCACAAAGATTGTGTTCACTGCACCCTAAAAGGATTTTGTTCACTGCACCCCAAAAAGGATGTTGTTCACTGCACCCCAAAAAGGATTTTGTTCACTGCACCCCAAAAAGGATGTTGTTCACTGCACCCCAAAAAGGATTTTGTTCACTGCACCCCAAAAAGGATGTTGTTCACTGCACCCCAAAAAGGATTTTGTTCACTGCACCCCAAAAAGATTGTGTTCACTGCACCCCAAAAAGGATGTTGTTCACTGCACCCCAAAAAGGATTTTGTTCACTGCACCCCAAAAAGATTTTGTTCACTGCACCCCAAAAAGGACGTTGTTCACTGCACCCCAAAAAGATTGTGTTCACTGCAGCCCAAAAAGATTGTGTTCACTGCAGCTCACACACAGAAAAATGAATGTGGATCACTGACACCTGCCTATCTCCTATCCCACACCACACAGCAATATCGATTGTAGTTTGTAGAACACAGTTTCCCTAAAATTCAGCAGCAGCAGCCTCTCCCTAACAGGATTGAGAAGAGATCGTAGATCAGGATTGAGTGCAGAGTCACCCCACCCCCCACACAGCAATATCGATTGTACTTTGTAAAAGACACTGACCCTATAATTCAGCAGACTCTATCCCTAAAATGCCTACAACTCGCCCTGCCTAAACACTCCGACCTGTCCCTCAATTCTATCCGGACACAAATGGTTTTTTCCTGCCTGTCTTGCCCTAATCAGCAGCCAGCACGTTGATGTGTGCTCTGTCCCTGATCTAAGCAGCAGAATGAAGACGCTGCGGCTGCCTGGAACTTATAAAGACTTGGTCAAATGCTTCAGACGGCCAATCACAGCTACTGAGACATTTGCAGGCATGGCTGGGATGGCTTAAGGCACACCAGTTAAACGATTGTTGATTGGCTGTTGAAAGTCCGCCATGAAAAGAGCGCCAAAGCATGCAAAACCCGGAAATAAAACGACCGAACACGGATTTTTACCCGAACATACAGTAAAGTGTCCGTGTCCGTGTTCGGGTACAAAAAATCCAATTATTCGGTATGAACACGAATAATACGGTCCGTGTTCGCTCAACACTAGTGTTGATGTCTTTGTGGGTGCACACAGCAGAGAGTAAGGAGGGTGCAGATAGAGAGGATGAGGAGGGTGCAGAAGAGGAAGGCTGAGTGAGCCGCATAACCAAGTCTGGTGCGTCCTTTGACATAATCGAACGCACCTTCTGAAACTTCACACTTTGGCTCCGGGCCTACTGCTCCTGCCCTACCCTTACCACCCCTGCGTAAGGGCCTGCCTCTTCCTCAGCCTGTCATTTTTTAAATTACCCTGTGACAAAAGTCTCTAGAGAAGCGCAGTATATGTGAAACAAGGTATATAACACCCTGCTTCAACCTGTGGTATTGGGGGGGACACTGGTTTATCACACCAGTTGTACAAAAAAATTGGCCAGTAAGTTTGGCACTGTGTGTAGCAGAGTTAACGCAGCAAAAGAGGCAATATTTTTGCAGGACACAATTACACTTCTAAAAGTATACTCAGATAACACCCCACTTCAATATGTGGTATTGGGGGGCCACTGGTCCATCACACCAATTGTACAAAAAATTGGCCAATAAGTTTGGCACTGTGTGTAGCAGAGTTAACTCAGCAAAAGAGGCAATATTTTTGCAGGACAGAAATGCATTTAAAAAAGTATACTCAGATAACACCCCACTTCAATCTGTGGTATTGGGGGGCCACTGGTCTATCACAGCAATTGTACAAAAAATTGGCCAGTTACTGATGTCACTGTGTTTAGCACAGTTAACGCAGCAAAAGAGGCAACATTTTTGCAGGACTAAAATACACTGTTATAAATGTTTACTGTTAAATATCACCCCACTTCAATCTGTGCTATTGGGGGGGCACTGGTCTATCACACCAGTTCTACAAAAAATTGGCCAGTACGTTTGGCACTATGTGTAGCAGAGTTAATGCAGCAAAAGAGGCAATATTGTTGTAGGACACAAATACACTTATAAAAGTATACTCAGATAACACCCCACTTCAATATGTGGTATTGGGGGGCCACTGGTCTATCACACCAATTGTACAAAAAATTGGCCATTACGTTTGGCACTGTGTGTGTGTAGCAGTGTTAACACAGCAAAGAGGCAATATTTTTGCAGGACACAAATACACTTATAAAAGTATACTCAGATAACACCCCACTTCAATCTGTGGTATTGGGGGGTGGGGCACTGGTCTATCACACCAGTTGTACAAAAAATTAGCCAGTAAGTTTGGCACTGTGTGTAGCAGAGTTAACACAGCAAAAGAGGCAATATTTTTGCAGGACAGAAACACACTTATAAAAGTGTACTCAGATAACACTCCACTTCAATCTGTGGTATTTGGGGGCAACTGGTCTATCACACCAGTTGTACAAAAAATTGGCCAGTAAGTTTGGCACTGTGTGTAGCAGAGTTAATGCAGCAAAAGAGGCAATATTGTTGCAGGACTCAAATACACTTATAAAAGTATAATCAGATAACACCCCACTTCAATATGTGGTATTGGGGGGCCACTGGTCTATCACACCAGTTGTACAAAAATTTGGCCATTAAGTTTGGCACTGTGTGTAGCAGAGTTAATGTAGCAAAAGAGGCAATTTTTTTGCAGGACAGAAATACACTTATAAAATTGTACTCAGATAACACTCCACTTCCAATCTATGGTATTGGGGGGCCACTGGTCTATCACACCAGTTGTACAAAACATTGGCCAGTAAGTTTGGCACTGTGTGTAGCAGAGTTAACACAGCAAAAGAGGCAATATTTTTGCAGGACACAAATACACTTATAAAAGTATACTCAGATAACACCCCACTTCAATATGTGGTATTGGGGGCCACTGGTCTATCACACCAATTGTACAAAAAATTGGCCAGTAAGTTTGGCACTGTGTGTAGCAGAGTTAACGCAGCAAAAGAGGCAATATTTTTGCAGGACACAAATACACTTATAAATGTATACTCAGGACTAAAATACACTGTTATAAAAGTTTACTGTTAAATATCACCCCACTTCAATCTGTGGCATTGGGGGGCCACTGGTCTATCACACCAGTTCTACAAAAAATTGGCCAATAACTGATGTCACTGTGTGTAGCACAGTTAACACAGCAAAAGGACAACATTTTTGCAGGACTAAAATACACTGTTATAAATGTTTACTGTTAAATATCACCCCACTTCAATCTGTGGTATTGGGGGGGGGGGCACTTGTCTATCACATCAATTGTACAAAAAAATTGGGCAGTAAGTTTGGCACTGTGTGTAGCAGAGTTAACACAGCGAAAGAGGCAATATTTTTGCAGGAAACAAATACACTTATAAAAGTATACTCAGATAATACCCCGTTTCAATCTGTGGTATTGGGGGGCCACTGGTCTATCACACCAGTTGTACAAAAAATTTGCCTGTAAGTTTGGCACTGTGTGTAGCAGAGTTAATGCAGCAAAAGAGGCAATAATTTTGCAGGACACAAATACACTTATAAAAGTATACTCCGATAACACCCCACTTCAATATGTGGTATTGGGGGGCCACTGGTCTATCACACCAGATGTGCAAAATATTGGCCAGTAAGTTTGGCACTGTGTGTAGCAGAGTTAACACAGAAAAAGAGGCAATATTTTTGCAGGACAGAAATACACTTATAAAAGTATACTCAGATAACACCCCACTTCAATATGTGGTATTGGGGGGCCACTGGTCTATCACACCAGTTCTACAAAAAACTGGCCAGTAACTGATGTCACTGTGTGTAGCACAGTTAATGCAGCAAAAGAGGCAAAATTTTTGCAGGATTAAAATACACTGTTATAAAATTTTACTGTTAAATATCACCCACTTCAATATGTGGTATTGGGGGGCCACTGGTCTATCACACCAGTTGTACAAAAAATAGCCAGTAAGTTTGGCACTGTGTGTAGCAGAGTTAACGCAGCAAAAGAGGCAATATTTTTGCAGGACACAAATACACTTATAAAAGTATACTCAGATAACACCCCGCTTCAATATGTGGTATTGGGGGCCACTGGTCTATCACACCAGTTGTACAAAAAATTGGCCAGTAAGTTTGGCACTGTGTGTAGCAGAGATAATGCAGCAAAAGAGGCAATATTTTTGAAGGACACAAATACACTTATAAAGGTATACTCAGATAACACCTCACTTCAATCTGTGGTATTGGGTGGCCACTGGTCTATCACACCAGTTATAATACTTTTTTAAAAGTGCTTTTGTCACTGTTTGTAGTATTGCTGCAGAAACGCTCACCACACCAGTCACAATGCTGCACACTGCACAATACAAATCTACTATAATATGCTTTCTATATTAGAAAGTATATTATACGTGTATTACACCCCTATATAATGCACTGCACAACGAAGAATAGTACACCTATACCAAATACCATTCCTTAAAAGGACTTTTGTGGACCTTAACAGAGCGATTTGTGTCACTGACAATCTGTCCCAGGTGCACACAACAAACCTCTCCCTACACTGACAAAAGAGACAGTACACCTATACCAAATACCAGCCCTTGAAAGGACTTTTGTGGACCTTAACAGAGTGATTTGTGTCACTGACAATCTGTCCCTGGTGCACACAGCAAACCTCTCCCTACACTCACGAAAAGCAGAATGTGAAATGGCCGCCAGGTCAGGTCTATTTATAAGGTAGGGGGTATGTCCATGTGCTGAAATGTCTCAATTGGCTGTCCCGTTCCACCTGATGGCTGTGTCATGGGTCAAAGTTCTCCCCAATGTAAACTAATATGGCCACCGCAAACAATGCTATATGTTCGCTAAATCGGCGGACTGCGAATGAGTAAAGTTCGCCGCGAACCGCAAGGCCATCTCTTTGCTCTCTCCTTCTAGAAACATATTACTTGCCAGCACAATTTTATCCAAGACACCTATCTAACTCCCAATCCAAGTGCTGCTTTATATTTTATTCACAATATAATATAGATAACATATCAAATATTGAAAGTGAGACATTTTGAAATGTCATGCCAAATATTGGCTCATTTTATATTTCATGAGAGCTACACATTCCAAAAAAGTTGGGACAGGTAGCAATAATTGGCCAGAAAAGTTAAATGTACATAGAAGGATAGCTGGAGGACCAATTTGCAACTTATTAGTTCAATTGGCAACATGATTGGGTATAAAAAGAGCCTCTCAGAGTGGCAGTGTCTCTCAGAAGTCAAGATGGGCAGAGGATCACCAATTCCCCCAATGCTGCGGCACAAAATAGTGGAGCAATATCAGAAAGGAGTTTCTCAGAGAAAAATTTGAAAAAGTTTGGAGTTATCATCATCTTCATTACATAATATCATCCAAAGATTCAGAGAATCTGGAACAATCTCTGTGCGTAAGAGTCAAGGCCGGAAAACCATACTGGATGCCCGTGATCTTTGGGCCCTTAGACAGACTGCATCACATACAGGAATGCTACTGTAATGGAAATCACAACATGGGCTCAGGAATACTTCCAGAAAACATTGTCGGTGAACACAATCCACCGTGCCATTCGCCGTTGCCATCTAAAACTCGATAGGACAAAAAATAAGCCATATCTAAACATGATCCCGAAGCGCAGGCGTTTTCTCTGGGCCAGGGCTCATTTAAAATGGACTGTGGCAAAGTGGAAAACTGTTATGTGGTTCAGACGAATCAAAATTTGAAGTTCTTTTTGGAAAGCTGGGACAGTATGTCATCCGGACTAAAGAGGACAAGGACAACCCAAGTTGTTATCAGTGCTCAATTCAGAAGCCTGCATCTCTGATGGTATGGGGTTGCATGAGTGCGTGTGGCATGAGCAGCTTACACATCTGGAAAGGCACCATCAATGCTGAAAGGTATATCCAAGTTCTAGAACATCATATGCTCCCATCCAGACATCGTCTCTTTCAGGGAAGACCTTGCATTTTCCAACATGACATTGCCAGACCACACACTGCATCAATTACTACATCATGGCTGCGTAGAAAAAGGATCCGAGTACTGAAATGGCCAGCCTGCAGTCCAGATCTTTCACCCATAGAAAACATTTGGCGCATCATAAAGAGGAAGATGCAACAAAGAAGACCTAAGACACTTGAGCAACTAGAAGCCTCTATTAGACAAGAATGGGACAAAATTCCTATTCCTAAACTTGAGCAACTTGTCTCCTCAGTCCCCAGACGTTTGCAGACTGTTATAAAAAGAAGATGGGATGCCACACAGTGGTAAAAATGGCCTTGTCCCAACTTTTTTGAAATGTGTTGATGCCATGAAATTTAAAATCAACTTATTTTTCCATTAACCACTTTACCACTAGAGCATTTTGCTGTCTTACGTCTGGGCCACTTTTTGCGATTCGGCGCTGTGCAACTTTAACTGACAATTGCGCGGTCGTGCGATGCCATACCCAAACAAAATTTACGTCCTTTTTTTCCCACCAACAGAATTTTCTTTTGGTGGTATTTGATCACCTGTGCGATTTTTACTTTTTGCGCTATAAACAAAAAAAGAGCGTAAATTTTGAAAAAATAACAATATTTTTCACATTTTTTATATGAAATTCCCCCCAAAAAAAATGTAAAAATCAAAATTTTTTAAAATTTTTGGCCAATTTGTTTTCTGCTACCTATGTTTGGTAAAAAAAATCACAATAAGCGTATTTTGATTGGTTTGGGCAAAAGTTATTGCATTTACTAACAAAGGAAAAGATTTCTGTCATTTTTGGTGTTTTTTTTAACGCGTAATGGCAGCGATCTGCGATTTTTTTTGCGGGACTGCGACATTGCGGCGGACAGATCGGACCCTTGACTGACATTTTTGACACTTTTGGGGGTACCAGTGACATTACTGCAGTAATCAGTGCTATATATATGCACTGTTACTGTAAAAATGACACTGGCAGGGAAAGGGTTAATTTTATTGGAGAGGGAGGGGTTAATGTATGCCTGGTGCTTACTGACATGTGTGGGGGGAGGTGACTGAGTGACACAAGGATAGATCCAGGGTTCAATCTGACCCTGCCTGTCACTTGGGAGATCCGCCCGCTTGTGTTTACACAAGCAGGCGGAACTCCACACTAGATCCCCGACGATCGGGGAAGAGTGGCGGCGATCGCCGCTGCTCCTCCCCTGGCCCGACTCCCGCTGTGACTGAATACAGCGGGAGCGAGCCTCCGGCGGCACGTGCTCGCCGCCGAGAAAGGGGAGTGTCTGACGACGTAGTACTACGTCGTCAGGCGATAACGAGCCACTTTGCCGCAGTAGTACTAGGGTACTCAGACGGCAAGTGGTTAAAATTATACATTTTCTCAGTTTAAACATTTGATATGTCATCTATGTTGTATTCTGAATAAAATATTGAAATTTGAAATTTCCACATCATTGCATTCTGGTTTTATTCACAATTTGTACAGTGTCCCAACCTTTTTAGAATCGGCTTTGTATTTGCAGTGGTTGTATTACATAAAAAAACATGTAATGGTTAATTAATGTATAACCAGTTGTAATACATTTGCAAAAATTTCAGCCTAAATGTTAGAAATATCTATGAATGAAACATAGACTATACATTTCTTACGGGTAATATTATTATTTAGACTAAAGTCACAAATCTTATTTAGTTATTTTCAATTAAAGTGTTATTAAACCCAAGACTGCATTCACTATATCTGGTCTCCCACAGTACACAGAACATGGAAATGCAATTAATTTAGTAAATATAAACTGATTAATATCTTTTCTTATCAGCAGTATATAGCAGCCTCGTTACTTGTATCGGTTCCTAGTAAAGCATGTAAGAGGTGTTTTCATTCTCCCCTGATCCTCCGTCTGGATATGTTTGGACAGTGCTGATTGGCCCTGTGCTGATCACATGCACTCTCTCAAGAAAAAAAACTCTCCAGCAATACACACCAAACTGTGCATGTGCAACCTGTCCCCTGGCTCTGTAAATATCAGGTTATTATTTTGGAGACAGTGAAAGAAGGGAGGATCAGAGAAGACAGGATCAAACAGCCTTGGTAGACATTGCAGAGGATTAACCCCTTAGGTTGGTTCCACAGTGAGTATAACAAGTATGCTTTACTGCACATACAGACTGAATTTACTATTGTAACACTTTAAATGCAGCAATATTTGAAAATTACAGTCACATGGCTAAACTAAAGATTGCTTTTCTTGTAATAAAACTTTGTGATTTGAGCCTTGGTATTTGACAACTTTAGTAAAAAAATGGTAATGATAAAAACGCAATCAAGGACCATATGGAAACCAGCGGGGATGGCAAATAACTATGTACTGCATGGCATAAATTTATCCTGTGGGTGTCTGTGACAAAAAAAAATCCCCCAGACTGTGTGGTGCTAAAAAAAATACCCTTCTCTGAAAATAAAAAGGCACATGGGAACTAAAGAGAAGTATGCACAATTATGGTGTTAGCTGGCATCTCATGATTTAGTGACTAAATTAAGGGCTGATGTGATTTCATATTTTTAAAGAAATAAGTTTATAAAGGAGCACACTTTTGTATTAAAGTTCTAGATACACAAAACAGAAGTCTAGATTGTAGATTTAAAGTGACAATAAACTCTAGTTTATAAAAAATATTTTCAAGCATGTATTCTTAAAGTGGTTGTAAAGACATCAGGTTTTTGATCTTAATGCATTCTATGCATTAAGATAAAAAGCCTTCAGTGTGCAGCAGCCCCCCTCAGTCCCCCTAATACTTACCTGAGTCTATCTGGATTCAGCGATGTCCACGAGTGCCTCGGCTGTCCGAGAGTCTCCCTCCTGATTGGCTGAGACACAGCAACGGAGCCATTGGCACCTGCTGCTGTCAATCAAAATCAGTTAGCCAATGAGCAAAGAGTGCCAAACTGCGGCTCTGTGTCTGAATAGACACACACAGCTGTGGCTTGGCACAGGTGCCCCCCATAGCAAGCTGCTTGCTGTGGTAGCACTAGACGGGAGAGAGGGGGCCAGGAGCGCCAAAGAGGGACCCAAGAAGAGGAGGATTGGGGCTGCTCTGTGCAAAGCCAATTGCCCAGAGCAGGCAAGTATGACATGTTTGTTATTTTTATAGAAAAAAGAGACTTTAGTATCACTTTAACTAAAAAAAAAATACCTTCTATCACTTACAGCCTGCTCCAAATCTCCAAATTCTTTATTTGCTGCTGTGATGTGACTTTCTCTTAGAGGGTGGCTGCATTCATTATCCATGGTCCCATTGTATGTAGGAATGTAGTCTTGTTCGCTCCCAAGATGGACTAGGGACTATGATTCTCAACCTTTTTTCAGTCACAGGAGCCTTCAAAAATATTTTCAGACTTTAGGCACCCCAGTCTAAAAAGCAGTCCTGTTAGCTTAGATCGGGAGTCTCTAAACTTTCTAAGCAAAGGGCCAGTTTACTGTTCTTCAGACTTTAAGGGGGCCGGACTGTGCCCAGTGCGAGTAAACAATGTCCCATCTTTGGTATTAGGGGGAGAAATAATTGGTTTCAGTTTGAGGAATAACGATTGTCCAATCATTGGTGTCAGTGGGAGGAATAGTGCCCCATCGTTGGTGTCAGTGGGAGGAATTGTGCCCCATCGTTGGTGTCAGTGGGAGGAATTGTGCCCCATCGTTGGTGTCAGTGGGAGGAATAGTGCCCCATTGTTGGTGTCAGTGGAAGGAATAGTGCCGCATCATTGGTGTCAGTGGGAGGAACAGCGCCCCATTGTTGATGTCAGTGGGGGAATAGTGCCCCATCACTGTGATCAGTGGGAGGAACAGTGCCCCATCAATGGTTTCAGTGGGAGGAATAATGCCTCAAGGGCCATAATAAGGCTAGCAAGGGTCACATCTGGCCCCCGGGCTGCAGTTTGGAGACCACTGGCTTAGATAAGCAGTTCTGATTATACAGAGTGTAGGGGTCAGGGGTGTAAGTACTTAAGGCCAATTTCAATTCAACCCCTAATTGGAGAAAAGCCAAAATGTGACCAATCATATATTTATGGGGATGAAACTCCCTGGACACATAAAACTTCTGGGTTCTATGATAAATTTTTCTGGAGGAAACCTGCCTGCCCTTTTATAAAGTAGGTATGACTACATCAAAGCAAAAAACCCCCAAAAAGATAGAGTCCTGGAAGTGGAGGTACCCTTTTAGTGACACACCTGATTCTGGGGAAGTGGATCCAAAAACCATACATGTAGAAAACCCCACCAGGATAAAGCACCTCAAAGGCTACAATAAGCGCTATAAATATAATTTACTGGACATCAAGAAATGTAACATTGGCCAAGTGGGTAAGTTACCCCAGTGAGGGGAACCCAATACCCAAACAGCAACTCCTGTCTAAATCCCCCCCCCCCCATCCCTCCCAAGCACCACCCCCACTCAGAGGACGGCCACCCACTCCAGAGTCCCAAAGTGGGCCCTATTAGAGGAGATTAGGTAACAAGGTCTATTTTAAGAATGATGTAGAATAAATTATTATATTCAATGATTATATTTTCTACACGACTACATCAGAGACCCCTCAATCCTTTAGCACCTGGTTTTCAATAGTCAAGCCATTAAACCCCATAACTGTAAAGTAAGATGCAATATTGGACCCTTAGACAGGAGTTCTGTCTGTGACAGAAGCAAAAGAAGTGCTGGTCCTCCACTGCAAATCATAGGATTTTTTGATGCATGGGAAAAATTGGAAAATGGAGATATCCATCCATTAAATCCACTGATGCAGGAAAGTCACCCTGCTGGAGGTCCAAAATCGGCTACACATCCCTGTTTGGCTTTGGGACCATCAAGAGATTGGAGTAAAAGCAAAGGAATCTTGCGGTCACTGGAACTAACCTGATTACCCCCTGTGACAGCAGAAGAGTGCCTGAAACAATAATACCCTTTTCTGCTGAGCTACAGGTACATTTAATCTTATAAATCCTGGAGGTGGAAATGTCAAAAACTCCAACCTGTGCTCAAGAGCGATTGTTGAAATAACCCAATTGTCTTCAATCACTTTCTGCTAGACTTTCAAAAAAGCACAAAGCTCCCCCCCTCCCCCCACACTTAAACGAATAGGGGTGCGTCCTCACAGTGAAGAAGACTTAGATTCTGGTTTGGCTGACTTGGCTTGCCAGTGCCTCATTTGCCCTTAGCCTTGCATTCCCCCTCTGGACCCAGCCATCTGAGAGGACCAGAAGGACTGCCTAAATTAAGAGGAGCTGGAAGTCAGTGTTTCAGAACCTCTGTATGCAGGAAGCTCACCCTTTTTCTTAAGCAGCAAGAAAGGGCTTTTAACACCAGAAATCCTTTAGACATATCTAACCATATCAACCCCAAATAGGTGTTTCACATATAAAGGAAACCCAGCCAGTATTTTTTTACAGAAAAGCTCAGAAGACTAGTTTTTTTTTAGCCACAGAGCCCTACACATGTGAATAAACATCAGTGCAAAATGAGAAATCTATTGGATAGAATCCTTCATGGCATCTACATAAAACACAGGGCCCAGGGTCTGTTAACCTTTCACTAGTGTCTGCCTTTGCATGAGACACAATCCTTTTTTACCAACCGCTTAACGTGGTCCTTGCGGCTTTGGCAAAAGCCAATGGCAGCCACCGCAAGTTGCATAGCGGAGCCCGCCAAGGCAAAGGATGCTTTTTACAACATCTTCAGTCTTTTGTCTCTCTTTGAAGACCTGGACATTATCAACCAGGCAAGTCAGATTCTTTTTGAGATAGGACAGCTGTAGGAATTATCAATCTCCAGATCCCTGCTGGGAAGACTTGAGAATCTGGCAATAGCGTACATAGTGTTGTACTCCAGTGACCATCACCTTTCAGACACTTTCAAAACACTGAGTAGCTGGCTTAGTAGTCAAGTTTTATAGGGTGCTTCCTGACTATTTTTTTTTTCTGCCAGTGTCCATGCAGCTATAGGTGGCACATAGCTCAGGTACTCATGATATGTAGCCAGCCATGTGTCCCGTAACGTACGATAAAGAAAGAATATTTCTGACAATATTGACAAATTCCTGTCAGTGGCCCTATGCATTAAAAAATCTTCCATCTACTTCAGGAGTCATATTTGCCAAGACAAAACCATAAAGAAATGATGTGTTATGTTAAAGACCTGTATACATTTTTAGACTCATACCTTCTTTACCTCCAGTTGCAAATGCAGTTCTTGAAGATGTTTATATATCATTTATTTTTAATACATTCTTCTTTATAACTGTGTACCTAAAGCAACCCTTTAACTGCAATATGAAAAAAAAAATACTGGAAGCCTGAACAAGAAAAAGCTTCATACCAACTTATCGGCAGGTGAGCAAAATTTTCAATCTTATAAAGAGCTCTAGTGGCCACTGATAATTGCCCCTTCAGGATGTGTTGGATAGTGTGACCCTTTCTGATCACTGTGGTTTCCTACGCATCTACTATGTCCTGCAGTGACTTAGTGTTTAGAAGCAAGAACTGAAGCAAACATTTTATTCACCACCTGCCATAGAGGTAAGTATGAAGCTTGTTCTTTTTCAGTCTGCCTGTGATGTTTTTTTTTTTTTTTCTTATTGTAGCAATAGGGTCGCCTTTAATTGTTGCTTATCCATGACATCCAATCTTCTTTTAAATTCCAGAATGTTGGATGTACAATTTAATCTTTTGACAAAGGGTGAATGGACCTAGATCCAATATGCATACAGGTTTTCTAGATTATAGCCTATCTTGTCATTATACCTATCTTTACAGATCCATTTCCCTCTTCACCTCTATTGATCTTGCTTCTCCATCCTCTGATTATAGCACAATTTCTGAATATGAGCAAGAGAGACATTGTTCAGACACATTACCACCTGATGGCCTAAACGAAACAAGAAAATAATTTTGATGGTACCTTTTAATATATTTTGTTTCTTAAGATTCCATTTAGAGTGCACTTTTGTTCTCTTTTCAGAACTTCTTCTTAGCGTATTCATTTTTTGTTTTATGGGGATAAGTGTATGAAAAAATGATAATGCACCTCAAGAGTTAGTGCACTAAAATTGGGCCCAGCTGCCCTTCCAAATTATCTGTGACAAGCCATTTATTCATGTGTCTTGGAAGAGAGCAAACCTATCTTTGGAATAAATAGTAATACATGCATATTGCAGGACCAGACAAAATTGACCTTTGAGAGGGCTGTGCCAGATCTTGGCAGAGTGGTAACAGTTAATATGTGGTAGGTATTCTGGTGGCGGGTGTAAAGGTAAGTGTACTAAAATATTATGTTACTTCCATTTTTCCATTTTTCCACACATCAGTCAAGCATAATATTATGACCACTGACTGATTATCTTGTTACAATGACTTATGAAAGTCAGTGGGATATATTAGGCAACAAGTAAACATGTTGTCCTTGAAGTTGATAAAAATGAACATCACAAATTGTTGTCTATGGGGCTTCATAGCTTGCCATTCACATGGATGTTATTTGACACATACCACCTACCTAAATGTAGCACTACTCCCTTGGGAGCTGCTGGTTACAGGTTCCCCTGGGTTACCATTAGCAACAACATGACGGTTAGACATTTTCCAAGTGATTTTGGCTCAGTCAGAAAGCAGTCCAGTAGCTTTTGTTTTTATGTTTTTATTTGGAACTTGGATAGGAGAAGGGAATGAGTCGGATACTCCAACTTATATAACTATGCACAGTAGGCTGGGACGACTTGATAATGACGAGCAACGATAGTCACGGCTAGGCCGCTGCTTCCCTTTGTCACAAGCTCTAATACAGAATTGAGTGAACTTCCTGAGGTAATCTGTACTGTACTGCTAAACAACCTTCAGGGTCCTTCCTGGCACCCCCTTTGTTCCTATACTTCAGGGTCAACTACACGGCATCCCCTTTACTGTTACACTTCCTGTGTGAGCTGGCTCCTTGATCTCCTGACTTCTCTGGAGTGGTCCCCTCTCTTAGACAGACCCTTAGGCAAAACTCCTGGTACTCACGATACTGTTTTTCCCAAAAGTCTCTGCCAGCAGCTCCACTTGTCAGTGCTCTGGATCCTCTGCAGCTCAGCTCCACACTCCTGGTTAACTAGACCGACCGCCTGAACCACCTTCCTCACACTTACAGGAGGAGAGACTGCAATCCACCTCCTCCTGGGACTTTGCTCCCGCCAAAAGACACCCTGTCACATGCCCCCTCCGCTTTTATGAGCAATTCCAGGATTCATCGCAAGAATGCCCTCCCACTGGGACTCCCATAAAAGCTGATGTGTCACTGGCTGGGTTTCCTCCACTGTCCAACAAGCTCCCTCATTGGATACAGTGGGGACACTCCCTCAGACCCAATGAATCACACCTGGAGACATGCAACAGGAAACCTAACAGATCAGGCTCCCCTGATAAGCAGAAGGAGCAAATAGATGCGTTTTCCTAGCACCTACCTAGGAGGGTGCTACATCAACATTGTTAGTGACCAAGTACACCCCTTCATAGAAATGGCAGTGGTCTCTTTCAACAGGATAATGTTCACTGCCACACTGCAAAAATGGTTCAAGAATGGCTTGAGAAACACAAAAAGTTTGAGGTGTTGACTTGGCCTCCAAATTATCCAGATCTCAATACAAATGAACATCAGTGGGATGTGCTGGAAAAACAAGTCAGATCCATGGAGACTCCAACTTGAAACTTATGGGACTTAAAGGATCTACTACTAAAAACTTGGTGTCAGATACTACAGCATACCGTCAAAGGTCTAGTGGAGTCCATGCCTCAACAGGCTAGGGCTGTTTTAGCAGCAAAAGTGTCTGTTTTGGTAGCGTAAGGGGAACCTACTCAATATTAGATGGGTGACCATAACGTTATGGCTGATTGGTGTACATTTTATATGAAGTTTTGTTCACCACAATAGGACTGTATCATCTCCTTTAGATCGTCCAAACACAATGAAGTAGAAGGAGCCTAAATAACTAAATGCAAATTAAATGGATAGTTTAGGTACAGTAGGTGCTTATGTAACAACAGTATGACCAATCAATGGGTGAGTATATTGTACAGTCAGGGTGTAACATGTACAGTAATTATTACACGTCACTTACGCTTTCCTGGAATGCAGGTGGGGCACAAAACCGTGTCCCCTTGGTTTTACATGCTTTGGAATACTTAACCATTGTAAGTGTGTTTTAAAAATTTTTCCATAAATATTTGTACATACTGCACAATGAGATACTTCTCTTTTACCTCTGCATGGGCTGATATGAGCGTTTGGAAACAAAGGAGTACCGCCAGTGACAGCTTCCCCTGGGTTGCTTTTCTTCAAGTGGAAACATCCAACCACACTGCCTTTGACTACCTGTAACGGGGGTCAATATATTCCAGTTATAGGAATGCACATGTGAATGTTGGTGGAGAGGAGACACATAAACTCAAGGGGGTATTGTTCACATAGGCGTTTGGATGCAACTGAGTGTCTATGGAACTGCACTTTATGCTTTGAACTAGGGACTTTTTAAGCACTTTTTTTCACTTGGCACTTTAAAGACAATTCACATATTTGTAGACAGAAATGTCCAACTTTTTGAAAAACACATATTTATTAACCTCCCTGATAATGTCCAGATTTCTGTGTTAAAAGCGGTGCATTCTTTTGCATGGAAATCTGTTGTTTTACATTTTAAAACTCACCTTCCCCTGCGATCCCCCGCCGTCCTCCCCCGCCGTCCTCCCCCGCTGTCCTCCTGCTGTCCTCCTGCCGTCCTCCCGCTGTGTGCTCAGCCGATGCCGGTACCTGTCTTCTGGTTCCCTTCCCTGCGAGCGTTTCGGCGCAGGGGGTGGAACCGGCAGCAATTTAAAAAATGTAAGTACATTAAATTACATGATACAAATTAAACGGATTACACTGTATCATGCCATTTCACCCCAGGATTTTCACATGGTGACTTTCCCAGTGCCCTGAAAAAACAGTGCCCTGACAGCGACGATTCTGATGTTTCTTATTGGCAGAAGAATCATTTGATATACTTCCAAAATTCCACAAGCTATGTGCCAAAAAGAGACGTCAAAATCGTCGCTGTCATCTCTTTCTGTACCTGATGATGAATTTTCCCACTAATCGCTATCTCTCAGTTCTTCAAGTAACTCAGCTTCGCTGTCGCTGTTTTCCAGTTCCTCTAAAAGCGCTTTTTGGTTGTTTCTAATTTTCCAGGCACAAAGCACTGGAAAAGCACAGACAGGGCACTGGAAAAGTCACCAGGTGAAATCCTGTGGTGAAATGGCATGAACGGGAAGGCAAGTGCCGGCGATCGGCCATAAACAGAGCAGGGAGAGAGTGTAAGGCCACCGGGGAGGACGGCGGGGGATCACAGGGAAGGTAAGTAACATTCTGGGGTAATCCTGAGTGTGGCTCGGGGTTACCACTTTTGGTACTGATAGTTAACCCCGAGCCAAACTCGGGAATACCGCCAGGGAGGTTAAGAGCGCGGTTAATTCATTTTTCTTGGTTTGTTTAATACTAAGCTTTTGCTTTATAGGGTGCAGCTCTCATCATTGTATTCTGTTATATGAGCACAATTATTCTACATTTGCGCAGGTGTTGGGTTAATTTACCTATTCTTTATACTTGCTTTATACTATATGTTTATCCTGAAAATAAAGCATTATATCACTTTGTGTGATTTTGACTCCTCTCTCATTCCTCTGCTGTCTGCATTAGTCACTTCTGTCACTTCACAATCTATGCCAGTGATGGCGAACCTTGGCACCCCAGATTTTTTGGAACTACATTTCCCATGATGCTCAACTACACTGCAGAGTGAATGAGCATCATGAGAAATGTAGTTCCAATACATCTGGGGAGGCAAGGTTCTCCATCACTGATCTATGTTGACACCAAACAATCCCAGGAATGACAGCCTCATTTATGCTTGTTTCCCTTTATGACTGTGTAGAAGGAGTATGTCCTTTCCCTACATTCAAGTTTCAGATTACATTCAGCAATCTACTCAATGCAGTGCAGTGTATGACATTAGATTCCCACCCCCTGTCTTCTGAAACTCATAAATGTTATCTAAACGATGTACTTTGAATGGCTTCAGAGAAGAGAGGGCAGCAGTTAAACGGGTACAACCTATGTAGTATGTATCACCCGAGGCTAATCATTTTAGTGGGTATAGCTAAAGGGTTTACAACCACTTTTGTAATAGTCACATACCATGGTGTTATGTTTTGTTAATGATAGTTCACATTCTTCCAGCTCAGATCAGTCCTCTTCTGATCTGCAGTGGTGTATGATTTACATCTCCTCCAATACCTCTACACTGTGAATTTTCTCAGCTAGTGTCTTTTTTATATTATTACAGTCTGCTCCTTTGTTTGAGATATGGGTTAAACATATTCAAATGGGCAAAATTTACTAAAACTGGTGCACAGAGAATTTGGTGTAGCTGTGCACAGAAACTAATCAGCTTGCAGTTTTTTTTGTCAAGGATTAACTGAACAAGCTGAAGTTAGAAGCTTAATCGGTTACTCTGCACAGCTGCATCAGATTCTGTGTGCACCGGTTTTAGTAAATCCCCCCCAAGGGGGGTGGATTTTGGCCCCTTTCACACTGACGCCTCTGCTAAGTGGAATTTGCTTGCTCAGCGGGGGATCTATGCGCTGATCCCTGCTGAGCAGGCAGATGACAGGTCCGTGTCCGCTCTGCTTGGCTTTAGATGCACTATGCAGAGCGGACACAGACACAGTCCCACTCTCCTCTATGGGGCAATCAGAGGGAAAAAGACCGCCTGTCTATGTCCATCTGATGCCATCCAATCTGGATGGATTACGACTAGGACCACCATCCATCTGATTGGTGTTCCCTGACATCTGCTGCTCCATAGAAGAGAGTGGAGGGTCCAGTGAGGTCCTCTTGAAAAACTGACAGGCAGATCTGATTGGACAGCCCTTGTGAAAGGGGCCTTACTAAAACTGGAGAGTGCAAAATCTGGTGCAGCTGTGCATAATAGCCAATCAGCTTCTAACTACAGCTTGTTCAATTAAGCTTTGATAGAATCAGTGATCAGGTTACAATTATATATAGTAACAATTCTAACAGACATATATATATATATATATATATATATATAATATGTTTTATTGTTTTTATACTCTTAAAATGTGCTTAATTACAAAGGATATTGGGAATATACTGAATATACTGATTTTAAGCCCTGATGAGGGGGTTTTTGTTTTCTTTTAAATACATTGCTATGTATAGCTCAAAAAAAAAGTTTATATGTATAGCTATAATGTCTGTTTAAAAGTTCGGGACCCTTAGAGGCATAACCACTCTTCAATGGACAAGAGGGATGTCCTTCCTTTCAGTTTTTGGATGGACATCTAACTTGGGTAACCCATCCAATCCAAAACCCTCAAGCTGTATGTGTATGCTAAGATTCCTTAAGTGAAACTTCCACTGTAAGGCCTCCTCCCTGGCTCCTGTTTGTGAAACTGAGCTTTTGGGTAGGAGGGGGTAACAGGTATCTGATTTTGATAGGTACCTGCTCCCACTCCCGTTCCAGTCGCATTAGGTGATGGGAATCGAAAATTCTCCTTCTCAAAGTCTTCTGGGACACATGACAGGTCTTCTGAACCAGTCAGATAGCACATTGCAGCTCGCGCATGTGCAGTGAGCACCTGGCTGTGAAGCCGCAAACTGTCACAGCTGGGTGCCCATAGTAGAGGTGCCTGCGCCGACGAGGGAGGATACGGGGAGAACACGGCTGGGGTGAGTACACAGCTGGATCGTGGGACAGGTCAATGGTTGTTAAGTCAGCAGCTACACTTTTTGTAGCTGCTGACTTTTAATGAACAAAAAATTACTAGAACTCCGCTTTAACAGCAACTTCATGTACATTATGCCTATTTTGTAAAGCTTTGTGGATGTAAAGAGTTAACGTAACTATAAGGAAAGGACAGGAAATGCACAATCCAATGATAAGAGGAAATCTTCTAATGGGAACATCTGTTTCAGGGACAACTGTCCAAGAGGGACATTTCCCTCATTCTGGGAGATTTACTTCTGTTACATCCCTGGAATATGAAGTGAAGGGAAATTTATCCAATAGTACACACCTTCTAAATATTCGCTAATCTAATTACATAAAAAATTTGGGGCTGTACATACACTTTAAAAGCATGCTTCAAATCCAATGGACCAAGTGTTGCATTTGTTACATCTGTAGGCATTCGCTGTTAGCTTCGGTTCATACCGATACAAAATAATAGTGGTGCGCCAGTCTTTAAAAGGTGTATACCATTACTGATATTCACATATACAGTGCACAGTCTCAATTATATACAAACAAACTCATGAATAAGTGTCCATGAAAGGATGCAATCATCCAAAGTGTTCATACATAAAGGGTCAAAATTCTGCTTTCCCAAGTGTCCAAAAGGACAATCCCGTGTAAACTTAATGACACCTCTGTGAGTGATATGCAATCCCACCACCAGGTGAATTGGTCTCTCACTTCAACTGCAGACCCGATCACGGGTCAGTAACAACCTTTCTCTAAACACAGGGATCCACGAACCACAGAGGCTATGACCAGCCTCTCACCTCCAGAGCGATCCAGACACATACAGGGGAATAAATGAAGATATCTAGTGCTCTCTGCAGAGAGATGTCCCCGTCTACTACACTCCAGGAATCAGAGAGAGGTCTTTACTACGCTCCAGGTTTCCAAAGAGAACGAAGGAGTTTAACTTGAACTGGAGAAGAGTGAGGGATGGTGTGACCTTCCTGTGTGGAATCCTGGGAATGCGGAGGATGGGGACATCTCTCTGCAGAGAGCACTAGATGGCTTCATTTATTCCCCTGTATGTGTCTGGATCACTCTGGAGGTGAGAGGCTAGTCATATACTCTGTGGTTCGTGGATCCCTGTGTTTAGAGAAAGGTTGTTACTGACCCGTGATTGGGTCTGCAGTTGAAGTGAGATACCAATTCACCTGGTGGTGGGATTGCATATCACTCACAGAGGTGTCATTAAGTTTACACGGGATTGTCCTTTTGCACACTTGGGAAAGCAGAATTTTGACCCTTTATGTATGAACACTTTGGATGATTGCATCCTTTCATGGACACTTATTCATGAGTTTGTTTGTATTTAATTGAGACTGTGCACTGTATATGTGAATATCAGTAATGGTATACACCTTTTAAAGACTGCCACACCATTATTATTTTGTATTTTTATTTTCATTGTGAGTTGTTGGCACAATTTAGTGTATGCTGCCGGTCGGTATATACATTTTTTTGGCACTAATTGATTTATTGCACTATTGATTTGTTGCACTATTGATTATCGATTTTTATAAGTAGTCACTGTTTTTGTTGCGCTGATAGCTCTTTGATTTACAATCGTTTCGTACCGAGGCCATTTTGAAATCGTGCAAGTTATGCTGAACTCGCACGATATAAAACCGGCATTTCAGTCCGCCTGCGGGGCGATTTCACAGACATCTGTGCGGATTCCTGCACAGATGTGTGTTGAAATTACCCCCCAAAGTTGCCAAAAGTAGTACAGAAACTACTTTTGGAAATCAGTGTGGCGCCGCAAAGTCGGCGTTGCTCCAATTCGGATGATGCAATTGCTGTCAATTGGCTCCGATTTGACATACGATTTGACATGTGAAATTGCATGTCAAATTGAACCAATGTGAATGTGGGCTCAATGAAAGAAAAAGAAATATAATAGAAACAGTGAGAAGCACTGAACTCAGGAAATGTTTTTGCAGTATTACAACACTTTAACTAGCAACATAAATCGTAAATGTGAATTATAATTTCCAGTGAATCTAAACTCATTTGGTAATTACCCCAATCCTCCCTCTCTTCTCTAACCTAAAATTCAAAAATAACCTCCCTTATACTTTTCTAACGGCATCTCAGTGCAGAACTGGAGAGAGCCCTGAACAACTGATAGATAAGTATAAGGAGGGGGGGTTTACCATTTGGGTTAGAGAGGACTAGGTAGGAGTGAAAAAGGCTAGGGAAACTAATGGGTTTAGATACAAATTTTTTCTGTGGTTACGTGTACATAAACATACAAAGACACACACACCCAGACACACATTTTATTTTAAATCAGAGACACTGAAAGCGAGATTAAATAGTTTAATATTGTTGCTCTAATGAATACATATACTCAATGCTATTTTATATGCATAACTGTAAAAAAATAATCTCAATACGGTATCAAAATTTACATAATTGTTCTAATTTAAAACACCACTGTTCTGGTATATTAGGCACTCCAGATTAGTGCTTCAGGCCTGTAAATTCAATTTTTAATATCTCTACTTGATAGGAATGCAACAATTTCATACAGTACTTCAAAAGATATGATTGCAATTGCAAAATAGTCACGCCATGCACTTATTTGGTATTGTATATGTTTTATACACTGGGTAAAGCAATATCAGTCTTCTAAATATTCATTTAAAATACATTTTAAACTCTGTGCCATGGGTTCTTCTACATTTTTTGAAACTTGTTTCTATCTAGTTTCTATCTCTCTAAAATCCCTAATTCCTGTCTTACATTCATTATTTATGTTTTTAGAAGAGTTTTCAATTTATTACAAATTGAACATATAGGGCAGTGATGGCGAACTTTGGCACCCCAGATGTTTTGGAACTACATTTTCCATGATGCTCATGCACTCTGCAGTGTAGGTGAGTATTATGGGAAATGTAGTTTCAAAACAGCTGGGGTGCCAAGGTTCGCCATCACTGATATAGGGGTTGATTTACTAAAGGCAAATAGACTGTGCATGTTGCAAAGTGCAGTTGCTCCAGAGCTAAGTAAATGAGTAGAAGCTCTGCTGACTTCCATCATCCAATCATGTGTAAGCAAAAATGCTGTTTTTTTCATTTTCCTTTCACGTGATTGGGTACTTTTTGCAAAGTGAAGCTTTACCCCATTTACTAAGCTCTGGAGCAACTGCACTATGCAAAGTGCACAGTCTATTTGCCTTTATTAAATCAACCCCATAATATCCAGACCAGTCAATGTAGCAGCAGATAAGATTCTTTCCCTAGCTAGTTCTTCTTTAATGTATGAAAGATAATGTGTCACTGTCAATCAAGAGCATGCATACCTGTATGCCAACATTAGGGATATACTGTATAATATACTGTATAAGTAACATAACCTTGTGTAAAGCTTGATTGTGTTACCTCAATAGGGGGAATTACCAAAGCTTCCTGCACCGGTATAATCTCATAGGAAACTGGTGTGAGCCACAATAACAAGCAAGATAGACCGGTTTCCTATTTTCAGTTTAGAAAAATGGTAAATAAAGTTTTATACCTGTGCCACTCTTGGTTAAATTCCCCCATGGTACCTCTTTTGCCTACACATCAGGACACACCGCGCATCTAGAAGACATTTCATTCCCTGTTAAAAAGGAAATTCCAATTTATAGCATGCTGTCTTCATACAATGCAAAAGCTCCAAAGCTTCCCCATGTTATTAAAAAAGTTCTGACAACATATATGATACATTAAACTTCAGAAACTCATTTTAAATCATCTGCAGTATGGGAACCCAGCTTGTTCTACATCACCAACTTTTGATGTTCTAAAGCCATAAAAGTCCCTATTGGTCCACCCTGTCCCATAGGAGTCGGTTCACATTGGGGCGATATGACTCTGTACTACTTCGGGGGCGACTTGTGCATTCCCATGCACCACGACTTCGGAGCGACTTGCATGGACTTCACATAATGGAAGTCTATGCAAGTCGCTCGGAGGTCGCCCCAGAGGAGTACAGGACCCTTTTTCTAAGTCGAAGCGACTTGTGTCGCTCCTATTAGAACGGGTCCTGTAGCAGTCAATGGACTGCGAGGGAGCGCGACTTGTCAGGCTGACAAGTCGCCTGACAAGTCGCACTAATGTGGACCGGGTCTTAAAAACAAGGGGGTCTTGGATTACACACAATTAATATATTCTGTATGTTATTTGAACTTGTAACTTTAACACAACAATTTAAAAAACAAACAAAAGGCATTTTATCAAGTAAACTTCGCAATCTGTATAAATCATAAGTAATTGATCATCCACGCTATGATGAGGTATATAGTTCACTATAATAATAAGGTAGTATGATTGTTCTGTATAGGGTTTCAGCCAACATAATTGGGAATAATGTTTCTGTCCTGTTGATAACATTGACTCAATTCATATTTTCCCAGCCTGGTGGTTCCCATTGTACTAGGTATACAGTGATACTAATAAGAAGGAATTTACACTCTTCAATTGGAATCTCTCCTTAAACCGTTTGTCTGGGGATCCTCCAGGCACAAATTGTCCTGGCGGAAACTGAAGAATGCTACCAATCTAGGGGGGATGGCTCTCCCTGATTTTAATTTATACTATATTGCAGCGCAGCTGTCTCATTTTTTCCATTTTAATTCTTCTGATAGGGAAAGATTCCTAGCGCTCCTTGCACCGTCTCGGGCCCATGCACTCACAGATCCACTGTCTCTCATAGTCTCGGGTATACGGGGGGCAGATAGCAGAGACAGCAGGACTTCAATGTTGTATCACTATCGGAGGCTGTGGGATGTGGTCTCGAGCAAGCTGGCCCTCCCGGACCTTCACGAATACACCCCCTTGTGGTGTAATGCCTCCCTTCCTGAGTTCCAGACTATACCAGATGTGCATGTGTGGGTACGACACGGAATCTTATTCTTGTCTCATCTCCTCACAAATGGCAATATTAGGAACTTTGAGTCCCTCTCCAACAAGTTCCATCTTCCCCCCCATATGCATTATAGATATCTTCAACTGAGACACGCTTTCCAGACACAATTCCCTCAACCTCTCCCTGCCCTTCCTCCAGTTCCTGTGCTGGAAGTGGTTAGCTGCTCGGACCCTAGTCACCTCATTTCGATCTTATATACTATGTTGCACGAGCCGGCGTCCACGGTCCTGGCTTATGTCCCTAAGGCTAGATGGGAGGAGGATGTGGGAGCCCTGGAGGATGACGAGTGGAGCGACGCCCTGGATACTTGTAAACTGGCCTCCCCTAAATTGTCCGACCGTCTCACGCAAATATATATCCTTCATCGTGCGTATCTTACCCCCATCCTGACAGCCAAATACAGACGTGACACCTCAGACACCTGCCCTATGTGTAAACGGGAGCGGGGAACTTTTTATCACTTGTTGTGGAGCTGCCCAGAGGTTCAGGGCTACTGGGCACAGATAGTTAAATTCCTGCATGACACCATGGGCTCTCCTCTCTCACTGGTCCCCAAGCCGTGTCTATTGGGTATATTTCCTGACACCAGCATGAATAAGTATACCACTATCTTTCTGCATGAGGTCCTGTTCTCTGCCCGAAAGCTGATTGCGAGAAGTTGGATGCGAGATAGACCTCCTGCTTTTCATGACTGGCTGAGGGAGGTTAATGCCACTATTCCGTATAAGAAACTTCTATATAGTCATCGTGGATGTCCCACGAAATTTACTAAGATATGGGACAGGTGGACCCAGGCCCCGGAGACGTGTATTGGACCCGGTCTCCCGTCCCCCTCCCCTACATAGTTCCCTGGTCCGCAGGCCATTCACAGTGTTCCTCGGTCCTCACGCCTCACGCTGTTGTGTAGTTGTTCCATGCCATTGATACTTGTCTGGGTTACTTTTCTGGGTATGTACTCGCAAATATGTCCTTTGATACTCATACCCTGTTGTTCTGGTCATAGCTTGGCTAATTATTTGTGGATTACTGCATTACCCTGTTACTGTTATTTGCACTTTTTTTTGTTCAATAAAGAACTGTTTGATTAAAAAAAAAAAAGAAGGAATTTACACTAAAGTGGTTGTAAACCTCAGACATGAATTATGAACAAAGCATATTCTTCTATAGTCTGTTTTTGTCTCAATTAGGAGCACTAAGTGTCATTTCTGTCTGATGCTATCAGCATGAGTCACTTCTGACACATTTTTCTGACAGCAAGAGAAAAATGGTGACAGGGGAAGGATCTCCAGCTGATTTCCCTCCAATCAGCTCTTAGAGCTCTCCTCACTGCAGAGGGTAATTTCAGCTCTCCACCCCCTTTCTTTTGACAGTTCAGACAAGCTTTATACATTGCAGACTTTGAAAAGATAGGAGAAGAGAAGACTGCAGATAAACAAGTACAACATATGTAGGAGCCTTTGTTTTATCTCTGTGTATCCCCCTGAGGCCAGAACTAAAGAATTTCACCAGCACACCAAGGATCTCCAGAGTGGGTCCAGAGCTTTAATCAATGATCACATCATTAAAGCAGATTGCAACGTTTTGGAGCCACGCAGGACCCCTTCATCAGGCATGTGACGAACCCCCATGTGGCGTCCCCTGAGGCCAGTCACTCAGTTGGGTATAAGTAAGGGGTTGCAACCACTTTAAGTAAGTTCCTGCATGCAAAGGATAATGTGCAATTTAACATTCTGAAATACACTATAATACCAAAGTATTGGGACGCCTGCCTTTACGTGCACAATAACTTTAATAGCATTCCAGTCTTAGTCAGTAGGGTTCAATATTGGGTTGGCCCACCCTTTGCAGCTATAACAGCCTCAGCTCTTCAGGGAAGACCACGTAGTTTAGGACTGTGTCTATGAGAATGTTTGGCCATTCTTCCAGAAGCGCATTTGTGAGGTCAGGCACTGATGTGGATTAGAAGACCTGGCTCGCAGTCTTTTCATCACTCTAATTCATCCCAAAGGTCTTTGAGGTTAGGACTCTGTGCAGGCCAGTTCCTCCACCCCAAAGTCGTTCATCCACCTCTTTATGGACCTTGCTTTGTGCACTGGTTCAAATCATTTGGTGGGGGGATTATGGTGTTGAGTTGTTTTTCAGGGGTTGAGTCCCCTTAGTTCCAGTGAAGGGAACTCTTAAGGCATCAGCATACCAAGACATTTTTGACAATTTCATGCTCCCAACTTTGTGGGAACAGTTTGGGGATGGCCCCTTCCTGTTCCAACATGATTGCGCACCAGTTCGAAAGCAAGATCCATAACAGACATGGATGAGCAAGTTTGGGGTGGAGGAACTTGACTGGTCTGCATAGAGTCCTGACCTCAACCCGACAGAGCACCTTTGGGATGAATTAGAGCTAAGACTGCAAGCCAGGTCTTGCAATGCAGCTAGGTCGAGGACTGACCAATCCTGTAATTGGATTGGGAAGGAGCAGCAACATAATGATGAGGTGAGTGATCTTCTCCCTCCTCCTATCAGCTGGGTACTGTAAAATAGTATAAATGACTAACTTGCAGTGTTGGCATTTTTTCTCCAAGTCTGAATAATCCTGTGTAGGGCAGTCATTCAAAATGAATACAAAGATGGATTGAGATACTATTTTAAAAATGCACATAAAGCAAACCTGTTCTTTGCTCCTGCAGGGCTTATATAGAACTTCCTTTCCCAGCTCCAGGTATCTGAAAGGAGCAGTGATGGAGAGAAGGAAAGGTGAGTATGTGCTGCTGGTTAGCCTGGTATAACTTTAGTCCAGCTTGGTATGCATTCTCCATACCTGTGGGAACCCTGTGGAGGATGGAAATCACTGTAGTAATCAGCACTACCTCAGTGATTGCTGTTATCTTCTGGGTCCTGTACAGAGCCGCTGTTGGGGAAAAAAATCCAAGATGTTCTATGAATAGGGTTCTGTGCAAAACAGATAGGCCCCTGTGGTTACTATGCATTAGGACAGCCACTCAGCACAGGACCCAGAAGACAGCAGCAATCACTGTAGTAGTGGTGACTACTACTATGATTTCCAGCTTTTACAGGGATCCCACAAGTATGGAATATGCATAAACTCATTGGGTAAGAAATGTTTTAATGGTGCACACAGAATCTGGTGCAGCTCTACATAGTAACCAATCAGCTTCCAGGTTTTATTGTCAAACCTTAATTGAACAAGCTGAAGTTAGATGCTGTTTAGCTACCATGCACAGCTGTACCAGATTCCTAGTACTCCATTTTTAGTAACTCTCCTCCATTGTTTCAACTATACAATAAAATCCATACCAGGAACACAGTTGAACTTTAAGCCCCGTACACAGGTACCGAATGTCGGCCGAACGATCGGCCGTCTTTTGTCCGGTGCTATCCTGTTGGCTGAAAAGTGCTAAAGACTGCACACAAATTTTGTCGGCCAACAACAGCCGACTGCAGAAGTGATGTCATGTGATGGTTAACTTTCCTTGTCTTTTTTCTTTTCTGAGCATGCCCAGTCTTGCTAATCTGCTGTCTGTCGGCCGAAATCTGTACTGACTAGCGAACAATTGGCCGTTCTGGTGTTGGCCAACAAAAATTTTAATGTGTGTACGGGGCATTAGTCAGAAAATGAATTCCTGCTAGATCACTTTAGGCTGGACCCTTTTGTAGGCATAGAAATGTAACTCATTAAAAATAAGTGCCTATAATGTTTAAAATCCAATCCAATGACCAAATTGGGTCTAATGAAGGAGCGTTACTGCACATGCTCCGCAATGCGTTCCTGCCCCCGTGACATCACTACATTCCTGCGGTACAAGACCGAGGCGTGCATTTCATCGTGACCTTGGCTCGGGATATTCCTGCATAGTGTTCCATGCCTCTGCTCTTCATCCCCCCACGCTGCTGGACAGCTTTAGACTGCTTTCACACTTGAGCGTAGCGTTCGCCTTTTTTACTGCGATTTTACCACGATTTTTACCGCGATTTTGGAGGCAGGCATTGACATCTAACAAAAACGCTGGTAATCAGCCGAAAAAGAAGCTCCTGTACTTTTTTCAGCTACAGGCGTTTTGCTTCAGGGGACAAAACGCTCAAATGTGAACAGGGGCCATTTAAATGAATGGGGTTTTACTTGTTGGGCGTTTTGGAACGTTTTTTTTTAGCATTTTTGGAGCTGAAAAATGCTCAAAAACACCCAGGTGTGAATGGAGCCTTAGGAAAAGGTAGCCATTAGGGAGTCCATGAAACGAACCCCCATGATGTCTTTACACGCCTGCTCTTCACAAATGATCATGTACTTGTGTGTCATTAAATGGTTTTTAACACTGCACTTACAGGCGCCTTCCTTTTTTTTCTTTTTATATTCACCTATTTGAGCGTGCATCTGCTCTCTGGAAGAGCGGCCCTAGGGACAGTCGAAAAACCTTTCACCTAAACAGGAGGCCAATATCATGCGTTTTAAAGACTGATCGCTCCCACAGTGGCACCCTATGGTCCTTATATCCCTGTATTTCTGTATATATGTCTACACTTTTTGCTTCAAAGTTCTAAAGAAGCTGAAGGCTTCTAAATATATTAACAGCAATCACATTATGCACTGTTATAACATAAAATACTAACAGAGAAAATTAACAAAAATGTGAGGAAAAAGCGAACAGGTTGGCGATTTCTAGTGTCTATATTCTAGTCTGCGCTAGGGGAAAAAAAAAAAGAAGCATCTCACTGGCATTCAATTTTGCATTTACAAGTTGAATATACTTCTTTTCAAGACATATTTATCCTTTGAATAGCAAGTATAAAGAGATGGAAGATAGCATGTCAGACATAAACAACTTGCGTTGATTCAATATTACGTGATGATCTTTCTAGATGTGTGGTAACATTTTCAAGTGTGCAGTTTTGAAATAAATGTAAGAAAGTGCATAAGCACACAGGAAAACCAGATGCATCGTGTTCCTGTGTTTTATAGCAGCAGCATTGTACACCACAGGGGCTCCTATTAGATCAGTGTGGGCTCAAATAGAAAAATGCCTTTTTTTGTTATTATTTAAAAAAAAAAATCATACTGACTAGCCTTCCAAGTTCAATGTAGCAGAATGAAGCTATTTTAAGGGTGTATACACATGCATGTGCATCCACTGCTAATGAAATTTTTGCCAGGGGCATAGCAAAATCCTTTTGGGCATTGAAGCATATCTAAAACCAAAACCAAAAATGGAATATGTTGCACCCTACCAATTCTTAAATGTGGTGGCTGCACTTTTTATTTTATTTTTTTTTTAGGCATTTTTTACTGTTTTTTAACCATTTTTTTCTGCCAGTACCACATTTGTCATCTTAGCATGTCTCCACTCTGGATGGAGGAGCAATGGTGGCATCTTTTGATAGCAGGATTTTCAATTTTGGGAGTGGGTAGTGTAAGATGCACTAGCAGATTTAGACAGACTTGAGTAAGAAATTAATGTTGAACTGACATCTTTTAAGAAGTTACAGCAACAGTTGTTTTTTTGTTTTGTTTTTTTTTTTCTTTTTGGGACAAAGGCTTTACATAAATGAATACAAACTGACCATTAAAAGCACCCTTGTCAGTTTAAAATGGTGAAGGATCGAAAATAAGTGAAGCACAACACTCCCCTATAATAAACTATCAAAGTGTGCATCAAATTCATTATACATACATAAAAAAACAATATTTGATAATCAGTCTATTCGAAAATATTTAATTTTCAGTCCATACAAAAGTATCTAAAATGATAAAAATTAACAAAAATTAAAATAAGTCCAACACCCCAAAAAGAGCAATAAAGTGATCATCTATCTCTACTTCTTCATGTGATTTGTGCACATCCGCCACCGAGTGAAAAACCTGCTTACCTCCAGCAAGCTAAAAACAAGCTAATCTGGATCCTCCAACTGGTAATGATCTCAAGCTCGGCAGACCGTCCACAGCTCTCATCTGGCTCTGGATGGAAGTACCCTCCAATTCCAAGTATACTCGTGTGACATCCAACATATATTATACAGAACAGAAAGGCAACAACATAGTGCTCTCCATTTCTAAAAAGGTTTAATAACCCCTCCAATAGAAAAACACTTACGGGAAAGAAATTCACAATGCACTTTTTTAAAAATGCAACCATCAGCCTGCTCATCGCTCCACATAGACGGTGCTGGCATGACATCATGGGCTTGGCTCCTCCTTCTTAGATGCTATGCGCCCTCCTATTGGGTTTCTTCAGTAGGTGGCCGTATGAGTGGAGTGATGGGCAGACTGGCGGTTGCATTTTAAAAAAGTGCATTGTAAATTTTTTTTACCAACAGTTTGGGGATGTCCATTTTTTGTACCAGTGTGACTGTGCACAAGCCAGGTCCATAAAGACATGGTTTGATGAGTTTGGGGAGGAGGAGGAACTTTGGGATGTTTTGTAAGGCATGCCAGGTCTTCTCATCCAATATCATTACCTGACCACACAATAGCTCTTTAGACTGAACGGGCACATATTTCCACAAATACCCTCCAAAGAGTAGAGCAGTTATAACCACAAAGTGAAGGGAGGGAATAGGGTGACTTTATATGAACATCCATGGTTTTAAATGGGATGTCCAAGAAAATGATATAGGTGATGGTCAGGTTCCATAAACGTATGACCATAGAATCTAATTCACTAAGCTATAACAATAATTTTACCTGCTTAAAGTCTATTTGCAATGACAGACAATCTTAGCTGAAAATGGCATTGAAACTTCTGAGTTTTATTTCTACACCTGAAAATGAAAGTCATATGGCAATGCAATAAATAAGGCAAACAATGTGTTCCAGCTTAGTGAACGTATTATCTGGCACTGCCTTATCTAATAAAGAGTGTTACTTTGTAAAGGGATACATTAAAGCGTAACTCCACTTTTGTTGAAAAAAAGATATTCCCCCCTGGGTGATCTCTGTACATTGCAAGGATTATAATAACTTTTGTTGCAGATTCCTACCTTTTGTTATTCTGAAGAAATCCCTTTTTGTTTCTCTGTGCCCATGTGGGAAAATTAATCTAATAAAAGTGGTTACATAATTATCAATCAGCTGTGCACCTGCAGAACACTAATAAGGAAATCTGCTGGGCCTGCATCCCTTTAGACCGGTTCCTATTGGGAGATCTCACCAAAAATTACATTTTTGTTCCAGGGGATGCTGAAAAATTGGTGAGCCAATCACACAAGCAGGAAATTATGTTTCTGGGGGGTGTTCTGTACACATTCTGTGTACAGAACAACTCCAGGTAGCCATATTGCATTGCATTTTCAGAACATTGGCTGTTCGAGGTTCGTATATGTGTATATATACCACTATACACAAGTTCAGATGTTTTGCCTGCCTCCAAAAACCCCAAAAAAATGCCTGCAACATCACACCTGGGCGTTTTTTTTTTTTTTTGGCGCTAGCGTTTTTTTGGGCATTGTTTTGGGTTCTTTGGAGCCAGGCAAAACATCTGAACTTGTCTATACGGGTATATATACACACATACTTATATGTACAGTGGGTACGGAAAGTATTCAGACCCCTTTAAATTTTTCACTCTTTGTTATATTGCAGCCATTTGCTAAAATCATTTAGGTTCATTCTTCTTCCTCATGAATGTACACATAGCACCCCATACTGACAGAAAAACACAGAATTGTTGACATTGTTGCAGATTTATTAAAAAAGAAAAACTGAAATATCACATGGTCCTAAGTATTCAGACCCTTTGCTCAGTATTTAGTAGAAGCCCCCTTTTGATCTAATACAGCCAGGAGTCTTTTTGGGAAAGATGCAACAAGTCTTTCACACCTGGATTTGGGGATCCTCTGCCATTCCTCCTTGCAGATCCTCTCCAGTTCTGTCAGGTTGGATGGTAAACGTTGGTGGACAGCCATTTTTAGGTCTCTCCAGAGATGCTTAATTGGGTTTAAGTCAGGGCTCTGGCTGGGCCATTCAAGAACAGTTACGGAGTTGTTGTGAAGCCACTCCTTCATTATTTTAGCTGTGTGCTTAGGGTCATTGTCTTGTTGGAAGGTAAACCTTCGGCCCAGTCTGAGGTCCAGAGCACTCTGGAGAAGGTTTTTGTCCAGGATATCCCTGTACTTGGCCGCATTCATCTTTCCCTCGATTGCAACCAGTCGTCCTGTCCCTGCAGCTGAAAAACACCCCCACAGCATGATGCTGCCACCACCATGCTTCACTGTTGGGACTGTATTGGACAGGTGATCAGCAGTGCCTGGTTTTCTCCACACATACCGCTTAGAATTAAGGCCAAAAAGTTCTATTTTGGTCTCATCAGACCAGAGAATCTTATTTCTCACCATCTTGGAGTCCTTCAGGTGTTTTTTAGCAAACTCCATGCGGGCTTTCATGTGTCTTACACTGAGGAAAGGCTTCAGTCGGGCCACTCTGCCATAAAGCCCTGACTAATGGAGGGCTGCAGTGATGGTTGACTTTCTACAACTTTCTTCCATCTCCTGACTGCATCTCTGGAGCTCAGCCACAGTGATCTTTGGGTTCTTCTTTACCTCTCTCACCAAGGCTCTTCTCCCCCGATAGCTCAGTTTGGCCGGACGGCCAGCTCTAGGAAGGGTTCTGGTCGTCCCAAACGTCTTCCATTTGAGGATTATGGAGGCCACTGTGCTCTTAGGAACCTTAAGTGCAGCAGAAATCTTTTTGTAACCTTGGCCAGATCTGTGCCTTGCCACAATTCTGTCTCTGAGCTCTTCAGGCAGTTCCTTTGACCTCATGATTCTCATTTGCTCTGACATGCATTGTGATCTGGAAGGTCTTATATAGACAGGTGTGTGGCTTTCCTAATCAAGTCCAATCAGTATAATCAAACAAAGCTGGACTCAAATGAAGGTGTAGAACCATCTCAAGGATGATCAGAAGAAATGGAAAGCACCTGAGTTAAATATATGTGTCACAGCAAAGGGTCTGAATACTTAGGACCATGTGATATTTCAGTTTTTCTTTTTTAATAAATCTGCAACAATGTCAACAATTCTGTGTTTTTCTGTCAGTATGGGGTGCTATGTGTACATTCATGAGGAAGAAGAATGAACCTAAATGATTTTAGCAAATGGCTGCAATATAACAAAGAGTGAAAAATTTAAGGGGGTCTGAATACTTTCCGTACCCACTGTATATATACACCTAGACATATATAGGTGTGATAGTAGCAGAAATATATGCTTGCGCTAATGAAATCATTTACACTAATATGGCTCCGCTCCTATAACACCTATATATGTGTAAGTGTAAAATACATATAAGTATGTGTGTATATATACCACTATACACAAGTTCAGATGTTTTGCCTGCCTCCAAAAACCCCCAAAAAATGCCTGCAACAACACACAACACACCTGGGCGTTTTTTTTTTTTTGGCGCTAGCGTTTTTTTGGGCATTTTTTTGGGTTCTTTGGAGCCAGGCAAAATATCTGAACTTGTGTATAGTGGTATATATGCACACATACTTATATGTATTTTACACTTAGACATATATAGGTGTTATAGGAGCGGAGCCATATTAGTGTAAATGATTTCATTAACGCAAGCATATATTTCTGCTACTATCACACCTATATATGTCTAGGTGTATATATAGTATGTGTGTATATATACCCGTATACACAAGTTCAGATGTTTTGCCTGCCTCAAGAGACCCCAAAAAATGCCCAAAAAAACGCTTTCTACTAAACCGGCAAGGTGTGAAAAGAGAGAAGCCACTATCCTGTTCTATAAGTGACCTAATACAAACAATCTTTTTTTTTATGGTTCTGGACATGCTACAGAGCTGAAACTTCACAGGTACACTTTTTAGACCCCCCAGATACTAAATCCAAAGACATTTTTTTTCATTTTTTCAATAATTGGCTCTCTATCAAAAATGACAATTTTTAAGAACTTTTTTGTGTGTGATTAATAGTCCCTGGGGTATGACCCAGAACCCTATGCACTTTTTAGAGGCATTTATTGGGTTTTAGGGCTTCAAAATTGTGTTTTTTGATTACCGAAGTTCGGGCCCCATTGATTTCAATGGGGTTCTGAAATCCGGGCCGAACTTTCGGGAAGTTCGGATGTTCTGGCCGAACCGAACTTTTGAAAAGTTTGATCATCCCTACTGCTCACGTTGTCTGTCGCTCTCTAAACAGAAATCCATGCAGGTCTGGCTAAATTAGAGACCTTAAACCCCAGCTCAAGGCACAGAGAACATTTTTTAAATGGTTGATATTTTCTATGACTTGTATTTAACAGAATCAAATATCGTGTGAACAGTGTATGTGGCACTCTGTAGTTCGTTCAGTTTGAAGAAGAGGTGCTTATGAACAATTTACAGATAGGCAATATCAAAGTTATTTCTCAGACTGCATAAAACACATAATAGTAAATACTGCAATATTTACGAATTTGGCTAGCGAGCACAGATGGAGGTTGTTATAGCTCATGTTCATTTGAAGTAAACTAGTTTCTGTAAACAGCATATGAATCTCCAAGAAGCTAATATGAGCGGAGACTGCTCTACTCCTGGGATAATCTTAATTTGCAAAGTGCTAAAGGCAATGTGCACCATGTATCAGAACAAGAGAAGAAGAAAAGAAAGAGAAAACAGAAGATGAAGAAAGAGGAAAATTAAAAATAGAGGAGAGGTATCAATCTCTCTACCCCCCAACCACCTAACGCTCAATAGTTAAATATGTTTGAGAAAGTGAAAGGGATCCCGACTAAGGCAACTTTTCTTTAGCCTGCCATAACTCATTGACTTTATTGTGCTTATTTAGGGTATCATGTAGTTGTGCCGTGTTTCCATGACTTTGACATCCTTGATCCTGGCATAGAGTGCTGCAAAAGGTTGACGCATTGAGCTGCCAAGAAGATGTGCCTCAGTAGTTTCTTGCTGGGTTTTGAAAGATTTAGGGGACGTGATCCTAAAAGAATTAGTTTGGGTGTAAAGGGGATTGTTAGATCAATGAGGCCTTATAGTATCTTATGTACCGACCTCCAATATGGTTTAATACACAACATTGCCAATATATATGGCAAAGAGAACCCTGCTCTCTCTAACACCTCCAGCAAAGATCGCTGACCTTAGAATGTATAGAGTTGAGAAGCTCTGGGGTCAGATACCAAAAGTAAAATATTTTTAGGAGTATTCTTTGTTAAAGGTACAGAACTTTTTACTGTCTGAAATGATCTGCCAGACTTTAGGGCTCAGCTCCTTCACAAGGGCTCTCTCCCACTTAGGAATATAGGAATGCTTCCGTTAATAATTCCCTATTAAGTCTTTCTGGGAAGGGCCTGTTAATATGGTTTTGGTTATTTTTAATGGAGTCAATGTAGAAAATTGTAGGGAGGGGTGATAGACAGAGCGTAATGGCATTTTTTCAGGTGTTTGTAAATAGCATGGGATGGTTGGCTGAATCTATCTTTAAGCATTTCAAGAATAATAGATTTTGAGTCCTGGCATCCACCAAGTGGCCAAAATGAAACAATTTCTTCAACATCCTAGGATGGGACATTGGGGAAGACAGACTGTCTGGCACTTTGGGATTAAAAAGAAAAGCAGTCATTAGGGAGGCCGTTAACATAAGAGCATAATTAACTTTCAAAACTTTCCATAGGTTCATAAGAAAGTCCATAATGTAGAGGAGGCTATGGGAATCTACAGCTGCATCCGCATTCCACAGTACTGCAGATTATTAGGGTTCACATGTGCTAGCTAAAGCTTTTCAAATTCTGTCTAATGATTGTATGCAAATAAAATGGAACATAACGGTCATGTAAGTTGCAAGGTAATACATCAGCAAATTTGAAAATGCTAGGTAACTGTTACTCTAAAAAGTGAAAAAAAAAAAACAGATTTGGGGATCATATGTCTTTCGTATTCCCCAAAAAAATGTAACAGGTCTGTTTGTAGTAATTTGAGATGGCAAGTAGGTTATCAGTAAAAGATAAATGATCTTGAGATCCAGGGGCCCTATGTTTGGACAACAACTTGAACGTTAGTTTGTGTTTTTATTCTGTATGTGATCCTAAGGGTCCTGAGTCGGAGGGTTATGGGAGATGGAAATATCATTATATAGAGAAGAGTAGAAATCCCTGAAGAGCTGGACAACAGACGAAGGGTGTGAATGCATTTGTACATCCCTGTCCTTGATGGCATGTGGGGTCACTAAGTGGGCTTTGTCCTTTAGTTTATTTGCTAAAAGTGAGTGGGTTTTGTTGATAGCATAGTTGCCAGAGACAGAAAAGAGCTTTCTCAACTCTGTCTAGGGCTAACTCTTTAAGGGTGGTTCTAAAATTAACCATCTCCTTCAGCTTTTGCAAGTATGGAGAGGTATGTACCTGGGATTGGAGAGTTTGTAGTTTTTGCTCAGCTTGTTGTCTAACCACATTAGCATTTTTCTTCAATGCAGAGGAGAGGGCTATACATTGTCCCCTAAAAAAATGTTTGATGTTCCCACAAAGAGCTATGAGAAACATCTGAAGTTGCATTTTGCTGAAAGGCTAAAAGGGAAACGTCATCTATATGGGATATTTCTGCAGCACATGGTGGACAGAAGAAGCTTGAGTAGCCTTCACTTTATGAGAGTCATCCACGATAGGTCCATGTAGGGGGGTCCCTTCAAAAAGCACTGTGCATGCAGATCTTGCTTTTTTCATATTATCCTCCTTGAGAATGTAGGAATTAATTTGACAGATACCATCTCTTAGTTTTAATGGGAAGCCTTTAGGCATCAGAGCCCCTACAGGCTCCATTTTTATGTTGTGAGATGAAGGTTCTTCTAGAAGGTCATTAAAGAGCGTTTGTAAAGTGTCTTTCAGATCTTCAAGTCCTGTAGTTTAGAGGAGGCCACAGATCCTGATGTTGTTTCTTTGGCTTCTATTGTCCAGGTCTTCCAGGTGTCTCTGCATATCTCTGAAGTGGAGGCATTGATAAGCTGTTTGAACCTGGACCTGATTGAATTCTAGTTTGGTGGACTGAAGTTCTTCCTCCACTGTCTCAACCCTATTGGCCAGATGATGATGAAAGTAATTTTGCAGGGTTTTGATTTCAGTGTACCAAGTTTCTTTAGTATCCTGAATTAGTTGACTGACGTCCTCTTTAGTTGAAATGGATTTAAGACATTCTTTCCAGGAAGTATAGTCAGCAGATGCAGGGATGGAGGAAGACAGCGACTACTGAGAAGACAATGCAAAGGCAGATGCAGTGGCAATATGCAAACCCACTGAATAGCGGGTTAAGGTTAGTTCAGCAGATGATGGCATGTACCAGGGTGTAATGGAAGGGGAGGAATCTGCAAGTGCCTCCGAGCTATGCGTAGGGTTTCAGATAATTTCAGAGGGAGTAGCCGAGCTTTGAGAGATGTGTCTTGTTGCACTAGAGTCCTGGGACCTTGGCACCCTTTGTGGTTTGGGGAGCTGGGTACAGAGTGATAGTTAACTTTAGGAGCATTTTCTTTTTCTACCTCTCCTAATTCCTTAGGTCCAGTTATTATCAACTTTTTGGCCAATAGGCTCAAAAGAAAAAACTTGGGGACCCAGGGGAGCTAAGGAATTTAAATGTTTTTTAAATATTTAGGATATTGATTAAGTGTGATATGCATTGACCTTATAGTCAATTTGTAAGAAAATGTGTATTCATTTTCTTTCTTATTTTCATATCTTTTGCTGGTTAAAACTGCAATAAAAATAAAATTAAAACTTTAGGAGCATATGTAGCAGGCTCCCTGGTCTCAGAACGAGAGTGGGTGCAGGATGGGGAGAGAGATATGTGAGGGGGACCACTGGTTTCGGCCTCAGGGTAGATAGAGTTGACAGGTGCTCCTGTGTCATGCCCCTCTTGCATATAATGGAAGGAGTGGATGGTGCACACTCTAAGCCGAGGAATGACAGAGTGGCTTCAGGAGTAAAGGTGGTGAGATGCTCAATGCCTGAGTCAGATCCTGTGAGAATAGGTGTTCTCACTCTACTTCTCACTCTACTCATCTTCCATCCCAGGGACTGGGGAGATGCTGCTGCTGAAGAAGTCTTTTCCCAGGGTGTGATGGCATCCTACTCCACTGCTGGAGGCTAATGTGGCTTGAAGAGAGAGAGCTGAGGAGGACAGTCTGGCGCCATCTTGTATTCTTCTTACTGTGGGAAGTCCGCCGGAGTTTCAAAAGATGTATGGATTGTTTGCCAGGAAACCGGGGGTAGAGAAGCCCCCCTGGTTTAGAGGTATAAGTGCACTTAGCCTTGGTCATGGAGAGCTAGATGGGTCCCTCAATTTGGTTGAAGCGCTACAGGTTCAGAGAGGGCTGTGAGTGCAAACATCCATGTGGCCCAGCTTCTGGCCACGCCCCCATGAAAACAGTTTTGATGTTCTTATTTTTCCCTCTCTGCTTAGCCAAGCACATCTGCAGCATCAACACAGGCCCAAATCAAGTGGACCTAAAATTAAAAAGTGTAGGTTTGCTGTGCTATAGAAATCTATTAAAATTGGTAAATCTGTCTACGCAGTGTCCTGAGAAAGGTACTTTTTGCCTTTCTTTTTCTCAGGAGATTTGGAGCGAGATTTGGTGATGTCTCTAATATGGTGCTCACTGTTCTCTTTGCGTGAGAAATCAAAACCCTGTCTTTACCAAGATGGCCATCTCCACACAGAGATACAGTACAGAACAAGTCATATTATTCAGTTAGGCCTCATGCACACAGGTGCAAAAGTCCATACAATGTAAATTGCAGGTGAATTTCTGTGCATGGGAGACACAGCCTCAGAGTACACCCACCCATACTAATGAGTGGCTGTACATGGCTATATGACATGCTTGTGTAAACATGTAAATCCTTGGATATAGCTTGTAATGCGAAGACCACAGGCAATATGGGTGACAAGTTATTTACCTTCTATATACCTTTTTTAGTCACAGCATTCAGACATCGCTTCCTCTTTAATGTGTATTGATTAAAAAAAAATAAAAAATTAGAATACATTTTCTTTGATCTTTGGCTGTCTGGATAGAAAACAGTCAAATCAGTTGGGTTCTTCTTTTCTGACTTAATATAAACTGTTTTGTAAACCATGGTAATGTATATCCCGCCAGAAATACTTGGATAATAAACGGTCTGCTGAACTCCAGACAGATTAGTTAACTAATAACTTGCAAAAATTAAGCTGCTGGAGGGTGAGACAATTTTATAAATCAATATGTTTATTTGTGTAACATACGGGCATAGCTTTATGAGCAGCAACACAAATGCAAGAATCTTAGAGGTAACTTATAATACATACTGTATAATATATAGTTTTGTACTGTCCATGCCATATAGCACCCTATATTCCTCTGTATTTGAGTCTCTGGCTGCTACTCTTGACTCCTCCTCCCTTTTGAGTGTCCCCATAGCAAACCACTTGCTATTGGGGGCACTCATGCAGGCTTGATGCCAAGTTATGCTGCCAGTATCCATAGACACAGACAGTGCTGGATCGAGTGAACACTAAGTAAGAATAAGGAGGGCCGAGGGGACAGTACTGCTACCTAAACATTTTTCTACCTTAATGCAGGGAATGCATCAAGGTAAAAAAATGTTTAGGCTTTAGAACCACTTTAAGCTAAGCACTGCAATCACAACTCAAAATATGCTCTCACTGAAAATACACTATCATTTCTATTGAAAGCCTTTTTCAAGCTCTGTTACCTCTGTATTGCCCAAAGAGGATGCACAGAGAAGGTTGCACCATCTGCAGCTAATGGAATGGTAAACAATTGCAAGCTGATAACACATTTCATAGCCAAAAACATCTTAGTTTTTGACTTGCTTTCAAATGATCCCTGAGAGCACTGATAAAGTCATATACAAAGGGATTATTTATGTCAATTTCACCACAAACCAAAATTTTATTCTTAGCCGACAGCTGTCAAAGCAGAGCTCCGTCTGAAAAAAAAACAAAAAAAAGAAAAGTCTTTTAATATAAGGACACTTTCCTGTCCAGGGATCCCGCGATATTGGCATCCCAAGCCGATTTGTCCATCGGTTTCAGGTGCAGGCACTGGTATTGCAAGTAAGAGAAACTGGCAGTAAAGCCTTCAGGTCGCGTTGCGCTTTCTGAATCGTTTTGTGTCTTCTGGGGGACACACAGGTCCCAGAAGGCAGCAGGGGAAAGGAGGAGGGGCCAGGTATGTCATAGATCGCTCTGCGGCAATTTTACCCGGAAGTGGTAAGGGGTACCTGTCAAAACCAGGTACCCCCCCCCCCCAAAAAAAAGTGCCAAATGTGGCAGCAGAGGGAGGGGGGGTGGTTGCGAATAAGCAGAGCTTCCTCTTTTGGGTGGAGTTCTGCTTTAACTCAAAATGTTGGTAGGGAAGAAAATAGCAAAAAGTGTCTGATTAATTTGGTAAAACATAGGTTAAATACCTAGCAGTTTGATCAATGTTTAATAGTTCTTCCTATTTAAGCTGGCCATAGATGGATGGAAATTTAGTTGGTTTAGCAGGGAACAGCCAAATTTCAATCTATCTATGGCCATTCCTGCTCCATAGAAGTCAATATAATGATCGACTTCTAGCGTACAGACTGTTGGAAACTTTTATTCAATCAGTGGCATCAGCCAATCGCCTGTAGTGCTGATCATTGTATTCTGACAGCAGAGGAGTCCTTGCTGTCAGAATACAATAGCAACAACAGGGAGGATTCCTCCATCCACCTCACCTGTGGGGATGGGGGAATCTGTTTGTTTTTCGATGAGCCCACAGGGTGATAAAAAAAAAAAACAAAAAAAAAAATGGTCAGCCTTATTGTTGACATTTTTATTGGTTAATTGCATGGGGCCACTATTTGTTATCACACTTACAATATTTACTTTTGCCCATAGAAATACATGTGTAGAGAGGAATGATACATCTTTGGACTTTAGCTATTTAGTTAAATCACAAGCTTTATCCTTTTGCATCACAGGAACTCCATAGGTAGATATTCCCTTTCAACATTTCCAGTTTTACACCATTAAAAAGCCAAATGATATGGTCAGCATTTCCCAAAATAAATATGTAGAATATAATTGTGATGGCACTAGCCGTCACTATGAGTAAAAGACAGATACTTAATGGTTTGGATTGCTTCAGGTGGGACAGTAATATTTGTCAGCAATATCTCCCCTGAACAATGAAGATTTAATCCCACTTTACATTGTGTATTCCATGTATTTCAAGGAAGGAGACACACAGACTGTCCTCGGCAGGCTTGTAATATTGTCTGTTTTGAGATGGAATGTGTATTGTGTTAAAAGTCTACCTGTCCCATTGTTAAATGTTAATGACCTCACATTGTTCTGTCCAGATGGCCAGCTAATTTGTTCCAGTTAATTCTGTTTCAGTATACAATTTCGTCTGCATATGATAATGTAATAATTCAACCGCTTACCTGTATGTAGTAATTTGATAAAGGAGTGCGATGTGCTCATGAGTGTATAAATTGAGTGTGTGTCTGTTCAAAAAACAGTCTGTTTTTACCCCTTGATGAAGTCTTGACTCATGTTTGGGGGAACCTGCTACAAGGGATTGCTATGCTCTTTATACTCCCTTGGATAATCACTAAGCTCTTGTAAGAGCTTGTTCCTGCTTCACTCTCTGGGGAAAGAGAGGTTCACCCACTGGAACCTGGAGCCTTGTCGTAGGTCCAGGGTGGGTAGGTGGCGGTTAAACCCAAACCAAGCTGCAGCGGTTCCTGGGGTCTTAGGTGGTTATGGTGTCTGGTGGAGAACTTGGAGCCCTCGGGAAGCACTAGGAGCATCTGTCAATGGAGGTACCCAGTCGGGGTGCCGGTTGATCCGTTGCAATAATAACTGAGTAGTATACCTACAAGAGTTGGTCACCCTATTTCTGGGCTTTAGAAAGGGTCAGAGACACAAATTACTCAAGGGTTCCTTTTTTGAGGGGGGTAACCTTTAAATAATACAATTTTTTCACTATATTTTAAATGATTACACGACATGTAATTGTTATAATCATAACGTGATGACTATCATTTGTAGTTTTATTTTTGTTTCCTCTTATTCATATAAAGCAAAGCTGATATTGTTATGACAGCCATATTTTTATATAAAGGGTCTTATGACCTCATATTGATGCAGTTTTGATCATTTATAAACTGTAGGCATTTTCTTCCTTGCCTTTATTAAAAATTAAAGTGTTATCCAGATATTCCAGTAACAGGGGTCTTGCTTTCACCATCTCTTAAGGTTTAGTGTCGTAGGGTAACAGAAAGCAACAGTCCACCCTGCAGGTAGGTTCCCTACTGCCTGCTAACAGCTTCATTGAGCTTCCAGCATCAGAAAATCTAAATCAGCATATGGATGGAAAACACTTAGAAAGAAATCCTATAAATCCTAACCTCTTAGGCTGTGACTTCACATTGGAAATTTCTTTCTAGTAGGGAATTGAACCTCACAAAGCTGCTGCTACACAGTTTTAAATGTGTAGAGCAACACTGTCCAAGATTTGTGAGAGTTTTAGAACCTCAAGGCAGAAGCCTCCTCTATCAAGAGCAATCACAGCAGTAGAATTATTGCCTTTGATTACCCTAGTTACCTAAATACAAACAGCACCCTTTCCTGGTTCTTGGTTCTCCACCTATAGTATGAAATGTTGTATATTTTTGGTTTGGTAGCAAAGTTTCTGTAAGCAATATTACAGCTATTCATAATCTGAAGGGAATTACATAAGAAATCCATGTGAGGTCATATGTTAGATCAGATGACCAATGCTTCACATATACTAGTCCTTTTTTGGGAATATTTTACACTAGAATTTAAAAAGCCGTAACTTTGGGCTCTCCCCATCCCTAAACCGATTAGCACACATTCTCATGAAATATGGAATCTACAGGTTTTCAGGAGGACATGGGAAGGCTGTGTGATGTCACTAGTGTCTAGAATCAGATACCGCAATCTGATGTTAAGTACTTTTACTTTTTATTGCCATTTATTTTTTCTTATAAAGGGATTATACCTAATAGAGGTCAGTTTGCAGTGGAAAGCTCACTTTACCCACTTGCTGACCAGCTGCCATAGTTTTACTGTGGCAGGTCGGCTCTGTACTGCAAAACAACGTACCTGTAAGTCGCTTAGCTGGACCAGTAGTGGGGGCACACCCACGCCCATTGGCCACAGGGGGGGCCAATCAGCAGGTCCGGCGGCCGCAAATGTCCGCCGGGCACCCACGATTGCTCCCCGTGGAGACAGAACGGCAGTCTGCTGCTGTAAACACGGCAGACAGCTGTTCTGTCAGTAATGAATACAGGGATCCTATGTTCCTCTTATTAAGGAACACTGGTCTCTGTGTTCATGAAGCAAGCCCACCTTCCACACAGTTAGAAAGCAAAAAAAAAAAAAAAAAAACCTTCCCTGCCAGTGTCATTATTACAGTAACAGTGCATATTTTTAGCACTGATTACTGTAGTATTGCCACTGGTCCCCCCAAAAGTGTCAGAAAATGTCAGTTAGGTGTCCGATCTGTCCACCACAATGTCGCAGCCCCACTAAAAATCCCTGATCGCCACCATTACTGGTAAAAAAAAAATGACGTAACTCTTTCCCCTAGTTTGTAGACGCAATAACTTTTGCTCAAACCAATCAATATACACTTATTGTGATTTGTTTTTTAGCAAAAATATGTAGCAGAATACATATTAGCCTAAAATGATTAAAAAAATAAGATTTTTCATTTTTTTTTTTTTATTGGGAATGTTATATAGCAGAAAGTTAAAAATATATATATTTTTTTTGTTTATAGCGCAAAAAATTTAAATTGCAGAGGTGATCAAATATCACCAAAAGAAATCTCTATTTGTGGGGGGGGGGGGAGGACATCAATTTTTTATGGGTGCTGCATTGCACGACCGTGCAATTGTCTGTTAAAATAACGTAGTGCCGTATCACAAAAAATGCCCTTGACGTTAAGGGGGTAAAACCTTCCGGTCCAGAAGTAATTAAACATACAATGCACATGGAGGGATATATAGCAGTTATTAGATGTCATATTTTAGGATCTACATAATTAATATAACGCTAAATAAAGTAAGTAGGGGTAGGCAGGCAACAACACTAATGGTAACTAAATTGGAAATGCATGTAACTATAGGCAGTGTTGTAGCTAAAGAATATTAAAGCCTTTAGAATATGCTTTCCCCATGTCCCAATTTCACCACATGAGTGCATTCAAAAGCTATTCGTTGTGATGATTTCTGTTGAGGGTAAAAACGTGATATACCTGGCTTGAAATGAATAGTTTTATGTAAATCATTTTTCTCTTGTGTTTTGTTTAACAAAATACAATCCTTTAAACAGAAGTCACGTCAGATTAAGAATCCCCAGTAAATCTGCATGATAACAAGTAATATGAACTTGGGACTTTTTCTAATGATGAGGTAAATGGCGCCTGCACTGAAGATTACAATCCAATTGTGTATAGTTTGCAGCAGGTTTATAAATAAGACATTTTGCAGATTTAGCAGGGTTCGTTACCCGATGAAATGTTATAATAGCACACTACATCCAAAATACACAGAAATAGGAAGTGATCATAGACAGGCAGGCTGCATTTACATATCCAGGTATAAAATAAAAAGGGATCTTCTAAATGGTGTATCCAGAAATTAAAAAGGCAGACGTAATTAAGATGCCATCTTTACGTAGAACAAAAATTGCTTTTTTCAGATCCTCAGAGAGGTCTTTGCCATGGGGTGCCATGTGGAGCTTTCAGTGACCAGTATGAGAGAGTGAGAGCGATAACACCAACTTTAACCACCTAAGGACCGGGCCTATTTCTAACTCTTGTTGTTTACAAGCTAAAATCAGTTTTTTTTTTTTTTGCTAGAAAACGGCTTAGAACCCCCAAACATTATATATATATTTTTTTTAGCAGAGACCCTAGAGAATAATCATATTTGCGCAGCGGTCTTCCAAACGCATTTTTTCGGGAAAATTCACTTTTTTTCATTGAAAAATAAGCAAACAGTAGATTTAGCCCAATTTTTTTCTATAATGTGAAAGATAATGTTACGCCGAGTAAATAGATGCCCAACATGTCATGCTTCAAAATTGCGCACGCTCGTGGAATGGCGACAAACATTGTTACTTAAAAATCCCCATAGGCAACATTTTAAAAATGTCTACAGGTTACCAGCTTAGAGTTACAGAGAAGGGCTCAAATTATTGCTCTCGCTCTAACGATCGCGACGATACCTCACATGTGTGGTTTGAACACTGTTTACATATGTGGGCGGGACTTAAGTTTGCATTTGCTTTTGCACGCAAGCTAACGGGGACAGGGTGCTTTAATTTTTTTCTATTTATTTTATTTATTATTTTTTATTTTTTACACAGTTTTTTTAAAAAAAAAACATTTTTGATCATTTTTATTCCTATTACAAGGAATGTAAACATCCCTTGTAATATCAATAAGTATGACAGGACCTCTTTATTGTGAGATCTGGGGTCAAAAAGACCTCAGACCTCACAACTACACTAAAAAAGAAAAAAAAATTCCTGAAAAAAAATTGGCAACAACGTTTGACATTGCTCCGGTCCTCCAAGACCATATAGTCGAGTGGGGGCCATCTTGCCCTCACTCGACTTCCTGTCTGTGAGGAGCGGGGACTGGATCGTTTTCCCCGGGGAAAACGACCGGGGCGTGGCGAGAGGGGGGGCACCTCTTCTGCCGCACCATAAGGGCGATCCTGCTGGGACCACCCTTATCTGAAAGAGGACCGCCCACCATTTAAAAAAAAATACTGGGTTTATGGCAGCTATCTGCTGCCATAATCCCGGTATTTAGCTTCAAACGACCAACGTATTTTGACAACGGGCGATCGGTAAGTGGTTAACATACCTGCTCCCCATTCACACCTGAGACATTGTAACACTAACGAGTCACATGACACCGGGGTAGAGAAAATGGCAATTTTTTTTTTTTTTTTTACATTTCAATGAGCTGTTTCCTGGTTTCTGGATGTCATACATCCAATGAATCTTCATGGGCATTTTCTTTTTTTTGTCTGGAGGAGGGGAGGAGGAATTTTCTCAGCTAAGCACACCCTCCTGCCTGCATGCATGAGCGAAGGGTGGATGGATTCTAGGAAGTAAATACTACATAAACATCTGCCCTTACTCAAGATGGCTGTGGCTAGACATGCTAAGCAGGTGTTTTTTTTTAAATGATTTCCCAAAAAATTAAAGCAAGAAGACATGGATACATGGATGGATAGGTGAGTTTGCTTTAAATATTAAAAATTAATGAAATAGTGTTTTCAGTTTGTGGTGCTCAGATGCAGTTTAGTTCAGCTTTAAAGAAAACTTTAGCTCTGGTATGGAGAAGTTAAAACAGGGTGTTGACTGTTACTTTGAGAGAAAATGCTAGCAGGCATCAATGGACCTCAGCTCTACTTGAAGCTTGCTAAAAGCTTTCTGAAGCCTGCTAACAGCTTGTTTAAAGTGACAGTCAGCACTTCTGTTAAAAAGAAAGCTTGTCCAAACTTTCACAAATGCTTTGCAAAAGCTTTCTGCACACACTGCAGTACTATACATGTGAACAAGGTCTTACTCTCTGATCAATAGGTCATTCATAGCAAGCCACCAGATCTGTTCATTTATTTTTGAAACAAATAGTAAAAAACAACCGGTACTAGTAAGGCCCCTTTCACACATAGGTCAGTTTGTCCGTTTTTCATCCATCCGTTGACGGATGAAAATCGGACATCAGTGCATCTCTATGGTGCTATGATGATCATCCGTTAACATCCGTTTTCATCCGCTCCCGTCAATGTCTGTTTTTTGGAATGGATGAATGCCCTATTTTCCATCCGTCAAAAAGACGGATCGGACAAAAAACGGATGTAAACGGACAAATGGTCTGTTTTTCATCTGTTTTTGCATTGGTAGTGGATGTAAAAAAAACGGATTTAAAAAGGATGAAAAACGGATGAAAAAATGGATGAAAAACGGATGAAAAACGGATGAAAAAACGGATGAAAAACGAATGAAAAATGGATGAAAAAAAGGATGGAAAAACAGACGAAAAACTGATACATTTTGACGTGACTGAACTGATGAACTGAACAGACCGTATGTGTGAAAGGGGCCTTAGTCATATTCAGTCTGACTTGTTCTGTAATGTTGAAGATGTTACAGAATAAGTCTAGTTCAATATGACCAACTATTTCTAGGTGTACCATGGCCTGGAGAAATGAGAACTTTCCCAGACATAATAAAGACAACATTATAGAATTTGGTATTCTTCCACAATCAGGCAGTAACATTTTTCTATGCATGCACATAAATAATAGCTTCACCAAATTTGCTCCTAACATAGGGTATACTCCCTGTAGCAGTGAACAAATAAAGCTATAAAAATTCAAAAAGTAAAAAAAGAAGCACAATATCAGTTACAAATGATGTCCGAGATCTCTATGTGCTCCACAGTGTATTCAAAAATAGAAGATTGTTGCATTCCTATGATATATTTTCAGTGGAAAAATAAACAACTGTATATTTTAACAAGCCTGTTGCACATTCATACAAGAAACTATCATAGCAGTTTGAACACATCAAACATCTATCAAAGCTTTTAACTACACACGACCTAATGGTTTTCACATATGAAGAAACCCAACTACACACATCTATGGCACCTCTTGGTCAATACTCAGGCAATCAGATTAAAAGCATAGAGCAGTTTAATAATGGAAGGACATGCTTGATTATTTGATAATCTTTCTTTAAATGAACGCTATGCAAGAAAAGCTTGATATCCATAAAAGCAGTGCAAATTTCGTTTTTTTTCTTGTACTTATCAGAAAAGAATTAAAGCCAAAAATTATAAATTATTAGCATCATTTGGACTTTCAACATTTTGGAAATTGTACTTCACATTTGAAAGCCAAGAGTGGTCCCAATATTTTTCATAAAGTATTTTAAACAATATCAAAACAAATGTATTGTATAAGAAATGAATTGTACTTTTTAATTTTATTTTTGTTACACCCTATGAAAAGAAACTGTATGATTTTAGCACCTCCTAACACAACTAACCAGATTATACTTCACTCCATACAATAAAATTATATTAAGAAAGCCTGAGCACTTTGGCATGCTCACATTATGATTGTGCAGCACCATTTTCATAGAAAGAGGACAATTAACAAAAGATGTTATTTTTATGCCAGATCAGTGAACCTGTGCTCAGTTATCACTATTGTAAATACCTTCTGATTGAGGCTGATAAAAGCAGGAGGGGGAAAAAAAGCATCTTTTACATAGCAACCAATCAGATTCAGTTTCACACCCGATACTTTGACTCCACATTAGAAACTGACAACTGAAATGTGATTGGTTGTTGTGAGCAATACTGACACTTTTCTTTTGCTTCACTTTATTATTTCCATTAATTTAGCACCATTATATCATACAGTATTTTGCAGAATATAGAGAACCCTTCACATTAGTTTCTGCCCTGACCTTATAATCTACTGTCTTTCCTCAGTATTAACTATGCAATGTGGGAAAGGGGGGGGGGGGGATGTTTATGCTAATGCCACCTAATCTTCTGACATAATTCCAAATAGAGCTAAGGCCAGGCTATGGACATTCAACATTTACATATTCTTAGAAAGCAGTTAAAAAGGCTTTCAAACTAAAACTCACTGACCTACCCTCAGTAGTTACAGCCACTGTGAAGCAACACATCCTCAGTGTTCTCAGGAGAAGCAGTCCTTCAAAGCAAGTCTCAGCAATGTTGTTCTCTCCTTTTTTCCTTTGCACTTGATATAGGCTACAAAATTAATAGCCAGGTCACAGATGGAGAGTAAAAGTGAAACCGAGAATCTAGGCTACAAAATTAAAGTAGAACTAAAGCCAAAACATTTGGATAGAGGACGGAGGGTTTTAACCACTGTCGATTTTTTTACTGCCATTTGTTTACCATTGGGAAGATTTCCCATGGTCCCAACAGGAAGTGAAAAATAAAGTAATTCCCTGGTTGGTTCCAGGGTCACCAGAACTAGTGTTCCCATTGGAAGATTCCCCCTTTTTCCTGCTCTGTCACAAACTAAATTTGGGGATTTTCTATCACTTTCACTCTTGGTGATAACAGATACCAGGACAAATTAAAAACCATGAAACTTCCTAACAGGAGCATAGACAGCAATAAAAACCAGAGAAATGTTCAAATCCTTCTCTACTCTATCCAAAACTATAAAAAAAGTTATACTTTAACCACCTGCCGACAGTATTCCTTAGATATACAGTGGCAAGGTGGCTCTACTGTGCTGGATCACGTACCTAGTGATCCAGCACTTACAGGTTGGGCCGTACAGGTGCGCCGCTGGCAGCCTGCTCCCGCTGTGATTCATAGCAGGAGCCGATCAGCTGCAGACTCGATGTCCTCCGGCACCCGCTGATTGTTCATTACACAGACAGAACGGAAGTCTGTAAACAAGGCACATGGATCAATGCCTTCCTCTAGTAAAAGCACCTCCCAAATTGTGAGAAAACACAGGTTAGGCACACATTTAACCCTTTGATCACCCCTGATGTTAACCCCTTCCCAGCCAGTGCCATTAGTACAATGCCAGTGCATATTTTTAGCACTCATCAGTGTATTAGTGTCACTGGTCCCCAAAAAGTGTCAGTTAGTGCCCTGACTGTCCGCCACACAATCGCAGTCCCACTATAAGACGCTAATCACTGTCATAAAAAATATTTTTTTTCTTTCAAAATTGTCAGTCTTTTTTTGTTTATAGTGCAAAAATAAAAACTGCAGGTGATCAAATACCAACAAATATATTTGGATACAGCATTGCACGGCCGCGCAATTGTCAGTTAAAGTAACGCAGTGCCATGTCGCAAAAAGGGCCTGGTCATTAAGGGGGTTAAATCTTCCGGAGGTCAAGTGATTAAAGACTGAAATGTTCCTTAGTGCCTGCAGCTACAGAGGTTAGTAAGGTCTTGTTTTGAATTTTATTTACTATTAGGCCTTGTTCAAATGGATGTACTTAAAGTGGAACTTCACTCTCTCAATCAACATGGACTATTTGTAATCCTTATGCTGCTAGCATTAGTAAATAGAAATGTATATCATATTTACTTGTTTTACGCTTTTTTTTTTTTGCATTTCTTGTTACTTCCTTGTTTCCATGCCTTGGCAAATGATGTCATACATCCCAGGAGTCTTGAGGAGGGGAAGGAGGGGAAGGAGGGTTCTCAGCTCAGCCAATGCCTGAGACGGATTCTAGGAAGTAAAGGATACATGAATCATCTGCCCTTACTCAAGATGGCCACAGCCAGAAATGCCAGGGTCTCAGCAAAATAATGGATGGAGACATGGATGGATAGGGGAGTTTATTTTATATACTAAAAATGAATGAAATAGCATTTTTGGTTTGTGGTGCAGTTCCACTTTAAGCATACACTTGTGTGAGGGTTGTGTTTTGCCCAAACTGGATGCCCAGGTGTTCTGTACATCTGCCTGCAGGCAGTCCCATTCATGTCAATTGGTATAAAGCAGCTGCGGGGACACAGCCACTTCTCCCAATTTGACATCCGAGTGGGTGCAGGTGTTTGTCCCTGAACACACACTGTCTGTGTTTGCAAACACGACCTCAGAATGTCCATAGCCTGGCTATAGATTTACATTGGGAAGAAACATATGCAAACACTGGGAAGACAAACAAACTATAAACAGCTGGTGTTCCTAGTGGGAATTGTCCCCAGAACATCCAATGCTGCAAGGCAAAAATGATAAACTCCTAGTCACTGATCCAGCCCTGAGACTTTGAACTGAACAGAGGTTCACCGATCTGATGTAAAAGGTAGTCCTTTTAGTAAATTATCCCTTGAGTATACAGGTAGAAACAAAAAAGAAGCCTCTTTTTATACATTTTGAAAGCTTTTATAATACTGTAAGGTCTAGATATTGGTAATCTTATGTGAAAAGTATCCCAGGTGCCTGACATTATTAGCATTATACATTTTTAAAATGATAAATTAATATTTTATTTCATATCTTTAGTAACGTCAAGTTTACCAGACACCATAATTAAGTTAACAATAGAATATTTAAACATTGTTGCAGCAATACAATACTTTTTTTTCTTTTTTTTTCTGCTAGGAAAAGACTTTTATATATATATTTTTTTGTAATATATAGTATATATACTTTTACTGGACTGGAACATATTTCCTAAGAACGCACTATTTACCTTTTGGTTTTAAATAGCTGTGCCATCATCGGAAGTTATTTTTTAAAATGTGCTATAAACACAGTATGTGCCTTTTATTTCAAAAGGACATACATGCAGCTTTGAAAGATCATGTTAGAGTAATTGTGCCATTTTCTTGTAATTAATCTATACACAGATAGTTTTAGACATGTCACTCTCTCTGGGGAATAGTATTTGTAAATCGTCTTTGAGGATCTTTCATTGTCATTTTGCTTTATCATTGTAAGGGTGCAGAAAATAGCCATCTTGTACTACATTGGTCCTTTGTACTGACTGCCCGACAGATGTCTAATTCCAGGACATGAACCTGCAGCATCTCCAAGTTTCCTCCACACAGCCTGAAAAAGAAGAAAACACAAAAGTGTCAGCTTGCTGAGAAGTGAAATGCTTTATGCTGAATTGTCAGCTACCTTGCAAAGATCACAAACATATCTTTACATCAAATTAAATATATTGATAGATACAAATGTTTATTGAATTCAAAATGAAAAAAAAAATGCTTCATTCTTTGCACTGGATGACAAAGCTGGCCACCTTGAAAATATTTGGCCATATCTGAAACCGAGCCTTTGCATTTGTTTCACACTGTTTCATTTTTGAACCTGAGCGAATTGATCAGCTTAAAGACCTCAGTACCAGCATGGCTATTTTTCAGGTTTCAGTGCAGTGATAGTGTGACTGACAATTATTCAGTCATGCAACACTGTATGAAAATTATTTTTTTTTAAAATCTTTTTATTTTGGGACGGATGGAGTTTTCTTCTGTTGGTAATTAATAACGCTAGTTCTTCTTTTTTTTTAACTATAGAAAGGAAAAATACTAAATAAATACTAAATTCTAAAAATAAGCTGCTTTCTTTACTTTCTGTTAAAAATCATATAGACTAAAACTGCCAGAACAGCAGAAACACCCCCTAAAGGACCCCACTTCAAAAACCGGACACCCTAAGGTGATCTTATTTTTCCCATAATTTTTGGAAATGAAGAAACATGCTGATATTGAGGTGGTTAAGATACACTTTATCTTTAAAATTTCCCACTGAAGCCAAGTGCAAGTCTTCTGTTATTGAAGATAAAATTGCATTGTTCTAACAACTTCACTAGAAAATGGGATTTATAGGATGCTCACACACTATTTATACACAAATGTTAAAATACCAAATGGTTTTTAAAGCCAAAAAGCATTCAAAAGCATACAACATAATATAAAAATGAAATTTCTTAAAGTGGATGTAAACCCTCACATATACCCAGTGAAGTGAACAGCCTCAGATGATACACCGAGGTGAAACAAATCTTCCTACATAAGTTTTATTTGTATATCTGCTGTCTTCAGCTTCCTACACTGTTTAGAAAGTGAACATCATGTTAGATTTTTTTCTTCTTGTTCCAGTACTGGGTGTGGAGTTGTGGCTTACATTCTGTGTGAGCTGATTGGAGGAAAGGCACACACCCCTTCCACATAGGGAGAGGAAGAAAGAAACATGCAGTGCTGTGCTGTGAATAGGCTAGCTTTCTGGTAATCTATCTCTATGCATCCACCCCAACACAAATTTCCGGCTGCTTTTATCTCCTGTGTCAAAGAATGTGTCAGAAGGTATCATGCAAATAACAGAGGAATGGAGCAGCAGAAAGACATGGGATTTAGGGCTTTGGAGATAGATAAGTAAACACTACAGATATACAGTATGTGCCCAGGTCGAATTTCATGAATGGGGTTTACGTCCACTTTAAGGGTTATAACTATAAAGACAAATTTCACAGTATCACTATCTCTACGGCTAGGCTCACATCTTTGTGGGTGGTTTCCACTGCTGGTCTACCCCTGTTCCCGCAGCCACAACCACCCGCGCAGCAAAATGCGGTAGATGCGTGTGTAATCCAAATGGCACACAGCACACACTGGAAATTGCTTCCACACTGGGAACTGCACTGCACTTGCAGTTTCCATGTGAGCTGCAATTTTTGAAATGGTTCAGGGACCTTTTCCCTACATTTCAGGAGGCATGGCAGCCCATTCATGTAAACCATCAATGTGCACCTAGGCTTCTACAGTACATATTGATGTTTGGCTTTTCTGAATACATACATTCAGTACTGAAGATGTTCAGAAGAATTTTTGGAAGAGGGAGTTCCACATTTTTTCAGAATGTGATTCGTGGGTACCATAAGCCCCACCTCTTCAGGTGCTGCGAAACTACAAACAATAAGTCAGTATTTATTCCAGCAATAGAATATTTTTATAAAAATATCCATCACATGCACGTATTGTAAATATCTTTCTCTGTTAATTATAAGGCATGGGATTAAGGGCCTGGAAACTATCAAACCACACTATACCTCCACCTGGGAGGAGAACCATGCAGGGACTGAAATAGAAAAAGAAAAAAAACAACAATTAAAAAACGAATATATAGCAATGAGGGCCAAGAAAGGAAATAATTCCTTGTAAGTGAGAGTTCCTCGAAATGGTAAATTCCCTAAAAGTATGCTGAGACCCCGAAAGAGAAGGACCAGAGGAAGAAAGGGAAGGGGAATATATGCCCCTCACTATTACATATAGTGGTCGTGTTTCATAAGGTACCGGAGAAAGAAAAGCATACCCTGTAAGAAGGGGCCTGGAATCAAGTACACCTACACCATTTAATATGTATTTATAGATAGCATCTATCCTCTATATGCTGACATATAGATCCCATATTGATAAATTGGGCCTAAAGTATATTCACTGGGCCTCTCATAGCATACATAAATCAAATTACACATTTCTTGACAAAGCTCCAATGCAATATTCCCCACATGGTTCTTCCAGCGGGAGGTATGGAGCAATTTTGAAGCATAAAGAAGGTGTAGTGGGTGGGTCCTGGGGTGTGGTCACCTTCTACTGTTCACACACAGATGACTGTTGAACTGTGGCTAAAGCTGCTTAAAATAGAATGACACTAAGGCAGAGAAAAGATGGCAGCTGGGTTTCATCTTCCAGTCATGTGATAAGACTGACCTCTACTTTCCCCAGCACTCTCCCTATATACTACTCTGCCTTGCTTTTACATACTAGCAGAAGCACCAATCAGGGTTGGGGATGTCATGATTTCTGAAGGTGGCCCTGTGTACAGGTAAAGCGAAAGGTGTGGCAGCCAAAAGTAGAAGTTCAGATTCCAAACTGGAAGAGACCAGTGAATCTCCTGAACAATTAGGTAAACGTTTTAGAAGTACAAAATTCTCCTAAACTTAGATTGAGAAACATCCAGTTGTGATAACTTTGTTGCACACTGCCCTTTTTTTGAATATGTGCCCCAAAAGAAAAAACTGATATAAAAAAATATTTCCAATATTTGTTGTGTGAATGTTGTGAATGCAGTGAGCCACGGGCATAGAAAAAAAGAAGCATTACAGCATAGTAAGTTCAATCATCTATGGCTAAGAAGTAAGGTATATGGCTGTGAAGTTTATGGATGGTGACTTCAAGCCTTTGCAAAAAAGAATTAAAAAAATATATAAATAATATATACATATTTAAATGTATTTTTAAAGTTGAGACAAAACAATGAGAAATTGATGCAAAGTTGCATTAATAAATGCGTCTAATTTAGGATTATACAATGGAATCCTCCTTGATTCTCCCTATCAAGCTAAAGGCTAGGGAGTGACAGAGTAGGGAACCAGCTCATGGCTGCTTAGTGCTTAGTGGTGAGAAAGTGAATTGGCATGGGGTTCAAAAAATACTCCTTACCAATTACATGAAGAGGAAGATAATCAGTGTTTTTAAGAGATCTGTTCAAAAACAGGAGACTCTTAAAATAGAAGTCCACCCTAACACTAAAATCTCTACATCTACAGGCATCCTTGATCTAAGACCAACATATCTAGCCCTGCAAAGAATAAATTGGTACCTTTTTACATAACCTTTTTGAAGACATTTCTGTCCAGTCTCCAGGGGCAGAAGTTCTGCAGAGGAGAATGCTGACAATGGGAAATTAATGGGAAATTACATCCCCCATAGAGTTACTATAGGGCTTCTATTGTCAGCTGCCTCTGCTGCACCCACCTCCACAGTGAAGCCGCCCTGGCAGCTCAGTGTGGGACCAGACTGGAGTGGCTTCAAAAAAGATATGGTTCTTCTTTACAGGGCTAGATAGGTTAGTCTTAGATCATGGATGCCAGTAGATTTAGAGATTTTAGTGTTAGGGTGGACTTCTCCTTTAAAAAAAGGAAAAACTCAAGATGCATTTAGGTTGATTTATAGGAAAATTAAAAAAAATATATATAAAATAATTGCGCTATTGTGTTTTTTGCAGGATATATTTAATATGGAAAAAAAAAACTATGAGTAATACTAAGTTTTTTCTAAAAATGATGACAAATATGACTCAGACCTATTCGGCACACAACAATTAGATTTCTACCTACACGCATCATTTAATGTATTGTTCACATCAAGAGCTTAGCTTCAGGCTTACAGTATGAGATCTGAATTATGACCAATGGCTTATACTGTGCTTATAATTGCTTTGTACCAAGGACCACTGTAACATGCTAATTTGACAGGGTTACTGTTGGAGTACTCGTTTTTCATGTTTGATCAAGACTCGTCAATGGAGAAAATGTGAGGTTAAAGCAATTACTCTGCTTTTTTCCTGAAACATTGTTTTGGATAATATTTACCACATCTAAACAGCTTGCAAACAGTGAATAATCACATAATGATAGGGCAATCCACATATATACAATAACATACCCTTAAAATGGACCAGGCATTTTATATACAGGTGCATCTCAAAAATAAGAAGATCATCAAAAAGTAAATTTATTTCAACAATTCAATTCAAAAAGTGAAACTCTTACATTTTATATAGATGCGTTACACACAGTGATATATTTCAAACATTTATTTCTTTTTATTTTGATGGTTTTGGCTTACAGCTAGTGGAAATCTGAAATTCAGTATCTCAGAAAATTAGAATATTACATGAGACAAAAAAAAAAAAAGAATTTTAATACAGAAATGTTGGCTTACTGAAAAACATGTCCATGTACAGTAGAGCATATGCACTATACCAATACTTGGTCGGGGCTCCTTTTGCATGAGGTGTTATGGAAGCCCAGGTTGCTTTGATAGCGGCCTTCAGCTCATCTGACTGTGGAAACTTCACTCTGGACCTCATGCAACTAGGATTCTGTGCCTCTCCACTCTTCCTCCAGACTCTGGAACCTTGATTTCCAAATGAAATTCAAAATTCTCCACTGTCCGTTATGATTTGGGGAGCTATGTCATCTGCTGGTGTTGATAAACTGTGTTTCACAAGTTCAAAGTCAGTGCAGCCTTCTACCAGGAAATTCTAGGGCCCTTCACTTGGGAGAAACATTCTACAAACAGATTCACTGTTACATCTGTGCAGAATAACCTCTTTATTTGAAGGCTGCTGCCTTTTATTAACTCTGATTGTATCATCACTTGCCTGCTGCCTGGGTGTCCCAAAGTCTTGATGCTGCATACCTGACTATATCTATCACCTGATTAGTTGCAGTCTTTGCCCTTGTGTTTGTGCTCCAAGATGCATCTCTGCTAGCAGTCTTCTGTTCTCCGTGTTTCTCCATGTAGGACCTGGCTTGGCTGATGACTCTCCGGGCTCTCGACCCCACATCGGCAGATGACCCGGCTTGGGTGACTACCCGCTTTTGGACTTGACCCCTGCTTGTTCCTGCTCTCACTTCCTCACTCTTGCTGTGCGTTTATTATTGTTTGCCTCAATAAACTGCTTTATTTTACCTGCATCCCTGTGGGGTCTGGTTTCCTGGTACCTTGACACTACCTTTGGCTTTTTTGTAAGCCTGTTTAAAAAGATTTTTTGAGTAGCCTCGATTGCATAATCTGGATCCTAATCTTTCTGCTTCCTGTATAAAGAGAGTATCATTTGAGCAATTACATCTCACTCTGATATATTTACCATACGGGATTGATGCTAAAAGAGGTTTGGGGTGAAAGCTAGAAGCTTCCAGGACTGTATTGCCAGCCGTATGTTTTCTGAAAAGTTCGCTATAGAGTTGGCCCTCTGAGTTTTTGTGTATAGATACATCCAAAAATGTAAAAGAAGACTTTCTGTGGGACATTGTGAACCTTAAATTAAAGGTATTGTTCTGATTGATGTAGTCAAGAAAATCATAAAGTAGTGTTTCTGGCCAATCTTATAACATAAATGTAATCGATGTATCAGTACCATGCCAGAGCACGGTCCGTATACATCAATGCTGTCTACTCAGCAAATAGTAGAGATTCCCAGTCCCCCAGGTACAAGTTAGTGTAAAAGGGGGCACAACAAGTGCCCATGGCTACCCCCTGTACCTGGAGGTAGTGGGAATCAAGGAATATAAAATAATTATGTTTAAGAATGAATTCCAATAATAACACAATTAATTAATTAAGTGATCGTTCATATCGGCTTTTCTGTGAAAGAATGTGTTGAATGGCAGACAGGCCTCAATCATGGAGTATAGAACCTCTATAGAGCCTCAATGTCAATGGCCACCAAAGTGGTCTGGCCAGTGACGTGGAGGCCCTCCAAGATTTTAAGAAGGTGAATTGTCTTACGGAGGTATGATGGCAAGCCCTCAACAAATGGTCTGAGCTGGTTATCAACAAAACAACTTAGATTTTCTGTTAGACTACCTCTTTCTGATACGATCGGCATCCCAGTAGGGTCTTTGGGGTTTTTATGTATCTTGGGAAGGGCATAAAATGCTGCCCCTCTTGGATAGGTGATTCTTACATATTCCCCATGTATTTTTGGAAATTATGTTATGATAGTAGGCCTGATCAATGAAAAGATAGAATTCTTTGGTGAATTTCTCTATCAGGGATTTTGGGATTGGACGGTACCATTCTTTATTCTGTAATATGTTTTTTGCATTTTTTAATATACTGAGAATTGTCTTGTATCACAATATTTCTATTTCCCCCTTTGACAGAGGGCTTTATTGTGATCAATTGATTGTTCATTAAAAAGTGCAATGCTATTGTTTCATTGTAGGTTAAATTGCCGGGGCTTTTTGGGACACTTTAAGATTTTGAATGTCTTTAGTGACTAATTTAAGAAAAGCCGCCACATTGGAGTTAGAGCTAGGTGAGGGGTATAAGGTGGATTTCTTTTTAAGGCAGTTGCTGGTTAGAGAGGGTACAGCAGGGGAGGAGATGACTCCATCAACGCCTGCTAGCAGTGTGTCCAAATCAATTGAGTCAATAAGACTCCCTCGGTCATTTTCTTCAAGCAATGCTGTCAGATTATTTATGGTTTCTAGATCTTTGTGAGTATATGTAGATTCTGTAACATCTTGTTTTTTTAGTAAAAAGGCTTTTTAATAACAGATTGCGTATAAACAAATGTGTGAGTCTTTGATCACCTCAAACTTGTTAATTTATGAAACAGGGAAAAAGGTGAGGCCTTTGGCTAATACTTGTCTTTCATCTTGAGTAAGGTCATAAGAAGATAGATTAATGACATTTAGTGCAATTTGGGTGGGTGAGATTTGTGAGTTTTCTGTGTGAATGTTTTGATACTCCCTTGGTGTATTTGTGATTTCCCCCTTACTTTGTCTAAAAAATCACCCTGGGCCAAAGCACGGGAATGTGGGGTTAATTAGGCTACACTCAAATTGTGCGGATTTGTAATGTTACTATTAAAGATGTGGTGTTAGGTTTTGTGTTACTATATCTTTGGATAGGAGAAGAGGAAACATCCTCCATATCTGAGGTGTTCTCGTGAGATGTATTGCTATAGCGAAAGCGTTTTTGACGCCTTAGTCCATGATGTTGTGCCGGAGATGACTGGGAAGAAATATATGACATAGATGAGTATTTAAACATTTCAAAGTTGTTGGTATCGTGTCTTAAAATTCCTGAATGTTTATTCATTTTTCTATTAAATTGTTGAGTATCATACCATTTGTACGCTCATTCATCTTGGAGCGCTTTTTTTATCACGTAAGAATTTTTTGTCTTTTTTAGTTAGTACCTAATTTCTCAAGATGGTTTTGGAGTTTGCTTTCTAACTCTGTAAATAATGTATGTGTTTTTAGATTAGTCATTTGACTATTCAAGATATAAATTTTTTTATTAAAATCAAGAAATTCTTTTGTGATATTCTTGTATTAAGAGTGTCATCAGATCATTAGAACATTGTTTTTAAGACCTTTTCCCATGCTGTCTTGAAACTAGATTCAATATTGTCGAATGATGGAAATATTTTATCCCCCAGACCAAAGGGAAAATGCCCTCTTTCAAATAGTCTTCGAAGAATTTTATATGCCAAAAAAGTAGTGTTTTTTTCTCCACTGTTTGAGTCAGATTGGAGAAGATAATGATATTTCTAATTCTATCGACTCTTTGTCATCAAAATCTATTTGTGATTTATCTCTTGATCTGAACTTATTATAATTCCAAATGTCCACCACTGTTTATTTGTATCCTTGTATCTTTGTTCAGTTATCTGTATCCAGCCAAGTCATCTTAAACTACTTCAAATTATTGCAGAATGGATATTGTTATGTGATAAATCAATAAAAATTATTGAACAGAAAAATGCCCTTAAACTGCCTCTGAAGTTGCGTGACAGTGCGATGTATACAGCCTTCTACAGCAAAACTGATATTTGCAAAGAAAAAAAATGTAGGCAGTGACAGCTCCTTGTTGCTTACTTCTGTTTGCAAACATAGCAGCTTGGGATTTCCTTCCTTATCCAAAATAAGAGTCTAGTATAGATGTCAAAGCAGACCAATGCAAAAATCAGGAAAAACAATGGCTAAGGTTTCCCCCCTCAAAACGTATTACTAGACCCTTATGTGAGCAAGTAGCCTGACAAGCCAGGAAAGGGGGTGGAGAGAGCATGCACCCCCCTTACTGAATTATATCAGGTAACATGCCCCCAACATGGGGGGTTACCCTGCCGGAGGTAAACCCCCTGGCAAAGCACCTTTTTTCCATGTTGATGAAGACAAGAGCTTCTCCCCAACAACCCTGGCCCGGTGGTTGTGGGGTTCTACAGGTGGGGGGCTTTACCAATAAGAGAGACCGAGATGGCACCCCCACATGTGAAAAACTAAGGGGTACATTGTATCCCTACTTATTTACACAAAAAAAGAAAACTGTAAATTAAAAAAAGTCACATTGAACAACACATACAAAATTAAAAAAATTAATCTGACACGTCCAACTCAATCACTGGTTTGCCACGATTGACATCTCCTGGGACCCAGGATGACATCACTGTTTGCTATTGACACAGCAAGTGCTGGCACCAGCAGCTTCCTTAGCAACCATTGACAGGAAAGAATCTTGAATATACAGTGTAGTAGTAGAACTACCGCTTCTGTTTATGACATTCAGCTCCTGGTGAACAAACTGGCATTTGGAGGAATGCCCGTGAACAGCCAAATTTCAGTCCTGCGTTTGGACCTGATGTTAAGCTCCTTCCTTACATTTTTTTCTTAGATTGTAAGCTTCTTAAGGGCAGGAACTAATATGAATTCACTGTATATAAAGTAAATTGTCTGCGCTATATAAATACCTATAATAAATAAATCTGTAAGGTATGTGTAGCTTCAAAGCAAAATGTTTCTATTTATTTAAAACAGTAACTGCTCTGAAAGCAAAAACTACTTTTCCATGAATATGTATTTTTACTTTAATGAATTCCTCCAGGGTCTAGCACACACTTCTCTTTTATTTGAAGTATTAGTATCATTAACTCGGCAGCACACTTTTTAATATGGGCTATAAGAGGCCTCAGGATCACTAGCACATGTTCTCTTATGGAAATATCCTTTGCATTCTGCTCACCCTAAAGTATGAATATTTTTTTCATTTCTGCTCTTGGGAGAGGGTACAAAGTATTACCATATTTAATGTCAACCACTACAGTAAGCAATCAGCAGAAAAACAAAAAATCGTAAATATTTCAAAGATATTTAAGCAAGAGCATAAGCTGAACTTTTGCTAAATAATATGAATAAACTCTTACTTCTTAGTCTTGTTCCTTAAGGTCACAGGAGGCACATCATTAAAGTTTGCTAATCTGTCAATAGTTCATATGCTTTAAAGAGAAACTAAACAAATATTTTCTTATTATTCCATGCATTGATGCTAAGAGTATACAGTATAGCAAATACAGCCCGCTCTTAATCAATATGCCCTTTACTGAGCTTCCCCTCCAGTGTATGTGAATGTCGAAAGAACATATTATAGCTAATAAACCAATCAGTGAACTGGTAATGTTATCAAGACAATTCTGCAGCTGTGCTAAAATCAGAACATTTACTAAATGTATATTAATTCGAGTTCTTTACAATCCATTACAGTTCCTAATTAAAAAAAAAAAACATTTCACCGGATATTTTGGAATATAATTCCTGAAAAAAGTGATATGGAGTACCTCTCTGTTTTTGCTTCCTCTAACATCGATCACATTATAGTTCTGGAGCAGGTTTCAGTGTGGTTGGTGGCTGTGAATAGATTGTTAATATTATTCTCAATGCACCACAGTGGTGTAAACTGAACTATAAGGACTCAAGGCTAATTCCTTTGTCTCTACGTTGGAACTGCATTGGGCAAGGTTGCTTAGTATAGTCCAACGTATATATGTTGTGAAAAGTCACTCAAAGCATTTTTTAAAGATTATTTTGCCTTAAAATAGTCCCATTCTAGCCCTATCAACTATCCAGGTTTGAAACCATCCCCCCTGGTGCTTACCTACCTCCTTCCACAACATTACATCCCAGCCCGCATAATATAGTACTGAGCTTCCTGCAAAATAATGTCCCCTTGATTTGAATGGGATGTTGCTCCAACAGTAAAGGTACATCCCATTCACGTCTTCAGGCAATGCCACTTTAGATTTTGCTGGTTGGTGTGCAAAAAATGCAAGAAGCCGTCATAATCGGAGGAGGTATGTAAACAACCAAGTGTGTTTGTATTTGTGGGGAGAGGAAGGTGGGTTTGGCTAAGGATAGTTTAGGGGGTTATGGAGGGAGGCTGGGGGCTTTTACTCAAAGGCAAACTTGTTCTTTAAGGTGCTAAGGCTTTCAGTAAACTGCCACTATTGCCACATAGTTTTGCCACTGCCACATATTTTGAAACTAGGCAATATTTATGGTTTAAAACTTGCCATTTAACCACTTAAGCCCCGGAATATTTTACCCCCTTCCTGACCAGGGCCTATTTTGCGATTCGGCATGGTGTGATTTTAACGGACAATTGCGTGGTCGTGCGACACTGTACCCAAATGAAATTGACGTCCTTTTTTTCCCACAAACAGAGATTTCTTTTGGTGGTATTTGATCACCTGTGTGATTTTTTGATCATGCGCTATAAACAAAAAAAAGAGCGACAATTTTTCAAAAATAAAAATATTTTTTAATTTTTTTTTATATGAAATCCCCCCTCCCCCAAAAAAATGTAAAAATCTAAATTTTTTAACATTTTTGGCTAATTTGTTTTCTGCTACATATGTTTGGTAAAAAAAAATCACAAAAGGCGTATTTTGATTGGTTTGCACAAAAGTTATTGCGTTTGCTAACTAAGGGAAAGTTTTTTGTCATTTTTATTGTTTTTTTTTAACGAGTAATGGCGGTGATCTGCGATTTTTTTTTGCGGGACTGCGACATTGCAGCGGACAGATCGGACCCTTGACTGACATTTTTGACACTTTTGGGGGTACCAGTGACATTACTACAGTAATCAGTGCTACACATATGCACTTTTACTGTAAAAATGACACTGGCAGGGAAGGGGTTAACTTTATTTGAGAAGGAGGGGTTAAGTGCGTCCCTAGGGGCATGTTTCTTACTGTGATTGGATGTGGCTTGCGATGTAACAGCAGAGATCTACGGTCCTACATAGCAGGACCATATGATCTGTGCTGTTACACAGGGGAGAATGACAGATGGCTTTGTTTACATTAGCCGCCTGCCTTTCTCCCGGTGCAACCGAGGATCGCGAGTGACCGGCGGACATCCGGTCCGACGGTCACACGCGCGGGGGGGGGGGGGCATGAGCAAGCGGGAGCGCGCTGCCAGCGGCGCTTGCTTGCTCCCTAGAGCCTCACAGGCTAGCGACGTAGTACTACGTCACTTTGCCTGTGAGGGACTGACTGCCGACGTAGATAGACGTTAGGCAGTCGGCAAGTGGTTAAAGTGCTTGTGACCCTCTTAACTTGGTAATCACCAATCCCATTAACTAAGCATTCCTAATGTCAGCCATGTTAAGAAAATGTAAAAAAGTAGTAAAGCAGTCACATTACAATTAGTGTTCCCTTGCTCTGAAGGATGGGAGCAGAGACAACTTGTCATGTACAGTTGGTACAAGGAGGGCTGGGGCATGGCCATGTCAGCCTGTGATTCCCCATGAGAGGTAGACTGAGCATGTCTGCACAAAGCTACAATAGGTATGAATCCATGGACTGTGTTGATAGAAGAGGCCTGGCTAACAGGTAGGATCACCAGGTATGTTACGTTTTCTTGCATACAGATTATATAAAAGAATATTCATAACTTAACATTTAAAAAAACACTTTACAATTGACTGAAGTTTGTTCTTACGTTTACACATACTTTAATGTATTACCTAAAAGTATCCTGGAACTCTCAAAGTACCTAATCCAACTCTATTGCTCCACCTATCCTAAATTTAATCTTTAACCACTTAACCACTTAAGCCCCAGCCCTATTTCGGACACTTTTTGTTTACAAGTTAAAACCAGTATTTTTCCTAGAAAACTACTTAGAACCCCCAAACATTATATATATTTTTTTAGCAAAGACTCTGGAGAATAAAATGTCGGTCATTGCAAAACTTTTTGTCAAGCGGTATTTGCGCAGCGGTCTTTAAAACGCCATTTTTTTGGAAAAAAAATGAAAAATCATATTTCACTGCATTTAAAAAATACTAAACAGTAAAGTTAGCCCATTTTTTTGTATATTGTGAAAGATGATGTCACGCCGAGTAAATAGATACCCAACATGTTACGGTTTAAAATTGCGCCCCCCCGTGGGATGGCGACAAACTACGGTCAATAGAGATCTCAACCTGCGACGCTTTAAATTTATTTAACGGTTACCAGTTTAGAGGTAGAGTGTAGCTCTTTTTTTTAAATTATTGCCCACGCTCTGGCGATCGCGACGATACCTCACATGTGGGGTTTGAACAGCGATTTCATTCGCGGCTCGACTTGCGTATACGTTTTTTTTTGTGCGCGAGCTAACGGTGACGGGGGCGGCGAAATTATTATTTTTTTTTTTCTATTTATTTTTAATTTTTTTTAAACTTTATTACAGATTTTTTAAAAAAAAAAAAAAAATCTGATCACTTTTATTGCTGTCACAAGCAATGTAAACATCCCTTGTGACAGCAATATGTGTGACAGGTACACTTTATGGAGGGATCGAGGGTCTAAAAGACCCTAGACCCCTCCACTACACTTCCCTGTATGCAAAACGCCAAAAACGGCATTTTTGCATACAGCCGTTTTTTAAATTTGCCGCCTTTTGCAGCATAGTAACCCGGAAGTGACGTCATGGACGCCGCCTCCGGGTTACGTCATCGGAGACCCGATCAATGCCGTTTCCGGCATTCATCGGGACTCCATCCAGCCGGCGGACGTGCCGGCTGGGTGCTCGGGGCTCCCGGTGGGACAGGAGCCCCGGGCAAAGCCACGGAAGGCAGCGGGAGGGGGGGGACGTCCCCTCCCACCCCCCCGGGTAACGATCGAGCGGCTCCCGAGCCGCATCGGTCGTTACCGACGGAAAGCCGACCGTCGGCTTCAAACCACGGTACCGGGATGATGCCTCTAACTAGAGGCATTATCCCGGTATAAACCCGCAAAGTGTACCGACGTATCCGTACGTTACTATGCGGTAAGTGGTTAAAGATGGTTAAAGGTTTTACCCCCTTAATGACCAGGCCATTTTTTGCGATTCCGCACTGCGTTATTTTAATGAAAAATTGCACAGTCATGAAACTATGTACCCAAATACAATTGATGTCCTTTTTTCCCCACAAATAGAGCTTTCTTTTGGTGGTACAGTAAAACCTTGGATTGCGAGCATAATTTGTTCCGGAAACATGCTTGTAATCCAAAGCACTCTTATATCAAAGCAAATTTCCCCATAAGAAATAATGGAAACTCAGATGATTCGTTCCACAACCATTTATTCATAAGTCCTTCAGTTTATAGTCCATATAAAAAGATTATAGCATTGCGATAGGTTGTGTAACCATAAAATGTCCATCCACAAATAGCCGCTTCCACAAGGGGATTAGAAGCAAAATACAGCAGGAGCTACAGGGTATCAAAGAGGAGAGAGGCGCCTCTAAGTGTAGCAATATGGTTCCATTTAATGAAGGTACAACATTTAGCAACTCACATGGTTGATGAATAAAACAGACACATCTAAGTATGCAGGCATCCGGGGTAAAGCTGTCCACATAGACTATCTTCTGCACCGCCGGCTGCTAGTCTGTAATCCTGACCGGGAAGGCCACCCTGCAGTAAAGCGATCTGAAAGTGAGGGGCAGCATGGAAGGGATGACGTAGATGGCGGTGCGCAGGATGGTCTATGTGGACAGCTTTACCCCGGATGCCTGCATCCTTAGATGTGCCTGTTCCAATCATCAACCATGTGAGTTGATAAATGTTGTACCTTCATTAAATTTAACCATATTGCTACACTTAGAGGCGCCTCTCTTGTCTTTTATACTCAGCTGTGACTTGAGGCTACTTGTATATCAAGACATCACTTGTATATCAAGTCAAAATTTATTTGAAAATTTTGCTTGTCTTGCAAAGCGCTCTTAAACCAAGTTACTCTCAAACCAAGGTTTTACTGTATTTGATCACCTCTGCGGTTTTTAGATTTTGCACTATAAACAAGAAAAGAGCGACAATTTTGAAAAAAACGCCATATTTGTTATTTTCTGCTAAAAAACATTCCCAATAAAAAAAATTTAAAAAATCATTTTTTTTTATTAGTTTAGGCCAATTTGTATTCTGCTACATATTTTTGGTAAAAAAAATCCCAAAAAGTGTATTTTTATTGGTTTGCGCAAATGTTATAGCGTTTACAAACTACGTGATAGATTTTTGGAATTTTTTGTATTGTTTGTTTTTATTAGTAATGACGGCGATCTGCATTTTTTATAGGGACTGTGACAGTGCAGCAGACAGATTGGGCCCCTAACTGACATTTTTTAGGTTCATACATTATACAATTTTCTTGTACAACCTTCCTTTGGATTTACCAAAACCATATAACATGAGGTCAAACCTAAACACTTTTAATATGTATGCAATTAAGCAGGCCCTTATACTACATGGTTGAAGGTAAATTGAAATTGAATAAGAAAATTGTATAATGTATGGCCAGCTTAAGGATTGCCAATCAAACCTAGAAGCTAATTGGTTATTATGCACAGCTGCACCAGATTCTTTGTGCACCAGTTTGAGTAAGGCCCCTTTCACACAGGCGGACCGTTCAGATCCGCCTGTCCGTTTTTTTGGCGGATCTGAACGCTCCCCCCATGCAATCCTATGGGGCATCGGATGTCAGCGGAGACAAGTCCGCTGACATCCGACCCGATCCGTCAAATCTGGATGGATGGAACCCTATTTTCCATCCGTCCAGCGGATCGGATCGGATGGGATCGGGTGAGAACGGATTGACGGTCCGTTGACATCCGATTTCCCCCATAGAGATGCATGGGGAACTGTCAGCTGTGTCTCCGAACACAGCGCGGAGACACAGCTGTCCTCCTGCTGCTCAGCGGGGGATCGGCAGCTCGATCCCCCGCTGAGAAAAACGGACTCCGTCCAACGGACGGAGTGTGTGAAAGGAGCCTAAATCTCTCCCACAATGTTAACAGCAGTGCCATGTTACGAGAAGTACACTATTACTAGAAGGCCTCATGCACACTGGACTTGTTAAAAACACCAGTAGCTTTGTAGTGAGTTTTTCAGCATTTATTTTTGCATCTGCGTTTTTCAGCATCTTTGAGCGTTTTTTAGCATTAGCGTTTTTTGCCATCTTTAGCTAAAAATCACCTCTCTGCTATTTTAGTAACTCCGACTTTCCCACAATGCAATGCTTGCCAGAATTGCATCACACCCATGCAATAAGATTCAGGTGTGGGAAAAAAAGGGTCCTACAACATTTTGGTGCAAATCGCCTCCAAAGTCGCACTGACATGCGAGTTTGAAATTGTGCGCGTTCAGCTGAATGATTTCAAACCCGCCCTCAGTGTGAACCGGTGCCGTTGTTGGCAATAGGCTCCGATTTGACATGCGATTCGACATGAAAAATCACATGCCAAATCGGCACAATGTCAACAGGACTTCATGTTCCATGAATGATACCCTGAAACAGATTGCAAAATGCAGTGCGCTTGCCAGGATCGCATCGCATGGGTGTTCACACCCATGCAATGCAATTAGGTGTGGAGAAAAAAAGGGTCCTACAAAATTTTGCTGCAAATGTGATGCAATTTGAGCCATACAAAACATATGGCTCAAATTGCATCGCACATGTGATGTGCACAGGAATGCGGTGCATTTTTGGTGCAAATTACATGCGGTGTTCAGCATGCACCAGTGTGAACCCAGCCTATGTTCCATGAACGACAACTCCAAACAGAACCCAGGCTTAAAAAAAGCAATGGAATAAAAACACTTAAAAAAACGCCAGTTAGCAGTGTTTTTGTTGGCGTTTATCAGCGTTTATGAGCGTTAATTGATGTTAGAGCTGACGTTACAGCTGAAAAATGCCACTCAAAACCCACTAGTTTTAGTTTTTTACAGCCAGATACTGCCCCTGCCAAAAACTGCTGATAACAGCCTATGTGTGCATGGACACAAAGGATAATATGCTGGGGCGTTTATTGGCTGTAGAAAAAATGAAAAAGAAAATGTCTGATGCCAAAAACAGCAGCTGTAAAAACATCCAGTGTGCATGAGGCCAAAAAGTCAAAACAAGGAACAATTCTAGGAAATCAATATTAGTATTCGCATACGCAGTGTCTCAGGTCTGTTGTCCCATGCATGCTTTGCTCCAGTGCTGATATATTCAAATATGAAATGTACACAAGTATATCGTTGATTGATTGATGTATAAATGACAATTTGTTCTTTTGCAGACAAATATTGTACCGTCCTTGTAGCCCTGAAAAAGTATTTGATGAAACGCGTCGGCATCAAAGACCTGCGCTTTTTACAGTATTTACTGCACCATATACAATTTCCAATCTGGAATTTTAATGTTCGAAACTACTTTGATTGTGTCTATGTACTGATTTTAAATAATTCATTTTTTGCTACAATTAAATGTTTTTTACTTGTTTTTGATTATATCTCCATTTTTTTTTTTTTGGCCTACAAAGTCCAATCTTTTTACTTTTTTTGTTTCCCAATATTACCAAAGGTGCAACATTGTGTGAGGTCACATTACCAGAGATGCAATGGTAACTGAACAGATATATTAAAAGCGACTGAAAGACATAGCAGTCAAGTAAAATTCTTGGAGGAGCAGATAGTATGCTGACTGACAATGAAAGAACCACTGCTGCTATGTGCTGGTTAGTTACCCCTTCCACTGAAAGAAGGTAAAAGGGAGATCAAAAATACAGTTGCCCTATTCTATGACACCAAATACAATAGGAATAACCATGCTCTAATCAGCTTACAGCAGCTAGAGACTACAGACATGCTACAAGAGATGATAAAAGACTGCAAGCATACTTCAAGAGATGACCAAAGACTCCAAACATGATACAAGAGTTGTTGGAGACTGGGTGGGAACATGCTTTAGGAGACTGACTGGAGACACATTACATGAGACTGCCAGAGATCACTGCTATTACAGCCCTTTATCAAATCAGTGCTTCTCTTTTTGTGCTTACTACAACCAGGGGCTGACTGGCAACTTTTGGCCCAGAGGGCAAGTACAAACCAGAGGCCCATGGTGCCTCTTCTCACTCTCCCTCTTCCTGGCCTCCTCCTGACCCCCATTCCAGGCTGAAGCTCCAATCAAGGTACTCTCCACTCACCGGCCGAATCTGGGTTCCTGACCTGGCCACCAGGGTGGAACTGGGACAGCTCAGTCGGGGCTGGCCAGGGGGGAGGAGTCTCCAGTGGGGCATGGAACCGGCCTCAGCTTAGACACAGTTTACACCATCAATGTTAGGGGGGGGGGGCTGCACTCTGTCCTTCATGCTGGACTCAGTAGGTCTGTGGTGGTGTGGTGGGGACTTTTTACTTCTCTTCACCAGGAATCCTTTAGGCACGTCTGTGGCAGAAAAAGTGCAGCCTTTTTATGAGGCATTGCCCCCCGGCCCAGTCCTCCCCTGACTACAACCTCCTTAACAGTTAGTTATGCCACACCTTATATTTCTCTGGGCAAGATCTAATATATAAAAAAATAAAATAAGAGACAAAAAAGATGAACCGCACAGAAAAAGTAAGATAATTTTCAAGAATTTTCTTCCACAAGCAGTCGTATCAGCAGGGAGCATCGATAGTTTCAAAAAACGATTAGACGGGCACCTTAACCACTTAAGCCCCGGAGGATTTGGCTGCTAAAGGACCAGGGGTTTTTTTGCGATTTTTTACTGCGTGACTTTAACGGACAATTGCGCGGTCGTGCGACGCTGTACCTAAACGAATTTGACGTCCTTTTTTTCCCACAAACAGAGCTTTCTTTTGGTGGTATTTGATCACCTGTGCGATTTTTTGATCACGCGCTATAAACAAAAAAAGAGCGTAAATTTTGCAAAAATAACAATATTTTTCACATTTTTTTATATGAAATTCCCCCCAAAAAAAAAAGTAAAAATCAAAATTTTTTAACATTTTTCGGCCAATTTGTTTTATGCTACCTATGTTTGGTAAAAAAAATCGCAAAAAGCGTATTTTGATTGGTTTGCGCAAAAGTTATCGCGTTTACTAACAAAGGGAAAGATTTCTGTCATTTTTGGTGGTTTTTTTTTTAACGCGTAATGGCGGCGATCTGCGATTTTTTTTCGGTACTGCGACATTGCGGCGGACAGATCGGACCCTTGACTGACATTTTTGACACTTTTGGGGTTACCAGTGACATTACTGCAGTAATCAGTGCTATACATATGCACTGTTACTGCAAAAATGACACTGGCAGGGAAGGGGTTAACTTTATTGGACAGGGAGGGGTTAAGTGTGTCCTAGGGGCGTGATTCTAACTGTGTAGGGACATTCCTATTGGTGTAAAAGCAAAGATCAACCGTTCTACATAGTAGAACGGACAGATCTTCACTTTTACACAGGGAGAACTGACAGGCAGCTTGTTTACACAAGCCGCTCTGTCTTTCTCCCTTCACAGGAGCGATCGCAGTGTGACTGGCGGACATCGAGTCCGCCGGTCACACGCACTGACTTGCCTGTGAACGAGCCGCGGCGGGCGCGCGCCTCGGCGGGCGCGCGCCCGCCCGCGATAGGCTCGCAAGTCAGTGACAGGCGAGTGACGTACCGATACGTCACTCTGCCTGGCCGGGGCTGACCGCCGCAGTATATAGTCGTGCGGCGGTCGGCAACCGGTTAAAGACCACAACATAGAGGGGTATACAATGTACAGTTAACAGCAAACTAAAACACTCATCATAGGTTAAACTGGATGGACTGATGTATTTTTTTCAAACTCACAAACTATGTAACTATGTAAGAAATAAACCATACCATTTAACTCCAAGAGACTGATTCAAGAATATTTTTTCTTCACTTGTTCAGAATGAGCACCAAAATTCATAACATGATCTGCAGGAACCCTGAGGACTGCAGAATAGGTGCCATGGGCCACATGCAGCTCTTGGGACACAGGTTGGGTGCCCCAGGCTTACCGTCCACTCATAGATACAAGAAACATGACATTACAATTATTAGGCACATTTTACTCCTTGGAGCTAGACATTTTCACATTCATTTGTATTAATAAAAGCTATTATTACACTAAGAATGAAATAAGCATGTAGAGGCAAGTCTAAAGTTGCTGCATCTGCCACTGTCCTTTAAGGTTTTTGTTTCCAAAAGAAAGATTAATACACATCGCACATGCAACTGAGGGATAATCTATTGTTAATAGATGCAAAGGAGATCCCAGTGTTAGCGACATGATTCCTCTGCCTATTTTATGTTTTGTATTTACATATCGACCCTTCCACGCCATCCCTCTCATTCTGACAGACATGTGTTCCTGACAATATGAGTAATGACTGTCCATTTTAATCAGTCTTCCCCTTGGATTACTGTGCTTCTGAAGAAATTAATTATACCTTTCATAAAAAAGGAATTAGTCTAATCAGAAAAAAAACTGCCTTGCATTATCAATGTGATTAATTTTCTGTGTCAGAAATATGTATTCACAACTCATTTAGAATACATTATTTACAAATCAATATAAAAACTGGGGACGAATAACAAACAGATATAAATTTAGCAATAATATATTGTTTATGCATGATTTGTTCAATTTAAATAGGGTATTCATTTATGATAAAGCAGTGACAAATTATCACACAGGGGTTGGTTTACAAGAACTGGAGAGTGCAAAATCTGGTGCAGCTGTGTATGGTAGCCAATCAGCTTCTAAGTTCAGCTTGTTCAATTAAGGTTTGACAAAAAAAAAAAACATGGAAGCTGATTGGTTTCTATAGAGTTGCTCCAGATTTTGCACTCTCCAGTTTTAGTAAATCAACCCCACTGTGATAATCTGTAGGTACATTATCATAAATAAATACCCTATTTAAATAGAACAGATCATGTATGAACAATATATTATTTCTAAATTTATATATTTTTGTTATATTTCCCCAGTTTTTAAATTGATTTGTAAATAATGTATTCTAAATGAGTTGAGAATACATATTTCTGACATAGAAATGTAATCATATTCATAATGCAAAGCACTTTTTTCTGATTAGACTAATTAGACTTGACTATGAATGTTTTCATCCAAGAGTCACGCATTATTTTATTTGCATCTAAGTGGAAAAATGTGAAAGTTGTATTTTTTTATAAAAAACATTTAAACCCTTAAGGCTGCCTATGCAATTAAAGCTGACATTCTGTCATCTTGATTTCTGAAACTTTGATCCAACATAACCATTCATGGGAATTGTTCCCATCAAATAATATGCAGCAATAGCCCTGAAGAAGGGGAAGTCTATCCCCTGAAACTCATTGGATTGATGTACATGTTGCTACTTTTTAATAAACGTCTATGAACCAAACTTTGCAAGTTGAATTTCTCTGGACACTGGGTGCTCCTTTATTACTATTCAAGTCTACATGCTGAAAGGACCATAAGGTCACACAGAAAAGGTAGAAGCCCAATCCTTAAGAGGGCACATTGCCACCATCCATCACTGGACACTATCCACCATAAGCATTCCTTCCTTTTTGCCCACATGAATACTCACTCAGGGCCAGTGACCAATCCAGTAAGTCCAGCACAGTCTCCAACATACACTATATTATCAACCCTGGAAATTCCAATTGTGCAGTCATACTAGATTTGGGTCAGGCAATTGCTGGGACCTCTTCTTGTGTCACATAGACTTGACTAGGACAGGTGAGAAGTAGTACAGTAAACCCCCCTCCATTGCGGGGGTTACGTTCCGGACCCAGCCGCGAAAAGTGAAATTCCGCGAAATAGAAAAACCCTATTAAAATGCATTGTAGGCATGTTTTTTTACTGTCACTGTACGTGTAAAAGCATTTTAAGGTCTTTAAACACACTTTTAAAACAATAGAAACTCATAAAAGATACTGAGAGACATAGCAAGAGCTATGGAAAACACAAAAATATTTCATTTTTAATGATCTATATAGTAAAATAACATTACAAAAAAAACCGCAAATTACCGGGACCGCAAAAACTGAACCACGATGGAGTGGGGGATTACTGTAATCCTTATGAGTCTCAAATAATATTTTGTTATCCTAGTGGTATCAGGCAGGACTAATCAGCACTGACTAATTTAGAATGCTTCTCTTATTCCTCCTGAAGCTTTTTGGAAATTAAAAAGTTGTTTGCTGTCATAATTTAGTGTCATATTATAAGCCATACGAGAATTTAGGGTATTCTTTATTTTGGATTTTTTTTTCAGATTCATACTTACCTAGGTGGATGCTGCATCTGTCCCCTGCTGGCTCTAACACTGGGAACTGAGTGATCAAACATCAGCGATCGTTAAGTTTTCACAGTTTGTTTCAGGCTCTACCCTAATCAAGTGTTGCCTCATATCACAGACTCCAGTAATATGGCAGCTGTATTATTTTCAATGCTGTCTGAAATGGAGGCGCCCTCTACTGTCCGCTTTAAGATATAATATTTATCCTGCCTTTGTGAGCACCGCTGTTCCAGTTGCCCCAGTGATGACGTCTCTTACGACAAAACATATGAGGGGCAGAGGAAATAGCGGTGACATCAGCACAGCACGCCCACCGGGGCACCAGATGCTGTCAGTTGTATTGAATGCCTTGTAAGTACATGTCTTGTTAACACACCACTAATTTTATGGACGTTGCACAATGAAGCATTCCTTCCCTCTCTCTGTGTGCACTATACTCCACTGGCCTTTGTGGGATTGACATTGGCTATATTATGTATGACTGAGGATATTGGGAGAGCTCATCCAAGCATTTGAACACTGCACAGGCCTGCCTGCTGAGAGTCATTCTTTGTACCCTGGAGGTTTGTATACTACGGCAGTTTCAGACCTGTAAGGCCTCATGCACACTAGACGTATTTACAGCTGCTGTTTCTGGCTTCAGGCTTTTTTATCTGAAGCCAATAAACTCCACAGCATGTTATACTATGTGTCCATGCACACATACGCTGTTATCAGCAGTTTTTGGCAGGGGCATTTTCTGGCTGGGAAAAAAACCCCAGAACTAGTGGGCTTTGAGAGGAGTTTTTGAGATGCAAAATGCTCTAGCTCTGAAAAAAGCCGAAAACAGCTTAAAAACGTCCAAAAACACTGAAAAGCATGTCTATTCTTCGTTTATCAGTGTTTTAGCCATAAGCTTTTTGGGAGTATAATTTTGTTGAAAAAAAAAAACAAAAGAACGCAACAGTTAAAAAAAAGCGCAAAAAATTGCAGTGAAATACTGAGAAACAGTACTGCAAGAATGCTGAAAAACTCATTCTACAGCTACAGCTACAGCTTTCTACAGCTAACACTACTGGCTTTTTAATAACGTCCAGTGTGCATGAGGCCTCAGGGTCAGATTTTCTGGTAAGAGGCTAATATTTTTGCCTTGGAGTGGAGCACATCTGGGTGATCATTCACAGCACAGATTTACTAGGAGTGCTTATATGGAACACTACTTTCTACAATTAATCGGTTTCTGCAACTATTTTTATATTTTATTTATTTACAGGACTTTGCACTTGTTGAATATATGAATTATATTTGTATAATAATGGTTTGAAGCACATTTACACTTTGTCAATTATGCTATGCACTAAGGAATTTATCTAACACATACAGTATTTGTGGACAGCGCAACATTTTTTAAAAATATATTTGTCGGCATCGGTATGTTCAATATTGTGAATGCAGCTGTCATCAATTTAGTTCAATCGTTTCACTAAGCGCAGGAATTCTTTATTAGATCATTCTTTATTGGACACTTTGCCTGTCTTCAAAAGAGAATGGGAATCCGAGTCCTTTTACGGATATGTTGGATTGTAGTTTAATGAATAGCTCCATACAGATGAGATTAAGCAACTGAATTATTTTCCCTTTTTTTTTTCAGCCATAAAGCATTGTATCTTTATATATATATATATATATATATATATATATATATATATATATATATATATATATATATATATATATACATATATATATATATATATATGTATCTTTATATATCATTGTAAATGCTACTCTATATGGAACAACAGCTAAGATTATGTCTTTTGGTCTGATTGTCATTCTCCTATTGGGAAGTGTCTATTTTTGTTGTATTCCTTTAGTGCCGGTTCACACTTATGCGATGCGGGAAGGCTGCGTATTCACAGCCTGTTCCCGCATCGCAAACGCACCCCTGGCAGTTCACACTGCCATATGCGATACGCTGGGGGTGTCAATGAAATGTTAACGACACCCCCAGTTTGATCGCATATCGCAGTGCGATCTTTACAGTTCGCACCGGATCGGATCGCACAAGTGTGAACCACTGTGCGATCCGATCCTGATGCGGCTGCAAAAAAGGGTCCTGTGCGTCTTTGCTGCGGGTGCAGTGCGAATTTAGCCATACAAAGTGTATGGCTGAACTCGCACCGCACAGCCGATCGCATGTAATGAAGGAGCAGTGCGCTCTGACATTACATGCGATCGCCGCAGCCGCACATATGTGAACCGGCACTTATTCTTTTGAGTTATGTTTGTACCTGATTGATATCCACTATGTAAAGACAGCTAATTATGTAAGCTTTGTACATGTACATGTTGTTGATAAACAAAACAAAATATGAACCAAAATCTCTGAGGGAAGTTTGCAACACCCTGTTGAATCTATGCCACAAAGAATTAGGGCAGTTCCAAAGGTAAAAGGGGGTCCAACCCGGTACTAGCAAGGTATACCTAATAAAGTGGCCAGTGAGTGTATATACTGCATCTATTTATATGCACTTGGGCAGTAGTTGAATGGGGTGCCCAATAACTGTTCTTGCCACAGGGGTTCTTTGTAGAATTTATGTCTCCTGCATATTATAAACCTCAGTTTTTCAGTCAATTTGAATTTGCATTAATTTCCCTCTTAGAGGAATAATACTTTCTGAAATGTACTCAGTCAAGCAGTGGCAGATACAATACTGAAACAAATGATAGCTTGGTAGATAAACCTGGCAACATATCTTACTCTTTATTGTTGCGCCAACCTTTGTAATTTGAATTATCAGGGGAAAACGATTATCTATCAATAAAGATACAGGCCATTTCTGAGACCGTGATAGAAAAAATATTTGGCTGGAACATTTAATTGTTACAGCAATTGGGGCAAAGATTGTTTGATCAATCTCTTTACTTCTCAGCTGGACACTTCTCAAGTCACCTTTGGCTTTTCTTGGGACAACATTTCCTGAAACCAAAATCCTGATTCAGTTTTGTCATCATGTGTGCCAGCAAAAGAGACGACTTCCAGCTTATCCTTTGAAGCAGTCAAAAACACATTAATGCAGTAATGACACTTGAAAAGATTAGAGCAGTTAGACTGACACAGCTGATCAGTTCTACAAAGTCTGGCAGCCCTTGATTTCTTAATATAGATGTCAAAGGACTCTATCTTGCCTTGACAAAGGTTTATTTACTTGTATTTTCTCCTTCCACTAAGAATCCATGAATCTGCAAAGTGTTGCAGTATTTAGTACTAATATTAATATTCCCACTGATACCAACGATAGAACACTATTGCTTCCCTGACACCAACAATGGGGTATTTTTCCTTCCACTGATACAAACAAGGAGGGACATTTCTTTTTACTGACATCAACAATGGGGCACTATTACTTTCACTGACACTGATAATGGGGAAGTATTATTTGCACTGAAACCAACAATAGAACACTATTCCTTCCCTAACACCAACAATGGGGTACTTTTCCTCCCACTGATGTCAACAGCGGGGGACTTTTCTTTCTACTGACATCAATAATTGGACACTATTACTCCCACTGACACCAATGATAAGGCACTATTTGTTCCACTGATACCAACAATGGGCACCATTCCTTCCACTAACACCAATGATGGGGCACCATTCTTCCTTCTGACAGCAGCAACAGGATACTATTTCTTCCCACTAACACCAACAATGGGTTTATTTTTTCTTTCATTGACACCAACAATTTTGCATTATTCCCCCACCCACTGACCACAGGTTCTAGATCATTTTTGCTCTCATTGACCACCATCTATAGAGCATTTTTATTCCCACTGGCTTAAAAGGCTGAGAATTAGTTTACCCCCACTGACAATGGGGCATTGTCTACATTTACTGGCCATAGTCTGGTCCCTAAAGTCTGTAGGACAGGGAACTAGCCCTTTTATCAAATCTGGAGATCCCTGGGGTAGACCTTGGCAAGCAGTGTGCATGGTAAAAATAAATGCTCACATTTTCTGTGGTGTTCAAATGCTTTTCATTTTGTTTTAAGGAACCTAATACATGCAAAGAAAACATTCCCCACATCCTTATGCCACCAAAACTAGCCAGAACTGATGGAACAGCAACAGGTTACCCTAAGCGTGGACGTGGTTGTAGTGTCTTGCTGCTGGAAGAATAATGTTTTCTGTACTCAAAGATGATCTTCACCCTAGAGAGAAACATAAAAATACTGTAGCCGGTGACATTTAATAAAAGGATACTTATCTGTCCAGGGATCTAGCTCTATCTTCACCCGCGCCTGGTCTTTTTCAGTCTTTGAGTCCCAAGTGCCATCACGTTTACTGTGGGAAGCTGGCTGTGACTCCTGGCAGCTTCACAGCCGGCTTCCCTTTGTGCATTTGCAAGCCGACACTGCACTTTGTAAATGGTTTTTGGGATCTGTGACATGTCCCAGAAGGCTGCATGCAAAGAGGCTGGCTGAACCTCCGCTTGGATCGCCTGGTACCTATCAATACTAGGTACCCACTCCCCCGAAAAAATTAAATATGCCCATTATGGTAAAAGAGAGGAGAGGAGAACATAAAGAGGAACTTCCCTTTTAGGGTGACATTCTACCTCAAGGGATTAGCGGCGTGGATCTTTACTCCTTTTGTATCTAGCCAAAGAAATGAAATATGATTTTATACCACACAATAATTGTTTCTATCAGTCCATTTTATATCTGTGTTATACAGGCAATAAGGTCTAGTAAAAGTGTAAAAAGAAGTGACAAGGCTCCTCTGAAGAACATTAAATGTCAATAGGACATTATTTTTTACACATCAGTAGTGAGTAGATTGATTTGTCTTCCTAGGTATACCATGCAATTCTACGAAACCTTCACACTTGAGCTTTGATATAGTATCACTGCCATCACACCAGCAAGCAATAAATAGAAAAATTATATGGTACAAAAGCTATTGATTCTGAATTCAGAAACTTGATGTGCATGGAGCAGAAAACAACACTCAACAAAATATTTCATAATAACGTCCACCCAAGGTCAGTAACACAAATCATGTCTAGTGTTGACTCTATTTTTGTATAGATCTGTAATGAATTTGTCAATACAACTGTGTATATTACCACAAATAAAAAGTCAACTCATACTGTCAAGCCATCCTCAACTAATATTACTAAATGCGAAAGATGCAATAGAGATAATTCTGTAATGATGATTTAATGACTGTGATACCACACTCTCTGTAATTTTTGCTAGATATGATTTCTGCCATTGTCATTGCCGTTACAAGAACATCTCACTAATGTTTCTGAATTTTTTTATTTTAATAGATGAAAAATAAATAGAACAGGAAGATTGGAAACAATTCAGAATGGGAAAACTTTAAAATTCATAGTAGGTTGGACAAGAGCATGCACATATAGCAGGAAGATCTTATTGCTGACCAGTGTGAGCCCACCAGAATCCACTTTATACCTAGAACAACATTTGCCAGTGAACTAACCCTTTAATTGTCTTGAATTGTCATTGCTACTGTTATATATTCAATAACAGCCATAGATCATATTTTTTATATTTCAGTGGCTAAAGCATAATTTGTAGGCTGAATCACCTGCTGGCTTGTAATATTATATACCTTTTAGACTCTGCTAGCAAGAACACAATTAGGCCTGTTTATAAAAGCACATTCATTAAGTATAACATTGTGCTTTACAAATGTGCCCTTTGACTCACTTTTTTTTAGGACTCAGGTAAAGCCTAATTTAAATTAATACATGGGTAACAAGCCAAATTTAGAATGTCCTGAGAACATGAACTGTCAAAGTCATGTGTCTTGCTTATCCACCATTCACACACACATATATTGTATATGCCTTTACACACACATTAACTTTACTGGCATCCCCGTCTTAGTCCGTAGGGTTTAATATTGAGTTGGCCCACCCTTTGCAGCTATAACAGCTTCAACTTTTCTGGGAAGGCTGTCTACAAGGTTTAGGAGTGTGTCAATGGGAATGTTTCTTCCAGAAGTGCATTAAATTAGATTAGATGCCATTAAATTTGATGCCCATAAAGTTCATGTGCATGTAAAGGTGGGGGTCCCAAAGGTGGGGGTCCCAATACTTTTGGCAATATAGTGTATATATACAGTATATTTATATATATATATATTGCTAATAGTGCTGGAGAGTCTTGTAGACTCAAAAGAAAAGAAATATGTTCTGACACTAAACAGTGGCTCCATCCTTCAAGACATCATAAGTCAAGATGGAGTCTTGTAAGGATGCTGGTGTTGGAGGATGAAACCACAGTGAACAGTGGGGGACACAGGCATCCTGAATATGTCAAAATTCAAGAGACTGATTAATGCTGCTGTGATGGTATAGAGCAGGGGTACTCAAACTACGGTCCTCCAGCTGTTGCGGAACTACACATTCCATTAAGCATTGTAAAACTCTGACATTCACAGACATGACTAGGCATGTTGGGAATTGTAGTTCCTGAACAACTGGAGGGCCATAGTTTGAAGACCTCTGGTATAGAGGGAAGGAAGGAGGCATCAGTCAGTAGAATGTTGAACACCATTATGTGAATTTTTTTCCCTGGTAGGATTGCTATTCCATGTTAAAATTAGATCTTTATCATCTTTTCTATATATTATTTCAGCATTACATTTACAACAAGGTCTCAAGGTTCTTAAAGTGAAACCATTTGAGTGAAGTTTTGAGTTCAAATGGACACTTTGGACCCATTCACACCAGAACAGGGTGCAGTGAAAGGTGCATTTCTCTGTGCATTTACCGCACCGCATGAGAATGTCCTTTCCTTGTTAGATGCATGCAGATGCCATTAATTGTTAATGGCATCTCAAATGCATCTAAAAAATGCCATACAGTTGTGGCCACCAAATAGTTACTGACTTTTCCACTACCTGATATTCACTAATCTTGCTAGTAAAAACTTCCAATTTTTATCCTGACTATTTGTTACTAAACTAATTCTTCCTTTTTTTCACTAAGCATAGCTTGTAATTTTTGTTTTATTTTGAACTTTTAAATACTTCAATGCCTTCAAGATTTCATCTCTTACTATGTGCTGTACAACTTGATGCAGTTACTGGTCTGTGACATTCAGATAATCCACTTGGTTGATTTGTGATATGCTGTTCTGTGCCTGTTGCATCCAGCAAATGTTAAGAGCCAACTCTGAACAGCTGATTGCATAATGATGTTGCTCTATTGAGTGTGTTATAAATGAGGGCAAGAGGACTGCATCTGCAAAAAAACACTTACAATGCAGTGATGAAAAAAGAATATCATATTGGTTTTGCTATTTTTCTTATAAAAAACAGACTGATTTTATATGTTATTGAAAACATTACAAATATCATTATTTAATAAGTAAAATGTAACCCAATGTTTGTCAAACCTGAAAGCATTTGTAAGCACTCCAATCAATATTTGTTACTGATAGAGCAGCTGAGGCCTTCTCCCAGCACCCAAAGTATATCTAAAGTGAGTTTCACATAGAGGGATTAGAATACCTGTCAAGTTTTGTAGTGATTCATGTAGTCCTGCTGGGGGCTAAACCCTCTATATTTGTCCTGTTGACCATTATCACTATCACTATGAGGGAATATCTACAATGTCAAGGTGTCACCAGAATAAAAATATAGGGGAAATCTTTTAATGGGGACACGTGTTTTCGGTACAACTATCTAAGAGGGGATTGACCTTAGTTGTTGTGTCTACAGAACAGAACTGAAGGGAAATCCAACTGATGAGTTTTTACCATTTCTTACTCTATCCATAACACAAAAAAAAGTTTTGACTTTTGATATACTTTGTTAATTGTTAGATGCAAAAAAAAAAAAATACAATCACCAGAATTGCTGCTCTTTGAGCTCTAGTTGCATTGGATCTAATAAAAGGATGTCTTTCACCATGTAAAGCTTTAACTCTGGCTTTGTCCAAAGTTAACTACCTACCATAAAAAAAACAAAAACAAAATAAAACCCTGCATGTTCACATTTCAGTCAATGAATTGAGCTAATAAGATCTCAAGAATGACAAATAAATAAAACTTAAAAATGTTTCATCCAAAAAATTAAAAATATATAAATATGCTATATATTGTATATACATATATATATATATATATATATATATATACATCTACAGGTGCATCTCATAAAATTAGAATATCATCAAAAAGTAAATTTATTTAAATAATTAAATTCAAAAAGTGAAACATATATTTTATATAGATGTGTTACACACAGAGTATTTAAAGCATTTCTTTCTTTTCATTTTTCTGCTTTTGACTTACAGCTAGTTAAAACATAAAATTCGGTATCTCAGAAAATTAGAATATTACATGGGACCAATAAAAAAAAAAAAGGTTTTTATTACAGACATACGGACTGTGGAAAACGTTGAATTTTATTTGGAAATCAAGGTCCCAGAGTCTGGAAGAAGAGTGGAGAGGCACAGAATCCAAGTTGCATGAGGTCCAGTGTGAAGTTTCATAATCATCAGAATTAAAAATAAAGAAATGCTTGAAATGTATCAATCTTTGTAACGCACCTTTAAAAAATATATGAGTTTCACTTTTTGAATTGAATTACTGAAATAAAACAGATGCAGCTGTATATATAAGTGTACTTCATCATATGTGTTCACAAACCACTCTCTATTCAAGTATTAGATCACACTGTTGCAAAGGTCTTTTTGACATATAGTTGTTTAATCACACACCATAGTTTGCAGTGCAGTAAACTGAGTAAGACTCCTTCAAAATGCAACTACCACCACATTTGCTGTATGTTGATCAAGTCTTATCAGAAAGACAGACCTCAGTTGACAGAGGCCAGATATCACTCTTGTATTGTACAATTCCTATACCAGGATATAGGTACTCCAACTACCATGCTCTCCAAAGATGACGACATACAAAGGATGATATGATAAATATTGGGGGCATTAGTGGTAGGGTGACTGGAATACCTAAACACAATGTAAGTAAGTTGGCAAATCCCAAGAGCAGCCTCATAACAACTAACAAGGAAATAGTATGTGACAGTACAAAATTAGGAGGCTTTTACACCAATGCAAGAAGTCTAGCTAATAAAATAGGAGAGCTGGAGCTGCTAATGTTCGAGGAGGATTTCAATTTTGTGGGAATTTCAGAAACTTGGTTTGATAGCATCACATGATTGGCTGGTACCCATTCAGGGGCATTCTCTATATTGTAGAGACAGGGAGGGTAGGAAAGGGGGAGGGGTATGCCTGTACATCAAGAATGATTTGCAAGTGAACGCGAGGGACGGCATTACTAATGGGGCAAGCAAGGAGGTGAAATCCTTGTGGGTGGAGCTCCGAAGGGAAGTAAAGAATCGTAAAGTAATAGTAGGTGTATGCTACAGGTCCCCTAACCTGAGGGAGGAGGAGGAGACTGACCTCCTATCACAGCTAGGAAGGGCGGCAAGCCAGGGCAATGTCATTATAATGAGGGATTTTAAAGCGTTACAAAACCCAGATCCTGCATTTACTATATTTGGTCTCCTACAGTACACAGAACACAGAATGCAATTATTTTAGTAAATATAAACTGATAAATACCTTTTCTCATCAGCTCTATAATGCATTTAGACCAATCTTGTGACTTGTATCAGTGAGTCCTGGTAGTTTGTAGGAGGAGTTTTAATTTCTTCCATGATTGTCTTATCAGGCTTCAAACCCCTTAATTCTCTGTCTAAACATGTCTGGAAAGTGCTGATTGGCCCTGTGCTGATCACATGTACCCTCCCAAGAAAAAAAAAATCATCCATCAATCAAGATGTGACATCCCATCCACTTTGTTCTTTTTTAGTTACTGGGCATGGAGGAGGAGGGAGGGACTGGGCTGTCATTTAGGATCTGTATACACACCCAAATGTGTGATGTTAATAGCATGTGACCTAAATAGCTCAGCTAAAACCAGGAAGTGTTCTCTGAGCAATAGAGACCAAACTGAGCATGTGCAGCTGAACTACACTTACTGTGCTTATCTGTACTTACCCAGAGTGAACCTGCAGGAAGGGGAGGATCTGTCTATGCAGGATCACACAGCCTTTTTACACAATGCAGAGGATTAATCACTTAAGTTACACAGTGAGTATACCAAGCATGCTATTCTGCATCTACAGACAGATTTTACTGTTTTGGGTTTAGTAACACTTTAATTATGGCCATATTGACTGGGCAGAAGGAACTGCTTATTCATCACAGGCTTGGCATTTCCTAAATGTCTTACAGGACAATTTCATTGGTCATTTGGTAAATGCACCAACAAGAGACAATGCATTACTAGACCTACTGATTATAAACAACAGAGACATGATCGAGGATGTGGACCTTCGATGCAACTTAAGAAACAGCGATCACAGGTTAATTACATTCAATATAAACCACAGAAATAAGAAGCACAAGGCTAATACAAGTACACTGAATTTCAAAAGAGCCAACTTCCCTAAACAGGGTTAGTTGCTACACAATACTAAATGGAAAAAAATCCTAATAACAAGGAACACTGAGGAAAAATGGTAGTGCTTTAGGAGCACCAAATAAAGGAATTGACCAGTGCATCCCAATGGGCAATAAGTATAAAAGAGCTAAAATTAAACCTGAGTGGCTAAACTCTAACGCGAAGATGCATATAAAAGCAAAAGAAAAGGCTTTCAAAAAATATAAGGGTGAGGGGTCATTGTCAGAATTCCAACACTACAAGAAATGTAATAAGAATGTAAGAGGGCAATCAGGGCAGTTAAAATAGACCACCAATGGCACATAGCGGAGGAGAGTAAAATAATTCCAAGAAATTGTTTTAATAAATTAACAGTAATTTAGAGGCAGGCGACAGTGGCAAGTGACACACAGCATCTAGTGGCAGGCGACAGTGGCACGTGATACACTCGGGGCTCCTGCTGATTCTGTATCATGGTGAGTTGAACTATATCATTTTATAATACAATGTAATAATATAAATAATGCTGCATCTGTTGGCAGGAGGCATTGGCAAGGGACACACTTCATCTGGTGGCAGGCAACGTGGAGAAGTGACATGAAGCACCTGGTGGCAGATGACAGTGGCAAGTGACATGCAGCATCTGGTGGCAGGCGATGGTGGCAAGTAAAACACAGCATCTGGTGGCAGGTGATGATGGCAAGTGACATGTAGCATCTAATGGCAGGTGACGGTGGCAAGTGACAAGCAGCATCTGGTCATAGGCAACGGTGGCAAGTGACATGTAGTATCTGGTGGCAGACAACAGTGGCAAGTGACACGCAGCATCTGGTGGCAGGTGACAGTGGCAAGTGACACGCTGCATCTGTTGGCAGGCAACGGTGACAAGGGACACACTGCATCTGGTGGCAGGCGACAATGGCAAGTAGGGGTGTTGAAAATGATCGGCGCTTCGATGCATAGCGATGCAGCATTTTATGATTCTGCATCGATGCAGAACCTAGTTTAATCTTCATTGCGCATGACGTCATCCCACCTCCCCCCCCTCCACAGACGTGTTGATGCTAGAATTACATGCACTGGCGGCCTGGCTGCGTCCGGCGCTATTCCCCCTCTCATTGTATGGTGTAGCCTCAGGAGGCGGGCGCTGCAGCATGTCAGCATGCCACCTCCACCCACACTCTTCCCCTTCTTCGGGATTTGCAGCTCTGTCACCTCCCCGGCTCGGCACCGACACACACATCACAGCAGCTATCATCACATCCCTGAGCTGAATGTCTGCAGTCTCTGACTGTCTCTTGTATCACGTCTGTGGTCTCTGACTATCTCCTGTACTATGTCTGCAGTCTCTGACCATCTCTTGTATCATGTCTGCAGCCTCTGACCATCTCTTGCATCATGTCTGCATTCTCTGACCGTTTCCTGTATTATGTCAGCAGTCTCTGACTGTCTCCTGTATCATATCTGAAGTCTCTGACTGTCTCCTGGACTATGTCTGCCGTCTCTGACCATCTCTTGTATCATGTCTATAGTCTCTGACCATCTCTTGTATCATGTCTGCAGTCTCTGACCTTCTCCTGTACTATGTCTGCAGTCTCTGACCATCTCTTGTATCATGTCTGCAGTCTCTGACCGTCTCCTGTACTATGTCTGCAGACTCTGACCATCTCTTGAATCATGTCTATAGTCTCTGACCATCTTTTGTATCATGTCTGTAGTCTCTGACCGTCCCCCGAACTATGTCTGCAGCCTCTGACCATCACTTGTATCACGTCTGCAGTCTCTGACCATTTCTTGTATCATGTCTGCAGTCTCTTACTGTCTCCTGTACTATGTCTGCAGTCTCTGACAATCTCTTGTATCATGTATTCAGTCTTTGACCATCTATTGTATCATGTCTGCAGTCTCTAACTGTCTCCTGTACTATGCCTGCAGTCTCTGATCATCCCTTGTATCATGTCTGCAGTCTCTGACAGTCTCCTGTATTATGTCTGCAGTCTCTGACCATCTCTTGTATCATGTCTGCAGTCTCTGACAGTTTCTTGTATTATGTTTGCAGTCTCTGACCATCTCTTGTATCATGTCTGCAGTCTCTGACTGTCTCGTGTATCATGTCTGCATTCTCTGACCATCTCTTGTATCCTGTCTGCAGTCTCTGACTGTCTCCTGTATCATGTCTGCAGTCTCTGACCATCTCCTGTATCGTGTCTGCAGTCTCTGACCATCTCTTCTATCATGTCTGCAGTCTCTGACCATCTCTTGTATCATGTCTGCAGTTTTTGACCATCTCTTGTATCATGCCTGCAGTCTCTGATCATCCCTTGTATCATGTCTGCAGTCTCTGACCATCCCTTGTATCATGTCTGCAGTCTCTGACCACCCCTTGTATCATGTCTGCAGTCTCTGACAATCTCTTGTAGTGTGTCTGCAGTCTCTGACCATCTTCTCTAATATTTTTGGGGGAGCCTGGAGCTCCTCTTTAAGTTCTCTGCTGTGTTTAGACTTTGCTACATGGAATTTTTTTTTTTTTTAATAACAGATATTAAAAAAAAAAAAAAAAAAGAATGGAGTTCTTCTGACTGCTTAAATTTTTTTGATGAAAACCATGGGCATTAACAGTGATGCATCGTGATGCATCGCTTAATCGAATCAAATAGTTGATATGATAATCGTAATTGAATCAAATTGTGAGGCCAGTGAAGATGTGCACCTCTAGTGGCAAGTGCCATGCAGCATCTGGTGGCAGGCGATGGTGGCAAGTAACACGCTCAGGGCTCCTGCTGATTCTGCATCATGGTGAGTTGAACTATTTAATTTCATAATACAATGTAATAATAGAAATAATGCTGCATCTGGTGGCAGGCAATGGTGGGAAGTGACATGCTGCATCTGGTGGCAGGTGATGTTGGCAAGGGACACGCTGCATTTGTTGGCAGGCGGCATGGGCAAGTGACATGCAGCATCTGGTGGCAGTCGACAGTGGCAACAGGTACACAGCATCTGGTGGCAGATGACAGTGGCAAGTGACATACAGCATCTGGTGGCAGTTGATGGTGGCAAGTAACACTCAGCACCTGGTGCCAGGCGATGGTGGCAAGTGACATGTAGCATATGGCGGCAAGCAACAGTGGCAAGCGACAAGCAGCATCTGGTGGCAGGCGATTGTGGCAAAAGACATGCAGCATCTATTGCTAGGTGACAATGGCAGGTGACACGCAGCATCTAGGGGCAGGGGACGGTGGCAAGTGACATGCAGCATCTGGTGGCAGGCGACAGTGGCAAGTGACATGTAGCATCTTGTGGCAGGCGATGGTGGCAAGAGACACACAGCACCTGGAGGCAGGTGATGATGGCAAATAACATATAGCAACTGGTGGCAGGTGGCATGGGCAAGTGACATGCAGTATCTGGTGGCAGGTGACAGGGGCAACTGGTACACAGCATCTGGTGGCAGGTGACAGTGGCAAGTGACATGCAGCATCTGGAGGAAGGTGATAGTGGCAAGTGACATGCAGCATCTGGTGGCAGGCGATCGTGGCAAGTGACACACAGCATCTACTGGCAGGTGACGATGGAAGGTGACACACAGCATCTGGTGGCATGGGAAGGTGGCAAGTGACACACTCGGGGCTCCTGCTGATTCTGCAACATGGTGAGTTGAACTAATTCATTTTGTAATACAATGTAATAATAGAAATAATGCTTCAATCGTCCTGACATCATATAAACCATGGTGCTGTAATTAAAGAGGTGCTAACACACCAGCTATTGCCCCAAAAAATCCCCCGCAGCCCACGCCAAGCACACCTCTAGAAAAACTGAAAAACTGAAAACTGAAATGACCTCTTACATTAGCAAGCAGTGTAGACAAGAGATTAATGAGCCATTGCTCTTTCCTCAAGACACCTCTATCAACATCTGGAGTAACCCCAGGGTTCCACAGAACCCTGGTTGAGAAAGGTTGTGTTAGCCTCTGCTTACGTCCTTGGGAGCCAAAAGGAGTTAACCAATGGGTATAATGTCTTTGTAGCTGTTCAGCAGACTATCAGCAGACTATCATGTGATTCATTTGATACAATTAGCATGTTTTATCTGTATTAAGTTTTTCTACAATAAAAAGGATGCAAGTGTTTCCTTTTTTTTATATATTAAGTGTTTTACTTTTCAGTAAGGGTGGACCCTGGCCAATCCAGGTTAGAAACTTTGTCCACAATAAAAGTTCTTCTGCATATGTCTGAATGATATGATTACCCCTTCAGCAGTGATCATAAATGATTTTTTAGATGCTTAGCAGAGTTCTTTAAAGAGATATTTTAATGAGAATACCATTTTAGCTATACTACACTAGCTATTAAGTTTTTAGGTAATTATGTTTCAACTTCTGCCTTTATTTTCTGCAATAATTACAGTATGTTTTATGATAGAACTATATAACTGTCTCTTAAAATTGTCTGATTGGTTCTTGTTATTTAATTAGACTGGGTGCATGTCTGCAATTCAGTGTTTTGCTTTTATATTTTTAACATCTAAAGTGCATCTTTTATTGTAGTAATAAGTGGAAGTGGTTGAGCATTATTACATTTAGTATTACAAGGCAGACTTCCTTAAAATCCCGAGAATAATTGAATATGCCATGATTCCAGTGACAGCATTTGTGGGTTTGTGGCTTGTCCTTCACTGTGCACTTATTAGGAAAGCCACAATGTCAGTTGCTTCTGTTCTGTTAGAATTTCTAGCATTAGATTTTATTTCACTGGTCACGGTCTACTTCTTTCACTGCGGCTGTCAATGACTATTGCTTCAATATCACACTGACTTTATATTATGCTTCATGCTGATTCCGATGGATTTTTCATACACAACATTATACCATGCTGAACTCTTAACACAACTTTTGGTTTTCCGTTTATGAACCTAAAAAAGCGTCAAGTTGTGATTATGAACTTTTGAACCTACTTGAACGCCACTTTATGATTATGAACTTAAGTAACTCACGAGGCATCAAGTTGTGTAGAGGAGCTTGCCAGAATTTCTGCCTTGCTCAGTGTATTTCTAATTAACTATAACTGAAAAGTAATGTCATATGTCCCCTTGTTTTGGGCTGAACTAGGTTAGCAATTAAGACATGAACTGGCAAAAAAAGCCCTTCTGGCATTACTTATGAGAGTCCTGCTTAAAGAGAATCATTTTCTTGTCATTTTGCCCATTCATGCTCTTACACAGGCTTAATGACCTTTCCCCCACGTGACAGTTTTGGGGCTGACTACTGGCCACTGGCCTCCAAGGCTGAAACACTGTAACCAGAGAAGAAGGGAAGAAGGTCACAAACTCCCACTTGCAATTGTGTGCGTGAGGCCTTCAAGTTTATCTAAATCTAATAAATTTTTTTAGGATTTGGGTAGAGTAGGGATCAGTTAAAGAGCAATTCATTTTTTTTTCTGTTCAGTTATAGAGATTTCTCTTCACTTTCTGTCCCTGAGACACAGCATGAAGTTAGGGGAGATCTGTCTAAATTGAGGGAACATCCTCTCTTAGACAGTTTTACCCAGTGAGGCTGGCATGAAAGTTAGGGTAGATCTCTCTAAAGTGAGGGAGCATCCTCTCTTAGACAGTTTTACCCAGTGAGGCTGGCATTAAGTTAGGGTAGATCTCTCTAAAGTGAGGAAACATTCTCTCTTAGACAGTTTTACCCAGTGAGGCTGGCATGAAGTTAGGGTAGATCTCTCAAAAGTGAGGGCACATCCTCTCTTAGACAGTTTTACCCAGTATGGCTGGCATTAAGTTAGGGTAGATCTCTCTAAAGTGAGGAAACATCCTCTCTTAGACAGTTTTACCCAATGAGGCTGGCATTAAGTTAGGGGAGATCTCTCTAAAGTGAGGGAACATCCTCTCTTAGACAGTTTTACCCAGTGAGGCTGGCATTAAGTTAGGGTAGATCTCTCTAAAGTGAGGAAACATCCTCTCTTAGACAGTTTTACCCAGTGAGGCTGGCATGAAAGTTAGGGTAGATCTCTCTAAAGTGAGGGAACATCCTCTCTTAGACAGTTTTACCCAGTGAGGCTGGCATTAAGTTAGGGTAGATCTCTCTAAAGTGAGGAAACATCCTCTCTTAGACAGTTTTACCCAGTGAGACTGGCATGAAGTTAGGGTAGATCTCTCTAAAGTGAGGAAACATCCTCTCTTAGACAGTTTTACCCAATGAGGCTGGCATTAAGTTAGGGGTGATCTCTCTAAAGTGAGGGAACATCCTCCCTTAGCCAGTTTTAACCAGTGAGGATGGCATGAAGTTAGGGGTGATCTCTCTAAAGTGAGGGAACATCCTCTCTTAGGCAATTTTACCCAGTGAGGCTGGCCATATATTATCCAATCTTCTTCTACAGTTTTCCTTTAGATTTATCAAAACTATATAATAGGAGGTCAAACCTAAACACTTTCAATTCATATGCAATCAGGCAGGCCCTTTCACTACATAGTTGAAGGTAAATCTAATGGAAATTGAATAAGAAAATTGGATAATGTATGACCAGCCTTTGTTTTCTATGGGAAGCGTTTCCATTATCTCCTTTTCAGCGACTACTCAGACATTTTAGATTTCCCACCAGTTTTTGTGTCAAAGAAAATGGTCACCAGGATCCATCACGTGGTTGACCCCCCCCCCTTATTTACATTTGAGCATGAGCACAGCCAGGGGATTTAACGTTTTTGGGGGTTTTTTTTGTGAATTTGTACATGTGTCTTTCATGTGTTTTTACACACGATTTGTAGTAAAGAAGCAGAACTACACATTTTTGCTCCACAAATGGTTAATTGGGTACATCTGAAAAATGCTCATAAACATGATTTTTTAAGTATTTTTCAGGCACTCCTATTAAAGTTTATGGAACCAATAAAAACTCCATGGTGCTCTAAAAAGTTTACATACTTTTTTAAACTTCATGAAAAAATCTTCCAGGTGTAAATAGGCCAATTAAAAATAATACGTTTCTTCATCTCGAGCGTTGTCACAGTTCAGGATACACATGACAAAATGCTCGGGTGCAAATAGGGGCAATGGGGACACAGTAGTTCTTTCTCACTCTGTTTGAACTAGAAGCATGTTTAGGCTTTACAAACACTTTAGATATCCATCAAAAAAATGTATACATTTTGACATTTTGTAAAGCACAACCAATTCTGCAAATGCACTCACATCAATTTTAGCCTCTAGTGCTTGGATTTTTTTCTGATGAATGGAGCAAGAAAGCCTTTCTCCTATTTGTATATGTTCCTTTTAACCACCTGCCGGCTGCCCGCCGCAGATATACTGCAGCAGGCTAGCTCGGCTGCGCGAACTGTCGTACCTGTATGGTGGTTCGCAGGAGCACTCCTAGGGGCGCGCGCGCCACCAGAGGCACGCTCGCCCCCCATTAAGCAGCGGGGAAGTCGATCTACAGGGCCAGCAACCGCGACTGCCGCCAGGCACCCGCGATTGCTCCCCATGCAGAGAGAATGATGGTCTGCTGTTGTAAACACAGTAGACCGTTGTTCTCTCTGGAATGAACACAGAGCTCATGTGATCCTCCTATTTAAGATCACAGGTCGCTGTGTTGATTCCACAAGTCCCTCCCCCATACAGTTAGAAAACACTCCCCTAGGCTCACACTTGACCCTGTGAGATCGTCCCTGGGTTAACCCTCCCCCCCCCCTGCCAGTGTCAATATTACAGTAACAGTGCATATTTTTAGCACTGATTACTGTAGTAATGTCATTGGTTACCCCCAAAAGTGTAAAAAATGTAAGTTACGGGTCCAATGTCGCAGTCCTGCTAATTACTAGTAATAAATAAATAAATAAATAAATAAATAAATAAATAAAAATGATATAAATCTCTCCCCTAGTTTGTAGACATGATAACTTTTACGCAAACCAAACAAAATACACTTATTGGGATTTTTTTTACCAAAAATATGTAGCAGAATACAAATTGGCCTAAAAGGAAGAAAAAAAATTGATTTCTACATTATTATTTTTTTGGGGAATGTTATATAGCAGAAAATGAAAAATGTTTTTTTTTTAGAATTGTTGCTCTTTTTTTGTTGATAGCGAAATAAATAAAAATCACACATGTGATCAAATACTAGCAAAAGAAAGCTCTATTTGTGGGAAAAAAAGGACATCAATTTTTATAGGGTACAGCGATGCATGACCGCGCAATTGTCAGTTAAAGTAAGCAGTCCCGAATTGCAAAAAATGGCCTGGTCATTAAGGGGGAAAAACCTTCCGGTCCAGAACTGGTTAATAGTTAACTATATGATTTAATGAATAACACTATAGTCACAATTATTCTGAGGTTATATTGGAGACAAATTACCTGTCAGTCTAAAACAGCAGAGTCATAAAACACATTGGCAATCAGTGATGGAGGGTGAAAACAGTTGTTGAATGCTTCCATATTGTGACTTTCAGATAACACCTGTTTCAAGATCATTGAGCACTTTAATGAACAGGACTCATAAAGAGCTGCAGAGGAATAGCATGTCTTGGAGATGTTCTCGGCACGGGGGGTTAGAGGTTTATAGGCACTATCCACTCAAGTGTTACCATCATGATCGATGAATAACATTAATTTAGTTCAATGCTTTTCTTTTAACAGTTTGCAACTGTGCTTTCTATAAAGAGCCAGTAAATAAAACCACTGGATTTCTTGAAAATCTAGATGAAATACATTTGTTTTAGTTAATGATGATTAATGTTATTACATCTTCACATAATTGCACAAGATATTCTAAGTATATATATATTTTTTAAATTTAAATGAAATTATGTTCATTGCAAGATCCACAGAAAGAGGCCCAAAATTCTGTTAGCAACAAACATTAGATTATCATTTATCAATAGATATAATTTTAAAAATGAAAACAAAAAAACAAATTTTTTTTTTATTTTTATATAGGGTGTGGAAGAGTTAGCATCTTTGTCAAGTTAATAAGGCTCAATAATGAATCATATCCTTCTTGTTAACCACTTAAGCCCTAGCCCTATTTGGGACACTTTTTGTTTACAAGTTAAAACCAGTATTTTTTCCTAGAAAACTACTTAGAACCCCCAAATATTATATTTATATATATTTTTTAGCAAAGACTCAGAAGAGAATAAAATGTTGGTCATTGCAATATTTTTTGTAACGCGGTATATGCACAGCAGTCTTTAAAACGCCATTTTTTTGGGAAAAATTTAGAAAAATCACATTTCACTGCATTCAAAAAATACTAAACAGTAAAGTTAGCCCATTTTTTTGTATATTTGAAAGATGATGTCACGCCGAGTAAATAGATACCCAACATGTTACGGTTTAAAATTGCGCCCCCCTTGGGATGGCGACAAACTACGGTCAGTAGAGATCTCAATTTTTTTAACGGTTACCAGTTTAGAGTTAGAGTGTAGCTCTTTTTTTTAAATTATTGCCCACGCTCTGGCGATCGCGGCAATACCTCACATGTGTGGTTTGAACAGTGATTTCATTCGCGGCTCGACTTCCGTACACGTTTTTTTTTGTGCGCGAGCTAATGGTGACGGGGCGGCTAAACATTTTTTTTTCCTATTTATTTATTTTTTTTAACTTTATTACAGGTTTTTTAAAAAAAAAATCTGATCACTTTTATTGCTGTCACAAGCAATGTAAACATCCCTTGTGACACCAATATGCAGTGACAGGTACTCTTTATGGAGGGACCGAGGGTCTAAAAGACCCTAGACCCCTCAACTACACTTCCATGTATGCAAAAAGGCGAAAACAGCGTTTTTTGCATACAGCCGTTTTTTAAATTTGCTAGAGGCATCATCCCGGTATACTACCGCAAAGTTTGCCGACGTAGTCCTACGTGTAGTCCTACGTCACTTTGCGGACTTTAACAGACAATTGCGCGGATGTGCGACGCTGTACCCAAATAAAATTGACATCCTTTTTTCCCACAACTAGAGCTTTCTTTTGGTGGTATTTGATCACCTGTACGATTTTTATTTTTTGCGCTATAAACAAAAATAGAGTGACAATTTTGAGGGGAAAAAAAAAAAAAATATTTTTCACATTCTGCTATATGACATTCTCAAAAAAAAAATTAAAGATCAAAATTTTTTAACATTTTAGGCCAATTTGTTTTCTGCTACATATTTATGGTAAAAAAAAAATCGCAATAAGTACTTTTATTGGTTTGCGCAAAAGTTATCGCGTCTACTAACTACGGGAAAGATTTATGTCATTTTTATTGTTTTTTTTTTTACTAGTAATGGCGGCGATCTGCGATTTTTTGCGGGACTGCGACATTGCAGTGGACAGATCGGACCTCTAACTGACATTTTTGACACTTTTGGAGGTACCAGTGACATTACTACAGTAATCAGTGCTAAAAATATGCACTGTAATAATGACACTGGCAGGGAAGGGGGTTAACAGTATAGGTGATCAAGGGGTTAAATGTGACCCTAGGGGAGTGATTCTAAATGTGGGGGGGGGCATGGCTTCTGAGATGACCATAGAGACATGTGATCCTATATAGAAGGATCACAGGAGCTCTGTGATCATTGCAGAGAGAAGAACGGTTAGCTGTGTTTACAACAGCCGTCTGCTCTTCTCTCTCAGCGGGGAGCGATCGCGGGTGTCAGGCGGCAATCGGAGCCGCCTGACCCTTGCATCGGCTTCCACGCCCCCTAGCTTGCCGGCCTGACGTAGACCTATGTCGTTTGGGCAGGAGAGCCACCCTGCCGCAGTAAAAAGGCGGCGGGTGGTTGGGAAGTGGTTAAACTGTATCTAAAGGCAAATTTTTTTGTTTGGAAATGTATTGAGAAGTTAGAGTTTCAATTACTGTCTCAACTGGGAACATTTACTCTCCTTATTTGTCCTGTAACTTAAACTGAGGGAAAAAAACTAAAGTTAGGTATATCTTCCCAAGGAGTCACTGGTTCTGTTGACAATGGTCTAAGTTGGCACTCCCCTCATTTTGAAGAGATTTCCTCTCACTTCCAGTTGTGTCAATGTGACAGGAAGTAAAGAAAAATCTCTCTAATGGGACACAGTTGGCGAAATTATAACAATTACCTATTTTATCCAAAATTAAAAAATAAAGGTTTGCCCTTAGCTATGCAGTACATATTATATTGATTAGAAGAGCCAATTTTTCCAGTTGGTAACACATAGGGATTGATTTACTAAAGCTGGAGAGTGTAAAATCTGGAGCAGCTTTGCATTAAAACCAATAAGCTTTCAGTTTTTTTTTTTTGTTTGTCAAAGTCTTAATTGAACAAGCTGAAGTTAGAAGCTGTTTGGCTACCATGCACAGCTGTACCATATTTTGTATTCTCCAGTTTTAGTAAGGGCTCTTTCACACGGTCCGCCTCCGCAGGCGGATCCGTGTTGCTCAGTGGGGATCGATCCGCGATCCCCGCTGAGCCGGGCGGATGACAGCTCCGTCTCCGCTTGCAGAGCGGAGAGGGAGGTGTCTCAGCACCCGCTGCCCTCTATGGGGGATCGGAGGGGAGCGGACCGCTTGTCCGCTCTCATCAGATCCACTCCGCTCCGATTACTGAACGGATGGAAAAATAGGCTTTCCATCCGTCCAGATTTCAGCACAGGATCGGATGCGGATGGCAGCAGGTGTCAGCGGAGGTGACCTCCGCTGACACCCGCTGCCCCATAGAGCTGCATGGAGGATCCGATCAGATCCGCCTAAAAAACTGACAGGCGGATCTGATCGGACCGCCCGTGTGAAAGAGCCCTAAGTCATAGGATCTACAGTAAGATTTAGGCTGTATATTTCAAATGAAAGCTAATATTTGATAGGGAGTCAAAAAAGCAAGGGTATATTATTATTATTATTATTAATAATATATTTTTGTAGGAATTTTCTTAAATCGCCACAAGAATTCCTGTTAGATATGTTGGAAGGTACATTTTTGTTGTTGGTTCTTTTTCTTATTGTATATTTTGTTGTTATCAGATTCACTGTTGCAAGTGATTTAGCAAAACCTGCGTTCTTTGTGCTGTAGCTATAAACAGGCTTTGCATAATACATATGATCTTGTGCTACTCTAGCCTGTGCCATCTGAATAACAGTAACAATTCTCTAGTTATAAATAATTTATTGTTGAATTTAGTGAGCAATAAATACAAATTTGTAAAATGTAATATCAATCTGTATCAGCACACAAATGATTTCAGTTTATCAGATAACATTTTCACTTTCAACACAATTTAAATAAATGTTCTATGTTTGTTGAATATGCTATATTTATCTTTTTTTAAGCCACAGTGTGTTTCCACTTTTGCAGCCAAATTGGGATCACACCTACTGTATATATAGCATTACTTAAAGCTGAATTCCAGGAATTCAGCCACTTTGTAAAACATAAAGGCACTTTATAAGTTAAGTCCAGGGACAACTCCTGGGCTTATCGCTATTATTTGCATCTGGCAGATTTACTGTTCTGCTGATCTTAGTGGAGAGAAACACACAGAATAACTATGCCCTCCCCTCCCCTATGCTTCCCATTCACAGAAGCCTTTGTATGGTCAAATAATACCAAGACTTCTGTGATTGGGCAGGTATAGCAGATTCAGTGAATCTTCGTTCAAAATGCATAGTTTAGAAGGATCAGCCTTGCTCTCCCGGAACTACAGGGTTAAATAATAGAGCTAAGCCCAGGAGGTGTCATACACCTACCTGAACTTAACAAGTACCTCATTTTTTACAAAGGAACTGAATTCATGGAATTCAGCTTTAACCTCCCTGGCGGTATGATTCTTTTGGATTTTAGGTGCTGAAAGCGGTACCATTATTTTAGGTGCTGAAAGCATGTAATTCTTGTGAATGAGCAGCCCAAACCAACTGTATACATTTATTATACATATTATATATATATATATATATATATATATATGTATGTATACATATATTATGTATACATATATTATATATATTATATATATATATATATATATATATATATATACGTATATATATATATATATATATATATATATATATATATATAATGTATACAGTTGGTTTGGGCTGCTCATTCACAAGAATTACGTGTATATATATATATATATATATATATATATATATAATATGTGTGTGTGTGTGTGTATATATATATATATATATATATATATATATATATATGTATATGTGTATATATATACGTATATATATATATATACTGTATATATATGTATATATATATATATATATATACATATATTTACATAAAAAGTACAGTAAAACTGCAGGAAAGGGCACTGGGGGGCAATGTAATGTGATTTTATTTTATTTTGAACGGTATCAGTGTGTTTGGTGCATTTTACATTCGAATTTGCCGCCGGTTCCACCCCCCGGCGGACGTCACGTCGCCGGAGACGGAAGCCGGGGCTCGCAGACGATCGGGAGAGAGCTCCGCCGCCGCACACCGCTCGCAGTCTTCGCTGGATCCCGGAGAAAAGGTAAGTAAAACCTCCTCCAGCATCCAGCGATCTTCTTAGCGCTACCCCGAGTGTGACTCGGGGTTACCGCTTTTGGCACTAAAATCTTACCCCGAGTCACACTCGGGAATACCGCTAGGAAGGTTAAAAAAATAAATACATAAACAAGGCTGCTCACCTTTTTACTTACTTTAAATTTATGGAAAAACCCTACCTAACTTCCTTCATCTATGTAATATTAAGAGAAGAGGGGGCTGGGGAGTTACGTTTATCATAATTAACACTATCTGTACTATGCTGGCTGGGTAAAGCATATCTATGATCAAAATGTAAAATCATTTATTTATTCCAATGTTTTATTTCAATTATGTTTAGCCTATGAAACAAAGAAAGGAGGCGCAAACACCTAGTGCATTACCCGTGAACACCTTAAAAATGTTTTAATAAAATGCCAAAAACTTACTCACAGACATGAAGAATAAAATTGCACTACAAGAATCCAACACATGTGAAATGGAACATGTCCCTGTAAATAGGACCGCTAACACATTTCGGGAGTCAAGCCCCCTTCATCAGAGCTTCTTTCATGTGCCTATGTTGGAGTTCCCTACCTGAGGAGAGCAGCATGCCTATCATCCCCATCGGAGTGAGCAATTCACAACATGAAAGGAGATTTTGCAAGTAAGCTTATATTGGATTGCCGATAATAACTATTGTTTGTATTATAATTACGATACTGTTGTTATAAAATGACACTGTATGCTGTGACTGGGGATTTCCTAAAGATTTCAAAGCTTGGGTAGGACATGTAAATGCACTTAAAAAAAAAAAATAACAATCTATCCCATTATTACACATTGCAAGCTATTCTGAACAACATAGATATTCCACTCCATAGAAACAACTTGAAAGGTAATAAACATTTTTACAAATTGTTTTTAGGTATACTGTGTGACTAAGAAAACATAATAGTGGGGGTTCTTGAATTTGACTGCAAAGGTGGAAATACACTTTAGGAAAGAGCACTTTTGCCAAAGGTGTTTCCCTTCTACAGACATTTCTGAGAGCTCTGCCGCTGGGTTCCTTATGCACAGTACAGAATAAAATCATTAACTACATTAGGTCTGACAGGAAGGCACAGGGAGTTATATGCTTCTTGTGAGATGAGGGGTTCAGCGTCTTATTGCCAGAGGATTATTATGTCCTAATGCATCAGCAGGCTATAGAAATGCTGGTGGGACTGGACTCAGTGGGTTTTGATTGCTCAGTCTGGATTGCTACTGTGCTTTGTGAAATTAATATAGGTCTCAGAGAGAGACTTTAATGGATGGGTATGGTTTTCTGAAGGAATATAACACTGTTACATCTAGGCAAACATGTGCCAGTGCGGTACAACATTTAGAAGGGCCATTTAACACTTCATTCTAATTTAATCTGACTGAGTGTATTTCCTATGAACGTATAATGAAGATAAGGCCATATCTTGGTAATGATATCTCCCTTGCCAGAAATATTTAAGAAAAAGGCCATTATGTTAAATGAGAGAATTATGTATGCAATTTTTCTCTCTTTAAAATTGTTTATAGCCAAAATCAGACGAGGATGGATCTGGACAGCTATGGCTTTACTAGTTATTGGCTTCACTGTTTTTCATTTTTTCCTTATTGGTGTTACTGTAGTACACCTCACTGCTATGGACTACCTCTCTAAGTACACCGAGCCTCAGAATGTGCAAGCCACGTACTTTCCACTCTACCCATTGTAATGAATTATTAATTAAATATAACTTTAATTAAGGAACAATGAAAGAATCTTTGTACTTTCTGTATAATTCCAGTGAACATTAACACTCCACTTGCCAGGAGTTGTCAGTGATTGTATAATTTCATATGCTATTTATGATATGCAAACTGCTACAAGTCTGCTACAGTTATGTTAGAGACTTATAAGGCATTTTGCCTAGAACAATTTGGTTTCTTTAGGCTGCTATAGAGAAGATGCTATGTTTTTTGTCTTACAGGGGGTTGTTTACTAAAACTGGAGAGTGCAAAATCCGGTGCAGCTCAATGCACGTTTAATTGGGCAACTATGTGGCAAATGAGATTTAACCACTTAAGCCCCGGAAGATTTTACCCCCTTCCTGACCAGGGTTTTTTTTGTGATTCGGCACTGTGTGATTTTAACGGACAATTGCGCGGTCATGCGACGCTGTACCTAAACGAATTTGGCGTCCTTTTTTTCCCACAAATAGAGCTTTCTTTTGGTGGTATTTGATCACCTGTGCGATTTTTTGATCATGTGCTATAATCAAAAAAATAGCGACAATTTTGCAAAAATAACAATAGTTTTCACATTTTTTTATATGAAATTCCCCCCCAAAAAAATGTAAAAATCTAATTTTTTTAACATTTTTGGCCAATTTGTTTTCTGCTACATATGCTTGGTAAAAAAAAAAAAATCACAATAAGCGTATTTTGATTGGTTTGCGCAAAAGTTATTGCGTTTACTAACTAAGGGAAAGATTTTTGTATTTTATTTTTAACGAGTAATGGCCGCGATCTGCAATTTTTTTTGCGGGACTGCGACATTGCGATGGACAGATTGGACCCTTGACTGACATTTTTGACATTTTTGGGGGTACCAGTGACATTACTACAGTAATCAGTGCTATAAATATGCACTGTTACTGTAAAAATGACACTGGCAGGGAAGGGGTTAACTTTATTGGGGAAAGAGGGGTTAAGTATGTCCCTAGGGGCGTGTTTCTAACTGTGATTGGACATGGCTACTGGTGTAAGAACAGAGATCAACGGTCCTACATAGTAGAACCGTGTGATATCCATTTTTACACAGGGGAGAATGACAGGCGGCTTTGTTTACATTAGCCGCCTGCCTTTCTCCCTTCATGGCGAACGATCGCGAGTGACCGGCGGACATCGGGTCCGCCGGTCACACACACTGACTTGTTAGGGAACGAGCCGGGGCGGGCGCGCGCCTCCGCGGGCGCGCGCTCGCCCGCTATTGGCTCACAAGCTAGTGACAGGCTAGTGACGTACCCATACGTCACTTTGCCTGGCCGGGGCTGACCGCCGCAGTATATGTACTTGCGGCGATCGGCAACCGGTTAATGTTGATAAATTTAAAGGTATGCACTTGAGGGATAAGAATATGCATGCATCATACTGTACATACTAGGGTAGTACAACTGGGGGAATCAATGGTGGAGAAGGATCTGGGTGTTCTGATAGATTATAAACTTAATAATAGCATGCAATGCCAAGCTGCAGTTTCCAAGGCGAGCAAAATCCTTTCTTGTATTAAGGGAGGTATGGACTCCAGAGAGAGAGATATCATTCTGCCCCTGTACAAATCATCAGTAAGACCTCATCTGGAATATGCAGTTCAGTTTTGGGTACAGGCTCTCAAAAAGGATATTGGGGGAACTGGATAAAGTGTAGAGAAGGGCAACCAAACTGATAAGAGACATGGAGGAGCTCAGCTATAAGGAAATATTTGAGGATCTGAATTTATTCCCTCTTGAGAAGAGGAGATTAAGGGGGTATATGATCAACATATATAAATACATAAGGGGTCCATATAGTGAACTTGGTGTTGAGTTATTCACTTTAAGGTCATCACAGAGGACAAGGGGGGACCCTACGTCTAGAAAAGAAAAGAGATTTTGCCTCCAAATACAGAAAGGTTTCTTCACAGTAAGAGCTGTAAAAATGTGGAATAGACTCCCTAAAGAGCTGGTTTAAAATAGTAAAGTTGATCCAGGGAATATCTGATTGCTTCTTGGGGGATTGGGAAGGAATTTTTTCCCCTGCTGTAGCAAATTGGATCATGCTTTGCTGGGGTTTTTCGCCTTCCTCTGGATCAACTGTGTGTATAGGATTGTGTTTATGGGATTGTATGATTTATTTATTTATTTATTTATTACGTTATTTATTTATGTCACTTTAATTGGTTGAACTAGATGGACTTGTGTCTTTTTTTCAATTAACTATGTAACTATGCATATAAGCCAATCAGCTTCCTGGTTTATTGTCAAAGCTTAATTGAACAAGCTGAAATTAGAAGCTGATTGGCTACCATGCATCCATGCACCAGATTCTGAGTGCATCAGCTTAAGTAAATCTCCCCCACAGTGAAAACTGCTCTAGCTGCAGGAGAGAGACAGAAAAATGTAGCTCTATACTCCATCAGGTGGAATGAAAAGAGTGAAATGGAGACAATGAATAAGCAAGGAAGAAGTGTGTAGCTTTGTTCACCTTCTTGAAAATTAGCCCCCCCAACATTAAAATTAGAAGCGTTGCATTAGGGCCCATTCACATTCATATGCATGTACATTTCTATGAGCCCCAAAACATATGTTCATGAACCAAAAAATGCACCTGACTTATTTTTTCCTCCTTACTCTACCACAATATTTATCAGCAGTCATTTGACATTGCTGTAGACTGGTGCAAACTGGCCATAATCCTTTAAGAATCCTTCACGGCCATAGTGACTAGCCAGAGGCATGGGCGTCCACAGAACTTTTTTCAGGGGGGGCATCATTTTAAGGTCACCCATGCTCTTCCCCTTTTCAACAATGTCATGAAGGGGAGGGGCTTAGTCATTATACTTATCTTGAGTATTTATTTTTAAAGGGCAAACAGCAGCATTTATTTTCAAATCATTGTTAACCTAAAAAAAACAATTGATCCTGTTCCCTTAAAGCATGGTATACAGCACAGTTCTTGTGCTGCGTAATTTGGCCCCTTCTATCACCTACAATACCTGAAAGGAGAAGCGAGCTTGTTGGGACTTTACATGAGGTGTGTGAAATATCAAAAAACTATCAGCGCTAAACCAAATATATGTGATAAATTAACTCAACACCAATTCACTGTGCATAAATCAAGTGCATATGAGTAAGCATAAACATTAATAATAATGGTGTCCGGCAGCATGCACCAATCGTGTTTCACAAATCACAATAACTCTAATTAATACCTCTCAAAAGAAGAGAGGAGACATCGCTGGAAGTGGCAGCAGAGGAGCATATCCTTATCAGTAAGCGGAGAGCACTAGATTCTGTCATTTTTTCCTATATGTCCCGGAATCCCTTGAGGTGCAACACAGTGAGGCTTGTTCCTGGAAGTCTGATCCATGTTACATGTGATTGCTGGCCCGTTTGGGTCCTATAGGAAGGTGAGAGGCTAATTCACCTGGTGGAGGGATTCACCATATTGGTGTTCACAAGTTGTTTTTCATCACTGGATTACTTCTTTTTTTCAACTGGGCACGGGGACACTGTTTATATCACTTTATTGGAAGCACACACATTGCTGTGTGCCTTATGAACTGGATGTGACTTATTGTATTTTCAGTCATCACTTTATGATTTGTGTATCTCTGGCGCATCACATTTTGGTATTAACATGAGGTGTGTGACCAGTAAATACACAAATTGTACTACTCATGTGTCTCTATATAAACCTACAATGATAATATAAAAAAAAAAATCCCCAAAGTAGCAAATTCATAAAGCATAACATTTAAAATGAATAAAGTAATTAAATAAACATGATAATGGTAATAATAGCAAAGATATGTGCAATATTCATGATAGGCATAAATAAATATGATCAATGTTCAAGACATATTAGAAGACTAAAAGGACTGCATCAACAGAGCTCTATGCGTTTCGTGTACAAACACTTCCTCAGGAGCAGGTGCAGTCCATGCATAATTCAAAATTGTCTGTCGCCATACATCACAAGGGGAAGAGAGTCTTCTGGGATGATGTCTAGCCCAGGAACTGTGGAGCCATACCCCTGCACACCTGACGGGAATATGAGGACTTGAATATAACAGAAACTCCCTTAAAGAGAGTAAATGGCCAGACATCTCTAAAAGGGTGCACAGGAAAACTTCAGGTAAGATAGTATAAATGAAAAATCCCCTTCCTCCCATAAGCATGTGCAGGGGTGACTACCAGCGTTACACAGTTGTTCAAAGGGAGGGGGGAAGGAAATGGATCCCAGCTCTGGCGCCGGCAGCTGATCAGCACCTAATATACCTGGCTGATCCTGCCTGGCTATGTCCTCCCCTCAATAAACTGACCACAGTATACCATGGCTGCTGAGCCCTGACACCGTGTTCAGTTTTCGTGCCTCCCTCATCCGCAGCCCTCCTGTACTCCTCTGTCCTCTCTCCCTCCTCCCTCCCTGCCTGTCTGCTACTGTGTCACTGCCCCTCCCCTCCTGCTGCTGTAGTTTCATTTAAAGTTTCATATCCTGTCTACAGTCTGTTTAATAATGCTGTGTGCCCCTGTGTCTGTGTTTTAAAAAAATAAGCCGTTCTTTACAAGTTTTCAGGGTGCCACTCGCTGCTCACGTGACCGGCCACCTCTCCCCTCCCTTCCTCCTCTCCTCCTGACTGATGACATTGAGGAATCCTCGGCCCCACCCGCTGCAGGCAGCTGTCAGACAGGGAGAGGAGAGAGCTGACAGGTCACGTGAGCGGTGCTCTAAAAACTGGTAAAGAATGCCTTATTTTTTTAAAAACACATACACAGACACACAGGTACACAGGATTATTAAACAGACCAAACAGGATGGTATAAAGTGGCTTAACAACCACTTTAAATTGGAAGTTGAGATTCCAGGGGGGGGGGGGGCATTTGCCCCCTTGCCTCTACCTGCGGACACCCATGGCCAGAGGTAATTCAGCAGAGTGCTGCTGCATCCAGAAGTAGTATTTAGCCATCTCTAATCTCAGCAGCCTATTCGTCCTCATTTGTCCCTCTGAATAAGACATTAATGGTTGATTTCTTATGGCCCTTTGATGTTTTTGGCAAAAACTCAATGGCAAAAACTCTGGGACATCATGGGAGGAAGGGCAAAAGTCACCTGCTCCCACATACCCAGAAGTATCCTGTATTTCTCTGCACTCTGGTGCGTAAACCTGCACGTTAAAAGCACAGGTTTAATTTAAAATGTAAAAGTTGTATAAAATTATAAAATTAATATATGATACAAATGTACATTCTTGCCATTGTAAGTTTTTTTGTACAATAAAACCATTAGAGGGCCATAAGAAATCAACCACTAAAGTTACATTCAGATGGATGAATGAGGATGGATAGGCTGTGAGTTCAGAGTTGCCTAAATGTAACCTCTGGACACAGCAGCACTCTATGCTGTGGCTGCATATAAACTGAATGATTAGCTCTGGCCAGTCTCTATGGCTGTGACAGATTCCTTAACGATTATGGCCAGTTTGCAGATTAGTAAAATGGAAGTTATTAATACCAATTCTAAGCTGGTGTACAGAGAGACGTCAGTGCTCAGAGTGGGGTATTTTGTGATGGGAAGCAAGAATGCCAATGGCTGCTGGCTTACTACTAACCAATGACTCATCAAAGAGGCAGAAATGCTGAATGACATCATTACAGAAATATAGCAATGTCCATATTTGGGCAATGACAATTCACACAAGAGGCAGACCTGATGACCAACTAGTCTCAGAGTTTCCCATAAGACTCCACCCACCAACTATAAGGCCACCCACTGCCATGCGCTGTCAATCAAGCAAGGTTGACCTGATGGGGAATTAGTCTCTAAGTTCCACATAGGGCCCCACTGGGCTCTACCCACCCCTCAGTTTCCCATCAGGCCTAACCCACCCCACTAAAAACCTCCTTAACCATGAACCTGTCTGTGTGATAGGCACAGTGATTAGGGAGAGAAGTCAGCAATGCTGAGCTGCTTTGAGGACAGAGTGTCTAGCATAGAGTGTGCCACTATCTTCCAAGACAAATTTGTGAACTTGTAATAAGTGAAGAAAGTAGTGGACATCACAGTCACAAGCACTGTAGTGAACCTTTATCAACCATTTTCGAACAGAGCAGCATAAAAACACAGTAATCATAGTGGGGGGAGGTTACCGTATTTCATGCTCCTTATAGTGCTTAACTGCTTGCCGACCACCCCATACTGCAGCAGGGTGGCATGGCTGCGCAAAATCACGTAGATCTACCTTAATGTGAACGTTGTCTCGGCGGCGCCGGGGCCCCACTCCCGCTGTATTTAGACGATCGTCCGAAAAACTCACAGAAGACTTGCCTGCTTAAAACCCCGATCTCTCTGTGCCTGTTACAGAGCCCTCCCCCCCCCCCCCCCAGTGATTAAGCACAGTTAGGCATACATTAACCCCTTTGATCAGTGTTAACCCCTTCCCTGCCCGTGTCATTTATACAGTAACAGTGCATATTATTTAGCACCGATTACTGTATTAATGTCACTGGTCCCCAAAAAGTGTCAAAAATGTCAGTTGGGGGTCCGATCTGTCCGCTACAATGTGGCAGTCCCTCTAAAAATCGCTGATCGCTGCCATTACTAAGAAAAACAAACAAAAAAAGTCCAAAAATCTATCCCGTAAAAGAAAAGCAAAAGATAGCTCTATTTGTGGGAAAAAAGGACATCAATTATATTTGGGTACAGCATCGCACGACAGTGCAATTTTTCGTTAAAGTAACGCAGTGCCGAATCGCAAAAAATGGCCTGGTCATTAAAGGGGTAAAACCTTTCAGAGCTGAAGTGCTTAATCAGAACCCAGTTTACTGATGTTACATAGTTACATACATAGTTACATAGTTTGTGAGGCTGATAAAAGATATCAGTCCATCCAGTTAAACCTATGATGTGTGTGTGTGTGTTTGCTGTTAACCGTACATTGTATACACCTGTATGTTGTGGTCTCTAAGGTGCCCATCTAATAGTTTTTTGAAACTATTGATGCTCCCTGCTGATACGACTGACTGTGGAAGTGAATTCCACATCCTTACTGCTCTGACAGTGAAGAACCCCTTATGTATTTTAAGGTTAAACCGTTTTTCCTCTAGTTTTAGTGAGTGACCACGTGTCTTATTGTATTCCCTTTCTCTAAAACGTTTGTTCCTTATGCTAGGGTCGCCAGTACAGTATGTGTACATTGATATCATATCCCCTCTCAATCGTCTCTTCTCCAGAGAGAATAAGTTCAGTGCTTTCCTCATAGCCGATGCCCTCCATTCCCCTAAATATTTTTATTGCCCTTCTCTGGACTTTCTCCAGTTCCAGCCCATCCTTCCTGAGGACCGGTGCCCAGAACTGGACAGCATACTCCAGTCCAGATGTGGCCGGACCAGAGTCTTGTAGAGTGGGAGAATAATCTCTTTATTTCTGGAGTGAATCCCCTTTTTTATACATGCCAGTATTCTGTTGGTTTTGCTTGCAGCGGCTTGGCATTGCTTGCCACTGCCAAGCCTGTTGTCCATTAGGACCCCGAGATCCTTTTCCAACTTAGATTTGCTCAGAGGTTTCCCCCCTAGTGAGTAGCTTGCTTTCGTGTTTCTGACGCCTAAGTGCATTACTTTACATTTTTCAACATTAAACCTCATTTGCCATGCAGTTGCCCACCCCATTATTTTGTTCAGGTCCGCTTGCTTGAATTTCCACATCCTGCATAGAAGATATTGGCATGCTTAGTTTAGTATCATCCGCAAATTCTGAGATTGTGCTTGATATCCCCTCCTCTAGATCATTTATGAATAAATTAAACAGGATTGGTCCCAGGACAGAACCTTGGGGGACCCCACTTTCCACATCCGCCCAATCTGAGTACTCCCCAATAATCACCACCCTCTGGACTCTCCCATGGAGCCAGTTCTCTATCCAGGTACTCACCCTATGGTCCATACCTACATTCCTTAGTTTGTACAGTAAGCGTTTGTGCGGAATGGTGTCAAAGGCCTTTGCAAAGTCCAGATACACCACATCCACAGGCTTACCTTTATCTAGGTGGCAGCTGACTTCATCATAGAAGGTTAATAGATTGGTTTGGCAAGAACGATTTTTCGTGAATCCATGCTGATTACTACTAATAATTCCGTTTTCATTACTAAAGTCTTGTACGTGGTCCCTTAACATCCCCTCCAAAATCTTGCAGACTACTGATGTTAGTCTGAACGGCCTTTAGTTACCCGGGATATATCTCGGCCCTTTTTTATATATTGGTACCACGTTGGCTTTTTTCCAATCAGCTGGTACCATACCCGTCTGTAGACTATCCTTAAAGATCAAGAATAATGGTCTGGCATTCACCTGGCTGAGCTCTTTAGAACCCTCGGGTACAAGCCATCCAGTCCCGGTGATTTATTTATGTTAAGTTTCTCTAGTTTAGTTCTAAGTCTATCTTCTGTTAGCCATGGGTGTATTATTTAGTTTAGCATTCCAAGCTGGGTTAGTGTGGCCCCCCGATTCTTTTGTGAAGTCTGTAGCCAGATTTCCTTTGTCGTCTTTTATGGGGCCAAAAGGTTCTGGCCTCGCTTTCTTACTGTTTATTTACTTAAAGAATTTCTTGGGGTTCCTTTTACTCTCTTCCGCTATATGTCTCTCGTGTTCTATTTTAGCTGCCTTGATTTTGCCTTTACATTTCTTATTACACTCTTTGTAATGCTTGAATGCTGCCAATGACCCCTCAGCCTTGTATTTTTTGAAGGCCTTTTCTTTAGTATTAATATGCATTTTTATGTTGGAGTTTAGCCACCCAGGGTTTAGTTTTGCTCTTTTAAATGTATTTCCCTTTGGAATGCACTGGGCAATCCCTTTGTTTAGTATGCTCTTGAAGCACTCCCATTTCTCCTCCGTGTTCTTTGTTCCCAGAACAAAGCAAAGTTTTCTAGCAAAGAGCGCAGTTTTGGGAAATTGGCTCTTTTGAAATTCAGTGTCCTTATATTACCTTTGTGTTTCCTATTACTATGATTAATACTAAAACTAATTGACCTATGGTCACTGTTTCCTAAGTTGCCCCGTATTTCTATATCCATGAGCCGGTCTGTATTGTTGGTAATCAGTAGGTCAAGTACCACATTGTTTCTTTTCAGTGAGTTCACCATCTGACCCATAAAATTGTCCTGCAAAACATTTAGGAACTGCCGAGCCTTGGCTGAATGCGCAGTTCCTTCTGCCCAGTCTATATCTGGATAATTAAAGTCCCCCATTATAATGACATTTCCCATCCTTGCTGCCAATCCTATCTGTAAAAGGAGGTCCGCCTCCCCTCCTCCCTCTGGTTGGGGGGCCTATTGCATACGCCCAATATTACCTTCCCTATAGTGCCTTCCCTTTTAAGTTCTACCCATAGGGAGTCTGCCTCGTCCATAGATCCATTATTAATATCATCCCTCATATTTATCTGTACACTGTTCTTAATATACAGACATACCACTCCCCCTTTTTTACCTTCTCTATCTCTGCGATAAAGAGAATACCCCTGAATGGTCGCGATCCAATCATGAGAGTTGTCAAACCAAGTCTCTGTTATACCCACAAAATCTAAGTCCTCCTCAAACATCAGCAGCTCCAGCTCTCCCATCTTGTTGGCCAGGCTTCTGGCATTGGTATACAAACCTCGTAATTTTGACCAGTTGCATACTATATCCTTATTTGATGTTTTTAGGCTGTTCTTGTGATTTTTCCCCATACCCACCTTGGATTTAGGACCCCTGAACACCCTACCACTAATGTCCCCTTTTTGTGCCCTCTGAATCTTGCTCCCCACTGGCTAATTTTACATCTGTACCCTCCCCCCCATCACCTAGTTTAAAAGCCCCTCTAACTTTTTGACCATCCTTTCACCCAGTACGGTTGCACCCTCGCCATTTAGGTGCAATCCGTCTCTACCAAAGAGCCGATGGCTGACTGAGAAGTGGGCTCAGTTCCCCAGGAACCCGAAACCCTCCTTACTACACCAGCTCCTCAGCCACTTGTTAACTTCCCTAATCTCCCGCTGCCTCTCTGTTGTGGCTCGAGGTACAGGTAGTATTTCTGAAAATACTACCTTGGAGGTCCTACTCCTCAACTTAGTGTCTAAGTCCCTGAAATTGTTTAGGACTCTCCATCTACCTCTGCCTATGTCATTGGTACCCACGTGTACCATGACAGCTGGGTCTTCCCCAGCCCCGCCCAGTAATCTGTCCACCAGATCCGTGATGTGCCGAACCCGAGCGCCCGGTAAACAACACACAGTTTGGTGCTCACGGTCTTTGTGTCCTTTTAATGATTGAGTCCCCTACCACCAGCACCTGTCTTTTCTTTCCCTTTCTCCCGGTCTCACTGGAGGAGTTCTTCCCCTGGCAGCTAGGGGCGTCACTCTGCTCCAGCAATGCTGGTCCCTGACTGGTTTCCCCAACATCACTCAACGGGCGTGTGTATTGGGGTGCTCTAGCCCAGGACCAGCCTCCTTGCCTTGTTTCCTTCTACCCCTCCTAACTGTCACCCATCTACTCTGCTCTGATGCCTGCCCCTCCGTTTCTCCGCCCTCCTCTGTGCAGGCCCCTGCCTGCACCTGTCGGGTATGATCCCAGCTCTCCTTTGGTATGGACATCCATCTCAGTGTTGCCAGCTGCTTCCCTAGATTCAGGACCTGAGCTTCCAGGAAAACAACGTGCTTACATTTTGTGCATCTGTATTCGCCCTCGATTGCATGATCAAGGAACGTATACATGCCACAAGATGTACACCGAATAGAATCTCGACACCCGCCGGGCATTGTACCTACTAATCTAATCTAATGGGGATTCAGTCATTTAAGTATGCCCTGTGTGGCTGTTTCCTAGCTTCCTAGCTCTACTTTCTCACCCTCTAGTACTCCGCTACACTCACTGACACTTCCAGACACTCAGGTACTCGCAGGTACTCCCAGACACTCACAGGTACTCCCAGACTCTCACAGGTACTCCCAGACTCTCACATGAACTCCTAGACTCTCACAGGTACTCCCAAACTCTCACAGGTACTCCCAGACACTTACAGGTACTTCCAGACACTCACAGGTACTCTCAGACACTCACAGGTACTCCCAGACAATCAGGTACTCATCGGTACTTCCAGACACTCAGTTACTCCCAGGCACTCAGGTACCAATAGGTACTCACAGATACTCAGGTACTAATAGGTACTCAGAGATACTCAGGTAGTAATAGGTACTCACAGATACTCAGGTACCAATAGGTACTCACAGATACTCAGGTACCAATAGGTACTCACAGACACTCAGCTAGTAATAGTTACTCACAGACACTCATGTAGTAATAGGTACTCACAGACACTCAGGTACTACTCTACACCCACAGTTATAGTCAGTCAGTTACAGTTCAGTTACAGTCGCAGTACAGTCGCAGTCAGTCGCAGTACAGTCACAGTACAGTTACAGTCACAGTCAGTCACAGTCACAAACTATTCCCTCTGACTCCCCCCCCCTTCCCCAGCGGCCGAACAGCTGATCAGCTGATTGGTCACCTACTCACGTCCTGTTCCTCCTTCAGTCCCTCTCGGTCAAACCTTATATATACCTCAGTCTCTCTAAAAACAGCAGTTAATGTCTAGAAATCCTGTCACTCACATCAAAACAAATGTATCATAGGAGACAAGTTCAAACATCAATCTCTAATATGCATTTACAAATTAAATATAAAAAATGACACATTAAAAACAACAAAACACCATAAGCAATAGTATAACACATGCCCGTGAAGACCACTATCAGTACAGGAAGAACTCCATACACAGGGGTGAATAATGAAATGGGAACCCTCATTCAGAAAAGTACGTAAGCTTCCATCCATTGTTCAGCACTAGGGTTGAGCGGACACCTAGATGTCCGTGTTCGACGGGTTCGGCCGAACTTTAAAAAAAAGTCCGGGTCCGTGTCCCGGACTTTTACCGAACTTTTCCCGGACACCGAACCCCATTGAAGTCAATGGGGACCCGAACTTTAAGGCACTAAAATGGCTCTAAAACACCAAAGGAAAGGGCTAGAGTGCTGCAAATGGCAGCAAAACGTAATTAAGAGCATGGCAAGTGCTCTGCAAACAAATGTGGATAGGGAAATAACTTAAAACAACAAAAAAAAACAGAAAAATAAAACAATGTTCTTCTTCATCTCTGAAGGACGAGGCCCATATGGAGTAGGAGGGAGGTTGAGGTGGTGGTGGATGTGGCGGTGACATAGGCGTGCGCACAGGGTGTGCTGGGTGTGCCTGGGCACACCCTAATCACCTAGGGCACATAGCATTGCCAGTGAGGAGATGGGAAAGATCTCCCTGGGACCTGCTCTGCTCTATTTCTCCTTGCCTACAGGTACATGGCCCCGATACATTACTCTCCCTGCTGGCAAACACATGCATGTGTATTTCAACTTTGGGGTGCACACCTTAATGCAATAGGCTGCGCACACCTATGGGCGGTGTAGGTGGAAGCGGCGGTGGAGGAGGACCAGGGCCGGATTAACAGCATCATGGGCTTGGTGCTGAGGATTTTGAAGGGCCTTAAGGGCCGTGCCTTGCCATGCACCCAGAGGAGGAAGGGTGCAGCCATGCATGCCTAATTCAACATGGGATGCTGTCTCTGAAGCCCATAAACACATCCATGCATCGCCAACTGTCCCTCCTTGTCCGGCCTTCACGCTGTGTGGGGAGGTTCTGAGGGTGCTGCCTGGGGAAGCGAGCATAGAAGCCAGACTTCTGTGTTTACAAGTGACAGAAGAGCGGTAACAGTGAATATGGCCAACCCGGGGCCTATATAAAAGGTAGGGGCCTGGAGCTGCAGCTCCAATAGCCCCTACATTAATCTGGCCCTGAGGAGGAGGACGAGGTAGCCAACACTGCTTCTTTTCAAAAATTTTAAATGAGGGTACACCCCAAAAGAGTGAGAAAGAGCAAAAATGGAACAATGGGTGGGTAAGGTCGGTATCCATTGCTATTCTGCATAAGGTACGGAAAAGTCCCGTGGGATCCATGCCTGGTTCATTTTAATGAACGTGAGCTTGTCCACATTGTCTCTGGACAGGCGGCTGCGCTTGTCTGTTATAACGCCCCCAGCCGTGCTAAATACCCGTTCAGATAATACACTGGCTGCAGGGCACGCCAGCACCTCCAAGGCGTAAAGGGCAAGCTCAGGCCATGTGCCCAATTTGGAGACCCAGAAGTTGAAGGGGGCAGACCCGTCATTCACTACATGTAGGCGTGTGCACACATACTGCTCCACCATGTTGGTAAAATGCTGCCTCCTGCTAAGACGTTCCATCTGAGCTGCTGGTGCTGCTGTTTGTTGTGGCGTGCTGACAAAGCTTTTCCACATTTCGGCCATGCTAACCCTGCCTTCTGAGGTGCTGGCGGTGCCCTGGTTGCGTTGGCGACCTCCTCCTCCTCCTCCTCTGCCTTGTGCTTCCACTGTGGCCCCGCTGTCAGATGGGAATGCCAGCAGCATGGCGTCTACCAGCGTGCGCTTGTACTCGCGCATCTTGCGATCGCGCTCCAGTGAGTGAATTAAGGACGGTACGTTGTCCTTGTAACGGGGATCCAGCAGCGTGGCCACCCAGTAATCAGCACAAGTTAGAATGTGGGCAACTCGGCGGTCGTTGTGGAGACACTGCAGCATGTAATCGCTCATGTGTGCCAGGCTGCCCAGAGGCAACGAAAGGCTGTCCTCTGTGGGAGGTGTATGGTCCGTGTCCTCTGTATCCCCCCAGCCACGCACCAGTGATGGCCATGAGCTGGCCTGGGTGCCACCCTGCTGTGAACATGGTTCCATCTCCTCCTCCAGCTCCTCCTCCTCCTCATCCTCCTCATCCTCCAGAACTGTGCCCCTGCTGGACAATTGCGTCCCTGGCGTTTGCGTGTGCAGGAACCCACCCTCGGAGCCCCTTGCGAATGACTGCCCTGAAAGCCTTGGAAATGTTACCTCTTCATCCTCCTCCTCCTCCTCATCCTGTGCCACATCCTCTTCCATCATCGCCCGAATTGTTTTTTCAAGGAGGCATAGAAGTGGGATAGTTAAGCTGAGAACGGCGTCATTGCCACTGGCCATGTTGGTGGAGTACTCAAAACAGCGCAACAAGGCACACAGGTCTCGCATGGAGGCCCAGTTATTGGTGGTGAAGTGGTGCTGTTCCGCAGAGCGACTCACGCGTGCGTGCTGCAGCTGAAACTCCACTATGGCCTGCTGCTGCTCGCACAGTCTTTCCAGCATGTGCAAGGTGGAGTTCCACCTTGTGGGCACGTCAAATATGAGGCGGTGAGCGGGAAGGCCGAAGTTACGCTGCAGCGCTGCCAGGCGAGCAGCAGCAGGGTGAGAACGCCGAAAGTGCGCACAAACGGCCCGCACTTTCTGCAGCAGCTCTGACATATCGGGGTAGTTTTTAAGGAACCTCTGCACCACCAAATTCAGCACATGCGCCAGGCAAGGGATGTGCGTCAAACCGGCTAGGCCCAGAGCTGCTATGAGATTTCGCCCGTTATCGCACACCACCAGGCCGGGCTTGAGGCTCGCTGGCAGCAACCACTCATTTGTCTGCTGTTCCATGCTCCTCCACAACTCCTGCGCGGTGTGTGGTTTGTCCCCCAAACAGGCAAGTTGTAAAACTGCCTGCTGTCGTTTACCCCTGGCCGTGCTGAAGTTGGTGGTGAAGGTGTTACGCTGTCCGGATGAGGAGGCGGTAGAGGATGAGGAAGCGGAGTAGGAGGAGTTAGGAACAGGAGGCAAACTGAAGCGCCCTGCAATCCTCGGTGGTGGAAGGACATGCGCCAAATTGCTATCCGCCTCAGGCCCATCCGCCACTGCATTTACCCAGTGTGCCGTTAGGGAGATATAACGCCCCTGACCGTGCTTACTGGTCCACGTATCCGTAGTTAGGTGGACCTTGGCACAGATGGCGTTGCGCAGTGCACACCTGATATTTTCCCCCACTTGGTTGTGCAGGGAAGGGATGGCTTGCCTGGAAAAGTAGTGGCGGCTGGGCACGACGTACTGTGGGACAGCCACCGACATAAGGTTTTTAAAACTGTGCGTCTCCACCAGACGGAATGACAGCATTTCAAAGGCCAATAATTTTGAAATGCTGGCATTCAGGGCCAGGGATCGCGGGTGGGTAGGGGGGTACTTCCTCTTCCTCTCAAGTGTTTGGGAGATGGAAAGCTGAACGCTTCCACGGGACATTGTGGAGATGGTTGTTGGTGACCCAGGTGGTGGTGTTGCTGACAGATCGTCTGTTTGCGGGGTGGCAGGTTCCGGTATCACTACAGATGTGGCTGGAGCGGCCGAGACTGCAGCAGAAGAGGAAGCAGGATGAGCCAGAGACGTTTCTTGGTTTTGAAGGTGTGTACTCCACTGCAGCTCGTGCTTTGCACTTAGATGCCTGATCATGCAGGTTGTGCTCAGGTTGAGAAGGTTTATGCCTCGCTTCAAGCTCTGATTGCACAGGGTGCAAACCACTCGTGTCCTGTCATCAGCACATTTTCTAAAGAACTTCCACGCTAGAGAACTCCTTTGAGCTGACTTTGGTGCGCTCGTTCCCTTGCTGCGTTGGGCAGTAGCGGGCGTAGTGTCTAGGGCACGGCCGCTCCGCTTCTGCACCCTGCTCCCTCTTCTGCTGTGCTGGTGGCTCTGTGCGACCACCGCCTCTTCCTCCAAACTACTCAGGTCACCTGCATGACGTTCATTCCATGTGGGGTCGAGGACCTCATCGTCCTCCACATCATCTTCCACCCAGTCTTCACCCCTGCCCTCCTTGTCGGTCTCCACAATGCTGAACGCCGCAGCAGTTGGCACCTGCGTTTCGTCATCATCGGAGACGTGCTGCGATGATCCTTGCATGTACTCATCTTGAGAAATAAGTGGTTGGGCATCGCTGCACTCAATCTCTTCCACTTCTGGGGCAGGGCTAGGTGGATGGCCCTGGGAAACCCTGCTGACAGAGTCCTCAAAAAGAATAAGAGACTGCTGTATGGCTTGGGGCTCAGACTGCTGGCCTGATTTGCAAGGGGGTGAGGTGAAAGACGGTTGGACATTGGCTGCAGGTGCCAACTCTGACCTTTCTGCAGTAGACTGGGTGGGAGACAATGTGAAGGAACTGGAGGCACTGTCAGCAGCAAACCAATCTACTATCGCCTCAACTTGTTCTGGCCTCATCACTTCTAGGGGCGTTTGATGCCCTACCAAATACTGATGCAGGTTCTGTCGCCTACTCACACTTAAGGAAGGTGTTTCACTTGTGCGTGTAGCTGGCACAGATCGACCACGTCCTCTCCTTGCAACAGGAGCTCTACCAGCAGCACCACGACCCAGGCCACGGCCCTTATTTGACGGTCTCCTCATATTTCTGTAATTTAAGATCTTGCCCTAGAAAGGTTTTTATTGAATAGCGGAATAGGAAATATGATCCAAAAAAGTGTATGTATCTCGCACGTACAAAACCACACTAGGCCCCAATTACTATTGTTTCTACCCCTAAAAGGATGGATGAGGAGTAGGAGGAGTATGGAACAGACAGCACCCTCAAATCTTCAGAAGTATGAGATGAACCCCAAAAACTTGGAAAGGTGGATCTCACACGTACCGACACAGACTATCCCGCAATTCAATTGATCCTCAAAGGTTTTTATTGAATAGCGGAATAGGAAATATGATCAAAAAAAGTGTATGTATCTCGCACGTACACAACCACACTAGGCCCCAATTACTATTGTTTGTACCCCTAAAAGGATGGATGAGGAGTAGGAGGAGGAGTATGGAACAGGCAGCACCCTCAAATCTTCAGAAGTATGAGATGAACCCCAAAAACTTGGAAAGGTGGATCTCACACGTACCGACACAGACTATCCCGCAATTCAATTGATCCTCAAAGGTTTTTATTGAATAGCGGAATAGGAAATATGATCAAAAAAAGTGTATGTATCTCGCACGTACACAACCACACTAGGCCCCAATTACTATTGTTTGTACCCCTAAAAGGATGGTTGAGCAGTAGGAGCAGGAGTATGGAACAGGCAGCACCCTCAAATCTTCAGAAGTATGAGATGAACCCCAACAACTTGGAAAGGTGGATCTCACACGTACCGACACAGACTATCTCGCAATTGAATTGATCCCCAAAGGTTTTAATTGAATAGCGGAATAGAAAATATGATCAAAAAGAAAGTGTATGTATCTCGCACGTACACCACCACACTAGGCCCCAATTACTATTGTTTGTACCCCTAAAAGGCTAGATGAGGAGTAGGGGGGGTATGGAACAGGCAGCACCCTCAAACCTTCAGAAGTATGAGATGAACCCCAACAACTTGGAAAGGTGGATCTCTCTCACACGTACCAACACAGACTATCCCCCAATTTAACTGATCCCCAAAGGTTTTTGATTAAATAGCGGAATAGAAAATATGATCCAAAAAAAGTGTATGTATATCACACGTACACAACCACACTAGGCCCCAATTACTATTGTTTGTACCCCTAAAAGGCTAGGAGTAGGGGGAGTATGGAACAGGCAGCACCCTCAAACCTTCAGAAGTATGAGATGAACCCCAACAACTTGGAAAGGTGGATCTCTCTCACACGTACCAACACAGACTATCCCCCAATTTAACTGATCCCCAAAGGTTTTTGATTAAATAGCGGAATAGAAAATATGATCCAAAAAAAGTGTATGTATATCACACGTACACAACCACACTAGGCCCCAATTACTATTGTTTGTACCCCTAAAAGGCTAGATGAGGAGTAGGGGGAGTATGGAACAGGCAGCACCCTCAAACCTTCAGAAGTATGAGATGAACCCCAACAACTTGGAAAGGTGGATCTCTCTCACACGTACCAACACAGACTATCCCCCAATTTAACTGATCCCCAAAGGTTTTTGATTAAATAGCGGAATAGAAAATATGATCCAAAAAAAGTGTATGTATATCACACGTACACAACCACACTAGGCCCCAATTACTATTGTTTGTACCCCTAAAAGGCTAGATGAGGAGTAGGGGGAGTATGGAACAGGCAGCACCCTCAAACCTTCAGAAGTATGAGATGAACCCCAACAACTTGGAAAGGTGGATCTCTCTCACACGTACCAACACAGACTATCCCCCAATTTAACTGATCCCCAAAGGTTTTTGATTAAATAGCGGAATAGAAAATATGATCCGAAAAAAGTGTATGTATATCACACGTACACAACCACACTAGGCCCCAATTACTATTGTTTGTACCCCTAAAAGGCTAGATGAGGAGTAGGGGGGGTATGGAACAGGCAGCACCCTCAAACCTTCAGAAGTATGAGATGAACCCCAACAACTTGGAAAGGTGGATCTCTCTCACACGTACCAACACAGACTATCCCCCAATTTAACTGATCCCCAAAGGTTTTTGATTAAATAGCGGAATAGAAAATATGATCCAAAAAAAGTGTATGTATATCACACGTACACAACCACACTAGGCCCCAATTACTATTGTTTGTACCCCTAAAAGGCTAGATGAGGAGTAGGGGGGGTATGGAACAGGCAGCACCCTCAAACCTTCAGAAGTATGAGATGAACCCCAAAAACTTGGAAAGGTGGATCTCTCTCACACGTACCAACACAGACTATCCCCCAATTTAACTGATCCCCAAAGGTTTTTGATTAAATAGCGGAATAGAAAATATGATCCAAAAAAAGTGTATGTATATCACACGTACACAACCACACTAGGCCCCAATTACTATTGTTTGTACCCCTAAAAGGCTAGGAGTAGGGGGAGTATGGAACAGGCAGCACCCTCAAACCTTCAGAAGTATGAGATGAACCCCAACAACTTGGAAAGGTGGATCTCTCTCACACGTACCAACACAGACTATCCCCCAATTTAACTGATCCCCAAAGGTTTTTGATTAAATAGCGGAATAGAAAATATGATCCAAAAAAAGTGTATGTATATCACACGTACACAACCACACTGGGCCCCAATTACTATTGTTTGTACCCCTAAAAGGCTAGATGAGGAGTAGGGGGAGTATGGAACAGGCAGCACCCTCAAACCTTCAGAAGTATGAGATGAACCCCAACAACTTGGAAAGGTGGATCTCTCTCACACGTACCAACACAGACTATCCCCCAATTTAACTGATCCCCAAAGGTTTTTGATTAAATAGCGGAATAGAAAATATGATCCAAAAAAAGTGTATGTATATCACACGTACACAACCACACTAGGCCCCAATTACTATTGTTTGTACCCCTAAAAGGCTAGATGAGGAGTAGGGGGGGTATGGAACAGGCAGCACCCTCAAATCTTCAGAAGTATGAGATGAACCCCAAAAACTTGGAAAGGTGGATCTCTCTCACACGTACCAACACAGACTATCCCCCAATTTAACTGATCCCCAAAGGTTTTTGATTAAATAGCGGAATAGAAAATATGATCCAAAAAAAGTGTATGTATATCACACGTACACAACCACACTAGGCCCCAATTACTATTGTTTGTACCCCTAAAAGGCTAGATGAGGAGTAGGGGGGGTATGGAACAGGCAGCACCCTCAAACCTTCAGAAGTATGAGATGAACCCCAACAACTTGGAAAGGTGGATCTCTCTCACACGTACCAACACAGACTATCCCCCAATTTAACTGATCCCCAAAGGTTTTTGATTAAATAGCGGAATAGAAAATATGATCCAAAAAAAGTGTATGTATATCACACGTACACAACCACACTAGGCCCCAATTACTATTGTTTGTACCCCTAAAAGGCTAGATGAGGAGTAGGGGGGGTATGGAACAGGCAGCACCCTCAAACCTTCAGAAGTATGAGATGAACCCCAACAATTTGGAAAGGTGGATCTCTCTCACACGTACCAACACAGACTATCCCCCAATTTAACTGATCCCCAAAGGTTTTTGATTAAATAGCGGAATAGAAAATATGATCCAAAAAAAGTGTATGTATATCACACGTACACAACCACACTGGGCCCCAATTACTATTGTTTGTACCCCTAAAAGGCTAGATGAGGAGTAGGGGGAGTATGGAACAGGCAGCACCCTCAAACCTTCAGAAGTATGAGATGAACCCCAACAACTTGGAAAGGTGGATCTCTCTCACACGTACCAACACAGACTATCCCCCAATTTAACTGATCCCCAAAGGTTTTTGATTAAATAGCGGAATAGAAAATATGATCCAAAAAAAGTGTATGTATATCACACGTACACAACCACACTGGGCCCCAATTACTATTGTTTGTACCCCTAAAAGGCTAGATGAGGAGTAGGGGGAGTATGGAACAGGCAGCACCCTCAAACCTTCAGAAGTATGAGATGAACCCCAACAACTTGGAAAGGTGGATCTCTCTCACACGTACCAACACAGACTATCCCCCAATTTAACTGATCCCCAAAGGTTTTTGATTAAATAGCGGAATAGAAAATATGATCCAAAAAAAGTGTATGTATATCACACGTACACAACCACACTAGGCCCCAATTACTATTGTTTGTACCCCTAAAAGGCTAGATGAGGAGTAGGGGGGGTATGGAACAGGCAGCACCCTCAAACCTTCAGAAGTATGAGATGAACCCCAACAACTTGGAAAGGTGGATCTCTCTCACACGTACCAACACAGACTATCCCCCAATTTAACTGATCCCCAAAGGTTTTTGATTAAATAGCGGAATAGAAAATATGATCCAAAAAAAGTGTATGTATATCACACGTACACAACCACACTAGGCCCCAATTACTATTGTTTGTACCCCTAAAAGGCTAGGAGTAGGGGGAGTATGGAACAGGCAGCACCCTCAAACCTTCAGAAGTATGAGATGAACCCCAACAACTTGGAAAGGTGGATCTCTCTCACACGTACCAACACAGACTATCCCCCAATTTAACTGATCCCCAAAGGTTTTTGATTAAATAGCGGAATAGAAAATATGATCCAAAAAAAGTGTATGTATATCACACGTACACAACCACACTAGGCCCCAATTACTATTGTTTGTACCCCTAAAAGGCTAGATGAGGAGTAGGGGGAGTATGGAACAGGCAGCACCCTCAAACCTTCAGAAGTATGAGATGAACCCCAACAACTTGGAAAGGTGGATCTCTCTCACACGTACCAACACAGACTATCCCCCAATTTAACTGATCCCCAAAGGTTTTTGATTAAATAGCGGAATAGAAAATATGATCCAAAAAAAGTGTATGTATATCACACGTACACAACCACACTAGGCCCCAATTACTATTGTTTGTACCCCTAAAAGGCTAGATGAGGAGTAGGGGGAGTATGGAACAGGCAGCACCCTCAAACCTTCAGAAGTATGAGATGAACCCCAACAACTTGGAAAGGTGGATCTCTCTCACACGTACCAACACAGACTATCCCCCAATTTAACTGATCCCCAAAGGTTTTTGATTAAATAGCGGAATAGAAAATATGATCCGAAAAAAGTGTATGTATATCACACGTACACAACCACACTAGGCCCCAATTACTATTGTTTGTACCCCTAAAAGGCTAGATGAGGAGTAGGGGGGGTATGGAACAGGCAGCACCCTCAAACCTTCAGAAGTATGAGATGAACCCCAACAACTTGGAAAGGTGGATCTCTCTCACACGTACCAACACAGACTATCCCCCAATTTAACTGATCCCCAAAGGTTTTTGATTAAATAGCGGAATAGAAAATATGATCCAAAAAAAGTGTATGTATATCACACGTACACAACCACACTAGGCCCCAATTACTATTGTTTGTACCCCTAAAAGGCTAGATGAGGAGTAGGGGGGGTATGGAACAGGCAGCACCCTCAAACCTTCAGAAGTATGAGATGAACCCCAAAAACTTGGAAAGGTGGATCTCTCTCACACGTACCAACACAGACTATCCCCCAATTTAACTGATCCCCAAAGGTTTTTGATTAAATAGCGGAATAGAAAATATGATCCAAAAAAAGTGTATGTATATCACACGTACACAACCACACTAGGCCCCAATTACTATTGTTTGTACCCCTAAAAGGCTAGGAGTAGGGGGAGTATGGAACAGGCAGCACCCTCAAACCTTCAGAAGTATGAGATGAACCCCAACAACTTGGAAAGGTGGATCTCTCTCACACGTACCAACACAGACTATCCCCCAATTTAACTGATCCCCAAAGGTTTTTGATTAAATAGCGGAATAGAAAATATGATCCAAAAAAAGTGTATGTATATCACACGTACACAACCACACTGGGCCCCAATTACTATTGTTTGTACCCCTAAAAGGCTAGATGAGGAGTAGGGGGAGTATGGAACAGGCAGCACCCTCAAACCTTCAGAAGTATGAGATGAACCCCAACAACTTGGAAAGGTGGATCTCTCTCACACGTACCAACACAGACTATCCCCCAATTTAACTGATCCCCAAAGGTTTTTGATTAAATAGCGGAATAGAAAATATGATCCAAAAAAAGTGTATGTATATCACACGTACACAACCACACTAGGCCCCAATTACTATTGTTTGTACCCCTAAAAGGCTAGATGAGGAGTAGGGGGGGTATGGAACAGGCAGCACCCTCAAACCTTCAGAAGTATGAGATGAACCCCAACAACTTGGAAAGGTGGATCTCTCTCACACGTACCAACACAGACTATCCCCCAATTTAACTGATCCCCAAAGGTTTTTGATTAAATAGCGGAATAGAAAATATGATCCAAAAAAAGTGTATGTATATCACACGTACACAACCACACTAGGCCCCAATTACTATTGTTTGTACCCCTAAAAGGCTAGATGAGGAGTAGGGGGGGTATGGAACAGGCAGCACCCTCAAACCTTCAGAAGTATGAGATGAACCCCAACAATTTGGAAAGGTGGATCTCTCTCACACGTACCAACACAGACTATCCCCCAATTTAACTGATCCCCAAAGGTTTTTGATTAAATAGCGGAATAGAAAATATGATCCAAAAAAAGTGTATGTATATCACACGTACACAACCACACTGGGCCCCAATTACTATTGTTTGTACCCCTAAAAGGCTAGATGAGGAGTAGGGGGAGTATGGAACAGGCAGCACCCTCAAACCTTCAGAAGTATGAGATGAACCCCAACAACTTGGAAAGGTGGATCTCTCTCACACGTACCAACACAGACTATCCCCCAATTTAACTGATCCCCAAAGGTTTTTGATTAAATAGCGGAATAGAAAATATGATCCAAAAAAAGTGTATGTATATCACACGTACACAACCACACTGGGCCCCAATTACTATTGTTTGTACCCCTAAAAGGCTAGATGAGGTGTAGGGGGAGTATGGAACAGGCAGCACCCTCAAACCTTCAGAAGTATGAGATGAACCCCAACAACTTGGAAAGGTGGATCTCTCTCACACGTACCAACACAGACTATCCCCCAATTTAACTGATCCCCAAAGGTTTTTGATTAAATAGCGGAATAGAAAATATGATCCAAAAAAAGTGTATGTATATCACACGTACACAACCACACTAGGCCCCAATTACTATTGTTTGTACCCCTAAAAGGCTAGATGAGGAGTAGGGGGGGTATGGAACAGGCAGCACCCTCAAACCTTCAGAAGTATGAGATGAACCCCAACAACTTGGAAAGGTGGATCTCTCTCACACGTACCAACACAGACTATCCCCCAATTTAACTGATCCCCAAAGGTTTTTGATTAAATAGCGGAATAGAAAATATGATCCAAAAAAAGTGTATGTATATCACACGTACACAACCACACTAGGCCCCAATTACTATTGTTTGTACCCCTAAAAGGCTAGGAGTAGGGGGAGTATGGAACAGGCAGCACCCTCAAACCTTCAGAAGTATGAGATGAACCCCAACAACTTGGAAAGGTGGATCTCTCTCACACGTACCAACACAGACTATCCCCCAATTTAACTGATCCCCAAAGGTTTTTGATTAAATAGCGGAATAGAAAATATGATCCAAAAAAAGTGTATGTATATCACACGTACACAACCACACTAGGCCCCAATTACTATTGTTTGTACCCCTAAAAGGCTAGATGAGGAGTAGGGGGAGTATGGAACAGGCAGCACCCTCAAATCTTCAGAAGTATGAGATTGTGTTCACTGTACCCCACAAAGATTGAGTTCACTGCACCCCACAATGATTGTGTTCACTGCACCCCACAAAGATTGTGTTCACTGCACCTCACAAAGATTGTGTTCACTGTACCCCCCAAAGATTGTGTTCACTGCACCCCACAAAGATTCTGTTCACTGTACCCCACAAAGATTGTGTTCACTGCACCCTAAAAGGATGTTGTTCACTGCACCCCACAAAGATTGTGTTCACTGCACCCTAAAAGGATGTTGTTCACTGCACCCCAAAAAGATTGTGTTCACTGTACCCCCCCAAAGATTGTGTTCACTGCACCCCACAAAGATTGTGTTCACTGCACCCCAAAAAGATTGTGTTCACTGTACCCCCCAAAGATTGTGTTCACTGCACCCCAAAAAGATTGTGTTCACTGTACCCCCCAAAGATTGTGTTCACTGCACCCCACAAAGATTCTGTTCACTGTACCCCACAAAGATTGTGTTCACTGCACCCCAAAAAGATTGTGTTCACTGTACCCCCCCAAAGATTGTGTTCACTGCACCCCACAAAGATTCTGTTCACTGCACCCCACAAAGGATTTTGTTCACTGCACCCCAAAAAGATTGTGTTCACTGCACCCCAAAAAGGATTTTGATCACTGCACCCCAAAAAGGATGTTGTTCACTGCACCCCAAAAATGATTTTGTTCACTCCACCCCAAAAAGATTGTGTTCACTGCACCCCACAAAGATTGTGTTCACTGCACCCCAAAAAGATTGTGTTCACTGTACCCCCCAAAGATTGTGTTCACTGCACCCCACAAAGATTCTGTTCACTGTACCCCACAAAGATTGTGTTCACTGCACCCCAAAAAGATTGTGTTCACTGCACCCCAAAAAGGATGTTGTTCACTGCACCCCAAAAAGGATGTTGTTCACTCCACCCCAAAAAGATTGTGTTCACTGCACCCCACAAAGATTGTGTTCACTGCACCCCAAAAAGATTGTGTTCACTGCACCCCAAAAATGATTTTGTTCACTGCACCCCAAAAAGGATTTGGTTCACTGCACCCCAAAAAGGATGTTGTTCACTCCACCCCAAAAAGATTGTGTTCACTGCACCCCAAAAAGATTGTGTTCACTGCACCCCACAAAGGATTTTGTTCACTGCACCCCAAAAAGATTGTGTTCACTGCACCCCAAAAAGGATGTTGTTCACTGCACCCCAAAAAGGATTTTGTTCACTGCACCCCAAAAAGATTGTGTTCACTGCACCCCACAAAGGATTTTGTTCACTGCACCCCACAAAGATTGTGTTCACTGCACACCAAAAAGGATTGTGTTCACTGCACCCCAAAAAGATTTTGTTCACTGCACCCCAAAAAGATTGTGTTCACTGCAGCCCAAAAAGATTGTGTTCACTGCAGCCCAAAAAGATTGTGTTCACTGCAGCCCAAAAAGATTGTGTTCACTGCAGCTCACACACAGAAAAATGGATGTGGATCACTGACACCTGCCTATCTCCAATCCCACACCACACAGCAATATCGATTGTAGTTTGTAGAACACAGTTTCCCTAAAATTCAGCAGACTCTGTCCCTAACAGGATTGAGAAGAGATCGTAGATCAGGATTGAGTGCAGATTCACCCCACCCCCCACACAGCAATATCGATTGTAGTTTGTAGAAGACACTGACCCTATAATTCAGCAGACTCTATCCCTAAAATGCCTACAACTCGCCCTGCCTAAACACTCCGACCTGTCCCTCAATTCTATCCGGACACAAATGGTTTTTTCCTGCCTATCTTTCCCTAATCAGCAGCCAGCACATTGATGTGTGCTCTGTCCCTTAGCTAAGCAGCAGAATGACGCTGCTGCGGCGGCTGCCTCGAACTTATAAAGACTTGGTCACATGCTTCAGACGGCCAATCACAGCTACTAAGACATTTGCAGGCATGGCTGGGATGGCTTAAGGCACACCAGTTAAACGATTGTTGATTGGCTGTTGAAAGCCCGCCATGAAAAGAGCGCCAAAGCATGCAAAACCCGGAAATAAAACGACCGAACACGGATTTTTACCCGAACATACAGTAAAGTGTCCGTGTCCGTGTTCGGGTAAAAAAAATCCAATTATTCGGTACGAACACGAATAATACAGTCCGTGTTCGCTCAACACTATTCAGCACCATTTTTGGATGTGTGTTTATAAATGAAAAACTCAATACACTTCATTTTTGTATAATAACCTGAATGAATTCCCACCTCTCTTAAAGCGGAGTTCCACCTCCCCCTCCAAAAATTTAAAGTCAGCAGCTACACATATTGTAGCTGCTGACTTTTGATATTAGGACACTTACCTGTCCTGGAGTCCAGCGATGTCGGCACCATTGCCGGTAAGGGAACCCGGCAGTGAAGCCATGCAGCTTCACTGGCGGGTCCTTACTGGGCATGTGCGAAGCGCGCTGCGCATTCCTACTGGCTCGGCGGCTGAGGAGGGAGGAGGGGGCTAAGCTACCGCGGCGCCGTACCCCGGAAGTAGGGAAGGGTACCTGTCAAAAACAGGTACCCGTTCCCCCCTCCCCCCTGAAGTGCCAAATGTGGCACTGGAGGGGGGGGGGAAACAAAAGAGTGGAAGTTCCACTTTTGGGTGGAACAGCGCTTTAAGGTAAACCACCTTTTCAGTTCTGTGGATTCATAGGGCTGCTTGATCAGCCCCATGCCATTCATTAAAGTGCTTTGAAACACTGGTGGAATTATTTTTCTTTATATTATAAATGTGGTCATAAAGGTGATCACACAGTCTCCTGGATGTCCTTTAGAACTACTGCACAGAACAAATATTACATTTGATAAGGTACAGTACACCAATCGTGTTGTATTATAACTAATAAAGGTTTTCATAATTATATGTATATAATATATATTCTAAACTATCCCCTCTAATACCACAGGGACAACAAGGTCAACTTTCCTCTCCACATTTTAAATTGCCCTTAAATTGTCAGGATACCAATTTAATGCCACCAAAGAGTATATTGGCATACATATTATCATTATAGAGCATGGGAAGGTGACATTCTACTATGCCCCTAATTTTTCTAAATTCAAGAATAGATGCTGTAGAGAGAACCAATGGTCCCCTACAAACATTATTCCTGGTGTCTTTTCTCAATAACCTACTCCTTAGGATTGCTCTGGCTATAGTAACTGCCCATTTAAGTTCTGATTTTGAATAGCCCTGCTGGAGGAACTGATTGTAAATCTGAGCTAAATTTTTTTCAAATTTATGGTCATCACTGCAGATCCTTAGCAGTATTAAGGTTTGACCAATGGGTATAACCCTGACTGTGTATTTAGGATGTCTCAATTCTCCTCCCAGGACATTTTTGCCAGACAAAGATCTCCTAAATAAGCTAGTAGTTACTTGTCCTTCCTAGGCCATCAGTACAACATTTAGAAAGCAGATCAAGTCAAAACTCAACTGTCCAATGAATTTAGGATTCAATTGTCATTTAAAAAAGACAGAAGCTCATCAAGTGGCCCCAACTGTTTAGAACATTCAAAAATCAGGTCATCTATATAGCAGTAAAAGATTTTTATTTGTGGACGAAAGCGGTCTTGTATAGATTTATGTATCTGCTCCCAACAAGCAGCTTTATTTACCAGTTCCCTGCAAGCAATTTTGTCCGAAGGTGCCAAAGAATTTCCCTCCAGTATGTTTTGTCCTTACGATATTTCCAAAACACAACTGTTCTTTATATCTCAATCAGTATTATAGCTCTGAAACAGGGTATCCTTTATTCATATACTCCACCTTCAACCTCTATGATCAAGAATGAATTGTAATTTGCCAAGCACACCATTTTACTTTTGTAACCTGGGTATATCTGTGTGTTTCTGATATCTGTTACAGTCATGTGTACTATGTACTATTTATCTGTAGTACAAATTCATCAAATAATTTATAAATAAAAAGAAATATAACCATATTTGGTATTTCCAAAATTTGGATCTAGACAGCTGGAGCTTTTTTTTTTTTCAAACTATTGCTATCTTATGCCATAAAAAAAGATATGATCAATTTACAGTATACAGTTTATACTGTTGTTTAGCTCAGAATGCTAGCATATTTGAAAGCACATATATCTTCCTCTTTATACACTTTTTGACTTTTTAGTGACACTATTGTCTTTTTTGGCTAAAACTTGAATATAGGGTTTTACTGTAAAATACATAACTTCCTTCTAATAAACAAATACAAAGAAAGCCAAAGAAAACTATTCAATAAGATAATAATAAGAGATCACTAGCTAGTAAGACTTTATCAGCAGTCACATACGTTCATTTATTTAATTACATTTCTAATTACTTCTGCACATGCAGTATCTTGGGGCTAATTAAGCACTTGTCAATGCCAATGTAATCTGCTTCTTGCTGAGAGTTCTGTAACCCTGTCCAAAAGTCTAACACTGAATAGCTCTCAGAACTAATTAACCAAAAGATACAGAAAGTTAGCTGGCTGAACCTTGATATATAAACTTTTATCAATAATTTATCAAGTAGTGGAGGTAAAAAGTGCAAAATGATGTTTAACAACTGCCACAAATGTGTGCGCCACATATTTTCCCTCTTTGAAGATGGTATTGCCAAGTTTATTTACACCTCCTATTTATATGAAGAGGTGAGCAAAACATGTGTACAGTATGTGAAAATATAAAAGCAAATGGAATGAGTACATCTAAGAAAGCATTGATCTAATTAAAGATCAAGATCCTACATCTATTTTGTACATAACTTATGTGGTCTTAGTCCTCGAAAGCGTTCCAACTATCACAGGAAACAACCCCTCATCTTCATATTAAAATGGCCTAAAGTAGATATGGACTCAAATTTGCTATTGTATAACAAATTTCTTCAAATGTTAATTGTGTTAGCTGCAGGTAGCCTATAAGAAATCCTGGTGACTAGTCCTTTGTCCTCTGCTTGGCCTTTTCTGGTACAGCTTCAACAATTTATTTCCCAAAGCTGTACCCAAAAAGGCCGTGGAGGTTTTCCATCATATATTAGAGGACGACTCCCAGCTTTGGACTCATCTATGAAGTTCCACAGTGTGCTCCCACCATGCTTCACTTAAAGGCAATAGTGAGGCCCTCTTCCTAAACAAAAGTGGGGCCCTCTCTGTCACATTGGTGCTTTCAATACCTTACAATGTGTAGATCTGATCTACTAATAATATAGTGGTCATATTCTTTGAGTGAGTGTTTTCCTTGAATGGGATACTAGTGGTGAAAGGCAAGGTATTTTGCTGGTGGACTTTACATGAAAGCTTTGAGGAAAAAATTTGCTGAGACATATTTCTAATAATTTACACAAACCAAATATACTGTACACCACATGTGTCAAACACAAGGCCCGCGGGCCGAATCCGGCCCTCTAGGCAATTTCATGCGGCCCTCGCACCTCTCCTGCAGCCCAGCCCTCCTCCAGACCCTGTGCTTTCTGCTTTCCAGCAATGCCTCTAGCTTCTTCCCAGAAGCAGCACAAAGTAAGGGTGGTGCACTGTAATGTAAAGGAGGGTGGGGGACTCAACCTCTGACGGTAGGGAGGCTCCTGACGTCTTATGTAAGGGTATGGGATTCTCTGAACATCTAGTCTTACAGATACAACCGGCCCTTTGGAGGGCAATCGTATTGCTGATTCGGCCCTCGATTAAATTGAGTTTGCCAACCCTGCTGTACACTTTTAAAGTGAAGTTGCACTTTGCACGGGAATTTTACCCAGAGCTTACTGAATGAGGTAAAGCTAATCCAATCATGTTCAAGCAAGCCTGTTTTTTTTTTTTTTATATTTTCACATGAATTAGAAAACTATTTTTGTAACATTTGCATTTGTTTTTGTACACTGTTATTTTTATATTTTTTATGGTGTTACAGTATTATCAATTACAATGGTTGGAGTTAGTATGATTTATTTGCAGACTAGAGAGCTGTGTTTATGCTTCTACACAGCATGTTTAATTCTGTATTTGCATAACTGATCCCCATGGGAGCCCCAAAAGGAAGACTTTTGAAGATACCTGTAGTCATTTCTAGGCACCCACTCTACAGTTCAGGAGTCAGTATACTGCTATATAGTAGCTATCTACACAAAAAGAGCCAAGCTATTATGTTAACAAAGCACATAACATAGAGGTTTCATCAAAATACGTTTTTACGTTACAAAGGGACTGCGATTTGATAATGTTCCCCATTAGGATCATGTCTACTAAATTCCTTATATGTGATTGATTGTGTAGACCCATTTGAAGTTATGACGGTTTTAAAGTGATGTAAAATATATATTTTAATTTTTCTTTGCTGAAAAAATGAAATTGATGGCCCCATATAAATCAAAACCTTACCACTGCACAGCAGGCTTAATATATTCTGTGCAATGAGCTATAAATATTATTGAAGCATATATCATCATAAAGTTTAATGTGAGTATAAAGCTGTCATGTCACGGTTATATTTATCTTCCCTTAGCTTTAAACCTATTTGGTAAAACATACCGTAAAAGTAACTTTGGATTCAATTTACATACAAATATTAAGTATGTACAAAATATCTGTACTAGCAACTGTTAACCTATCAATCAGCTTTTATAAAGCCCGACACTTGCCAGATAAGAGTCACAGCTTATTTAATCATTTCCTTCGAAAGCCTTGTTATATACCATTCTTCCATATCTAGTGTATAGTATCTGGTTACAGCTACTACATGTGGTGGGAGTTAAAGCATATGTCTTTGTGAGAAATTTGTCAGCCAATGACTTAGCCATGTGTTATTATGCAAGACTGTTCCAAAGATAAATCATGCCAGACTTTTCATGAAGTAGAGTTATTATTAATATACACTGTAGAAAAAGAATATATATAATGATATGTGCATATTTAAAGCCCAACTTCAGGCAAAAATATTTTTTCCCATGCAGTGGGCCATGCCTGAACTGCATGGGTTAACTGCTCGTTTTGTCTAGGGGTGAATACAGAGCCTATACTCATCTGATGCTTCGATCTTCCAGAAAACGGTGCCCACCTATGTCCTGAGGTGGACTGTTCCTGATGTCTTCACATCCGGAGACGGTCTATAGGTGTGATGACATCATGAACATTCCACTGCACAAGACCGCTGGACTGCAGGGGGGCAGGAGCTGAAGGGACTGGTCGCTGGGAGGATCAGAGGATTAGGTGAGTATATCTTGGCTCTCCGAACACCTAGACTAAAACAAGAAGTTAACGGATACAGTGGGAGCTCAGCCCCACTGCATGGGGGAAAAAAAAAGTTGGCCCGAAGTTCAACTTTAAAGAGAGAAGGTAATTTAGTCTATATAGGTTGATGTAACATTGTGAGTCTATTGTCCCATGCCCCCGGGAGATTTGCCAGTAACTACAGAATTAGGACTGGTTTACATCTCTGCGGTGTGTTTTAGGCGCTTTCCATTGTAGATGCATTTTACATGCATTTTGAACATTCACTGCTCTATATGAACTCTATTAGACATGTATTTCATAAATGTATACAAAAGAAAAAGGAAGCAAGCAGGACTTTTTTTTAACACATAACATCTAAAACGCACAGGGGTGAACAGAATCTTAGGTCATTGTTACATGATCTAGATCAGGGTTTCCCAACCAGGGTTCCTTGAGCAATGAGCAATTTCAGCCTCTCCGATAAGTTCCCACAAACACTATTTATCTATTTAGCAATCTGTAAGGGGGTAATTCTTCACCATAACAAAAAAAAAGGACCATTCTTCCCACTAACTATCAAACGAATGTATCATGAGTTGTAGATGTAGTAACATTAAGCAAGAGCTCCCTGAGACAGTACAGTTATTGCAAGGGTTCCTCCATGTTGTAAAAATTGAGAAAGGCTGATCTAGGTTCAGATTACTGTACAGGAATTCACCCTGAAGAACAATTTAGGCTAGGTTTAGACTTGTGTCTAAATCACAGCAATTCTGAAAAATACCCACATTCAGATTGCTTTTCAGAGGCATTGCACGGGTTGTGGTTCATTTGCTGTCTATCCCCATTATCCCCATGTCAGTGAGGTAGTCAAACAGGTTGATAAAGCTATTTGATATGAGCTATTTATGGCTCACAAAGATGGCAACACCACCCGTTTTTTTAAACAATGGGATCCCTGGATTTCATGCAGAAAATGTGGATAAGTTGCATTGGTTTTATAATAAGTTAACAAGCATTACATACTTCCTCTGGTAATGAGGATCCTCAAGTCCTGGTTTGCCTTTATCTCAATACTATATACAGTATGTGGCAGCTTTTGTTTACCAAAAATGATTGACACTGAAAATGCAAGTTAAATATTGTCCAGTGAAAGGCTCCTCTAAAACATAAATAAACTAAACTATAACTGTGAGTTGCTTCCCCTTAAATTGGAACTACTAGCTTCCATACATGAAGAAGCGGTCGGGAGTCTAGGACCATGACACACTTTAAAGGGGAAAACTGGGCATTTTTTTTTTTTTTTTTTAATTTAAAAGTTTTTATTGAGAATTTGTCAAGAACATACAAAGAAAAGCAAAGGTATTTCAGCAGTAATACAACATTTCAAAAGACCACAATATGGCCTCATTTACAGTATAAACAGCTCGGAGTTAACATACGCTTCATCTGTCGCCCAGAAGCAAATAGAATTACTAAACGATGCAAGCAACAAATTTCCATACTGGATTTAACTCAAAAGACATCTAAACAAAGTGACGTAACATACAACAACCATAGTGTGTTTGTGACCACCGGTTGACACACATAGGCTAGTGTCTCCCGTCTCCCATGGTCCCGTATAGGGAAATGAAACGGTCGGGCCCACCCCATACCCTCCGCTCCCGGACACCCCCACGGGGATCAAAACTGTGCCCGAGAACGGAGACTACACGGCGGAGCCACCTCATTCCTTCATATGTAACTACACAATAAACATTTCAAGAGAGAAAAGTGAGCTAGCTAGGAGGTAAAATGACTGCTTTGTGCCTAGACCAATGTATCCAAGGTTGCCACTGCAAGGTTATATCCCGTGCAGTGTTGTGTTTAAGGGAGAGAGTACGCTCAAACACGTAGTGCGTGTTGACAAGGCCAACAACATCCTCAGCAGTTGGGGGAAGCTCTCGTTTCCAAGCCCGGGTAATAACTAGTCTCGCTGCTAACAAAATATGTAATATTGAGTGTCTAAACTGGGCATTTTGACTAACCTGAAAAGGGGGCCAAAACTTTTGGTGAGTTCTTAATCACACTTTTGGGCACAAGAGGTGCAAAAGCAGTGTTTCCTATACTGAAGACTTCACGGTGTTGGGAATTCTGTCTCTTTATGGACTCTATATTGAACTTTATATGATTTTTTTGATTTTATATTTGTTATTGTTTTTTGCACATATGGTTGCTATACCTGTCAGGTGCCAGCAGGGGACAGCACAGAGGCGAGTGGAGATACAATGGTGCAGGCATCAGAGCAGAGTAGCTGGGTGACAGTTAGAAAGGGTAGAAGGGAACGAGGCAAGGAGGCTGGTCCTGGGTATGAGCATCCCAATAAATACGCCCTGTTGCGTGATGTTGGGGAAACCAGTCAGGGTCCAGCATTGCTGAAGCAGAGCGACACCCCTAGCTGCCAGGTGTTGAACTCCTCCAGTGAGAGTGGGAACAAGGCTAATGGTAAGAAAAGACAAGTTCAGGTGGTAGGGGACTCAATTATTAGAAGGACAGATAGGGCAATCTGTCAAAAAGGCCGTAAGTGCCGAACTGTTTGTTGTTTACTGGGCGCTCGGGTTTGGCACAGCACGGATCTGGTGGACAGATTATTGGGTGGAGCTAGGGAAGATCTAGCTGTCATGTTACACGTGGGTACTTATGACAAAGTTAGAGGGAGATGGAGAGTCCTTAAAAAATGATTTCAGGGATTTAGGAGCTAAATTGAGGAGTAGGACCTCCAAGGTAGTATTTTCAGAAATACTACCTGTACCGTGAGCCACGCTAGCGAGAGATTAGGAAAGTTAACAAGTGGCTGAGGAGCTGGTGTAGTAAGGAGGGTTTCGGGTTCCTGGAGAACTTCTCAGTCGGCTACTGGCTCTTTAGTAGGGACAGATTGCACCTAGATGGGGAGGGTGCAGCCGTACTGGGAGACAGGGAGAGAAGATGGCCAACAAGTTAGAAGGGCTCAAGTTCATAGCTTTTCTTTATGATACTGTACTTTGCAGTATAATGTTTTACTTAGTTGTTTTCTCACCCAATATATTCCACATGGATTAAGTAATTTTGGCTTTAATGTTGGAAGTTATTTTTACCTTATCTTTGCCTATACTTGTTATGACTGATAACTTTTTTATATTGTGTACCATTGTGGATTGTAACTTTCAATAAAAATCCAATTGAAGACTTTAACGCTATGTGTTTCTTTTTGTTTTATTTTATTACATTTTTTTAAATTTTTTTTATATATCACATTATCAAGTTGTCACATTTGTTTTTTTATTTTTTTTATTTTTTATTACTTTACCTATTGCATTGATGTTACCAAAATCTCCCTAAACCCACACCCCTCTGACTCTACAACTTTGTCTTATTCCTGTTAAGATGTAACCCTTCCTGACGTATTATTGTTTTGTATTATATATCACATGCTGTGCAAAACTTTGTTACTGATTTGTCTCTCATTTTTGTAACTAATATTTATTTTAATAAAAACCTGCAAAAAAATAAAAAATCTAATTGAAAAAATAAAAATAAAAAATGTTTTGCTCTACTTTCTCTGCTTGGTATATGGAGACAGTCAGGTCACAGCAGTGTACATATATTTTACAGCTAATAGATCGACCATAGCTCCAGCTGCTGCTTTTTCTGTTTTTCGTAAGATTTTGCTGTACCCAGCAGTGGCCTTGCTATCAGTAATACCTAACTTCGTAATAAAGTCTAATCTGATTTTTTCTGTTTTCATTGTTTTTTTTAAACACTCTATACTGATTTAATATATACTATAGTTAAATTAGCAGGAGAATGAGCTGATACAGTGTATTATACTTTTTAAAGAAATTACAATCCTTTTTTTTTTTTTTTTTAATTTAGATTTTTTTAAGAAACTCCAAGGATTACTTTGAGAAACCTAATATTGCTTCACTCCAATTGCAATTACAATGTAAGCTTCACATGACAATATACCAGCTGTTTAGGAAGATACAATTTAAAGGATACTGCCTAGAAATGCCCGTGTACTGTAGGTAGGGAAATATTCTAAACTACTGTGAAGGTTAGGATGAATGAAGCAGAGAAGGAACTGTTCACACAGAGCACACAAATAATAATGATTATTCACAAGAGGTTCTTATATTTACCCACCACCAGACTGCCCATTGTTAAGACACTGGTTGGGTTATTCTAAGGTAGACCATATATTAAACAATTTTCCTTTCTTCAACCAGGGGTTAAAGGGAAAAAAAATGCTTGATTCCCTTAACAACACATTTAGTGTTGATAGGACAATCCCTCCTGTGGAGCTATTGTATTTTGACAGCGGGAGGTTTCCCAGCCATCAAAATACAACGATCACTGCTTGCGGCTATAGCCCCCAGCAGTGATTGCATGAAAAAAAATCCAACAGGTTGGCTGTACTGAAGTCGATCGATAGATGCCTGTAATCTTGCTGTCATTAGAAAGTGCAGAGCCCAGGAAAAATGAAAAGAAGCAATCAGAGTGGCTCTATGCTTTGAAGTCAGTGTGAATGTATAGACGTAAGTATAAACACAAGAGAAGGTGGATTTTTGCTTGTATGTTCCTCAGTACAATGGTTTTTCTTTTTGTCTATCAGCAATTAAAGTGGAACTTTACACATAACAACCTGATAAAAAATAATGTTCTTTAGAGAGGAACGTACAGTCCACATTAACCACTTGCCGACCGCTCACTCAAGCTCTACTGCGGCAAAGTGGTTAGTTATCTTCCAGCGACGTAGACCTACGTCGCTGGACTCCTCCCCTTGTGGATGGCGCTCGCGCGCCGCCGGAGGCTCGCTCCCGCTGTATTCATTCACAGCGGGAGTCGGGCCAGGGGAGGAGTGGCGGCGATCGTGGCTGCTCTTCCCCGATCGTCGGGGAATCGAGTTTGGAGATCCGCCCGCTTGTGTAAACAAAGCGGGCGGATCTCCTAAGTGACAGACAGTGACAGATTGCAGGGTTCAGCATAGCTGAACATGCGATCTGTCCCTGTGTCACTCAGTCACCTCCCCCCACACATGTTAGTAAGCACCAGGCATACATTAACCCCTCCCTCTCCAATAAAATTAACCCCTTCCCTGCCAATGTAATTTTTACAGTAACAGTGCATATTAAGAGCACTGATTACTGTAGTAATGTCACTGGTACCCCCAAAAGTGTCAAAAATGTCAGTCAAGGGTCCGATATGTCCGCCGCAATGTCGCAGTCCTGCAAAAAAAATCGCAGATCGCCACCATTACTCGTTAAAAAAAAAAAAAACACCAAAAATGACAGAAATCTTTCCCTTAGTTAGTAAACGCAATAACTTTTGCGCAAACCAATCAAAATACGCTCATTGTGATTTTTTTTTTTACCAAACATAGGTAGCAGAAAACAAATTGGCCAAAAATTTAAAAAAAATTTGATTTTTACATTTTTTGGGGGGAATTTCATATAAAAAAATGTGAAAAATATTGTTATTTTTTCAAAATTTACGCTCTTTTTTTGTTTATAGCACAAAAAGTAAAAATCGCAGAGGTGATCAAATACCACCAAAAGAAAGCTCTGTTTGTGGGAAAAAAAGGACGTAAATTTCGTTTGGGTACAGCATCGCACGACCGTGCAATTGTCAGTTAAAGTCGCACAGTGCCGAATCACAAAAAGTGGCCTGGACGTAAGACAGCAAAATCCTCCGGTGGTAAAGTGGTTAATAATTATGATACCAAAATTAGTGTGTGCTGTAAATTGCTTCCAGCATTGCTCCTGTTTCTTCTTGCTGGAGGTTGCCATTTTGCTGAAGCCCAGAGCCCCTGAACAGCAGTAAATCATAAAGCAGAGATAAACCCATGCATTTAATGGTTTCAAGGAACACTTACATTCCTGGAATGCTAGGATTGCTAACTGTTACATTTGCTTGTGTCCTCAACCAAACTGACAAACCGTCAAGTGGCTGGTGTCATAATTGATCACATGTACAGCACCATGGCAGTTGAAGATCAAACAGAAGCAGCTTCCTTGGCTGTAAAAGATAAGAGGAGTTATTTCTGCTTTAATGCTGTCAGCAGATTGGCCTCTACATACTCAGCAGTGCCTAACAATGCCTAAAAATGGAGAGCAACTGAGCATGTGCAGAGCAGGATGAGACACCGTATTACTGAATTAAACAGTATAGATGCTTCTTGTTATTGATTTACATAGCTATACCTGCAAAAGCAGCCATCCTGAAGTGACTTGGCAGGACTTCATTTTCTGACTAAAGTTCCACTTCAGGGAAAATGAAGTGAACACAGCAGAAAGGTAGCAGTACATCACCAAAACAGTGGCAGCGTTATATTAATTTAAAGTGGTTGTAAACCCCTGCATATATACCCAGTGCAGTGACTGGTCTCAGGTGATACAAAGAGATGAAACAAACCCTCCTACATATGTTTTTTTATTTTTTTATTTATTGGATAGGTTTTATAGCAGAAAGTTAAAAAGTTTCTTTTTTTTTTCTAAATTGTCAGTCTTTTTTGTTTTATAGCGCAAAAAAAAAAAAAAAAACGCAGAGGTGATCAAATACCACCGAAAGAAAGCTCTATTTGTGGAAAAAAGGACATCAATTGTCAGTTAAAGTAATGCAGTGCAGTATCACAAAAAAAAATGGCCTAGTCATAAAGGGGGGGGGGAGGTTGTAAGTCTTCCAGGGGGCAAGTGGTAAAAGTGCAAGGTTACTATAAATATGTATTTGTTCTATGCCCGGTTCACCCTGTACTGAAAATACTCACCATGATCCTACAGGCTTTTAGGAAAATGACCCCCACTGTCCCATCTCCACAGTGCGCCCAGTTCTTTCCTGTGAGTGACCAGTTTTTTGGAACAATAGGGAATCTAGTAAAACATAATAAAGTGGTAATATTTTCCTTTTTTTTTTTTCTGTTCCCCAAGGTGTAAGTGAGGGGTAAAATAAATCCAGACAGAAAAAAAAATTAAATTAAAGTCCACTTGATAACTTCTTTTATTTATTTTTTTCTTTAAGTTATATTTCTTTGATCTTCCTTGTCTCACATCATTGGCCTGATTTAGTAAAGAAGTTGAAAATCTTCAGATAAATCCCCCAATTCTTCTGTTCCACTGGAAGCCTCTTGCATTTTACAATTACAGGTGCACCCTGTAATTGGCAGTTCACACCAGTGCATTGCCTTAACATGTAAACATGCATTATCATGTATTGTACGTGCATTGCTTTTGTAGCACTACTCCCTTGAGAGCTGCTGGTTACGGGTTCCTCTGGGTTACCATTAACAACAACAAGACACAGTGATATTTTTCCCAAGTGTTTTAGCTCAGTCAAGAAACAGTCTGCTAGCTTTGGTTTTTGTGTTTTTATTTGGAACTTGGATAGGAGAAGGGAATGAGTGGGATACTCCAACTTTATGCACTATGCACAATAGGCTGGGACGACTTGAAAATGCTGAGTAACGCTAGTCACGGCTAGGCCCTTAGCTGTGAAGTATATTTGAATAAGCTTTCTGAGGTAAACTGTATCCTGAGGTAAACTGGACTGTACTGCAGAACAACTTCAGGGCCCTTCCTGGCACCCCCTTTTTTCCTAATCTTCAGGGTCAAATACACTGCACCCCCTTTCACTGATACACTGCCTTTGTGAGCTGGCTCCTGGATCCCCTGACTTCTCTGGAGGGGTCCCCTCTCCTAGGCAGACCCTTAGACAGATCTCCTAGTACTCCCTATACTGTTTTTCCCAAGATGATTCTGCCAGCAGCTCCACTGGTCAGCACTCTGGATCCTCTGCTGCTCAGCTCCACACTCGGTTCACTAGGCCGACCACCTGAACCACCTTCCTCACACCTGCAGGAGGAGAGACAGCCATCCACCTCCTCCTGGGACTTTGCTCCCGCCAAAAGACACCCAGTCACATGCTACCTCTGGATTTATAGCCAATCCCAGGATGCATTGCAGCAATATCCACCCACTGAGACAGCCATAAACCCTGGTGTGCTACTGGTTAGGTTTCCTCCACTGTCCAACAAGCTCCCTTATTGGATACAGTGGGGAGACTCCCTTAGACCCAATAAATTTACACCTGGAAACATGTGACGGGCAAACTAATAGATCAGGCCCCCCTGATAAGCAGAAAAGAGCCACCAAATGCATTTTCCTAGCACCTACCTAAGAGGGTGCTACAGTCATTTTGCACGGGCCACAGTGCTCCTATAATTGTGAATTGCACGTTTCATTAACACCATGCATTAAAGCACACAGATCATTCACCTCTTTTGTGGTTCATTACGACACAAGTGCGGGGAAGTGTATTGTGTTTAGCCCTGTACACATTGAAAACATCCTTTTTTTTATTTTGTTTTTTTTTCCACGACTAAAAAAAATTATCTTATACTTATCCAAATATTTCACCAGCAAGCAGAATACAATAACCAATTTAGTTTGCTTCCTGCAATTTATGCGAGTGCATTATTTCCTCTATCTCTATATCTCCTCTCTACCTGTACTGTACTTTTCTATAAATAAAACAACTAATGCATGAATTTAGTGTTTCAAGGATAGGATATAAATCTATCATTGATATAGACCAAGGTATATGGCATGCTTCACTTAAAGTTGTACTAAAAGCAAAATAAAACATGTGATCCAGTCTGTGTCTAGCTAGTCTTTGTTTTGTGTTGATCCCAGCTTGTGACATAGTTGTATGACTTGTTGATCCAGCCAATAAGTCTGTTATTTTTTAACTTCCTTTAAAGAGGAACTAAAGGCAGTAATGCTTACCTCTTTTCCAACTTTCCAAATTTCCTGGCTTAGTTCAGATTCGGGTTCTCAGACATCTTGATTGGCTGGCGTAGAATGAGGTCATTTCTGCGCAAGCGCAAGAGGGCAGTCATACTGGCACACAATCGGTGTGCCGCACATGCAGCTCAGTGTACATCCTACAGGAGATTACAAACAGGCAGTGAAGAGTATTTTCTTTTTTTGAGACGCAACATTGCATGTCTGTTCTGCAATAATGAGCCTGCTTGTTCTCAATTTTTGATTTTCTTATTTCAGTTCCCCTTTAACAGACCAATTTTTTCAGTAAAAGTGGCAGTTAGAGGGCTGAGACAAACCATTTGTTAAAGGGGTTGAGATAAACCATCTAACAATGGTTAGCTTTTAGGCCTCATTCACATGGGCGCTGAGGCCCACAGATCATACATAGGCCATTTGTTTTAGTAGTTTGAGCCACTAGATGTTGCGTGCAGTCAGCCCATGTATGTGTATGGGGAGACAGCAGCTGGATGGACACAGCAGATGATCCAAATTTGACAGTGTGACCCCAAAACCCATACTGTCTCCATTCAGGGTCACTTATGCATACCACACACTCCATTCCCAGTTGACCCCTGTAAGAGGAAGAAATGCGTCGGACGGAGTAGCTGCACTCGTCACGTTACACGGTCCACACTGCAGGCGGCCGTGCACATCTTTACCTTTCAATGTCCTGAAATCATTTGATGGATGTAAGAGTAATACATTTTTAATAAACCGATTTGTTTAAAGATAATGCATAATCAGTGCCTCCTTTCTCTGTATATGAGATGACATCCATTGTCAAGTGAACCTGCTGCATTGAAACATATGCCTTTATTGTCGAGCCCCCCGATGTGTAACGGCGTTCGCTATCCAGTTTTGTGTGGAGAGATTTCATACCATGCTGCTGACATTTGGTGAGCGACCATTACCTACTAATTAGCATGAAGGTGGATCACTGAGCACCTGGAGGAGCATTTTTTCCAGCACATTCAACTTTGTTTCACTGGCTGTGGATTTTCTGTCCCTGTTTTCACTCATGGGACTTTATTTGCTTTAGTTTTTAAGCACATTTTTATTTTATTTTTTTACTAAGGATTCTTTGTGTTATATTGTGTTTTTATACACATCTCACATATCTTTATAGCCTTTTTCAGGTGTTTTTGGGGCCTTTTTCAGGGGGTTTTTGGGCCTTTTTCAGGCGTTTTTTTTCAGGCGTTTTTAGCAGGTGTTTGGAGGCAGGAATTGACATGTAACAAAAACACTTGCCAAAAAAGAAGCTCATGTACTTTTTTGAGCTTTAGGCATTTTGCTTCAGGCGACAAAACGCTCATATGTAAACAGGGGCCAATAAAATAAATGGGGTTTTGCTTGTTTGGCGTTTTGAGACTTCAGAGTTAAGCATTTTACCAGCTGAAAAACGCTCAGGTGTGAACAGGGCCTAGGAGACACTGTATGTCAATATCTATGTTCTAGATACACGTATTTTTCCAAACAAGCTAGTCATCACATGTTAAAACTTTTTTGTATGATCACCAGATAGTTCACTAGTATATATTTTTTCAACACGTTATATTTCTGGTATTCAGGGATTTCTAAGGGCATCAATCAGTATACCCACATGCCTGTCAAATTAGGATGTCTATGCAGCCACTGCATCCCTATACACTTGCATGGGTTGCCTGTATGCAGCACCTGTTGGCTAAAGCTGCATAAACAAACAGCACATTCCCGGTTTATGGGCCTTAGCACCCATATAAATGAGGTCTAATTCACTGGGTAAAACCAAAAGGGAAAAAAATTCTTCCTCCTGCCTGCCAGCCATCATGTACACTGCATGCGCATGCGCATGCACATGTGCATGCGCAGCCTAGTGAACATTTACGGACCTGATCTGTGCCGATGCGATGTGACTCCTGCACACATGCACGGGAGTGAGATCATCGCGGCCCAGATAATCAAGCGGCTGAAGTTATGGAACCTGGAAGGAAGACCGGGTGAAGATGGAAGCGCTCGGGACAGTGCAATGCTGGAGAGCTCGGTTTGACACGTAGGTCTGTCATAATGTGCTAATATGCTGTGCATACTAGCACATTATGACATAACCCACCTGGGTGCCCCCAAAAAAGGGAAATGACAGCGGACTTCTACCACTACCACTACTACCACTTTAAAGCATTACTAAACCTATAGGCAAACATTTTTTATATTGCAGCTTATCAATTCTTAGGCTTTCTCTCCTTTATTTTCACCAGGTACTGTAATTCAGACATCAAGTCTGCTGTTTTTCAAAAGATCAATATCTCCAGTAAAATGTATGAGTTTACATTAATGACACAACCATTTAACACTGACAGGGGGTGCTTACATTGATCAATTTTTATTTAGTAATGTAAAACATTTATCCCAAAAGAAAAACTTCTGTGACTGATTATAAAGTGTGAGCTAAAGTTTGGCTTTAATATGTAAGTGTATTTAAATCTACTAGTACATCTAACACTCCCTTCCCCACAGACTGACAACGCTGTTGTCCATAGGTGCCTGCTGTGTTTAATCATCCATAGCGGGGACACTGTAATACCGGAGGTGTTTTACTGGCCAGATCACCAGGTGAAAACAGAGGGAAGAAAGCCTAAAAAAAAAAGAAAACGAATGCAGCCACTACAAATGGTTGGTAAACAACAATGTATTACTAGAAAATAGTGTAGTGCGCTCAACAAGAATAAGAAATGAAAATAAATTCACATCTAAATAATCCAAATTGTTGGTGATTCCCACACAATATGAAAAACCTTTAATTGAAGGTGTAATGAAAAAATAGTGTACAAATAAACATAAACAGGAATGTTATCCATAACACATATAGGATGAGTAAAGTCCTCAGATCATTCACACTGTTCCCAAAACAGCCAAAGAATGAACTTCAATGAATCAGGAGATCTTCAATCCAGTCATTAATGAATCAATATATCCTTATATGTGAAGTAGAGGGAATAGCCCCTTACCAGATAATGTTGCAATGTGAGCCTTAATCGTGAACAAGCACTTTCCACACGTGAATAAAGTGAAAAATCACCCAAGTGTTAGTGCAAACTTCTTACTAGAAGTATGAAGAGGGTAGACATGAACCAATGTTGATATATGGATGCGATAAGGTGTCCAATGGCGGCTCCAATACGTGAACTTAGGGATTCCTCCACTACACCTTATCCAACTCGCAAATGTGGCTGGTAATAATATTCTCTAGTGTAGCTCCCCCATGGTGGAAAAAAATATAAGGTGCCAATAGTGCATTATCCTTTAAAAAACTTTATTAAAAATAAAAACACACTTACATGGCAGAGGAGGAACTAAGCACAAACAATGGTTCCAAGATGCAAAAACGTGGCCACCTGCAGTGCGGACCCCGTGGCGTGGCGGCTCACTGTCAGTGTCATGCTACTACAGCCATTGTTTTAATAAACAGGGACAGTCTATGCTGGTGGTCCAAAAGAACAAAGGACTCATCAGGAATTCAAGAAGAGGGCACCTAGTGTTGACCATTTTTGCCCATCTGATGAAGGAGCAAAGCCAAAAAACATGTGTAAATATGTCTGCTCCGTAACTGGTATTGTCACTAAGAAAAGTGCATGTGAATTAAATAAGAGTGCAATCATTGCAAATGGCATAGTGAACACCAAGATGTCCAAACAGAGAGAAAATTAACAGCGGCAGATACAACATTTAATCGGCGCCTAATGAGTTCTTCATGGTGACACATTATGGTCACATGGAAGCTATACACATGAGTAACAATGAACCTCACCAAGAGGCATAAAGTGTTTATTTTTTTGTGCGGGTTGTCGTTAGTGTATAACCACCCTAGAAAATCCTAGAAACCACCCTAGAAAAGGGGCTGCAGTAGCAGCAGCTCACGGAAGGTACTGGAGTAGGAGAAACAAGTAGACGGTGATAGAGGCACAGTGATAGAGGTACCTCTATCACCCTGCACTTGTTCCTCCTACTTCAGTGTCTTCTGTGAGCTGCTGCTCCTGCAGCCCCTCCTGCCTGAGACTTCTCCCCCGAGACATGGAGCACAGCAGGAGACACAAGTGTCGGCAACCGGGGACGAGGCAAGGCAGCAGTGTAAGCTGCCACTGGTTCCATTGTGATGTGAGGTTTTATGTGCCAAAGGTGAAGCCAGCCCTGAAGGAGAGTGGTGCTTCTGGGAAGATGCCTGGCTGGAAGAAAACTTTCTCCATCTGCCTGCAAGCAGAGAAAGAGTGAGGTCATCTGAGCGCTCCTTGGCGTAACTTTCATGAATGAGAGATGCTGATGCTGCTATATTGTGTTTGGTGCCGTTCATCTGAGCGAGGGAACATATTTCGATTTGGATTCAGCTCCCAATTGTAAACAAAGTGAATGTGACCTGCCTTATTAGGGGATCCATGCATTAGGGTAAGCGTGGTGTGAAATCACAGGCTGGTGGCATCTTTGCAAGTCTTTTCCTCATGGACAGTGTTTAATGGGACTATTTGCATGGACTTTTATTTTATGCATTTATTTATTTATCACTAATAGCACTGCACTTTTTTATTTGAATTTAAAACCACCAAAAGAAAACTTTATCTGATAAAAAAATTATACCAAATTATTTAGGTACATGGAAAATTCTCAATAAATACATGGAAACACAAATTATTTAGGTACAGTGTTGCATTCCCGAGTACTTGCCAGTAGTTGTGCTGGACTTTCTTATCAGAAAGCCTAGTATGTATTTTATGGATTTATGGATTTTATACACAAAGAGATTTATATGTACATCAGTGTATAAATTTGTAAACTTAAAAAAAAAATGTATGGGAATATTTCCTTAATATAATAAAACATAAAAAATCCAGTGGTAGTTTATTAATTGCCATCTCAAGGAAACATAATCTGATAAAATATATAAATATTATATATAAAATATTAAAATATTATATATATATATATATATATATATATATATATATAACATTTATTTGAGTACAGTGTTGCATTACCAAGTAATTGTCAATAGTTGTTCTGGGCCTTCTAATCAGAGAGTTTATTTTTGTATGCATCTAATTTTTTTTTTTTTTTTTTTAATAAAGAGTATATATATCTGGAATTTCAGAAAACTATTTACATCAGTGTATAAATCTAAAAGTCAAATAAAATGACCAAAATCATTATATTTCCTCTTTACCAATATGTCAGAGATTTGCATTTCCTGTTACATGTATGGTTCTTTTGCTCTGTGAAACATAATAAAAAATAATATAAACAGTACAGTATCCAATTTTATCTTCCTAGAAACAAAATATTGCCAAGTCAGTATTTTCAGAAAATTATTATTCAAAATTCAAAAGGCCTCTACATTTTCAGTAATACAATTCCACTTGTGCTTAGTCTAAAGAGTTTAGAATACTAGCAGCTCTGCTTGTGTGACTCTATAAAAAAAATACATTGCCTGCCTTACCCATCTGCAAAGCAGAAAATTACTTGGCTGTGAAGTACAATTAAAAAAAAAAAAAAAAATTTCTCACAATACCTTTTTACACACCCCGGTCACTTTATTAGGTACACCTGTTCAATTGCTTGGCAACACAAATTGCTAATCAGCCAATCACATGGCAGCAGCTAAATGCATTTAGGCATCTAGACATGGTGAAGATAATTTGCTGAAGTTCAAACTGAGCATTAGAATGGGGAAGAAGGAGGATTTAGGTGACTTTGAACTTGGCATGGTTGTTGGTGCCACACGAGCTGGTCTGAGTATTTCAAAAACTGGTGATCTCCTGAAATTTTACACACAACCATCTCTAGTGTTTACATAGAATTTAGGTGACTTTTTAAATAAGATTCTAAATTTTAAATAAATTTAGACTTTATTGAGGTGACTTTGACCTTGGCATGGTTGTTGGTGCCAGATGGGCTGGTCTAAGTATTTCAAAAACTGGTGATCTACTGGGATTTTTATGCACAACAATCTCTAGTGTTTACAGAGAATAGCCCAAAAAAGAGAAAATATCCAGTGAGTGGCAGTTGTGTGGATGAAAATGCATTGTTGATGTCAGAAGTCAGAGGAGAATAGGCAGACTGATAAAAAATTATACCAAATTAATCTAGGTAGTGTGTTGCATTACTGAGTAATTGCCAGTAGTTGTGCTGGGCTTCCTTTTCAGAAAGCCTAGTATGTATTTTCTGGATTTTTTTTTTTAAATAAAAAGTATATAGAAAGAATTTGACATGTACAAACCCAAATCCAAAAAAGTTGGGACACTGTACAAATTGTGAGTAAAAAAGGAATGGAATCATTTACAAATCTCATAAACTTATATTTTATTCACAATATAATATAGATAACATATCAAATGTTGAAAGTGAGACATTTTGAAATGTCATGCCAAATATTGGCTCATTTTGGATTTCATGAGAGCTACACATTCCAAAAAAGTTGGGACAGGTAGCAATAAGAGGCCGGAAAAGTTCATATATATATATGTACATATAAGGAACAGCTGGAGGAACAATTTGCAACTTATTAGGTCAATTGGCAACATGATTGGGTAAAAAAAGAGACTCTCAGAGTGGCAGTGTCTCTCAGAAGTCAAGATGGGCAGAGGATCACCAATTCCCCCAATGCTGCGGCGAAAAATAGTTGAGTAATATCAGAAAGGAGTTTCTCAGAGAAAAATTTGAAAGAGTTTGGAGTTATCATCATCTACAGTACATAATATCATACAAAGATTCAGAGAATCTGGAACAAAATCTGTGCGTAAGGGTCAAGGCCGGAAAACCATACTGGATGCCCATGATCTTCGGGCCCTGAGACGGCACTGCATCACATACAGGAATGCTACTGTAATGGAAATCACAACATGGGCTCAGGAATACTTCCAGAAAACATTGTCGGTGAACACAACCCACCGTGCCATTCGCCATTGCCATTTAAAACTCGATAGGCCAAAAAAGAAGCCATATCTAAACATGATCCAGAAGCACAGGCATTTTCTCTGGGCCAAGGCTCATTTAAAATGTCTGTGGCAAAGTGGAAAACTGTTCTGTGGTCAGACGAATCAAAATTTGAGGTTCTTTTTGGAAAACTGGGACGCCATGTCATCCAGACTAAAGAGGAAAAGGACAACCCAAGTTGTTATCAGCGCTCAGTTCAGAAGCCTGCATCTCTGATAGTATGGGGTTGCATGAGGACGTGTGGCATGGGCAGCTTACACATCTGGAAAGGCAACATCAATGCTGAAAGGTATATCCAAGTTCTAGAGCAACATATGTCCCATCCAGACGTCGTCTCTTGCAGGGAAGACCTTGCGTTTTCCAACATGACAATGCCAGACCACATACTGCATCAATTACAACATCATGGCTGCGTAGAAGAAGGATCCGGGTATTGAAATGGCCAGCCTGCAGTCCAGATCTTTCAACCATAGAAAACATGTGGCGCATCATAAAGAGGAAGATGCGACAAAGAAGACTTAAGACAGTTGAGCAACTAGAAGCCTGTATTAGACAAGAATGGGACAACATTCCTATTCCTAATCTTGAGCAACATGTCTCCTCAGTCCCCAGATGTTTGCCGACTGTTATAAAAATAAGAGGGGATGCCACACAATGGTAAACATGGCCTTGTCCCAACTTTTTGAGATGTGTTGATGCCATGAAATTTAAAATCATCTTATTTTTCCCTTAAAATGATACATTTTCTCAGTTTAAACATTGGATATGTCATCTATGTTGTATTCTGAATAAAATATTGAAATTTGAAACTTCCACATCATTGCATTCTGTTTTTATTCACAATTTGTACAGTGTCCCAACTTTTTTGGAATCGGGTTTGTACATCATTGTATAAATTTGTAAAACTTAAAAAAAATGTTTTGGTCTTTTTTCCTTTATACTGTATAGTAAAACATATAAAACCTAGTGGTAATTTATTACCATCAAAAGAATACATAATACATTTTCTTTTCTATTTTTTTCAATAAAGAGTATATTCAAAGAATTAAAAAAAAAATATGTACATCAGTGAATAAATCTAAAAGTCAAATAAAATTGACCAAAATCATTATATTCCTGTCAAAGGTTTGCATTTCCTCTAAAATGTATGGTTCTTCTGCTCTGTGAAACATGACAAATAATAAAAACAGTATCCAATTTTATCTTCCTAGAAATGAAATATTGCCAAGTCAGTATTTTCAGAAAATGATTTTTCAAAATTCAAAAGACCTCTACATTTTCAGTAATACAATACCGCTTAGTACCAAGAGTTTAGAATACTAGCAGCTCTGCTTGTATGACATACATTGTCTGCCTTACCCATCTCTTATATTCTTATTATAGTCGATTCTCATATTTTCCTCCTTTCTAAATTTAGTTTGTTGCCTGAAATGAACACGAATCTATTAGTGCTGAAATGCTTGGTGCCAAACTGTCTGTCTGCCTCTAATTCTCACAAATGATAAATCATTAATACATACATGCATACATGCTCCCTATTCTGCATGTTTTAAAAGGTTTATTAACAGCTCAAGAAAAATCGCCGTCATCAGTGTGAGTTGCTTTGTTTATAGCACAACATTGTGTAAGTGTTTCAACATATCTTTCTCGTGTTGGAGAATAGATACTTACACTTCCGTTTTTAATGCTGAAGCAGCTGCTGCTTTTGCATCTACTGCTCCTGGTGCCAGTTCTCCTCTCTTGGCATTGTGACAGAGACACAATTTATGCCAAGATGAGGAAAATCAATGTAAGTGCTGAAAGATGGATTATATTATATTACTACGGAAAACTACAGTTCCTTTTTGGTTATATTAATGTAGGCCTCTAGAATGTCTTGTGAAAGCTTTTCCAATCATATGGACATACAGCCATTTGCCCGGATTATGGTACTTTTTTTTCAGGTCAATGCATTTTGTATTGTTGTGCTGTCCTGCAAATTGCCTTTCATTGCATTTTAATGAGTGCATGAGAGGTACAAATGAAATACATTTTTAATTCAGAGGGTTGGCTAATTTAAAAAAAAAAAATGCAAAGCAGAAAATTACTTGGCTGTGAATTACAATTGAAAAAAAACTATTTTTTTCATAATATCATTTTACACTCCCCGATCACTTTATTAGGTACGCTCAGGGCCGGCCCTACCATGGGTCCATTGGACCCAGGCAGAAGATGGGCAGCAAACTGACGCCCAAGATTTTTTTTCCAGCAGTTTTGTGTATGACAACTGCCCCCCCGGCCCCTTCCACTACCCAGTAAAAAGGCTGCCCTGCTGCCCAAACACACATACTCATAGGGTGCTCACACACAGTCTTACACTGGCTGTTAAGCATCCGAGCACACATGAAGAGCTAAGCTTTGGGTACCGCCGTGGCGGGGTACGATGATCTCTGCATTGTAAGGGGGCACGCTGATCTCTGTGCATTGAAAGGGGGCACGCTGGCATCTCTGCATTGAAAGGGGGCACGCTGGTCACTGCACCGAAAGGGGGCACGCTGATCTCTGTACATTGAAAGGGGGCACGCTGATCTCTGTACATTGAAAGGGGGCACGCTGGTCTCTGTGCATTGAAAGGGGGCACGTTGGTCTCTGTGAATTGAAAGGGGGCACGCTGGTCCCTATGCACTGAAAGGGGGCACACTGGTTCCTGTGCATTGAAAGCGGGCACGCTGGTCCCTGTGCATTGAAAGGGGGCACGCTGGTATAAAATAAGATTCTAAGAGCTGTGAATACCAAGGTTATGAGATGTATTAATGTTTGCCTTAAAATTTGCAATTTATACAGTTAATAATATAGCCTGCTTATTTATTTTTTTATCGCGCAAGAGGGGCCTCATATTTTAATTTAGTCTAAGGCCTCAAAAAGTCTAGAGCCACCTCTGCCCATGGGAGACAGAGAGCAAAGATCCCTTTCCCACTGGCTCCGCCAGCAGCTGATGTTCAGGCGCAGCTTGCATTTCTATTGGGTGGAACTGGAGGAGTAATTCCAGCTGGCCTCATGCCCAGCTCGCCTTCTTCTGCTGGGCGTGATTTTTTTTTTGGGGGGGGGGGGGCTGCATTTCATTCTTGGACCCAGGCAGCACAATGTTTTGGCTGTGAAGTACAATTAAAAAAAATATATGTTTTTTCACAATACCTTTTTACATGCTCCGGTCACTTTATTAGGTACACCTGTTCAATTGCTTGGTATCACAAATTGCAAATCAGCCAATCACATGGCAGCAACTCAATGCATTTAGGCATCTAGACTTGGTGAAGACGACTTGCTCAAGTTCAAATCGAGCATCAGAATGGGGAAAAAAGGGGATTTGAGGGACTTTGAACGTGGCATGGTTGTTGGTGCCAGATGGGCTGGTCGGGGTATTTAAAAAAACTGCTGATCTACTGGGATTTACATGCACAACAATCTCTGGGGCTTACAGAGAATAGTCCAAAAAAGAGAAAATATCCAGTGAGCGGCAGTTGTGTAGACAAAAATGCCTTATTATAGAAAAGCTCTAGCGATCACACTAACGTGATAACAAATAAACTACACTTGACAGTCTATGAAAACAAAGTGTTTGAGTATATAATAATACTTCACTTATAGTATGCTGCAGCTTATAAATATGTAAATTATGATAAAGTGTAAATCAAATCCCACTAGCTGCGCAAAACCTGCACTAACCATATGCATGAAATAAATACATAAATAGATAAATAGATAAATGAATATTAAATAATTTAAACGTGAACAAAATTATTTCAAAGTGGTCATGACATGTAATTAATTCAAAAGTGATCATAACACATGATTAAATGAATGCACAAAAATAAATATCAACAGTCCACATCCAATCTGTTGTGCTCCAAAAAGTGATGCTATAATAAATATTAGATGGGGAATCTGAAGTAATCTTAAATAATCAGTGATCAGGGGATAATGAAGGCCTCTTGAACCTCCTTTAGGCAAAGGGAGCCTTGACTGCTGGAAGCATGGCGTCACTGTGGGTGTGAACCTAAAAGAGAAGTTAAGTAGCTTCCTTGGGATTGGCTACAAAGACCTGAGGAGACTGGGTGGAGCCTGAACTCTAGGAAAAGGCTACGCTGGGGCACATCCAACTGCTCTGAGGAGATTCAGCTGTTACAAGAGTTGCTAGGTGAGTATCCCTCCTCTGTTCACAGGCCCCCCACTACCAAATTTCACAGGAGTTCTCCTTCCCCAGCGCTCCTCTACCATCATGGACACAGAACTTTTATCCAGGCTGACTGGCTGCTTTCTCTTCTTATGGTGAGACTGTCCCCTCAGCTCCTACACCTGCTGACCATCCTCCGCTGCAAAGCCACCCTCCTCCAGGGTCATTCAATGCAATTTCCCTCCATCCAGACCGAGTCCCAGCCCCTCCAGGGTCACTGCTAATACAGTCAGATGCAGGATCCCTCTGGAGCTACTGGCGCTGAGGGCGCTAGCTCCATTCCTTCTCTGCTAGCTCCTCACTCTGCCTTCCTTCCCCTAAGCTCTTCCCACCACAGCCATGTCTCCAATACAGCATCAGCCTCTGTTCATGGACACCGCCTGCCCCGTTCTAGGATTCCCAGAATATCAAAAGTCCACATCCAATCTGTTGTAAAGTAATCTTAAATAATCAGTGATCAGGTGATAATGGGTCCCGTGCTGTATAAAAGGGTCACCAAGGATTCTGCCACCTCTGTGATTCCACTCCCCTTCAGCCAAGTAACTCACCCCACAATATGGCCCACCATCATCATAGTTCGGCAAACAGCGCAATACAGCAAGCGTAGCAATCTAAGTACTCCACTTCAAGTAGTTGTTTATTGGCCAGCTCCTCCTCTCTCATACATGTGAAAAAGAAACAGAAGATCCCCACTAGTGCAATAACGTCTGAATACTTTATTATCTGAAGAATGTTTCCAGCACCTTGTTGAATCTATGCCGAGAAGAATTAAGGCAGCTCTAAAGGCAAAAGGGGGTCCAACCCGGTACTAGCAAGGTGTACCTAATAAAGTGGCCAGTGTATATCCAAGTCTATTGATTGTTAATGTTAAAACTCAACTCCAGACTTGTGAGTTCTGCTATTTTTGTGTGCTGTTTATTAATTAACATAATCTACAGAGAGCACTAGAGGGATCTCTCTTGTTTTTTACATTCTACTGCTATTTATATCCATACATTCCTGAGTTCAAAGGAGGAAGGTGAAGGAGTTTATAAGAACCCTTTAACACCAGTCATTATCACAGCTTGTTTGACTCATTGAAATATATGGGTCAGACTTTAAAGCGGAGTTCCACCTAAAAGTGGAACTTCCGCTTTAAAATACTGCTGACCCCCTGACATGACACACATTTGGCATGTCATTTTTTTTGGCGGGGAGCGGGTACCTAGTTTTGACAAGTACCCACTCCCACTTCCACTCCCCCTCCCTCCCTGCAATCTTCTGGGACACGTCACAGGTCCCAGAAGATTGCCCGGCCATTCACAACGTGCAGCGCGACTCGCGCATGCACAGTGCGCACCCGGCTGTGAAGCCGCAAGCTGTCACAGCCAGGTACCCACAGTAGAGATGCCGAGAGGGAGAGGAGCGAGGCTTCGGGCGACCGCATCGTTGGAACGTGGGATAGGTGAGTATGTATTTATTAACCACTTTAGCCCCAAAAGGATTTGCCCCCTTAATGACCAGGCCCTATTTTGCAATTTGGCTCTGTTATTTTAACCGACAATTGCGCGGTCCTGCGACGCTGTACCCAAACAAAATTTACGTCCTTTTTTTCCCACAAATAGAGCTTTCTTTTGGTGGTATTTGATCACCTGTGCAATTTTTATTTTAAGTCATATAAACAAAAAAAGAGCGACAATTTAAAAAAAAAAAAACAATATTTTTCACACTCTTTTAAATGACATTCTCCAAAAAAAAATTAAAAATCAACATTTTTTAACATTTTAGGTCAATTTGTTTTCTGCTACATATTTTTGGTAAAAAAAATCGCAATAAGCGTATTGGTTTGCACAAAAGTTATTGCGTCTACTAACTACAGAAAAAATTTGTGTCATTTTTATTGTTTTTTTTTTACTAGTAATGGCGGTGATCTGCGATTTTTTGCGGGACTGAGACATTGCGGCGGACAGATCGGACCCCTAACTGACATTTTTTACACTTTTGGGAGTACCAGTGACATTACTACAGTAATCAGAGCTAAAAACATGCACTATTACTGCAATAATGTCATTGGCAGGGAAGGGGTTAATACTGTTGGTGATCAAGGAGTTAAATGTAAGCCTAGGGGAGTGATTCTAACTGTGGGGGGGTTGGGCTTGTGAGATGATTGTAGAAAAATGTGATCTTATATAGCAGGATCCCATAGTCTCTGTGATCACTGCAGGGAGAAGGACGGACGGCTGTGTTTACATCAGCCGACCGTCCTTCTCTGTCGGCGGGGAGAGATCAAGGGTGTCACTCGGCAATCGGAGCTGCCTGACACACACACTGACTTCCCGGCTGACGAGCGGGGGCAGGAGCGCACCGGCGGCGGTGCGCACTCGCCCCCCTACCCTTTCCCAGAGCGAACACGATTTGCCTGTGGGAGCCAGCCTGCCGCAGTATATCTGCGGCAGCTGATTGGAAAGTGGTTAAAAGTCAGCAGCTACACTTTTTGTAGCTGCTGACTTTTAATAAACACAAACATTAGTGGAATTCCGCTTAAAGGTGAGCTGCTATTTAGCACAGATTCATACGGGTCACCTATGTGTGGAGTGAGCATCAGAACTTTATATTTATTGCACAGCATGGAAGAATTATTTATATATCTATCAGAGATTTTATATGGACTATATATATATATATATATATATATATATATATATATATATATATATATATATATATATATATATATATAATAAATATTTTGTATTATGAGTTTTGTGCACTTTGTCACTTTTTAGCACTTAATTTATTCACGTTATTTACTATTTATTTATTTACTTATTTTGTTGATTGAATATCCTTTTGGCGCAACATTTTTTTTACTTGACAAGCCCCTCCTTCATACAGCCAAAGTACTCATGGGAATGAGCCCTAACCTAAAAGAAAAAAACAGATCTCTCCAGCACTGGTCTTCTCTCTGGTTTCTTGGGCTCCAGTCGTTTGGTCAAACTGCGATGATGTAACTCACACGCATGCGTTCGGGTGTCATGGTCACAGCACAGCTCTCTCAATGGATGGTATGTCATCCATTGAGAGCACAGTGCACATGTGCTGTTACTATCACCGGCTGCTACGTTTCGGGTATATTCACTGTACCTACAGGTAAGCCTTATTATAGGCTTTCCTGTAAATACAAGATAAAAAATTGAGTTTACTACTGCCACATCAGTTAGTAAATGGGTAAATAGAAGGAGTTGATACAAGGGTGCAGAGGAAACTGACAGCGAAGGGGAGAAGGAGCAAAGTTGCATAGGTCAGGAAGCAGGCTGGGGGAGAGGAGTGGGAAGCCCAGCTACATAAAGCACACTAAACTGAACTGGGACAAGATATCAGGCAGCAATGGATCCGGTGTAACAATAAATTCTTCACCCCATGGGAATGCAGCTGATCAGCTGTGACTGTGTCAGGAAGACAGAGCAAAGGGGAGAGAAATGAAAAAATATACAGGCTGGGACAAGGAGTATAGGAAGGACTGCAGGGAAAGAAACAAAGTTACAGAGATAACAAACTCACGAGCAGAGCTAACATTACAGCCAGGGCTGGGAGGGGGGGGGGCACATAGGGAGGCAGATTAGTGAGGTAAAACTGTCTCTTTCTCAGCAGATAAATGTTGGCAGCAGGGAGAGGGAGAGAGATCAGCTTTCAGCTGCTTGGGGAAGATTTCTGTAAATGTCGTTCATCATGAATCTCCCTCCCTGTGTGGGCCCCCCTGTGTGCTCGGCCCCCTTACAAGAGGACCGGTGGTCCCCCCTATCAGCGGGCCTGCACAGGGTCCTTTGGTAGTAATTAAACACCATAATCTGGAATATCTCTTGTGCTGTATTTTCTATTTCTCAGATCTGTCTTAAAAAATAGTGACAAAGATCCTTTGTTTGAACGGTGACTTTCTTTTAGCAGCAACAGCATCAAGTGTTATAGAAAAATACCTTTTAGCTTGTGATCAGATTCAGGATGAGCCAATTTCATACCATGTAAGTATTGATCTAACATTCAACCAAACACTGACAAGGCCAATTTCGTCTAATAGTTCTAAACTGACGTGGGCAGTGACCATGATTTGAAAACTACTTTTCAGAAGAAGAATGGCTATCTCTCATAAGTATTGTCATCAAACCCATTGTCTCCAGCGTGCCTCTTGTTCAGCTGTTTTATACTGGTGGTCAAGGCTAAGCTGCTTCAAAAATGGAGAATTTTACTCCTTCGTGTCCAGAGCAATATTTCATAATTCTTGTTGTATCATATTATATAAGAGAACAGAAGTCAGCTGCTAGAAACTAACATAGTTCCAGACGGCAGACCATGATATGGGCAACCACTGACCACCCAGCTGCTTAAATGCACTTTAGATATGTTCCTATTGGTATTTACATAACAGAAATCTAAGGGCTCCCAAGGTGCTCTGCATTGAAAATTGATAATGCCTGCAGGCTGTAGGTGAGTATTCTACAGTCCACCTATAAATTATTAGGTGCAGGTAAACTTTAATTTATCATTTTTCCTTTTTTTCTTACTAACTACTATTTTTCCTTCTAAAACAATAAAAAATGAATGCTAAATAAGCTTATATTTTTATTTTGAGTAGATTAGCTGTTGTTTTTTAAGCTGACATTAGTGCACAGTGTTAAAACTGTAAGGAGATCATACATTAAGGGTCAAATGCTTGTTAACCTCTTTAGCTCCAGAAGATTTACCCCCTTCACGGCCAGGCCATTTTTTGCGACATGGCACTGCGTTACTTTAACTGACAATTGCGTGGTTGTGCAAAACTGTAACCAAATAAAATGTATGTCTTTTTTTTTCCCCACAAATAGAGCTTTCTTTTCGTGGTATTTGATCACCTTTGCGGTTTTTATTTTTTGAGCTATAAACAAATAAGACCGCCAATTTTGAAAAAAAAAACCTATATTTTTTACCTTCTACTATATAACATTCCCAAAAATAAAAAAATGAAAATATTAAAAGAAAGCTCTTGGTAAAAAAAAAAAAAAAAGGACATCATTATTATTATTTGGGTACAGCGTTGTTTAAAGTAACGCAGTGCCAAATCGCAAAAAATGGCTTAGTCATTAACCTCTTTACGACCGCCCGCCGCAGATGTACTGCGGCAGGCAGCCACTCCCAGGTGAATATGGCGCCCGCTCTCGGGGAGGCTGGGGGGTGAGCGCGCGCCGCCGCCGGCATGCTCCAGCCCCCGCTCATCAGCAGGGAAGCCGATGCAGCAGGCAGGCGGCTCCGATTGCGGCCTGACCCCCACGATCATTTCCAGCTGAGGGAGAAGAATGGTCAGCTGTTGTAAACACACCTGACCGTTCTTCTCCCTGAAATGATCATAGAGCCTGTGTGATCCTTCTATATAGGATCACATGTCTCTATGGTCATTTCAGAAGCCACGCCCCCCACAGTTAGAATCACTCCCCTAGGCTCACATTTAACCCCTTGATCACCCACAATGTTAACCCCTTCCCTGCCAGTGTCATTATTACAGTAACAGTGCATATTTTTAGCACTGCTTGCTGTAGTAATATCATTGGTCAGGGGTCCGATCTGTCCACCGCAATGTCGCAAAAAATCGCAGATTGCCGCCATTACTATTAAAAAAAAGAAAAAACAATAAAAATTACATAAATCATTCCCGTAATTAATAGACGCAATAACTTTTGCGCAAACCAATCAAAATACGCTTATTGCGATTGATTTTTTTTTAACAAAAATATGTAGCAGAGAACAAATTGGCCTAAAATGTTAAAAAATTTTGATTATTTATTTATTTATTTATTTTTTTGAGAATGTCATATAGCAGAATGTGAAAAAATATTGTTTTTTTTTCACAATTGTCGCTCTTTTTTTGTTTATAGCGCAAAAAATAAAAATCGCACAGATGATCAAAAACCACCAAAAGAAAGCTCTATTTGTGGGGGGGAAAAAGGACATTCATTTTATTTGCGTACAGCGTCGCACAACTGCGCAATTGTCCATTAAACTAACAAAGTGCCGAATCACAAAATAGGGCCTGGTCAGGAAGGGGGCAAATCCTTCCGGTCTTAAAGTGGTTAAGGGGGAAACATTCCAGTCCAGAAGTGGTTAAATTTATCCTTCAAGCACTGGCACTGTCATTCATTCTGGGGGGCAAATGCTATGTTAGTGGAGATACAAGCGATCACAAGGCTCCTCTTCCTAGACCTGAACCACATCAGTTCTATCTAGTAATTCAAAGCAGAATTGGGAGCGTCCGATGATGTCACAGTCCTGCTGATAGGATCATGTGATTCTATAATAACAGAGTGTAGAAATAACATGTGTAATAGTGTATGCTGCATCTAATTGAAAATGAAATGATAAAGATACATTTTTACAGATCGCAAAAGGTAGAGGAAGACAAAAGGTAAATATTTCAGCTACTACTTAAGCACAATTATTTTTCCCTTTTAAGATGAACATTTTCTAGAGGTCATTACCCCTTTAATATGCCTATGCAATATTCAGGCACATATCGTATATTATAAAGCGTGAAGCCTAAGCATGCAAATGTATGATTTTTACATAAAATCTACAGATTAGTTTGGTTTTGCAAGTTTTAGTTTCAAAGGAAAATATCAACTCTACTTACTTTACCATGTATAGAGAGAACAGTGGGTATCTGTTTATAGTTAATCACTACTGAGAATTACTTTGAGTCAGAATTGATTCCAAGCTCACTTGGTGAATTGATTACATGATATCATCTAGTAACAGCTAACTGTTGTAACTTCTGATGGGTACAAATAAACACAGTCTCTGAAAAAATGATTGGATCCCTGCAGTCACGATCAATGCAAGTTCAAAAAAGAATAAACTATTCACTGTTAATTGTTAAATTGCCAAACATATTTATATACTTTCAAGGGTACTGTATGAGAAATCTACAGGTTTCCTAAAGCCATGCTCTTAGCAGAAATAAAAAAAACATTTGCAGTTTCCCTTACCAGCATTGCAAAGCATAAAAGCCCCTTAATAAAGAGAAAGTAAACCCTCCTCTGCAACTTTTACCTATAGGTAAACCTATTATAAGACTTACCTATAGGTACTGTAAATATCTCCTAAACATGTACCGTTTAGGAGATATTTACATTGCATGCAGCCGATGACGTCATCGGCGCATGCGCTCTGAAGGAACGGCCACCCGTGCTGTTCCTTCAGAGCCCTATGCTGTGAACGGCGGCTCCCGCGCGCATGCGCGAGAGTGACGTAATCGTGGGTCCGACCAATCAGATGGGGGCTCGTTCTAAGGTAAGTATCTCATAATGAGCTAGTATGCGATGCATACTAGCTCATTACGTGTTTCTCTTTCAGGTTGGGAAAAAAAATAAAAAATAATGTTTTGAGTTTACAACTAGGGATGATCGAACGGTTCGGGTCCACCATCGGTTCGGCCCGAACATTGGGTGTTCGAGATTCGGCCGAATTTAGAACTTTTTGCCCAAAAAGTTCGGAATTCGGCAACCAGAACCGCCCAAAATGCAATGCTTCAGGAAATGGGCTTTAAAAGCCCGTGATTGGACCAGAACCAATAGCAAAAGCCAATTGAGGGGGCAGGAGAATCCTAGGAATGTGATTGGAGTGACTAGGGGGTCCCTAGACCAATCATTAGTGAATACGCCCCCCAGTATATAAGATCGCCCCCGCCATATTCCCAGCATTGTTATACTGGACATGGAAGAGAGTGGAAGCAGTTCTGTTAATTTTACTTTAAAAGTGTCATTTAGCTATTTTTAGTGTGAGGAAAGGGATATCTAGTGTAGTTAGAGTGCTCCTTTACACTTAAGTTAGCTTCAAAAATTTAGTTTCTGTAGGGAAAGTGTTAAGTGTCAGGGGACCGTAGTGTAGTGTAGGGTTAACTGGCAGTGACTGCTATGGCAGGGTGACAAAACCCTTCCATAGCAGGGTGACCGCTATAGAGAAATGATCATTTCTCTGAATAGCTTTGGGACAGGATTATGGCTTCTCACCAGCAAGCATTTTTTATGCTGCAGGGGCTGCCACTGCCAGTGCTTTTTTGAGGACATGTTTGATGTCAGACATGACATCTGAACATGTGTATAGGGGGTATATATAGACATATATGTCTGAATATATACCCCTAGACATATATAGGTGTGATAGTAGCAGAAATAAATGCTTGCGCTAATGAAATAATTTACAGTAATATATTTCTGCTACTATCACACCTATATATGTCTAGGGGTATATATTCAGACATATATGCCTATATATACCCCCTATACACATGTTCAGATGTTTTCCCTGCCTCAAAAGAACCCCAAAAAATGCCAAAAAACGCTAGCGTCAAAAAAAAAAAATGCCCAGGTGTGTTTTTGCTGGCATTTTTTGGGGGGTTTTGGAGGCAGGCAAAACATCTGAACTTGTGCACAGTACCACTATACACAAGTTCAGATGTTTTTTCTGACTGCAAAGAACCCAAAAAAATGCCTGCTTTGAAACCGGCAAGGTGTTACAGCAGCGAGGCCATATTCCTGTGCTCAAAGTTTTCTAATACAAACAATCCTTTTTTTTTTCTGGTTCTGGACATGCTACAGAGCTGAAACTTCACAGGTACAAAATCACACAAAAAAAGTTCTTAAAAATTGTAATTTTTGATAAAAAAGCCAATTATTGAAAAATTAAAAAAAAAGAAAAAAAAAAGAGATTTTTTGATTTTTACTTTGGATTTAGTATCTGGGGGGTCTAAAAAGTGTACATGTGAAGTTTCAGCTCTGTAGCATGTCCAGAACCCCCCAAAAATTAGCATTTTCTTATAATTTTTATTAAAACAGGAATACGGCTTCTCTACGGCGCTTTTTCTTGCATTTATCGGGCATTTTTGGAGGCAGGCATGACTTTTTTTGGATTTAGTGTCTGGGGGGTCTAAAAAGTGTACCTGTGAAGTTTCAGCTCTGTAGCATGTCCAGAACCAGAAAAAAGATCATTTTTCAGTAGAGCAGGGATGGTGGGACCCCTCTTTTACACTTATATGATCTTTTTTTTGGGGTTCTGGACATGCTACAGAGCTGAAACTTCACAGGTACACCTTTTAGACCCCCCAGACACAAATCACACACAAAAAGTTCTTAAAAATTGTCATTTTTGATAAAAAAGCCAATTATTGAAAAATTAAAAAAAAAAATAAAAAAAAAAAAAAAAAGAGATTTTTTGATTTTTACTTTGAATTTCAGATCTGGGGGGTCTAAAAAAGTGTACATGTGAAGTTTCAGCTCTGTAGCATGTCCAGAACCATAAAAAAAAGATAGTTTGTATTAGAAAACTTTAAGCACAGGAATATGGCTTCTCTGCTGTAACACCTTGCCGGTTTAATAGAAGGCATTTTTTGGGTTCTTTGCAGTCAGGAAAAACATCTGAACTTGTGTATAGTGGTACTGTGCACAAGTTCTGATGTTTTGCCTGCCTCCAAAACCCCCCAAAAAATGCCAGCAAAAACACACCTGGGCATTTTTTTTTTTGACGCTAGCGTTTTTTTGGCATTTTTTGGGGTTCTTTTGAGACAGGCAAAACATCTGAACTTGTGTATAGTGGTATATATACACACATACATATATTTATATACACACCTAGACATATATAGGTGTGATAGTAGCAGAAATATATGCTTGCGCTAATGAAATCATTTACAGTAATATATTTCTGCTACTATCACACTTATATATGTCTAGGTGTGTATATAAATATATGTATGTGTGTATATATACCACTATACACAAGTTCAGATGTTTTGCCTGCCTCAAAAGAACCCCAAAAAATGCCAAAAAAAAACGCTAGCGTCAAAAAAAAAATGCCCAGGTGTGTTTTTGCTGGCATTTTTTGGGGGGTTTTGGAGGCAGGCAAAACATCAGAACTTGTGCACAGTACCACTATACACAAGTTCAGATGTTTTGCCTGCCTCAAAAGAACCCCCAAAAATGCCAAAAAAAAACACTAGCGTCAAAAAAAATGCCCAGGTGTGTTTTTGCTGGTATTTTTTGGCGGGTTTTGGAGGCAGGCAAAACATCAGAACTTGTGCACAGTACCACTATACACAAGTTCAGATGTTTTTCCTGACTGCAAAGAACCCAAAAAAATGTCTTCTATTAAACCGGCAAGGTGTTACAGCAGAGAAGCCATATTCCTGTGCTTAAAGTTTTCTAATACAAACAATCTTTTTTTTATGGTTCTGGACATGCTACAGAGCTGAAACTTCACATGTACACTTTTTAGACCCCCCAGATCTGAAATCCAAAGTAAAAATCAAAAAATCTCTTTTTTTTTTTTTTTTTTTTAATTTTTCAATAATTGGCTTTTTTATCAAAAATGACAATTTTTAAGAACTTTTTTTGTGTGATTTTGTGTCTGGGGGGTCTAAAATGTGTACCTGTGAAGTTTCAGCTCTGTAGCATGTCCAGAACCCCAAAAAAAAGATCATATAAGTGTAAAAGAGGGGTCCCACCATCCCTGCTCTACTGAAAAATGATCTTTTTTCTGGTTCTGGACATGCTACAGAGCTGAAACTTCACAGGTACACTTTTTAGACCCCCCAGACACTAAATCCAAAAAAAGTCATGCCTGCCTCCAAAAATGCCCGATAAATGCAAGGAAAAGCGCCGTAGAGAAGCCGTATTCCTGTTCTAATAAAAATTATAAGAAAATGCTAATTTTTGGGGGGTTCTGGACATGCTACAGAGCTGAAACTTCACATGTACACTTTTTAGACCCCCCAGATACTAAATCCAAAGTAAAAATCAAAAAATCTCTTTTTTTTTTATTTTATTTTTTAATTTTTCAATAATTGGCTTTTTTTTTAATCAAAAATGACAATTTTTAAGAACTTTTTTTGTGTGATTTTGTGTCTGGGGGGGTCTAAAAGGTGTACCTGTGAAGTTTCAGCTCTGTAGCATGTCCAGAACCAGAAAAAAAGATCATATAGGTGTTAAGGTTAAAGGAGGCTCCCGAACCACATCCCTGTTCTACTGAAAAATTATCTTTTTTTTTTTCATGGTTCTGGACATGCTACAGAGCTGAAACTTCACATGCACACCTTTTAGACCCCCAGATACTAAATCCAAAGTAAAAATCAAAAAATCTCTTTTTTTTTTTTTTAATTTTTCAATAATTGGCTTTTTTATCAAAAATGACAATTAAGAACATTTTTTTGTGTGATTAATAGTTAATGCGGCATGACCCAGAACCCTAGGCACTTTTTAGGGGCATTTATTGGGTTTTGGGGCTTCAAAATGGTGTTTTTTGATTACCGAAGTTCGGGTCCCATTGATTTCAATGGGGTTCTGAAATCCGGGCCGAACTTTCGGGAAGTTCGGATGTTCTGGCCGAACCGAACTTTTCAAAAGTTCGATCATCCTTATTTACAACCTCTTTAACTCTTGGGTGTAGAAGAAGAGGCTGTATTCTGTGCCTTTCCATCTTGATCTGGAAGGCTCTGGCACTCTTCCTCCGCTCCAGTTTGTGGACAGTTCCTTGGCATCATCATATACAATGAAGGGCTGTTAGTTGGGCTATCAGTACTGCATTGTATGTGAGCAGGTAAGTGTGCAACTACAGCTGGAAGCTTCGTCCACAGGAGTTTGCATGTTGTATATACCCCTATGTAAAACCAATTTTTATTTCATTTCTTTTATTTTTTAGTTGTTTTTTACTTTGAATAGATAAAGCAATGGTTAAAAGGAATGGTTGAAGTAAATGACTAATCTAGAATGACCTTCCCATATCTGTTTGAATTTGCTAACATAATTTATCTTACTCTTAATTTTTTTTTTTTTTTTTTTCACACAAATAGAGCTTTCTTTTGGTGATATTTGATCACCACTGGGTTTTTTATTTATTGTATAAAGAAAAGAAAAGAAAACATTTGAACAAAAAGACAACAATATTTTCTACTTTCTGTTATAAAACATATCCAACAAAAAAACTCAAAAAAATTGAATCTTTTCATAAATTTAGGTCAAAATGTATTTGGCTACATGTGGTTAAAACATCCCAATACGTGTATATTAATTGGTTTGTGTGAAAGTTATAGTGTCTACAAACTATAGTATATACAGTATACTGGAATTTATGCAGCTATAGATGCTATACTTGTAATGACAGTGATCAACGACCCATAGTGTGCCTGTAATAGTGTGGAGGGCAATCTAGCGCTAACAGATACTAGCTAGGAGGGACACTTACTGATGAACTGACACTGACATCACTAGTGACACTAATACAGTGGTCAGTGATAATACTGTACACTGTACCAATGACATTGGCTGCTTTTTCCCCCCCAAAGTCAGATTTGATTTTAGGGATAAGAAACAGACAGATCGCCATCTGTGTACAGAGTTCTGTGTGTTTGTGTGATTGGTCACGGCCAATCGGCAGATTTCAGCCATTGATCATTGGCTTAAATCTGCTGACAAAGTCGTGCTGTGTCCAATCAAACCCAGCAGAAAGGCTGTGACATACTGGTAAATGTACTGTGGACAGGCAGCAAGTGGTTAAAGTATATTGTGTTTGTCTGTGGCATATATGCACTATGTATATAGTGAGTATTAGTAGTGCAGTTTGTTCACTCTCACCATCTTTGCTACTCTCCCCTGTGGGGGGGCAGAGGGGGGGGGTAGATACCTGCACCCATTCTTTGACAGCAAAAAGCCCTGCTCTAATGTGTCTAAGAAGAAGCTTGGATGTGAGAATGAAATTAAGAGGGACTAAAGGACAACCCTGTCTAGTTCCACTGCTTAGGCAAAAAGATTTGGAAAATGCCTCCCTGGCACTCACCACAGCTATAGGATAGAAATAAATGGCATTCAGCCATTTAAACATGTTTTCTCCTAGGCCCATATTCTGTATTATTGATTTCAGGAATAGCCAATCCACACTACCACAAGCCTTCTTTGAATTCATGGAGAGACGGCAAGGTGGATGGCATTCAGGACTCCTGTTGTATTGTCCTTTGCTTTGTTTTTGGTTGTAAGTCCTGACTGATCTAGGTGAACTAGAGACTGATGATGTGGAAGCAGGAGTCAGAAGAGAATCTTGGTGAATTTTTTAAAATTGCCATTCAGAAAGGGAAATTGGACAATCGTTTATACATTGTGTGGAGTCTTTGCCTTCTATGGGAATCAAAATAAAATGGGCATGTAGTGTGTTTGCATATATAATATAGCCATAAAGATTATTTTCAGCCAGTAAATACCCTATAAAGACCACTTCCTCTTTCTTGTCTGGCAATTAGCCTAGGGCTAGGCTAATGACATCATGCACAGCTCTCTTTCTCACTCTTGTGAGAGTTTGCCAGCAAGGGAGGTAGGGTGAGTAATAGGAGAGCCAAGGAGAGCTGCAGAGTTGGGGGGGGTTGGATGAGGGCAGAGATAACAGAAGACTGCAAAGATCCATGTGTATTCATCCAGAGAGGAGAAATGTGCAGGCAATCAGTGGTGTGAATGTGTCTGTCTTTCTGTCTGTATATATTTGTGTGTCTGTATATATGCGTGTGTGTGTGTGTGATTCTGTGTGCCTCTGTGTGTCTGTAAATCCAGGAAGTGAACAGTCAGCAGCTTCAGCTGCCCACAGTTAAAATGGCTGCAGTCAGACTTAGTGGAAGGAGATTTCTGCAGCTTATTTGGCAAGTACAGAATCACACTAAATATAAAAAAATATGCAAAGTGGTTGGATTGAAGCTAAAGAATGGCAAATATGTTTTTATTAGAAATTATGTGAGCAGACTGCAGTTCTTCTTTAACAAATTTAGAGGCAAAAGTGGAACCAAATGTTGTGTAGCATCGGATCAAGTAGCCCTTTAGGCTGGGCTATATATTTTTATAATTATTGATATCTTCATTTTACAATTAAATGCTTTTTAGGAGTTCATTCATTATATTCTGAAAAGCATGCTGAACTTTGATATAAGAAAGCCCCCCACTGCCTCTATGCTCTGAGAAAGCCTGTGTTACTACTTGTTAAGACATTAACTCTACACTAGTTAGGATACTCTCATCTGAAACAGTAGTAGGTCAATTTTAGCACAGAAGCTGGAAGGAAAACACTTCACAGAAAAGTATTTCATATTTATTCAATAAAAGAGAAATTAAAGATCAAGTTCACCTTTGGGAACATGTAGCATGTAATACATTTCCACTACTGCAGCCTTTCCCTGACCCACCCATCCGGCCGAGCCATTCATTCACAGAGTTCTGTGAATGGGAGAACCACAAGTACTGACAGCCTTTATGGCTGCCAGCTTGTAGTTCCTAAAGAATAAGTTTACTTTTTTAAAAAAGAATAAATGTACATTTTTTGCAGGTATAAAATGTGCATGTATTATTTTTTGTTGCCGGAGCCTGAAAAGCATTGGACCAGCAATTGGCAGCTCACTGATGCCATGCAGGTCTCCTGCATATTGTCCATATATCAGCTTACCTGTACATCCCGTAGGAGTAAACCGATACTCCCTGGCAGGAACACTCATTGAACTACCAGAGTGCTCCATAGCACCGTGTGATGTGACTATGTGGGCGGAGCCCCCCACAACCTCGCTGTTTTTCAAACAGTGGCAGCTAGTACAGGGAACTTCTCCCCTTACTGCTGCCACATGGAGTGGGATCAGCAAGCGGTGGCTGCAGCAATCAGGTGCAACATGTAACATATTCCCAAAGGTGAACTTATCCTTTAACCTCTTGCCGACCACCGGCCGCAGGTATACTGCGGCAAGGTGGCTTGGCTGTGTGAATCGCTGTACCCATACATCGCTCCTCAGTAAACAATCGTGGGGGTGTGTGCGCATGGCAATTCATAAGAGGGGATGCTGATCTGCAGGGCCGGCGTCCATGATTGCTGCCGGGCACCCACGATCACTCCCCGAGGTGACAGAACGGCGGTCTGGTCTACCGTTAAAAACATGGCAGATCGTTATTCTGTCAGCAATTAACACAGGGCTCCTGTGTTCTTCCTATTTAGGAACACAGGTCCCTGTGTTGATTCCATAAGCCCACCCCCCTCACAGTTAGAAAACACCTCCTAGGCATACATTTAACCCTTTGATCACCCCTGGCGTTAACCCCTTTGCTGCCAGTGTCATAAATACAGTAACAGTGCATATTTTTAGCACTGATTACTGTAGTTATGTCACTGGTCCCCCCACAACTGTCAAAAATGTCAGTTAGGTGTTTGATCTGTCCGCTGCAATGTCACAGTCATGCTATAAATCACTGATCGCCACCATTACTATTAAAATAAAAATAAAAATTACATAAATCTTTCCCCTAGTTTGTAGACGCGAAAATGTTTGCGCAAACCAATCAATATACATTTATTTTTACCAAAAAGAATACAAATTGACCTAAAATGATGAAAACAATTACATTTTTACATTTTTTTTATTGGGAATGTTATATTGCAAAAAGTAAAAAATATTGTTTTTCTTTTTTTTTTTTTTTTTTTTAAATTGTTGTTCTTTTTTTGTTTATAGCGCAAATAATAAAAATTGCAGAGGTGGTCAAATACCACAAAAAAAAAAGCTCTATTTGTGGGGAAGAAAAGACATCAATTTTATTTGGGTACAGTGTTGCATGACTGCACAATTGTCAATTATATTAATGCAGTGCCGAATCGCAAAAAATTGCCTGCTCATTAAGGGGTAAAATGGACTATCAGGACACTGTTGAGCACTCTAAATAGTTCATTGTTTCTTTCTGGCATTGTGTAACTGCAGCTACAAAGGTGAACTTATCCTTTCAAAAAAAATAAAGCAAGAAATGCAGGCATAGCTACACATGTGATATATCAGAGATTGTTAACAATTCTCCAAGATTCGTTTGTGCTAAGGCAACACACATAAGAAAAATGTCTTGTAAAATTATTCATAGGGTTACAATGCCTTGTAAAATTATTCATAGGGTTACACATAAATTAGGAAAAAAAAAATAACTCATGAATAAAGTGATTAAAGCAAAATTCCAGCCTTCCAGTTTTGCTTTAATTACCAATCTTGAGATTTCATCTTCCACACTGCAGAGCCATATGGGTGTCACACATAGTTCCTAATTAACCAATTAATCTTTTTTGTTTAACAATTCATCTCCTGAACCAACTAAACCAGGAAATAGAAATGCAATGCCAGAAAGTAGCATGTGACATTATATATATATATATAAATTATATATATATTAGCTCTTTGCCTGGAAGACAAGCCTTATCACTAATACTGTATACATTGGCACAGCATGATTGGATGAGATTGATCGCATGCAACTGATCTCCTGTGTACCTGAGCAAAGCAAGATTGCTGGAGATCAATTGCACATGACTGATCTCTTGTGTATTGCAGTACAGCAAGAAAAGATGAGCCTGACTACACAAAACAAATCTCCAGTGTATTGCAGTGCAGCGAGATTGGAGGAGGTTGATTGTACAAGTCCAGATCAACTTTCTTTGCAAGCATTCTGCAAGTCTGCTGTGCAATAGTCATCCCACCACAGGTGTCATTGTGGCTGAATTTTCATGCTGTTGACTTGCAGAGCTCTTGCTGTTGGTTCACCACTGCAACTTTGCTCTTGCTAGAGACTTGCCATGCAAATTTGCTACACATTAGATAGGTGTTAAAATGTTTGTTAACCTAAAAAAAAAAAAAAAAACATTAATTATGTTCCCTTAACCACTTGCCGACTGCCGTCGGTAGATTTACTGCGGCAGTCAGCCCCTGCCGCAAAGTGACGTTAATTAACGTCACTAGCCTTTGAGGCTCTTGGGAGCGAGCGCGCTCCCAAGAGCCTCAATCGGGTCCGCGTGGTCACGGACCCCCCCGCGCGTGTGACCGGCGGACCCGATGTCGGTGGGGGAGAGGGAGAAAGGCAGGCAGTTAGTGTAAACAAGCTGCCTGTCAGTTCTCCCTGTGTAGAAACACTGATCATATGGTTCTACTATGTAGAACCGTTGATCAGTGTAACTACAGCTCAACAGACAGCCAATCACAGTTAGAATCACGCCCCTAGGGACACACAACACCCCTCCCTCTCAAATAAAGTTAACCCCTTCACTGCCAGTGTATTTTTACAGTAACAGTGCATATATATAGCACTGGTTACTGTAGAAATGTCACTGGTAACCCCAAAAATGTCAAAAATGTCAGTCAAGGGTCCGATCTGTCCGCCGCAATGTCGCAGTACCGCAAAAAAAATGGCAGATCGCCGCCATTACGCGTTAAAAAAAAAAAACAACAAAAATGACAAAAATCTTTCCCTTTGTTAGTAAACGCAATAACTTTTGCGCAAACCAATCAAAATACGCTTTTTTGCGATTTTTTTTATCAAACATATGTAGCAGAAAACAAATTGGCCGAAAATGTTAAAAAATTTTGATTTTTACTTTTTTTTTTGGGGAATTTCATATAAAAAAATTTGAAAAATATTGTTATTTTTTCAAAATTGTCGCTCTTTTTTTGTTTATAGCGCGTGATCAAAAAATCGCACAGGTGATCAAATACCACCAAAAGAAAGCTCTGTTTGTGGGAAAAAAAGGACGTCAAATTCGTTTAGGTACAGTGTCGCACAACCGCGCAATTGTCCGTTAAAGTCACGCAGTGCCGAATAGCAAAATACCCCCTGGTCTTTTAGCAGCCAAATCCTCCGGGGCTTAAGTGGTTAAAGCATGTTATACAGCACAGTGCTTGTGCTGTGTCATTTGCCCCCCTGTAACACCTAAAATACATGGCTTTTCCTGCCTGGCTATACTCTCCCCTTTGTAAACTGACCACGGTAAATCAAGGCTGCTGAGCCCTGACACCGTGGTTAGTGTACGTCCGTCATCCACAGCCCTGCTCTCTGCTCTCCTCTGTGCTCCTGTGTCCTCCTCCCCCCTCCCTCTCTGCCGGTCAGCTCATAACTGTGCTCCACTGTATGTGTTTTCTAAAAAATCCACCGATAAATACTTTTGTTTTATTGCACCGCTCAGCGGTCACGTGACAGCCTGTCTCTCTCTTCCTCTCCTCCTCCCAGCTAACGTCAGCGGGGGATTCTCAGCCCCGACCACTTTGCTGTCAGATCTGGAGAGGAGAGAGACGGCCGGTCACGTGACTGCCGATCGGCACTATAAAATAAGGTATTTATCTGCGGATTTGTTTAGAAAACACATACAGTGGGGCATATCATTTATAATAACAGAGGGGATTGTAGTAACAACAATATGTGGGTTAACAACCACTTTGACTAGAACTTGTGCCTCAAGTGCTCTGTGTAGAACATGCTAGTGAAAATGTGCAGCAAGTTAACAAGACTTACAATCTAACACTGCCACAAATTTGTGTCAAGTTATCCTTGCTATCTGGAAGACTGATCTTCTGTGTGCTGCAGCACTGATCTATTGTGTTTTGCAGCAAAGCAAGATTGAAGGAGATTGATCGCACAAGGTCTCTTTTGTGTATTGTAATATTTGCAAGATTAGAGGAATTAGATCACTTAAGAGGAATCTCTCTTGTGTATGGATTGCAGAAGACTGACCTCCTGTGTAATGCAGTACAGCAAGATTAGATGAAATTAATCATATAAAACCGATTTCTTGTGTACTGTAGCAGAGGTAGATTGGAGCAGACTGATCAAACAAGACTGATCTTCTGTGAGCAGCACAGCAAAATTGGAGGAACATGATCGATCACGCAAGAGGAATCTCTCTTATGCATTGTAGCACAGTAGGATTGGAGGAGATTGATCATACAAGGCTAGTCTCCTGTGTATTGTAGCACAACATCAAAACAAGAGGTAAATGTGCTACTACCCTAAAATCTCATGTGAATAATATAAGATCCAGATCCCCGTGCCCGGACTCACGCGGTACATGCCGTTTGTTAGTTCAGTAAAGAAGTGAGAGTCTGGCAGCAAAGCATCTTGAATTTATTTATTTTTTAATCATTTTATTTCATTTTATTTCTCCCACAAGACACAAAAATGAATTATTCCTTGTAAAAATGTTTTTTGCTCATATTTGGATATTACAGCACACCATGGTTTAAGGAGCTTGATCGCAGAAGACTGATCTCCTATGTGTTGCAGAATACCAAGATTGGAGGAAAATACACATGGAGTACTGCTCTCCTGTAGACAGATGGATACAGATTCTGTGTGCTAGGTCTAAATAAAACAAATTATTCAAACACAATGACTGCTTGTGGATGATTAAACAAATGACCCCTCTAACTGATGGCCACTCGGGCAGTAGTGGATTGTTTTTAGGAGAGAGAGGCAGCCGATGTCATCTCATCTTAGGGGGACAGCAGAGGACCAGTGGTCGTTGGGGAACCATTGCAATGATGGATAGCGGTCCCCACACTGGAAATGGTGGCAGATAGGATGGGGCTCCTAAAAGCTTGTCAGGATAGGTTAGAAGGGGGTGCATGGGAGGTATGGGAAAAACTGTTTTTTGCCCAGAGTAGGGCTGTGCATAAATGTTCAACTGCATGAAAGTAAAAGATCTGACTCCTTAATGACAGTTGCTTCATTTTAGTGAGATGCATATCAACAAGAAGTTAATTCTCTTGCTAACAAGTGATTAAAGTCTCATTTGTACCCCCTAAATCTAGCAACAGTGCAACTAATACTTGCATTGGTATTTGTGTCATAATCTTCTTAATAAACTCAAAGCTATTTAGAGATTAGTCTCTACCGCACTGCTAATACCAATATGAAGCTCATAGCTAATTACAATGACCGCGACAATGAACTTCTATGCAGTAGCACATTCAAATGTGAAAGATTTGTAAAAATTGGGTGGAATTTTTGTGACTCTTGGGTCAAAACATTCTTAATTGGACCCATTTTTTGCATGTAAAATATTATATACCAGGGTATATAAAGATTAAAACTGGGGAAAAAAAGCAGTTGCCTAAAAGAGATGCTCACCTCCCAGCTTTACTACTGAAAATCAAATGTGTAGCCCTGCCGATAGGGCTGAGCTGCATATAAGAGAAAACCAACAAAGTAAAACCAGGAGAAATACAGTATGCTATTATTAACCTCTCATTCTAAAGATGTTAGCTAAGTGACTGGCCTAAAACATGGGATTGGTATCTTGACTTTACATGTTGCATGCTTACGCCAGGGTAAGTGACTCTGAAAAATTGAGGTAAATGAAAATCAAGACAGGAGAACGGGAAATTTTGCCAACAGTTTTATCACGGATTATTTTATTTACAAGGTTTGCTTGATTTATCAAAGGGGTAGAGGCAGTTTACTTTGCAAAGTGAATGTTAATGTGATTGTAAACCCCTTATATGAAAAATGAAAAGAGCATATCCCTCTATAGTATGAACTAGCCTGAATCTGAAGCACCAAGTGCGATTTTGTTTCCTCTCTCTCCCTTTTGCTGTTTGCATTAGTCACTTCTTAAGGCCCGTACACACGTACCGATCGTCGGCATACAAACGTCGGTGGACGAAGGATCTGCCGATTGTACGCGTGTTAGTATGGTGCCTCCGACAGATGTCTGCGCACAATCCGCGGACAAAAGTCTTTCTTGCAAACATGAAAATATTTGTATGCCGACACCAGAACGGACGATTGTTCGCCTGTCAGTACACAATTCGGCCGACAGACCGCAGATTTGCAAGACTGGGCATGCTCAGAAAATAGAAAACACAGGGAAAGTTAACCATTACATGACATCACTTCTGCAGTCGGCGGACAAAATTCTTGTGCTGTCCTTGTGCTGTCTTTGCACTTTTCAGCAGACACCGACATCCCGGGGAGAAAAGAGGAACATTTGTAAGCCGACCATCGGTACGTGTGTACGGGGCTTTAGAGATTATCCTAGCACTACAGAATCTCGAGAGACGCTCCTGCCCCACCCCACTCCAGCACACAGGTGAGTGACAGCCTCAGCTGTGCATGTTTTCCTATGAGACTATGTAGAGGGGGGTGTGTCCTTTTCTTCGATTCAGGTCTCAGATTACACTCAGCTCTCTGCTGTGTGATGTGCAGTGTGTGTGACATTAGATCCACATTCCTTTTTTGCTGGTGCTGAAGCTGAGCAAAAGCCTTTACTCTGTTTGTCTAGAAAGTTGTAGAGATGAGAGGGCTGTAGATAAACAGGTACAGCTTACGTAGGAGGATTTGCTTCATATCTATGTATCACCTGAGGTTAGTCACTTTACTGGCTGTATGTGAGTGTTCACAACCACTTTAACTAAGCATAGTAAGTGAGATGAAACATATCTGACATCAATCATCCAACGGTGTGTGAGTTAAAATCCTGTTTTTTTCTTTTTCAGTTTTCCTTGCACATGTTTCGGTATTCACCTTGATCACAGCCTAATATTATTTAATCAGCTAAGTCAAAATTCATTTTGCTGAACAGCCTCTGCTTGCTTAGTAAATCAACCCCAATATTATAATATTCCTAATTAAGTTAGAACCAGTAAAGCAAGAACATGTTCTACAGTATATAAGACATATGATCCTAGTATAGAGGTGAAAGTGTTGTTTTGACTGTCAAAGGTTGAGTGTGTTCTGGCTCCATTGAGGAAAATCCAGCCCTCTTTTGTGCTTATACATCTTATTACATAGGGATGACATGGTATCTAAAGTAACTCTGTCCCTGGAAGTATGTGCACCTCTAGGTCACTTTTCTTTTAATAAGCAGCTCTAATTGCATCCTGTATGTAATGATGCTGGGCTAGTCGGAACAAGCAAAGCTTTGGTACTTTCCAGTGAAGTCCGGCCACCAGCCCTTTAACGGGAGCTGTCTCACTGGCTCGAGCTTTTCTGGAGGTTGCTCCCTGGAGTTTTGTTCTCTCCCCCTCTACAAATGGACCGGATGACTGAAAGGAGCTGTGAGGGGAAAGAGAGATAGCAAGAGGCTGCTTCTGTAGACCGGTACTAAAGCCCTACCTACTGCCTGATGGAGAAGAGGGGGGGGGGTAGCCCAAAGCCTGCACTGTGAAGGGTAAAATGCTGGACAGGAGAGAAGGGAACACAGTGTGCAGGTGAAGACTGAGGGACAAGTGTACTGGAAGAGCAGCACAGAGAGTGGACTGAACAATCAGTGTACCCTGCATCCCTGTCTGCAAGAGCCACCATCCTGGACTGAGCTACATAGAGGGAGGCTGCTGGTGGGCAAGTACAGGGGGCACTGGGCTGCCTGTGTGGGGTCTTGGCTGTAAGATTTCAAGCTGAGGACCCAGGTACCATATGCTGGATCCCATGAAAGACTGCAGCTGTGATTTGGTGAGAGACAGTGCCTGTGTTTCAATGAGAGTTGGTGGCTGTTCCTAACTTTCGAAGAGAGGATCACCTGGAGTTACTGTGGGACATCGTCTCCAGAAGGGAACCTTTCACTTGGGTTTGTGGGACTGTCAGAGACCAGCTGCAGTGGTCATATGCCTCTTGGCCTTACTGTTACTTGTTCAGTTGGATATTGTTGTCCCTTTTGCCGCGATCACTTTGGACCTCTCCCTCTGTTGGGAGCACCCATTGCCCTTTAAGGATTACAAAAATAATTTAATGTACTGTATATCAGGGATTACAGGCCCCCATGCTAACAGACCTAGGTTTTGTAATACTGGCCAGTAGGATAATCAGGGACTTTGTCATCTTTAGTCAGGTCATAATACAGTATATTGTACCTTACTGTGTTATTACTGTGTTACTGCTTTTAGGGGCCATGCACAATGGGCCTAAAAAACACCAGTTCCCTTGGAAGAAAAAAACGCTCATATAGAGCTTTTTTGTACAAGCATTTAGGTGTGTTTAGCTTTTTTTCTGCCAAAAAGCTCCTGAAAAACACAGTCCATACGGGTTTTTTCTGCCTCTAAATGCTAAGTTAAAATATGTCTCGAAACATTCTAATGTGCATGGACACATAGGACAACATTAAGCTGCTTCTACAGGTAAAAGACACAACTCCTGTATAAGCAGTGATTTCTAAGCCCAGTGTGCATGGACCCTTAATCTACATTATTATTAGTTGTGTTTTTATACTGTTGTAGCGTTGCTCAAACAAATTCATTCCAGCAGGACTTTTGCCTTTATAAAGTTAATTAAAGCTATTTCCTGGTGTGTCGGTTGTCGCTTGGGTCCAGGTACAGGGTGGGTCCTGCACTGCTGCAGGGCAGGAGGGCCCAAAGAATCCAGAGGCTCCTCCAGAGGTAGCATTACACTTGCATTGTTAGAGCTTGTCCACCATCTCCCATCTTTTACATATTACTATTAGACAGGGGAACAGCTCTTCATAATGATGGGCCAACAAGGATGTTGGGAGAGGAACAGGGATGCTGCTACACTGTGTAACAGTGGCAGAGCTTTGCCAGTTTTAAATAGCCCTCCAGGTGGCTGAAGTTTATACCTGTTAGCAGATTTAAAGTGACAAAGTAATTTTAATACTATCACATTTCTATGAGAGATGTTTCAAGTAAGAGCTCATTTACATTTTTGCAATGCGATAATATTCGTTAAGTCAGATGTTAATGCGCATTGCATTATAGCAGCCCATTGAAAATAATAGGCTGCAACACACCCACATTGTGTCAAAAATCTAAAATGTGATAATGTTTCTGATGCAACTCACCACTGCTCTTAGCCATGGTTTGCCATGTGCTGTGGCATACAGCAACACAGATGCATTGCAATGCAGCACAGCAACTTAACACAGCCCTGGGGTGCTGATCAAAATGAATGGCACCGCAATACTTGTAACAAGCATTGAAGTATCACGTGCATTACCCAAAGCAAGGATATAAGTGGGCCTCTGAGGGTCCTTATTGCACTATATACAACATGAATCATTTATGGTGGAATCCTTCTTTACTAGGACCTATATTTCTGGTATTTCCCTTACTACAAAGATAATGAAATGGGTGCTTTAATTCTGGATACAAATGGTTTATAAAATAATTAAAACTTTTTAAACCAGCTGCACATTATTCTATGAACTCTACAAATGAAACATTTATAACCATCATTTATAATAATAGGATTATAAAAATGAATGCTGGAAATGTGCACAGTATTAATAGGCCATCTGCATGCTAATTTTATACGCATACAAAGGAAATTGCAGGGTCTAATTTAACTGGGTACATAAATAATAATAATAAAAAAAGTTCTGTTCTGTTGTTTCTGGGATCAGACTTTGTCTCTAGATAATAATAAGCCGGCTGTTACTATGAGAAGCCAATCATTTATATAAATGTCTGGAGTTTAGAAACGCAGTCATAGTAAATGAAGACTTATGACTGGAACACACTTTTCTACCTCAGTGCCTTAACAGGCGTATTACTGCAAAACATCGTAACACATGCTACATACATTATCGCGTTGCATTGCATTGCACCACAACACATGGTAACATGCTTTAATGTGTTGTGGTGCACTTTGTATATGTACCGTATGTCCGCTAGCAGTACGTTATCAATTATGAACCCTTCAGAACCCCACCTTAATGAATGTTGTGCAAGGTGGGTAGTAAAAAATGCAATGACTATTTGCAAACTTTAATGCTCATTGCAGCCAGCAGCGCATTCATCTTTTTTGTCACATGCCTCCAAAAAAAAAAGTCAAAGCTGAACTCTAGACTTACCTTAGACTTGCACAGTTGTACAGGCTCCTCTTCTGTACTGAAAATGCTTTTTCAATGTTCAATTTCACTGCACACTGTGAGCTTCTCAAGGTATGTATTAAGAGTTGCAGCAGGATAGAGATGACCGCATTTCCTGGCTAGAGGATGTTTAGCATCATCTATAACCTTTCTGTCCAGCTTAACTGTCCCTGGCCTGCCCCTTTCATTCATTGGATATTGATTCTTTCAATCAGGGAGGCTGAGCATCAAATGTGAGCGTTACCTAGGGCAGTTTTCATGAAAATGAAAACTCTCACTCTCCTGCCATCCTCCTATAAAGGTATTTTAATTTTTAAATACCTACTCCCAAGAGCCAGCCCCCTGCTTGCATCAGGTCTGGGGTCCCTTGGGAGGAGTACCGTACTGTACCGCTGCCCCCTTATACCAATAAAGATATGCCTGCATTGCATAGAGCACAGGGGCCAGATGATGGCATCACTGAGTCTAAATTAATGAAATGAAATGTAATGAAACATCAAGATCAGTCTGGGTTTATACCCGCTAGATTCACAGCAATTAACTAACGAAGGCTCTTTTTAAATATTCAAATTCCTTTGGACAATTCTGGCACTAGGGTGATATCATCAGTAGATGCAGCAAAGGCTTGTTACCCCTTTTCTTTAATGCCTTTTATTTTTGTTGGATTTATAATATTGGCATTTTAATTATACGATTATTAGAAGAGGGTTTCCCCTTTGTTTGGAAGGAGAACACAGGCGCCACACTCAGAGCGCTGGGTTATATCGAGTGAACGATCGGTACTTCCCATCTGCAGGGGACACAGCACTGGCCGTCCTGACGTCACTTCCGGGAAACGTACTGGCGCCGGCGACGCGTTGTCGGAGCATGCGCTCCTTCTTCAGGCCTGAAGAAGGAGCGCATGCTCCGACAACGTGTCGCCGGCACCAGTAAGTAGTCGGAAGTGACGTCAGGACGGCCAGTGCTGTGTCCCCTGCAGATGGGAAGTACCGATCGTTCACTCGATATAACCCAGCGCTCTGAGACCGCTTGTGCCATCCTGAGTTTGGGACACCGGGATCATCATCCCCCCTCATGATACTGTCATGCTGGTTTTATACATTTGTTTGTGAGTACCTTTTCGTTGGTTAATTAAATAATAAATCTCGATATACTGCACTTAGTGTGGCGCCTGTGTTCTCCTTCCAGCTCGCCACAAGCCCCTTCTACTTGTTACCAGAGCAGCCTACGGAGTGTGGTGTTGGGAGATACATGTACATGGACTTTACATATGGACTTTTTAATATAGCCACCATCATGTTACTGTTCTCATTATAGTAGCATATGTCTGTATGTATACTATTGGAGTTTGCGAAGTGTTTTGGACACCCCTTCCCCTGTTGTGCGCCAGGCCTCATCCCTTTTTTCCCCTTTGTTTGAATACCCTCATGACACTGTTGATGATGTCACTGTGCTTATTATGTGACCCTCATATGGATGGGTGTTTCATAAGCCTACTGATCAATGCTTGTGTATGTACACGACCCACTTTGATGCAACAGTCATGTTTTGTCTTTACGTACATTTTTCTTTTTTATTCTACGTATGTCTTGTTCAAGTTTGAAAAATTAAATAAAAAGTATTATTTCAAAGACGTATGTAATGAGAATAGGTTTTGTTTAAATATTTATATGTTTATGAGTTGGAAAGAAAGACAAGTCATGTACAGTTTGGGAACTTATGGGGCTTTCTTTTCAGCATTCAGCTTACCTTTTACACTAACAACATTTTACTTTACTTTACTTTACATCTGACTGTTTGCTGTGGGTTATTGTACCTTATGCTGCTTCACTTTGCACTACCCTAAAGCTAAACACCAGAAAAATATTTAAAAAAACACTATTTGATGCCGTTAAACTGTGTATTTATTAAAAATGCAATTTTGTTTTTAAAGTAACTAATCTAAATACCTAATTTTGACTTGAATTTATCCTTTTGTAATCCCCTGCATAGCAACAATGGTAGAGGGTGGGGCAGTACAATGGACCAGTATGGTTTCTTGTATGCACTTGTTGATGAGGAATATGCCAACAGGAGCAGAGAAAGGAGAGATGACCTGATAAACCTGTTGCTGTTCTAAAGCTGGCCATATATGGTTCAAATCTCGGCCTGTTCAGCATGGACAGGCGGATTGCACCAAAGTTGGTCCATCAATCGACTTGGGTAAAACCAGCATGTCGGATTTCTAGCATGAGATTTTTTACCAGTGGCTATAGCTGCTAGCAATAACCACTGTGTTCTCCTGGCAGGGACTGCATTTTGCTGAGGAAGAGCAGTCAGGGCACTAGCCTAGTTCTGTTGTTCGGTAAAACTAAGCACATTAATATTCACATATGTTTATTTAATTTTATGTATTCAGTTTTAGCCTTAGTTCAGCTAATTTCCAACTCATCTCTATTCCTTCACAAACATTTATTTACAGAATCAATAAAAACATTTTTTTTCTGATATTATGGGGGGAAAAGGAATAAGCCTAGCTATTTCAAGAGCCAAATAAAATGCATGGGATTGACCTAGTTTACAGAGGGTGTTCCATTGGAAGACCATCTCAGGCCGAATGGTGATAGGCTAGTCTCTGTGCTTGGCTGGGAGGTGCCAGATTTCTGGGTTTCCTGCAGGACATGCAACACCCTTTCTCAAAAAGGGGAGGGCACAGGTGCATTTAGGGAAGGGCCTTGGTCCGGGGAACACCTGGAGTGCGCACAGGAAGTGAGGCAATAGTCACTTTCTTCCAGTCCGCTGTGAGCTCCACAGACCAGTAATGCAGACATCAGAAGTGGTGGATGTTACAGAGATGAGGCCTCAGAAACGATGTGCTTTTGGCAGGGAGATGATGACAAACATCTGGGTTGACGTGTACTCAATTGACATTAACCTGTGGCTAGAAATTGATGGTGACCTGTAAGCAGTGTTATAATAAATTTGTAATAAATATTTTTCCAGGTGCAATCCACAGCACCTGGATTGGGGCATTTTCAGGTGGGGAATGGGTGGAGTCTGATGTTTAAATGACCGAGTTTAATGCTCAGATGTTAAGCGCAACTCCCTTTGTGAGTAGGTGCTTAGCATGAAGTTGGATTCTGTCATTTCTCTGCCTATTGCTGCTTCAGGTCAAGACCTATGCACTAGCCTAAAAGACAGATACAGTCTCCCGCGATCGAGTGCTGTGTTAAAAGGACGGCTGTTTTGTTAGCTTCTAGGATCTTGCTGCCCTCTCAGGATGATGGGTATCCATATAGACTGAAAACATAGAAAACAAGAGAAGGGCGCACCGACCTAGTGCAATATCACAAGACATTTATTGAGAGATTAAAAGACATGCCGTACATTATACTCACAAACATATGCTAAAGGTAAGCATGAGAAAGGTTTCTTTTTGCAATCCGGAGACCTACAGAAAAGGAGTGCTTTTCAGTAAAGCAGGAGGACTAGAAGGCGCCCATGGTGATGGGGCTGACGCTTTTCAAGGGAGAACCCTCTTCATCAGAGCCATAGCCAGTGCACTAGCCTCTTCAAAATAGGTTGGTAGTTCTTTGTTTACATTTTCTTCCTACTTGCACAGCTTGTGTGGTGGGCACAGGTATGCTTACTTTAACAAGATGTGTGCTAAAGTGATGTTGATGAGGATTCACTTAGTGTTGCATGGGGTGTCTCTCTATTGGAGGTGCTGTCCTTACTTGAAACCAAAAGATCAAGGTCTAAGAGACGCCACTCTAGCAATTCAAAACTACTTGAGGGTTGGATCAAACAGTTATGCAAATGCTATCTTGACACACTAGTGGAAAATTCTATGTGGGTTTTTAGATGCTTCATAGACTCTATGAAAGAAGAGATTACCAGCAATTTTCAGTCATTCAGATTCTTGATTTAGGACTTTGCAGTAAAACCTCTCCAACCTAACTCAATGACTGAGCTTTCTGGTTCTGCATTGACTTCCTAAGTCTCTGGTCAAAGATGGTTGGGAATATCTCAAAGAGCAGGGGAAGGAAAGGGCCTCCTCAGCAGATAAATCTGAGGGTATTGATATAATTGAGGAAGCAGCGAAAAGTAAAGCTCGGAAGTGGAAGTAAAGCTTAGGAAGATACTGAAAAACTGCTTAATCTAATTCATGCAATTCTAGCGTTAATGAAGATTGAAGAACAGATTCAACTGTCAATATACAAGAGACAGTACAAAGGGCTGCAGTTCAAACAAGGGAATTTTTCCAAATACATCAGGGCTTAAAATATGTCACTGCTCACAAATGAACAGATCCAGAAAAGTGTCTATTCCTCTCGGCTAAACTAAAAAGAAGATTTCAATTTGATGTAGAAGATTCAAAACACTAGAACAAATATTCAAGGCTCAATATGTCTTTGTCAATAAAAAGTTTCCAAAAAGTATACCCTATCTTTGGATAATATGAGAGCCATGAGAGAACATGTGGATAAAAAAAGTGAAGTCTCTCCTCAAAGAGGCATTGGAAGCAGGTACCACAATTTTAAAATCAGCCCAAGCTATTATGTACAACCCTCCACCTCCCACCTCCTGTCAGGCATGCCCAGGGATCAAATTTTAGAGTCTCTGACAGTTTTTTCTAAGGCAGTAGTGTACATAGCTGATGCTTCAGCAGAGTCTATTGAGTTCTCAGGCAGTACTAGATCCTAGAACAACACTGCCCAGTGAGTACTCTGACTAAAGACGTGGTCTGGAGATTTTGCCATCAAAATCTAAACTTTGTGGGTTACCTTTTTGAGACTGGTACTGGACACCATTTTTTAAAATTCGTGGGCAGTAGAAAGAGTCAGCCAACAAAATAGGCAAAGGAAAAGGGGGGGATTCTCTTTAACCCCCCTCCAACTAGCATTATGTCCCGATGACTTGGATATGCCACTGGAAGGAATGTTGGGGGCCTTCCGCCCACAGTGCCAGATAATATCATAGAGCCCAGGGTATCAGATAGAGTATTTGCAATTACTCCCACGAAGGTCCTTGATCATGTCTCTTCCTTGAGACAAAGTGAAGGCGGAAGCCCTGGTATCAGATGGGAGCCCTGGAACAGATCTTACTACAAAACACAGTTGTTCTTTTTCCCCCAGAAGAAGGGAACGGGTTCTATTCTTACATTTTCCTGGGAGTAAAGCCCTCAGATGAATACTGTTTGATCCTGATCCTTGATTCTGAATTTTAACTAATTCAAGTTCAGGATCCAGTGGTAAAACAGTCAAGAACAAGAGGGCTGGGGCAATCTACTCAACTCTTTTTTTTTGGATTCAGAAGTAATCTCACTAAGAAATCTCAAGGTAGCCAGAACCCACCAAATAAGCCTGGGGTGGCAGATAAACTGAGGAAAGGCACATCTTTAGCCATCAAAAAGAGTACCTTTTTGGGATACATTGTAGGCTTGCAGAATCTTTCTAACACAAGAGAAAATTCAAAAGCTAGAGGTTCTTGCCCTGAAATTTCCCCAAGATACAACCTTCAGGGAGATAATGAGGGTGTTGGGACTAATGACTTAAGCAGTCCCACAAGTACTATGGGCACAACGTTACACAAAACCCTTCCAAAATGTCATGTTATCTTAATGGTATGCAGACCAAAGCTTGTTGGATTGGTGCACAACTGTGCCAAAAATGATGAAAAGCTTGATGTTTGCAGCGCTTGGGGGTTGGGGAGCTCACCTTTATCTGTAAGTAGCACAGGGGTCATGGGTTCCTTCTTTGACCCAATATATCTTTAAACATAGGAGAATTAAAAGTGATAGAGGTTATATTTCAAACCACTAATCAAACGGTGCCATGTTTTGATACTGTCAGACAATGCCACAATTGTATTTTTACATCAACAGCCAAGAAGAGGCTGATGATGACAGCAGAAGAAATCTTACTGTGGGCAGAAGAAAATCTGCTTTCAATACCGGCACTTCAATTTAAAGTGAATCTAAATTCTCTGTTTCAGGCAGAACTGGGAGCTCCGACAGTTGGAATGGTCCTTGGGATAGCATATCCTTTCCCTGTTGGAAGCCAAATCCTGCATAGACCTGTTTGCTTCAGGTGGGACTTCATCCTTACCTATGCTTTTCTCCCCTTTCATCTCAGCAACTTTCTAGTTTCAAAGGCTTTACTGCACATTCCATCTTGGCTTTGGCTTCATGGGCAGAAAAAGCTGGTTCTTCGCCAGCTTACATCTGCAAAGCAGCCACCTGGAGCAACTTCCATTTTTTTTGTCAACCTCCTCTTCAGCCAGGACCAGGCATTAGGCAGAAAGGTGCTGCAGGCTGTCATCCCAACATAAGTAGGTGTTTTCTTGCTTGTCCTCCCCTATGCTATCCTGGAAGACAACTTTGCAAAAATTCAGTTTCCAGGAATGTTCCAGGACAGTAGGTATTTCCCTCCATTGTTACTGTTCTTGTAGTATTACAATTGTGTTCTGAGTTGCCTTTGTTTCTTGGTAATTACTGTTCTTTTATGACTGTGGATAATGTGTTTCCTGTTTCAAGTGGTCAGAGTCACTCTTTTATGCTGTCATGGAATATTCCTAAAAATTGAGTTACTAGGAAACTAACTATTCTTATTTTTTTCTTTTCTTTCCATTTAAAAGTGCAGACATCTCTGATTTTCCACAAATGACCAAATGTTGCAGAATCAACAGAAAATGACACTTGGCAGCCATGGCAACTGGAGACATTCTGTACCATGTTTCTGTACAAAGCTCCCACAGTGTGTAATTTCTAACTTGTGTCTCACTTGTGACTCACTGCTTTCCCAGCTGTCTATTACTTATTACAATGCAGGGACTAATCATGTAGTTATGGCAGACAGACTCTCCCACTTAGCATTTAGAAAGAAGAGAGGTACCAGAATGACCTCTACCTAAAGAACAAAAGTAGGTAAGAATCTGCAATAAAGTCTGTTACATTCCCAGTAACAAGTGCCCTAGAGAGCATCTTGTTTACTTAACTGATGTGGAGTTTTTAAACAACTGCTAACATTTTGCGAACACCAGCAAATTGGGTTTTCCTGCCATTTGTTCCAATCGTGACTTGTGAATTTCACTGTGAATTAGTGGTTAATGGCTAACTCGATAGCCTGCCTGAAAATACAAGCTTTTGGATCAAGTTTGCTTTATTCTTCTTGAACACAGTAAATGAGGTAACATGAAGCCAAGTGTGTTCCAAAGTCTTTTACCTTAGCAATATTATTACGACTCCAATTATTTATTTATTTTTTTTTTACATTTTGGATTCGAGGGGTGTAATGGATTATATGAGTGTAGGAACACCTGTCATATTTTATTAGCTGTCTGTGGCCCACTTGACTTGATTTTTCTGTAGGTTTTAAATGCTTTCTTCATACCTATAGAGGAGATTTCTCTTCTCCTTTTCTGTCTGACACCCACATTGACATGAAGTGAGGGTAAATCTCCCTCTTAGAGATACAGACAGCAATAAAATACTGACAAGTTCCAAACCTTCCTCAGAATATACAAGAATATATATTTTATTGTTCTCTGTCCCCATGAAGTTGACATCTCTTCATGTTCTGTCCAACATTTATCACCAAGACAGCAAGTGAGCAAAAATCTCGCTCTCAAGAACACAGGCAGCAATAGCATCCTAAAAAACAAACGTTATGTTTACTTGGAAGTGGATAGACCCAAAAACTTCAAGGCATCATGCCCCAATTAGAATATATTCACTATAGAAACCATCCACCCAAAGGAAAAATGGGGATTTATATGTCCCCATACCACAATGTAATGTACAAAATAAAATATTGTTCATACATTAAAATAGTTAAAAACAATATCTGCAAAACGCTACATCCAATATATAATGCACATAATGTTAAACTCAGTGGATCAACGCATTTCACATCCAAACTGCTTCTTCAGGATCGACAATGCTTGCATATGTAAAAGATATGACTAGTGATAAAAAAATCCACAATCAGCAAAGATATTTGCAATTCATTAAAAAAATATATATTTCACCAGAATCAAAATAATACAATATGCCCAGGGGAAGCAGGGGGATAAAAGGAAGGAAAAAAAATACACACCATCCCACGTCACTGGGAAAAGCAGATGTCCTGGACTAAGAGGGGACAGAAGAAAGACAAAGGTGTAATCATACCCCAACTCTTACCTTACCCATCTCTCATCTTAATAGGAATGTTTTTTCTATTAAGGTAAAAGTCGGTGTATGTTTATGCCCTTGTCTTTCCTTTGTCCCCCTTTGATTCGGGACATCACCCATTTCTGTTTATGTGGTGTGTGTCCATGACACTTTTTTTCCTTCCCCCCCCCCCCCCCACCCCAGACATATTTAATTATTTTGATTCTGCTGTAATCTATTTTTTTTAAGTTGTATTTTACTCTACATTACATTGTGGTATGGGCACATGTAAAATTCCAAATTTTTTGGACCTTCTTATGGTGTATTGGATGTTTCCTAAAAAACGTTCTGACCCTTCCTCGCTCTATATGAAAATGTACTTCATTGTTCTCTGTGTCTCCACAAAAATTTTTGCCTTTGTTTCTATAGAGGACATTTCTCTTCTCTGCTTGTTCTGGCCAATAGTCATCACCTAGACAGGAAGTGATGGAAAATCAGCACAGTTGGCACACGGGCAACAGTATAGTCCTGTGAAAAGTTCTAAACCTTCATCATTATGCAAGAAATGCTATGCAGGCAAACATCTGGATCTGATCTGAGGATCTGAAAGTTCTGGCGGGGGGACCCCTGAAAAGGAGGTTCAGGGCCGTTTTGTGCAATATTATTGCACAGAGCAGGTAAGTATTTTATGTTTATTTGCTTTGTTTTCATGCATAGGATATGGAAACAAGGCTAAGTGACTCAAAAAATAATTATAAAATTAATTTAAGGTGCCACACATAACTCCCAAGATAGTGAATATTTAACTTGTTAAAATCAAACAGCAAATTTTTTACAAAACATATATCATTAAAAATTGCACATCAATAAACGTGGGTTATTTCCTGTTCGGATGCAGCACTATAAACAAAGTAATGATTTTGGATTTGTGAGTACTCAAATGTCAGATGTTGTATTATGGACATGTTATACTGTATTTATGCACATGTAAAAATGAATTGTCCTGATGAAGCCAATAAACAGTGAAACGCATTGAGATCTGAGGTTACCTTCCTTCATTCTGCCCCAACACACCTACTGTATGATAATACATATCTATATGAACAAAAGTTTAAGTATTATGGCCTAGCATGATAAGCGCCTTTACACAATCATCCTGTTGCCACATTGGATACATTGTTTTTATTGATGTACAATTTTTAATGACTTACAGTGTGTTGTGAATAAAATTTGCTTTTTGATTTTAACAAGTTGAGTATTCATTATCTTTGAAGTTATGTGTGGCACCTAAAGTCCAATTTTTTTAAATTCTTTTTTGGTCTCTATATATTTATTTGAATGCAGTGCATCTTCATCCAAGTATGCCCCACATTTTTCTGTAGGCTAAGTGACTCAGCTATGCACGAAAACATAGGGAATGGGGTGCACAAAATGGCAGCAGGTGCTCTGGACCGATGAGTCAAAATTTGAAATATTGGACTGCAAATGGCAGTTTGTTAAGGAAGGGCTGGGGAGCAGTACAATAATGAGTTTCTACAGGCAACAGTGAAGAATGGTGGAGATTCCTTGCAAGTTTGGGGCTCCATTTCTGCAAATGGAGTTGGAGCTGTCTTGGTGTCTTTAATGTTTAGAAATACGGCTTTTAGGGTTAGGCTCGCAGCAGTTCTCTTCTCTGTGCTCAGGCTGCTCAGTTGTCAGTTAATTGTCAGCACTCATTATTTCCTCAGTGGCTCACCTGTGTATCAATATCTGCTCATCAGTCCCACCTACAGCCAGCCCCTTCTGGCTATTTAAGCTGCCTTGTCCATTCCTTTCCTGCCTTCGCCTGGTCAACATATCTGGAGTTTCTCTGCTGTGTTCCTGTGAAAGACTTTGCCCGGCTGACATCCCTTCTGGTTCCTGATCCTGTTCCTCTTCCTCAGACTACGCTGACTTCTGGTTTCCTGATCACTGGCTCATCTGACTTCCCGTTTTGGCTTCCGACCCCTGGCTTATGTTTGACTATGTTTACTGTTCTGTACCATTTTTTTACCATTACATAAAAGGTGTGATTTTACTGCATTTTCTGTCTTAGTCTGATTCATGGTTCCTGACACAGGCAAATACTTATCCATCATGCCATAGCATCAGGGGGGCATGTGATTGGCACCAAATATTTTCTGCAGCAGATCAACAACCCCAAACATGCAGCTAATGTTATTAAGGACTATCTTCAGTGTAAAGGCTGTGTTCCTGAAAGTGATGGTTTGGCTCCTACAGAACCCTGATCTCAGCATCACAGAGTCTGCCTGGGATTGCACGAAGAGACAGAAGAATTGAAGGCACAGTACATCCTACCTGCCACGTTTCTTGAAAAACTGTATGAAAGAATACCTAGAAGAATTGATGCTGTTTTGAAGGCAAAGGGTGGTCACATCAAATATTGGTTTGGTTTGGATCTCTCTTCTGTTCATTTACTTTCCATTTTGATAATTGATACAAATAAACTATATCTATTTCTGAAAGCATTCCTAATTTACAACATTTTTCAAAACTGCATAAGACTTTTGCATAGTACTGTACCTCTGGGCTGTCCTTGGTAAATTTGGCCTTGGTCCTCGTTTTATTGCCCAGCCCTGTATGCTCTACTCGGCCAAAATGGCATGGGTATGTACTAACAATTCCTTGAAGGAAAACACAGGCACCACTCTAAGTGCAGGATCTTGAGATTTATTTAAAAGAACCAAAGGAAAAGGTCCATAAGAATAAAAAATCCCAAAAAGCACTCCGTAGGCAGCTCTGGTGACAAGTAGAAGATGCTTGGAGCCAACTGCAAGGAAAACACAGGTGCCACTCTAAGTGCAGGATCTTGAGATTTATTTAAAAGAACCAAAGGAAAAGGTCCATAAGAATAAAAAATCCCAAAAAGCACTCTGTAGGCAGCTCTGGTGACAAGTAGAAGATGCTTGGAGCCAACTGGAAGGAAAACACAGGCGCCACTCTAAGTGCAGGATCCCCTGTTTTTCCTAGTGACACTCGTGAAGTCCCTAGTATTACTTCTTCTTCCCCGTTGTGCGCCAGTTGTTATTATTAAACTAACAATTCCTTGTCTGCTCCCTTTCCTTTGTTCAGGAGAATGGGACAGGGGTGCCCCCTTTCCCCAGGCCTGTTTGCTCTTGCCCTGGCCATTCAGCTACCTGATGCAGACTTGGTGAAAGGAATTGAGATGGGCAGAATTAAGGACAAACTGTCCCTGTATGCTGACAAAATGCACCTTTAGTTTAAGCCTAGTACACACAGGCCGAATGACTTTAGGCGGGGTCAATAAAAAACGTCCGACATTTAGGCCGTGTATGGCAGCTGGTCTGACAGAAGATGGGTTCTATTAGACCATCCCAGACCTGTTCTGGGGAGCCATCCCCCTGTCAGAACACAATAGTTTAGCAGGGAGATTGTTAGTACAGTGGTTCCCAGTTTTTTTTCATTCAATCCCCTAGGTTGAAGGAAAAAAAAAAATAGTGGTGTGTACTAGGCTTTAGAGACACATCCTCATCAATACTTGCTGCTTTATAGATAATTGACAAGATTAGCACCTTCTTGGGAATTGGAGTTAACAGTTAGAAATCTTTAATCTCCCCACTAAGCCCTTTGCATCCCAAACCTGACACAAACACCCCGCTATGCGGGGTGGATGGGTTTAAATACCTTGGAAAACAGGTTGGCAACTGTTTGGCGACTTACATGGAGCCTAACTTATCTCCCTTTTCTTCTTCCAGAGATGTACATCCTGGTAAACACTCCCTCTTACCACAGTCGAAATGGTCAATCTGATCAAGATGGTTTATTTAGTACATTTCTATATTACTTTAGGAATACCCCAGTTTCTATACCAAAAAAATGCAATTTACACTTGTCAATCTAAATATTTATTGCACAGAACACTCATGTGTGGAGAGGGCACCCGTCGCGTTTTTAGTGCTTATTTTCTTCAGGGGCATGCCACTTAACAACTGAAGTGGCATACCCCTGATGAAAGTAAATACTGAAACGTGTCGGATCACACAAGTGAAGTAGCATACCCCTGATGAATGTAAACAATGAAACGCGTCGAGTTCCTTCTCCACCCCTGAGTGTCAAGTTGTGTGTTCTGTGCAAAGAGTATTTTGATTGACAAGTGTAAATTGCATTAATTGCTCCATGTGTAAACTGCATAGATCTTTATCTATAATTTTTACAATTATATGTACCAAAAAAATTGGAAACTTTTTACATAAATATAGTGGCGACTTTTATAATCCCAGGGATTACAATTTTTTCAGATATTTGAATATAGGGATGATTGTAATGCCCACCATATAAATATTCCCCCTACTTTCCAACAGCCTAACATAAGGATCTAAGTCCATCCTTTCCAAGATACCCAACAGGAGTGTTTTGGAATCCAAACCGAGGGTTGAATCACACAGCCTATTAAGGTCAACCATCACCGCCACTCAAAAGGGCCTAATGAAGGGGGATGTCCATACCATATGTAGAAAACAACCTATGGAGGAGTGGCATTGTATACAGTTAGAATCAGTCAAACAAGAAATAGCAGCCAGACGTTGCACGTTAAAATAAGCTCTATGGAGACACTTCAATTGGATAAGCCAATCTCTAGTAGAGATGATATACATAAAATGTGGCTGGTGCAGATTTCCCTTTCTTCTTCATTCAGGTTTCACAAGTCAAGGATTCATTTTTGATAGGTACAAGATGATTTAGTGGCATAGGTTAGGGAGAGCCTAAGGTATAAAGAGGATAATGGTTTCCCCAACACACTTGAGGGGAACAGCCGTCAGTTAGGATCTGACTCCAAAGTAATAGGCGCTGGAAATTTCACCTGTACTGCATGTCTCAACTGTAAGTACCTAAAGAGCATACTATTAGGAAGATTACACTTGGCATTGGGGTCAGAGAAGCCCATCAGTCTCCTGTCAGACATAATATATATTAGACTAACTACTCCAAGGGTCTGGGATAGAATGTAGATGGGGTAGGGTGGGGTTACCCCACAATGGTGTGTGTGGGGAGAAGGTAAGAGGAGAATTGTATTTTTCTCTCGCATAATGCCACACTACAAGGGTAGTCCTCATTAGGCCAGTGATCGCCACATTCAATCTGCCGGCCCCTGAAAAATAATCTATTTAAAGTGCCATACAACCCCAAGATGGCTGCCTCCAGGGTAACTGGAGGGTTGATGGTAGGTTCTAAAAACCAGCAGCAGACTGTCACCAGCGTTGACCAAGAGTAGAACTGAAAATTCGGTAGGGATAGTCCTTGTTACAAAGAAAGCAGTAATGTTAATTTAGCAAGGCTTGGTGTTTTCCCAGCACACACAAAGGAGAGGACTATACTATCCAGTTTGGTAAAAAGCATGCTGCTCCATGTGTAAACTGCAAATATTTGTAGCTTTATGTTTTACAAATATATGTATCAGGAAAATGTGAAGCTTTTAACATATACATTTAGTGGCGACCTTTATAATCCCAGGGAATACATTTTTTTTTTGGGTACTATGTTAAGCTGTTCATCTTTTTTGCTGCTTTTTATGCCTACAGAGAGATCCTTTTAAAATAGAAGTAATCTCACCCCCCTACTGTAGCTTCATGGCATGTCCCTATTGATACCTGCCCCATGAAGTTCAATAAGATATTGTCAGCCTTAAAGCGGAGTTCCGGGCAAAAAAGAAAATTTAAGCTAAAAATACCCCCGGGCCAGTCAGGGCTAGTGCATTTAAGCAACGATAGCCTATGAACTGTCCCCTGTTTTACTTACCTGTAAGAAGAAATACTTACCTTGAAAATGTCTTGTCCAGCGCTGCCATCTCAGGTGTGGGCAGCTGAAGCCGGAGCATCCCTCTTCGTGTCCTCTTCGGTGACGTTGGAGTCCCAGAATGCCCTCCTTGTCACTTCCGGGGCAGGCGTGTCATCCCTGAACAGCTTATGCGCATGCCCAGAAGCTGTTCATCAGGGAATGATGAGCCTGAACCGGAAGTGACGAGTGACTCCGGTGCAGGCGCATTGACTCCTGGGATTGATGACGCTCATCTCCCAGGAGTCAATGCAAGGAGGAAGTGACGTCGTTGGCCGTGTCTGCAGAGGGAGGAAGAGGAAGGAAGGTACGTATATTTTCATTAAAAAAAAAGGTAAGTGAAACAAAAAAAAAAATGTTAATTATCCAATTCTTTTTCAGGTGTTTTTAAGCTAGCGGACGGTGCAAACTTAATTTTTAGAGTGGAACTCCGCTTTAATAGACTTCTGCGGTTCTGGTTAATCCCTTAAAGAGACTAAGGGAAATTGTTCTGGTAACCTGGTGGATATTGTCGCATTCCTTTTCTGTGACTACCTTCTTTCCCTCTCCTTACCCACATCCTCCTCCCTCTATGCTATGTGTGTCTTCAGTCCTTCATCTTTTATCCTCCCCGCCTTCCCTTTTTTTTCTTCTTTTTTTCCTTGCAGACTTCGCTATGTCTTCACCTTACACCGTCCTATGCCTCTTCCGTACTTGGATATGACCTCAAATATATGGCCTCAAATATGGTTTTCTATAGCTCACACTACATCATCTGCATAGAATACTTGTTGAGCCTTTTGGGTATGGCCCTTTCCAGGAGGATTGTGCATGATGGATTGGTTGGTCCATACTTGTGTTTCCCTTGTTATTTTGTTGCATTACAATGAGTTGCATTGCTTGTATCTGATTGTTTTTTTTTTTTCTCTTAATAAACATTTTCTACCTATTAAAGAAAAAAAATGGTCTGTCTTTTGTTTGGTATTTAGGACTGTGTCAAAATGGAACTGTGACAATGAATTGTCTTGTTTTCTTTATATAGCACGTAAAAATAAAGGTCTATTGGAAAGAAAATGTTTCAATATTTTGTTCTATTTAGTTATCCTGTCCGCCCTTCACAGTAATGTTGGCTTTTAAAGTAAAACCTATCTAATTGTTGATTCTGGTGCTGACAGAAAGTAACAATTGCCAAGGTTTTTCCAGACACTTATCTTGACCCAAATGACTTCCCTGGTCTGCCTCATTAGAATGTGTTGTCATGTTGAGCTCTTTATAGTCAGGCAGGTAAGATGGTACTCTGTTATTATAACTTAGAAATACTAAGCAGTTGGGTTAAAGCTGTCCAAACAAATAGGTCTTTTATTTGTCTCAGTCTATGAAGCTGACAACACAGTTAATATGCAAATTAGGTCATGTTTTTTTTAACCCAGGCCCCGCAATTTGTTCTTGATTTTTCTCCTGCTTTGTTACTATATTGCACTAAAGCTATATTCCAGCATAAGTACTTTTGTACTAATAGACAGCCCAAACCCTTAAAAAAAAAAATATATATATATATAATAACCTTCTTTCTTGTTCTGTCCACAGATTTTCTGCTCTATGGTCCAGTGTCAGTCTTCTTCCAGGCTCACTGACTCCCAGTGTCTTCTAGCTCAAATCCTGTGAACCCAGGTTGTCATGAACACACTCCCTTGAGTTGCATTACCAAGTTGCCCTGGGATTACAGTACAATGCTGTAGGGGGCTCTTACTTTGAACCGCACGCCGTTTCCCCACTTCCGGGTACGGAGCAGGTTCATACGAGCGGACTCGGATAATAGCCGTGAGGCTTACAAGTCTGCCAAAGGCGCACCAGCTTTTAATGAATATTATTTCCGTGTGATTGGCGTGATGTTTTTTAAATAAAGAGGACTTTTACTGTCTACACTACGAGGAGTCTTCTTCCTTTTTATCCCGAGTACACACAGGCGCAAACTGCGGACCTCCATCCTTCACCAGTACACCGGAATTATTGTGACCAAGCCTTTACCGATTCCTGCTGGCGTATGCCACCTGCAATCCACCAAATCTGGTAAGTGGGAATTCTTACCATCTCACACCGAAGCGGAGGGTCACACCACTGTTGCATATATGTATGCACTGGCACTGGCACTTTCTACAGTCACATGAAAAGACTCTGTTTACTGCACTATTTGCACTATTTTGTATCAGCACTATTGCACCACGGACTGTATGAACTTTATGTATGATTAATCTGTGGGACACCATTGTGTTTTTTCTGCACTTTATTTCGATTCCGTTTTTTACATGTTGGTAATTTCAGTGCATAATTTGGTTTACAATTGCATGCTTTATACATTGAGGAATTAAGATTAGCACATTGCACTTTATTGTTTGGAAGGAATTGACTTGCTGTATTTCTATACGGAGGGGTCACAGGTAAAAGAGGCTTTCATTTTTCAGCTTACACTCTTTACCCAAGTACTATAATTTCATTATTTCAGATGTTGCCTGATAAACCCTTGTTCATTGGGATTACATCATTCAAATTAATACTGTGTGGGAGGGCAGAAACCACAAATGTGATAATTTATCCAGGAAAACAGGTAAAATACACTAATAATAAATGTGTGAACCAGAAGGATGCGCTGCATGTTGCCAGAGAACTTAAGCAGATCAAATGTTCACATCGTATCCTTGGTTAAAATTTTTAAGCACCAGAGTTTTTCTCATGATTTTCATAATCCTAAATAACAGAGAATGAAGGATGCTGAGAATACATAGGAGGAAGAGATAGGAGTAATAGCAAAAATATGCCAATTAAAAATAGTGATAAAGAACAGAATATTACCCCTTGTGCCACATAAAAGCACATTTGAGTTTATGCATATAGACAAAAAGAAATCTACTGAGATGCTTAGGCTGTAACTCCTGCATTACACGTATAACTGTCAAACAAGATATTTTATATAATGTTATTCATAGTTACATTATTAGTCAGGATGAAAAAAGACACAAGTCTGTCTAGTTCAATCAACAGGAAAAAAAAAAAAAAACAAATAAAAAACTTCAATATACACAATTCTTTGCCCACAGTTGATCCAGAGAATGGCAAAATCCTCATTAGCTATGGTCCAATTGGCTTCAGTAGGAGAAAAAAAAATCCTTGCTGATCTCCCAGGAGGTAATCTGTTAGTCCTTGGATCAACAATCCCAACAATCCCTGGTGTTATTACCTATAAATATTAGTATCCAGATATATTTTTTCTTTTTTCAGGAATGCATCAAGCTCCTTACACACAACAATCTACTAAGGTGGCCAGAACCAGTTCTTTAGGGAGTCTATTCCTTATTTTCATAGCTCTTAATATGAAGAAGCCATTCCATATGGGGATGTTAAATCTCCCACCTCTAGACCAGAGGTCTTCAAAACTTTCTAAACAGAGGGACAATTTGCTGCCTTTCAGGCTTTAGGGGGTCTAGCTCCATTAGAATACAGCACATGTGATGAATGGAGGCTAAAGCACGAAGAAGAAGGGTGGGACTAACTACACAGAGCATTCCCTAGCTGCGGATTGAGATAGGAACAACATTTGTAAAGGCAAACAAACAGATACAGTAATGCATGTGTAACATGATAGGGGCTAGGGGGTTGATTTTCAAAAACTGGAAAGTGCAAAATCTAGTGCAAATGTGCATGGTGGCCAATCAGTTTCTAACTTAAGCTTGTAAAATTAAGCTTTTACAAAAAAAAAAACCTGAAAGCTCATTGGTTTCTATGCTGTTTCTGAAAATGCACTTATCCCACCCTGCACTACCTCACTGTTGCTCAGAGAGGCCATCTATTATATTTATAACCTAACATTTGGGGGAACATGTTGGCCCAGTGACGGAGCTGTTTACATCTCAGAGATCCCCAAGCTTCAAGATTTCTGGTGAGAGCTCCAAGGTATGTGAACCTATGTAAAGATCCTTTTAGAAGGCTGTCTTTACATGTCTACCTAAGATCTGGGCGCATTCAAATTTTACAAAGGTTAACTTTAATAAAGCAACGACAAGTTCAATCACTATGCAGCATCCAAATGGAGTGAGTTCAGATAAAATTTTGCATTGATATATTTCTGTTAATATAAACTTTGCGTTTGGTAATAATTTAGAAAACAAGCTAATTTATGTTTCTCCTAAAATTTATTCAAAAACTAAAATCAATTTTTTAGCATATTTGGTATGCTTAATGCCTCACTCTCTACAGTTTTCTCAAGCAAATATTTTTTATGTAAATATGTTGCAAAGTTTCTACCTGGAGATTCTGCCAGTAATAGCACTGGTTAGAGGTTAACAACGCTAGGTCGTTGCCAGTCAATTGACAGCAACATTGTTAGCATTGCCTGTCAATTGGCAGCGTCATTTGGCCTATATGGTTGACCAGATAAATGACCCAATGGCCAACTGAAGCAACCCACATGGTAGGCTGACAGTACTACTGTTAATTGTGAGGAAATGGCTAAAGGGCCATACACACTATAAGATTTTCTGAATACTTTTTCCTTCAGATTTACCTTTTCTATGTAGTGTGAGGGCCTGCCAGATTGCATACAAATTGAAAGTGTTTAGGTTTGACCTCATATTATCTGGTTTTGGTAAATCTAAAGGAAAAAGTCTTCAGAAAATCTTACAGTGTGTATGGCCCATTAGTGTTGTCAACCTCCAACAAGAAGTGTTGTTACTGGCAGCATCAACAGGTAAAAAACGTTGCTAAAGATTCAGAAGGAATACAACATTATACAGTGAGACAAAATGCGCAACATATTATAAAATAGATTTTGGAAGTACTGTCATAGCCAAGCAACCCACCCTGTTTAGGGACAGTGGGCTAAAAGTACTCATGTCCTCTCTTTTGAGTAAGCACATGTGATATTGTTTGTATGGCTGTAGTTCAATTATATTGAAGTCAATGTACCCTCTTTGGTTGATAACTACCTCTGGATATACAGTATGACCAAAGTATCCTAATCTTGGTTGTTGAAACTGATGCTCTTTGTACTTGTACCTGCTGTCATATTTTGTCTTAAAGCCTAAAAATATTAAATAAAATAAAATAAAAAATATTTGAACATCAAAAAATAGTTTTTGGTTTACATCCAATTGAAAGATAATCTTCTTATGCAGTCGTCGATGGGAGATTCGATAATGGGAATATCATTCTGTCCCCAGTGACCCCAGTGTGAAGGTAAGCCTTGAATGGTGCTTTCTTGGATCTCCATAATACATCAGCTTTAATAAATCATTGTGATCTAATAATAGCTACTGTTATAGAGAACTAGCAATCAGCACACCTAAAAAAAAATCGATCCAAAGCCTCCTTCCGGCTGTAGGAACAGACCTTGGTAAATGCTGTAAATAAAAGTGACCTTGAAAGCAAATTTAAAATGTGTTTTTATATAACTGGAATGGTCTCTTATATAAAATATGTGCTGTTATTAAAGGGGCATTTAAATGCAAATGGAAAGATACATTCTTTATAAACATTGCGTATGAATAAATGAATACATACGCGTGAGAGAAAGACAGATGGAAGAGTCTTGTAATTGTGGCTTATGGCTTCAATCATTCAGCACCAAGGCAGCACAGTAATCTTGTGCCATATAATTCTCTCTTTCACACACACACATTCACGCACATTGTAAATGATGTAATGAAAAAGCAGAGAATGTGTAAAGCAAATCTATGGTCAAAAAATAAAATCATATATTAGTTTCCACATTGCATTTCGAATATTTCTAGCCTACTCCTAATAATCTGAACACTCTTGAAGTCTGTAAACTTGTGAAGACCCCCCACACATTTGCTGGAACTGGAGAGAATCCAGAGAAGGAAAGCAAAGCTAATAAAGGGACTAGAGGATCTCAGCTATGGGGAAAGACTACAAGTAGACAGCCGAACGACCCCTGGTTTGATTTGAAGCATTACTTTTGAACATTGTAAGCGTTCAGAACCGAATAACAAACCCCATTGAAGTCTATGGGACCCGAACTAGAAAAATCAGAAGTGTCCATTTTGAAGGCTTCTATGCAAGTCATTGGGCATACAAAGGGTTTGAAGGTACAGGTACTGCCCTGGGGGACAAGTATCCATGAACACAAAGTTTGTAAAAAAACATAATTTTTAAATGAGCAGTGATTTACTGATGCTTAAAGTTAAACCATACAAATAAGAAATAACAATAAAAATGGAAAATTCCTTTTAAATATAGTACATGGTCCCCTTAGTCTGCCTGTAAAGTGGCACATACTGTGTATAGAGCCTGCTGCAGCAATAATGACATTTATAAAGCCAAAAAAATGACATTTTCCCTGCAAGCTTTTTTTTTTATTTTGGGGAGCCAATCTGTATGATTAGGTCACAATTTCGTGCACTTGGAACAAGATTAGAGATTTTTTGCACTGGTCCAAATCATTTGGTGGAGGGGGAATTATGATGTGGGGTTGTTTTCAGGGGTTGGACTTGGCCCCTAAGTTGCAGGGAACTTTTAAGGTACAGCTTACCAAGACATTTTTGTATAATCTTTATTTTATTTTCAAAGAAAAATAACATGAAAAGAACCTTACATGAAAATATTGTCAACATTACATGGTCATGGACCACATACTGTATATTTCAACAACCCCATGTATGCAATCGCAAGTCTGGTACTGCGTTTCCCTGAAAATAAGCCCGGGTATTATATTAATTTTAGGTACAAAAAATGCATTAGGGCTTATTTTTGGGGGGATTTCTTATTCATCCCTTGTCTTCTCTCCCCCTCTCCCTCCCTGTCAGTTCAGGAGTCAACATCCCTGTAATCTTCAAAATAAACTCTAGGTAAAGTCCTTGTAAAATCATTTAATCCACTCTGTAAATTGATTATATAATGTCCAGTGTGTGTCTTTATGTAATGTTATAGAAAATACCTTATTTACAGTGTTGCTGGGCGCTCACATGACCTGCTGGAGCTCTTCTTTACTGCTCCGAGCACTGCCGAGGGAGATGCCAGAATCCCCGCTGATGTCAGCCCTGCTCCGAGCACTGCAGGGGCTATTGACATCAGCCTGGAGGAGGAGGGGAGCTCCGGGGGTCAAATGAGTGCCCAGCGGCACTGTATATAAGGTATTTTCTACAATCATGTTACATACAAACACACATTGGACATTATATATTACTTTTACAGCGCAGATTACATGATTTTACAAGGATTTCAACTAGGGCTTATTTTCGGGGTTCATTAAGTAAAAATAGGAAAAACTTGAAAAACAAATAGTGGAGAAAGAAAAAAGTGGGAGGAGGATAAAAAGGAACAATAGCTACAAAGAAGCGATCTCAAAAATGTTTAAAACATATTTGCTGACGTTCTAGGTTTCCCAGCATTGAGGGTGTAGCTCTTAAATACCCTCAATTGAGTGATACCACTCCAAACGAAGGAAGTGCAACCTCCGCTCTGCCGTCAGGCCATGGATATGGCAGTGGGGCTGGTGGCTCCTCCCATAGTGACTGGCTATTAAATTCACCCACAAAGTCACCATAGAGGAACTGCTATGCAATGGTTAGGACGAAGATATGCCAGGTATCGTAAGCATAAAAGATGAATAAACCCACCCCTCCTGTAAGGGTACTAGGGTAAAAAAGACAAGCCCCCGCCTCCAAAAAGGAGGAAATGGATAAAGGAAAGAAGGAAAAAAAACACAACACACGCTAATATCATTGAATATCATGTATGTTTCCCATCACATCCATGTCTATTACAAGCAAGTCGGAGGGCTCTCCCATCAAGGAAATGGACGATAAAAAATACATATATTTAGGTTTAGTGGTTCACCTGGACAAGTTTAGGGGTCAGCTAGCGCTAGTAATGTGATATCTAAGCTATAAAAGACCGAGTGTGTCCCAGCAACATATTTCTTCCACAGTGCCCAGATGGATTCAAAGCGGTCTTTTCTACTTTTACTAATGGCTATCCATTCTTCATGTTCCATGATTTCAGTCACTTTTCTGACCCTGTCCCCATGGTTTGGCATTTGTGCACTCTTCCAATGAATCGGTACAAGTCGCTTAGCTGCGTTAAGCAAGTGAGAAAGGGCACTGCGTTTATACTTCATTAATGGGATCGTAGGGACATGGAGCAAGAAGTGGGCTGGCAACAATGGAAGGTCAATCTCTATAATATAATTTATACAATACCTAATTTCTCTCTAAAAGGGTCTAATCAAGGGGAATTCCCACCACACATGTAGAAGCGAGCCTCGTTGGCCCCATCCCCGCCAGCAAAGATCGGAGGCTGAGGGATAAATTTGGGCCAGGGTTGCCGACAGCTGATACCACCTAGTCAATAGCTTATAGTTATTTTCTTTTTATTTTAGTCTAGTGAGCTTGTGTGGGTCAATTGGTACTGATGAGACAGTTGTTCCTCAGTGAACTCACTTTGCAGGTCCCGTTCCCACTCCCTGATGTAGCCCGGCTTGGATGGTGATGCAGGTGGAAAGGAGCAATTGATGCAGGGCTGAGATCATATGTGGGATTGGTTTACTGGCTAACAAAAGGCGTTCAAATGCCATTAAGGTGGTCCTAATTTGGGAAGGATGCCTTTGAGTGAGGAGGAAGTTACCGAGCTGGCCGTATCTCCAGAAACCTAAGGGGAAGGAACCAAAGCACTCCCATAAGGAGTCTAAGGGTACTAGGTCACCGCCTTCTTTAAATTTTTTTCAGGCTAACGATCCCATCTGCCACCCAAGTGCCAAGATCAGATAATCTCTCTCCAGGAGGAAACCAGGGGAACCTCCAATTGGGGCCAAAGGCGACAATGATGGTGCTAGGGAGAGGAAGCTATTCAATTTGTCCCACACCTTAGGGGTATGTATAGTTAGCGGTGACACCCAGTCTGAAAGGCCTCTGTCTGTTGTATTGACCCAAGGGGCATAAGACAGGTTACAGCCAGCTAGCATTTTCTTCAGGGGGACCCACAATTTAGAGGAAGTGTGAAACCACCAGTTCAGGATCCGCTGAAGTGCAACTGCTCTGTAATAAAGTTTTATGTCAGGAATACCAAGGCCATCTAACTGTTTAGGTTTTTTAAATAGTGTCATTGCTATTTGTGGTCTTTTGACTTTCCAAACAAACTGTATGAACAGGTGTTGGAGCTCAAGAAAGAAGCGTCTAGGCAGGGGAATTGCCACAATCTGCAGGAAAAAAGGATCCTAGGTAAAATGGTCTTCTTAAGTATGTTAGTGTGACCCAGCCAGGTGAATGACACCTTGGTCCATGATTGGAGGTCAGAATTAATTTTGTTGAGTAAGGGAAAATAATTGGTTGCATACAGGGATTCGTATTGGTTAGAGAGATGTATTCCTAAGTATGTCAGAGAAGTATTTGCCCAAGTAAAGGGGAAGGCTCCTCGTAGGGATCTTGACAAGGCAGGAGGTAAAGTGATCAGCAATATCTCAGACTTTGTGTAGTTTATCTTAAAATTGGACACCTGGCTAAAAGCCTTCAATTCCTCCATCAGGTTAGGCAGTTTCGTAAACATGGAACAGAATATCATCTGCATAGGCTGAGAGCTTATGCTCCAATGATCCCGCCTTGACGCCTCCAATATCCGGGTTAGCCCTTACTCTGCGGAGCAAGGGTTTCAAGGTGAGCGCAAACAGGAGGGACGACAAGGGACACCCCTGCCCATGCCATTCCGGATAGGAAACCTGGTGGATAAGTTGCCATTCACCCTAACTTGGGCAGTGAGCGATGAGTATAAGGCAGCAATCCAGCTGAGCATGTGGGGGCAAAGACTCAATTTCTCCAAAACTGCTGTGAGAAAGCACCAATCAATCTGATCAAACGACTTCTCAGCGTCAGTGGAGAGTATTAGGTAGGAGGGAGTTTGATGTTGCGTCTGGGCCCACTGGACAAGCTGAATCGCCTTAACTGAGTTGTCTCTCACCTCCCTTCCTAGTATAAATTCAGACTTGCCCGAGTGGATGAGCGATGAAAGTATATGCTTCAGCCGGTTGGTGAGAATCTTAGAAAAAATCCTCAGGTCTGTTAGTAGAAAGAGTGGGCGGTAGTTTTGGGGCAGAGTCCTTACTCTCTTTTGGTAGGACAGTGATGTCTGCCAAGAGGGCTTCTGGCGGTATATATCACCTCCAGTAGCTAGGGAATTAAAGTACTGAAGCATTTATGGTTGGAGTTGGGTAAAAAATTTCAAGTATTAAGCCTTCATGTATGGGGGGGAAAGAAACTCTGAAGTAAACAAAAGCGTATGTACACAGGCTTTTATGGATTTCATAGAGGTTCAGATTTGTTGAAACATGTTTTATATTTTATATCAATATTAGTTATCAAATAAATATTTGTAAGCTAACCGTAATTGGGTTTTGAAGCTCAAAAAAATAACTTCATTTCAACTATACATTTCTTTAAAATAATGAACAATGTTCAACTGAATTTGAATCAACTGTGTTGTTGAAGAACCAGAGGCAGCCCTGGGAATGCGTCCCTACACATATTTACTGGCGATATACAATGTCATGCGGAAAGGAACAGCACAACACAAATTTCATGTGACAGTATCTCCTTTGGGAAGATTACAGTCTCCGGAGTAATAGAGACATATCTAAAGCTCCCTGACTGTTTGACACATGCAAAGCATCATTCAAATATATAGCTGTCACTGCTAGCTCACATCCGCAGTCACATTTCAGAAAAGCACATTCTGTCAATCCCATTCCATTCATATACACTGTGTGCCCCAGATTATACAAGCTCCACATGTTTACTTGCATTTGAATAGCAAAGTTTGAATAAATCATGTTGTTACTTAATGTAACAATTTTCTACATTTTCATTCATAGTTACATGCAGTTTTTTATAAATATGTTGTCAGGATGACCACGAAGATCCAAGATCCAAGACGTGCCTGATTGCTCTGACCACTGAGGCCACAAATTCAGTCCTAAACCTGCATCCGTTTTGCTGATCTAACAGTATTTAAACATGATGAACCCTCTGTGACTGTAACCAATTTGCAGTATTTCATAACAGTAATCCTTTCTCATTATCTGTTCCCCATGTTTATTATAATATTGATATTCGGTTTGTGTGGCTGACCCCTCTAGTCAAATCTCAGTAGCCCTGTTTTAGACAGCTCAGGTAATTTTTGTCTTCCTGGCTACCAACTTTATTTCCAGATGGGTAAATTAGAAGCCAGACCCTACAATGGAACTTTCCTGATTTGTTCCTGTGACAGAGCCTCCATTGAATTAAGTGTTATATAGTGTAACTAAAAAAAAACAACTGAGATAATCTTATCCTCAAATAGTTACACTTACTCAAATTCTTACAGAAAGACAGCTCAGTCCTTGGTATCTTTTCAAAGGCTTTAATATAGAATTCAGGATGAGAAGGTGGAATACCCAAAGCATGATTATACTACTACTTCCCTGAAGTAACTCCAAAAAATAGAGGTTCTTGTGAATGATCTATACCAGGCCTCTGACTGCAGCAAGTTAGAACAGTGGAGGTTCTTCTGTATAATCCAGTGTCCCCTAGTTCTGGCGATGCCCACAGAAACAGCTTGGGTAAGGTCTTCCAGTTTTAATCAGTTTATTTTGGCACCCACTTCCGAGATGACTAAGACTAAGCCCTTAGGGTCTAAGTTAACCCCCAGGATCCCTGCTTGGGCTGGAACCTCATGCTGAAATTAAACAAAGAGACACTTCCAGAAAGTTGCTTAACCTTCCTGGTGGTATGATTCTTTCCGATTTTAGGTGCTGAAAGCGGTACCATTATTTTGCATGTAATTCTTAAGAATGAGCAGCCCAAACCAACTATGATTTTTTTTTTTTACTGTGCGTTCTTCTTTATAACATCTCGGGTATGATAAAGTTTGAAACACAAAATCATAAATTATAATATAATAAATGATTATAAATAAGTTAAAGTATGTATGTATGTATGTGTATATATATATATATATATATATATATATATATATATAAACCTATATATATATATATATATATATATATATATATATATACAAACCTATATATATATATATATATATATATAACTATATATATATATATATATAACTATACATATTTAAAAAAATATACATAAAAAGTACAGTAAAACTGCAGGAAAGGGTACTGGGGGGGAATCTAATGTGAATTTATTTTATTTTGCAATCTATCAGTGTGTTTAGTGTATTTTACTTAAGGAATTTGCCGCCGGTTCCACCCCCCTGCGAGCGTCACGTTGCAGAAGACAGAAGCCGGGGCACAGAAAGCATCGGAAGGAAGATCCAACGCCGCACACCGCCCGCATACATCACTGGATCCCGGTGACAAGGTAAGTAACCTCTCTACCAGGATCCAGCGATGCTTCTGGTGGTACCCCAAGTGTGGCTCGGGTTACCGCTTTTGGCACTGAAATTTAACCCTGAGCCACACTCGGGAATACCGCTAGGAAGGCTAAAGTGGTTCTAAAGCCTAAGCATTTTTTAACTTAATGCATTCCTTGTATTAGAGTAAAAAAAGGTTTAGGCATTGAATTTGGCCCCTCAACCCCCCCCCCCCCCTTATACTTACCTGAGCCACATTTGCAGTTTTTCTCTCCCCTCTTCCATGTCTCACTGTTTTTGCAAGGGTACCCAGAGCCTTTGGCTCCCAGTGCTGTAAATCAAAGCCAGTAATAAGGGAGCGGGGGGTGGGGCTGAATCCTGCCATCTGCGTCAATGGGTGCAGCAGCGGGACTCGGGAGCGAGCATGCACAAATGCCCCCATGGGAAGCAGCTTCCCATGGGGGCACTGGACAGAGAGGAGGAGCTAGTGGGGGACCCGAGAAGAGGAGGTTCAGGGGTCGCTCTGTGCAAGAGCAAGTAAGTATAGAGATGTTTGTTAAATAAAAAAATAAATCATTTACAATCACTTTAACAAAGTAAGCTTGGTTCAGCCCATTGATTAAAAACAAAAAGCTACATTTTAAAAAAGATAAATTCCAGGAATAGATTTTTTATAATTTGTTACATTGGTCCAGCTTGGGTTGGCCTTTTATAACTATGTATATACAATACCTAGCCAATGCCCCTGGAAGCTGGAAATTACTGTAGTTGACACCACTACTCCAGTAGTCTCCACTTGCTTCTGGGTCCTGTGCTGAGTAGCTACTCTGCTGCATTCTGAACACTGGAGATTGGCCACTCGGCACAGACACCATTCAGAAAATACTTTGCATTCTCTGAATGAATGCAAAGCGTGCTCTGATTGGACGAGGCAGAGAAGCAATATTATCATCTCCACCTCGTCCAATCTATCTATCTCTCATTAGTCCCTTCCATACCACACCATTTACTCCAAATTTTCTGATATTTCTCAACACCCCCAGCAAATATACTTCAGGGGTACAAGTGTAGCACTACTCTCTTGGGAGCTGCTGGTTACAGATTCCCCTGGGTTACCCATAGCAACAACATGACAGTTTAGCATTCTCAAGTGCTTTGGCTCAGTCAGGAAATAGTCTAGAAGTTTTGTTTTTTGTGGTTTTATTGAGAACTTGGATAGGAGAAGGGAATGAGTGGGATACTCCAACTTGAATAAACTATGCACAATTTGCTGGGATGACTAAATATAGCTGAGTGTGGAAAGGCCGCTGCTTCACCTTGTCACTTGCAGTGAAGAAGACACTAATTAACTGTATTGGATAAGTTGTACTGTACCGCAGAACACTCTTCAGGGCCCTTCCTGGCACCCTCTTTGTCCCTATTCTTCAGGGTTCTCTACACGGCACCCCCTTTACTGTAACACTCTCTGTGTGAGCTAGCTCCTTGATTCCCTGACTTCACTGGAGTGGTCCCCCTCCCTGGGCAGACCCTTTGGCAAATCTCCTGGTACTCATGGACACTGTTTTTCCTGAGAGACTCTGCCAGCAGCTCCACTGTCAGCTCCACTGGATCTTCTGCAGCTCAGCTCCACACCCGTTTCACTAGGCCGACCGCCTAAGACCACCTTCCTCACACACAGCAGGAGGAGAGACAGCCATCTGCCTCCTCCTGGGACTCTGCTTCCCGCCAAAGATGCATGTCACATGTCCCCTCAGTATTTATGCTCAATCCCAGGATGCACTGTGGTGGTGCCCTCCCGCTGGGACTGCCATAAACCCTGATGTTTTGCTGGCTGGGTTTCCTCCACTGTCCAACAAACTCCCTCATTGGATGCAAGGGGAAACTCCCTCAGACATGCAACAGGCAACCTAACAGATCAGGCTCCTCTGATAAGCAGAAGGAGCATTAGATGCATTCACCTAGCACCTACCTACCTAGGAGGGTGCTACCCAAGGCACATGTCTTTTAATAATTTCAGATAGTTTTTTTTATTACTTGACTCCAATATACCATTACCTATCTACATGACCAAATCAAGTGGCAGAAATCCGCTTCATCTTGATGACATTGCAAACAATCTGATGTTGGCCTTCTACCCATTTTATATAGCCTAATAGGGCTAAGGAATATCTGGTCATTATTTACAATTGGGTCATCTTATTAGTATCTATTGGCGATACAACTAAATGTGAGGAACATATCTCCTCCCATTTCTTATCTGTCATTTCTGGGATCAATACCTGCCATTTATCTTTTACTTTTAATGGTTCTCTGCCTTTTTTTAGCTTGTGATAGGAAAGAGTACAATATTGATATCAGTCCCTTCGGTCCCTGTGACTTCAGAATTCCTATAAGGGGGTATTTTGATATTTTAGGATTCTGCTTGCCAAATTGCACCTGCAAGGCATGTCTTAATTTTAAATATTTATAAAAGTGTTTATGTGCTATATCATGTTGTTTGTTCAGGTATTCAAATGTTCGCATAGTTCCATGTTCATACACCTGCTCTAGGTCAATCACACCTTTCTGTTTCCAGAAGTTTCCATCTGGACTTCCTTCAACTCTAGCATTTTTTAAAAACTAAAATATACATTTTAGCTGTACTCATCCTTTATTTTAAGAACACCAAAACTTCATAGGGCAAGCTCCTATGATTATGTTATATGTAACGAAATGCGTCAGTAACGTCACAAGTGCCATCCTGTACACTGACTGCCTCTTTTCTGTGGAAGTTTGTAAGTGTATTTCTTTATCCTCAATAAATTGTCCATACAGTTTTACACTATGTCGTTGTTGTTTGGTTTATCCCTCTATATTCGCCTGTGAGTGGGATTCCCTGGCAACAACATTGGAGTACTCTGCGGACACCATACCTTGGCTCATTCAGGGATCAAATAACCTTGCGAATATCCCGGTATTCAGCATTGTGGCATCCCCACATTCAACGTGTATGACCCATTTACTATATAGTAATTTGGGTCCATACCTTCTGGTGAGCACATTCAAGTGTTTGTGGTGTGGGATTCTTCTTCAAGTCACAATTATTTCCTTGTGGATTTGATTTGGAATTTTTTTCACCAGCACTTTGGACTTTCTTTATATTCACTATAAGGAGTTTTCACTATATTTTTATAATTCTTGATTTTCACTTTTTGTTTGCTTGGAAAACTTTGTCTATGGTATATACATTTGATATTATGACATGTTCACAGTGTCTTAGTTAGCGCTGCACTGTTTTTTTATTTTTGTTTTTTTATTTTTTTGTTTTTTAACCACTTTGCCACTGAGTACCGTAGTACTACTGCGGCAAAGTGGCTCGTTATCGTCTGACGACGTAGACATACGTCGTCAGACACTCCCCCTTGTGGGCGGCGCTCGCGCGCCGCCGGAGGCTCACTCCCGCTGTATTCAGTCACAGCGGGAGTCGGGCCAGGGGAGGAGCAGCGGCGATCGCCGGGGATTTAGTGTGGAGATCCGTCCGCCTGTGTAAACACAAGCGGGCGGATCTCCCAAGTGACAGGGAGTGACAGATCGGAGTGTTCAGCATAGCTGAACAATCCGATCTGTCCCTGGCTCACACAGTCACCCCCCCCCCACACGTCAGTAAGCACCAGGCATACATTAACCCCTCCCTCTCCAATAAAATTAACCCCTTCCCTGCCAGTGTCATTTTTACAGTAACAGTGCATATATATAGCACTGATTACTGCAGTAATGTCACTGGTACCCCCAAAAGTGTCAAAAATGTCAGTCAAGGGTCCGATCTGTCCGCCGCAATGTCGCAGTCCCGCAAAAAAAATCGCAGATCGCCGCCATTACGCGGCCAAAAAACACAAAATATGACAGAAATCTTTCCCTTTGTTAGTAAACGCAATAACTTTTGCGCAAACCATTCAAAATACGCTTATTGTGAATTTTTTTTACCAAACATAGGTAGCAGAAAACAAATTGACCAAAAATTTAAAAAAATTTTGATTTTTACATTTTTTTGGGGAGAATTTCATATAAAAAAATGTGAAAAATATTGTTATTTTTTCAAAATTTACGCTCTTTTTTTGTTTATAGCGCAAAAAGTAAAAATCGCACAGGTGATCACATACCACCAAAAGATAGCTCTGTTTGTGGGAAAAAAAGGACGTAATTTTCGTTTGGGTATGGCGTCGCACGACCGCGCAATTGTCAGTTAAAGTCGCACAGTGCCGAATCGCAAAAAGTGGCCCAGACGTAAGACAGCAAAATGCTCTAGTGGTAAAGTGGTTAATTTTTCATTTTGATACAATCTATGTCGGTTGTAGTGCCAGCTGCTTCATTAATTTTATATCATCTTCATTCACATTTCACATTGGTTAGCGCAGTCTGACATCCATAAAACACCAAAACTTCAAAACCTATATGTAAAATTAACATAATAACATATTTGGTGGAAGGTGTTGGTTATTTGTCATTTGTCATAGGTTAGTTAAAATATACAGTATACATATATATATATATATATATATATATATATATATATATATATATATATATATATATAGTTTATCAGACTTATTTGGAGCAAACAACATGAAAACCTCACAGACGTGACAGACGTATTTCCTGTCACGCACGGAGCGGCACGTCACTTCCGGTTGGTCACTTCCTGCCCGTGGAACGCACGCCGAGCGGCGTAACCACGAGGCGAGTTTGTGTATTTTTGCTTATACATTCTGCTACATTGTAAGTATGTATTTGGCTTTCAAGCACAATTAAACCTATATATACATACTTCACTATGCATGGCTTTTCTCCTTTATTCTAATGGTGGATGCGCAAGCTGACCCATGAACAGGGAAAAGCATATGGAGGAATCCTTTTAAGAATCCTGGTGCCAAGGCTTATGTGCAATATTTCTAAAGGCTCCTAATTATTGGCGTTTTGGTGAGTAGGGAACTGAGAGGGGCACCCTTCACTCTTGGAGCACTTTATTGTTTACCAGCACTGGAGCACCTTACCTTGGGATTATTATAAGGACTATAATATTTCACCTGATTATTGATTTATATTTATGGACTTTTCTTCACTAATTTTTAGCAATCTATTCATATTTAAAGTTTTTATTCACCACTTTCAGCACTTTATATTTTATATCACTATTGAATGTAATTTATTAAGGTTGATATAACCATACACACTTTTTTAATTTGTATCTCTATGAGAGTGTTATATATGTTTAATTGAAGCACATATACAGAGTATTTATATTTTATTATTGAGTGCTAGCGCTGCTTTAATTTTGTGTTTACCATAAACCACATTAATACTCCATGCATTTTCATTAAGCCCCTCTGATAGAATTGCTATCTCTAACTTAATAATATTATGCTTTGCTCATTTTAAAATTTTTGTTCTTTTATGCAAGACATCTTGACTTTTCTTTGGTGGCTTGCTATGAAATATATCTAAAGTATCTTATATATATAAAGGAAAGAGCTACCTCCAGCGATAATCTGTGTCTTTAGTAATGAGAACTTTCCTGGGAGCAAAAGCCAAAAACGTATTGTATAATTGTTAAATCATATGATTTTTGTTCATTTAAATTTTGAAGTAACTAACTGTATTTGCAAGTTTAACATACCCTAAGGCTTGCTTCATATTTTATTCAGTTCATATTTTCATGAACTGTAATAAATTTTCCCTCAATGTGTCATTTCATTAACCTTATGCCGAATAGATTAGTTGGCTTCATTATATTTCCCTATTAAAGTTTAAATTGAGTTGTTTATGTAATGTTCACATTTAGGTTTTGCATCATATCTACATCTATATGAACTAATTAATATTTTTTTCTTCAAGCTCAACTCCAAACTTCTCAAAGCAAACCTTCACAAAAAAAAACCCTTTATATCCCTACAAACCTAAGCCCCCACAACATGGGCGTTCGCAAGGGGGGGGGGGGCAAGGGGGGGGCGAGTGCCCCCCCCCCCCCACGGAATGTCAGCTTCCTTCCTTATACCTGTTTTAATCCACACTGTCACACACAGAGTTTCTGCCTGTGCGGCGGCCGGTGCCCTAATCACCGCCAAGCTCCCTCCTCTCTCTCTCCCCCAGGGGCGGACTGACCATTCACTTCGATCTACCTGTCAATCACAGCTAGACGACAGGTAGATCGGGTCCCTGCTCCCTGCTCCCTGCTAAGAGACTGAAGTGTAAATAGACCTCTCCTGATGAGCTCCTCCCCGCCAGCCCCTCCTTCCCTCCCATCCACCCCAGGTGCTTGTATTGGTCATCATCTCAGAGGAACAAGAAGAGAGGAGGGTGCGGTGGGGAGGAGCGCTGCATGAGAGGTTTAATGAAAGCTGCTTCTCGCGCTACTCTGCATGGAGGAAAGCGGAGCCTGCCTGTATGCTGCTGTGTGCCCTGTGTCCCGTGTCCCTCTATCAGCCAAGCGACCTGCTATGTGCCCAGCTGTGTGCCCCCATGCTCTGATATTGCCCCATTGCTCTGATGTGTGCCCCCATTGCCATACTGTGTGTCCCCATTGCCCTGATGTAAACCCCCCATGCGGTGATGTGTGCCCATTGTGGTAATGTGTGCCCCAATGCCGTGATGTGTACCCCCATGCAGTGATGTGTGCCCCCATGCCATAATGTGTGCCCCCATACCATAATATGTGCCCCCATGCGGTGATGTGTGCCCCCTATGCCGTAATGTGTGCCCCTATGCGGTGATGTAAGCCCCCATGCCGTAATGTGTGCCCCCATGGGGTGATGTGTGCCCCAATGCTGTGACGTGTGCCCCCATGCGGTGATGTAAGCCCCCATGCCATGATGTGTGCCCCCATGCGGTGATGTAAGCCCCCATGCCGTAATGTGTGCCCCCATGCCGTGATGTGTGCCCCCAGGCCATGATGTGTGCCCTAATGCTGTGATGTGTGCCCCCATGCCGTGATTTGTGCCCCCATGTGGTGATGTAAGCCCCCATGCCTTAATGTGTGCCCCCATGTGGTGATGTAAGCCCCCATACCGTAACGTGTGCCCCCATGCCGTCTATGTGCCCCCATGCCGTGATGTGTGCCCCCATGCCGGGATGTGTGCCCCCATTGCCGTGATGTAAACCCCCCATGCGGTGATGTGTGCCCATTGTGGTAATGTGTGCCCCAATGCCGTGATGTGTACCCCAATGCCGTGATGTGTGCCCCCATGCTGTGATATGTGCCCCCATGCCCCATGGGGTGATGTGTGCCCCAATGCTATGACGTGTGCCCCCATGTGGTGATGTAAGCCCCCATGCCATGATGTGTGCCCCCATGCGGTGATGTAAGCCCCCATGCCGTAATGTGTGCCCCCATGCCGTGATGTGTGCCCCCATGCCATGATGTGTGCCCTAATGCTGTGATGTGTGCCCCCCATGCCCTAAAGTGTGCCCCCATGCCCTAAAGTGTGCCCCCATGCCGTGATGTCTGCCCCCATGCCGTGATGTGTGCCCCCGTGTGGTGATGTAAGCCCGTATGCCGTAACGCGTGCCCCCATGCCGTTATGTGTGCCCCCATGCCGTGATGTGTGCCCCCATGCCGGGATGTGTGCCCCCATGCCGTAATGTGTGCCCCCATGCCGTAATGTGTGCCCCCATGCCGTGATGTGTGCCCCCATGCCTTGATGTGTGCTCCCATGCCATAATGTGTGCCCCCATGCAGTGATGTAAGCCCCCATGCCTTAATGTGTGCCCCCATGCCGTAATGTGTGCCCCATGCCATGATGTGTTCCCCCATGCTGTAATGTGTGTTCCCATGCCGTAATGTGTGCCCCCATGCTGTTATGTGTGCTCCCATGCCATAATGTGTGCCCCCATGCCATAATGTGTGCCCCATTGCCCTGCTGTGTGCCCCCATCACCCTGCGTGCCCCCATACTGTGATGTGTGCCCCCATTCCCTGCTGTCTGTCCCATGCTCTAATGTGTGCCCCCATTCCCTGCTGTAAGCCCCCATTACCCTGCTGTAAGCCCCCATTACCCTGCTGTGTGCCCAATTGCCCTGCTGTGTACCTCCATGCCCTGCTGTCTGCCCCCATGCCCTGCTGTCTGCCCCCATGCCCTGATGTCTGCCCCGTGCTCTAATGTTTGCCCCCATTCCCTGCTGTGTACACCCATGCCCTGATGTCTGCCCCCATGCTCTAATGTGTGCCCCCATTCCCTTCTGTGAGCCCCCATTGCCCTGCTGTGTGCCCCATTGCCCTGCTGTGTGTCTTCATCGCCCTGCTGTGTGTCTCCATCGCCCTGCTGTGTGTCCCCTTCGGCCTGCTGTGTGCCCTTATGCCTTGATGTTGTCTCCATGATGTGCCATATGGTGTGCCCTGCTGTGTGCCCTGTGATGTGTCCCATGACCTACTGTGTGCCCTGTGATATGCCCTACTTTGTGCTCCATGATATGCCCTACTGTTTGCCCTACTGTGTGCCCCATGCCGGGCCAAGGATTCCCTGCTGACGTCAGTCAGGAGGGGCGGAGCTACGGCCCGTGGAGGAGAGGAGCCTGAAGGAGAGAGGCAGCAGGAGTCGGGACACACGGTAGCAGTGGCGAAGAGTATGTCTAATTGATTGTCAGAAGATGTAGAACTAATGGCAAGATAAGACACAGTCAGGGGCAGTGCCAGTGTGGGGCACTGTCACTAACTCACAACATGTTGATTTGAAGGGAAGGATATTAATCCTAGTGAATGGGAATGGGATATTGGTGGGTTATGCACCAGACCAGAGGCAGCAGGAGGAGTACATTGCCTGCACTTTATGTCATCATGACTAAGCCCCTCCCCGTCATGATATTGACAAAAAGGGGTGGAGCACGGGTGACCTTAAAATGATGCCCCCCCTTGAAAAAAGTTCTGCGGATGCCCATGCCCCACAATCTTAAAAGCAATTTTTAATTTATATTATTTTATTTTATTTTTTTACACTCCAGTTCTCCACCTACTCTACCATTTTTGCCTAGGAAAGAATGATGTTTCTTAGGCTCCTGAAGCATCCTCAGATATGCATGTCATATATCCCAGGAGGTATTGGCTTTAACACAGCAGCAGAAAGATGGCAGACCCGGTGGTCATAATGAAGAGGAAAATCCTCTTTATTACGTAAATGTGATTTTTTTTTGTGACCAACATTAGTGGGTGATCTAATTCTTGTCTATTTCAGTTAAGAAATTTAGCTTGGCCATCATCCTGTGCTAGGAAGTACCAGCAGCACAAGTTGTTCTGGTGTCCATTCCCTGCAAGATGTTAATCATTGTTCGACTAAAAGACCCTTGGAATAACTTTCTGGTCTTGTGGAACCCCTGATTATAATCAGGATATCTACAGCTCATAGTACATTAGTGGGATTGCTACTGGGAAGAATGTTTTTTTATATTTGTGATCAGTGGGATGAATCTCCCTCTTACAGATAAATAAAAAAGGTTGTTGGTATCCATGGACACTTTTCTAAGAGGGAGAAATTTCTCCTTGCTCAAGGAACCCCAAGCAACCTCTGGAGGAATCCTAGGGTTCCACAGAACCCTGATTGAGAATGGCTGGTTCAAGACAACAGAGCCTGGTTGGAAAACACATAGTAGACACTCTCACTGGGTTTTCAGGTTGCCTTTCTCAATTTTTAATAATATGGCAATTAACAATTTATAAGATTATAGCAGGTAGAAACAAATTCACCTTTCTTCATTTTCAAGATGTGAAGACTACTGGCATCTATGGGTTAAATCACTTTGCTCTATTAAATAAGCCCAACTGTTTGATTTCCCATTATGTTTTAAAGTATTGTGACCAGTAAAGTATTCTCTTCTAATAGAATGACTTTCTAGGTTGCAGCTCAGCAAATGTCTTCTATTCAGAGTCAATTCAGCCCTATGGCAGTGCCTTTAATATGTACTTTAAGTCAAGTTGGCAGGGGGATGGCAGAGAGAAGAGCAAGAATGACAAAAAAGGAATAATTGATAGAATAAACTGTATATGGCAGAAACTTTTTTTTATTTTAAGCTCCATGATCATTTAAATTATTCCAAGTATATCAAGATGTGTTTAGTTTTCTAAATTCTAAAGTGTTTATATCATTATCTGGTTTATAAATCTATACTTACTCATATACAGTATGTAGTGTTTACTTGTTTTCCACAACACTTTGACATTGAACTAATCATATCAGCTCCTAGCTGCAGGGAAGCTTACAGCCTAATGCCACAACAATCATGATCATGCATACTCAGTACAGCCAATTAACCTTCCAGTGTGCTTTTTTAGGAGTACCCAAAGGAAAATGACGCAAACATGAGCACTTGGTTGAACTAGATGGACTTGCTTGTTTTTTCAACCAGACTAACTATGTAACTATGAGCACATCATACAAACTCCCTGTATTGCACCAAAGCAAGAACGCAAACCATTTAGCTATTGTCCTGCCTGGACAATAACAACATATATGAATAACATGTATAATAGTGCAACACATGTTGCTCACAGGTAATGCACTTTATTTATCATGTGTTAAGGTAAGCTCTGTTAAAACTGTAGTAAACTACAATATTTAAAAAAAAAAAAATCCCTTGCAAGTCAATGGCATAATGTGATAGTATGCATTGTATACTAGCTCATTATGAAATACTTACCTTACAAGGAAGCCCTCAAGCAGTACGCTGTCACCGCTGACAGGGCTTTCATCTTCCCTCAGTCTTCCCTCCAGGTTCGTGGGCTCCAGCAGCTTGAATGACCGAGCCACCATGATGTTGCTCCCGTGCATGGGTCATGGCCATGCCACAGCATTCTTAAGGGAAGGCACGGGTGTGCCGTTCCTTCAGACTGCATGTGCCGGTGACATCACCAGCTGCCAAAAAGCCAAGTATCTCCTAAACGGTGCATGTCTAGAAGATATTTATTTATTAAAGGCTTACCTGTATAGGCTTACCTTATCTGCTTTATTATAAGCTTACCTGTAGGTAAAAATCACCAGAGATGTATAGTAACTAAGTAGAACTACTTCACTACTGTACTTAAGTACCGAAAGGCGGTATCTGTACTTTCCTAGAGTAGAATTTTTTTCTCCTACTTCCACTTTTACTTCACTACATTTTTTCGATGATTTCAATACTTCTACTCTGATTTTTTTTTTTTTTTTGTGCTGCATAGTTACTCGTTACTATTATAAAAATTACCACTGCCAGAACAGTAGATGGCAGGTTTCATGAAACTCAAAACATGTGTATTATCAGAGCATACGAAAATAAATGCTACTGTATGTATAAATAAAAGCTGCATTTGAAATAATAAAAAACAATATGATGTTCAAACTTTTGACTTCTTTCTTTAATAACTACATAACACAGTACTTGTACTTTTACTTTCAGTACTTGAGTAGCAATTTTTTTTTTCAAAACTACTGGTAATTTTACTTTTAGTACTTGAGTAGCGAAATTTAAAAAAAAACTACGTGCAATACTTAAGTACAAAAAATGTTGAATACTTTAGTACTTCTACTCAAGTCACTTTTTGATCGAGCACTTCCACTTCTACTCAAGTCACTTTTTGATCGAGCACTTGTACTTTTACTCAAGTATGGGTTTCGAGTACTTTATACAACTCTGAAAATCCCAAAGTGGACTTTAATACTGCTTCAAGGTAGCCCATGCATTTTAAATGGCCTGTCAGACCCCATTCATCTTAGTGCAGTTTCTACTGTGTCTGCCATCGAGCTGCAATGCAAAACAATGGAAATCACATTTTTCTCTATGGTGCCCAACATGGTGCAGTGAAATTTTTTTAAAAGGTGCAGGTGTTTCTTTTGGTGCTGCATAGTGCATTTTTTTAACCACTTGCCGACCGCCCACAGTATATTTGCTGCGGCAGTCAGCACCTCACAAGCAAAGCGACGTAGTACTACGTCGCTAGCCTGTGAGGCTCTAGGGGGTGACGCGCGCCACCGGAGGCGCGCTCCCGCCCCCGCTCGTTCACGGACCCCCCCCCCACGTGTGTGACCGGCGGACCCGATGTCCGCCGGCCACCCATGATCGTCCGCTGCAGAGGGAGAAAGGCAGGCAGCTAATGTAAACAAACCTACCTGTCATTCTCCCCTGTGTAACTGCAGAGATCATACAGTCCTGCTATGCAGGATCGTATATCTCTGTAGTTACACAAACAGCCACATCCCTGTACAGTTAGAAGCACGCCCCTAGGGACACACTTAACCCCTCCTTCTCCAATAAAGTTAACCCCTTCCCTGCCAGTGTCATTTTTACAGTAACAGTGCATATGTATAGCACTGATTACTGTAGTAATGTCACTTGTAACTCCAAAAGTGTCAAAGATGTCAGTCAAGGGTCCGATCTGTCCGCCGCAATGTCGCAGTCCCACAAAAGAAATCGTAGATTGCCGCCATTACATGTTAAAAAAAAAACAACAAAAATGACAAAAATCTTTCCCTTAGTTAGTAAACGCAAAAACTTTTGTGCAAACCAATCAAAATACGCTTTTTGCAATTTTTTTTACCAAAAATATGTAGCAGAAAACAAATTGGCCTAAAATGTTAAAAATTTTTGACTTTTACATTTTTTGGGGGGGAATTTCATATAAAAAAATGTGAAAAATATTGTTATTTTTGCAAAATTTATGCTCTTTTTTTGTTTATAGCGTATGATCAAAAAATCCCACAGGTGATCAAATACCACCAAAAGAAAGCCCTGTTTGTGGGAAAAAAAGGACATCAAATTCGTTTAGGTGCAGCGTCGCGCGGCCGTGAAATTGTCCGTTAAATTCACGCAGTGCCAAATCGCAAAATAGGGCCTGGTCAGGAAGGGGGTAAAATCTTCCGGGGCTTAAGTGGTTAATAGAAGCACAACAAAAGCACATGAAAAAAAAAAGGGGGGGTTAACCCTTTCCTACAAAATTGAACAAAAAACTGTTAATGGGGTACACTTTAATGGCAAATCTGGCTTTGTATGCAAAATGCTGTATCATCATGCAGTATTATTATATTATTATTAATATTATTGTTATTGTTATTATTATTATAAAGATCTCAGCTTCAAGAATATTTTTTAATCAGAGTAATCAGGCAGTTTAGAGCATGCTTTTTCAGAAATAATAATAATATTATTATTATCAGTCTACAAAATAGCTCCAGATTAGCCCAAGACTGTCTGATTACATTGATTTAAAATTAGCTTGAAGCTGGGATCTTGTTACCTGAAATATCCCACAGATGTTTGTAGATGAGGCAGGGCTGCTGATGGCTGAAAATAACTCATGTTGGCTCCGCAATGCAGGGAAATCCCTGTGACATAACAGGTACTTCACAGAGCATCTGTGTGCCATTTTAGCTTTTCTTTTTCACGCCACAGTTTGTGAGATGTTGCCAATGTTAAATTGCACCTTGCTATGGCTTTTATGTGCTAGAAGAACAAACATCATTTTGTAACACAGCCCTAAAACTATTCTATCTATCTATCTATCTATGAGTGTATTCTGTACTAACTAAATAAAGCTAAACTCCAGTCAAACATTTAAAATATATGTATGAGAGATGTTTCACCTGCTAAATAATTAACATTTGTGCTCATTTAGTCCTTAGATTTACACAGTCCCATCATAGAGCACAGCCAGGGCAGGGACACCACAATTAAGGACTACAGTGGTGTCAATTCCCTATTCCAACTGGTAACTGGACAATGAAAGAGAAGCAGCAGACTGATAAGTGAATTCCTCTGCTCACTCTGCTCTCTCCGTTTATCAGAATGTTCCTTGTAAGCACATCCGCATATTGTGAACTTGATTTGTTCAGTTTTTTCCCTTTCCCTATCATTACTGCGGTACAGGGATTGGTAAAAGGCTGATGTCAAGTTAACTTCAGGTGCCTAAACTAGCTGCATTCACATATACATTAAGAACTTAATGAATACAGTTTGAAAATCCTCGTTATGTTTTGTATATCTTTCCTGAGGTCATTATAGCCTTATTAGTTCACTTGCGACAGAGACAATTGAGTACTGTCCGTGATACTTTTTTTATTTGCACTAACATACAATTTTTCAGGACAAGCTTTCGGGGTATGTCCCCTTCATCAAGATCCAAGCATCTTGAAGAAGGGGACATAACCCGAAAGCTTGTCCTGAAAAATTGTATGTTAGTGCAAACAAAAAAAGTATCACGGACAGTATATCTTTCCAGAATATAACTTTAAAATAATTGCTAAACAAGCATTTCCCCTCACTTTTCATAAATTAACCATCAATAGATTACTAGTTTACGGTTGGATGCTGCGCATATGTGGAAAAATCTAGCCGTACTTAAAATATATTTACCCAGTTATGGAAGATCAATGGGGATGTTAGGTACCTTAAAGTGTTAGTTCACAATTTCAGAGAAAAAATGGTACTTACCTCCAGGGATGCTGAGCTGTCAGTGACCATGCAGCTGGTCCAGTTTTATAGGGATTTCAAACCCACACTCTTCTCCCTCTTCTCTGTGCAGAACGTCTGGGATGGACCAGAGTGATTCACTATGCAGGCACAGACCATTAGAATAAGTCTGGGCCATCCTGGAAGTGTTGCACAGATAAGAGAAGAAGAAATGGGATTCCAAATCCCTAGACCAGCTGTGTGGGCACTGACAGCTCAGAATCCCTGGAGGTAAGTACAGCAGGAACTCAGGGGGAAATGGTGTATGGTTTTAGTTCCCTTTTTCATTTTTCAAAGTAGAACTAACACTTTAAAGAGATGATCCCCTCTGTACATCAAAATAATAAAAGACGACTATGCTGATAACCATTAATCTATTTGCACACCTTTGCCTTAAAAAAGAAACCTATTCTGAGAGGAGACTGCCATTTCTTACAAAAATTATTTGTTTCCTGACTGTCTTTGGTTAATGTCTTTCAAATGCAGTGTAAAGTTGGTATCTGCTTACTTGTTCTAGATCAGAACTAAAGGCTATGGATTAGTATGGCAGCCTGACAACTACAATTTTAAGAAGTGGATAGCTAAATCCAGTGCTGTATCTTGGCCTAGGCCAACAAGGCCCAGGCCTAGGGCGGCACTTTGCAGGGGGGCAGCAAAAAAGTGGGCACTGATAAGCTTCACTGATTGATATTCTGCACTAATGGGCACTAATGGGCTGCACTGATGGCCACTGATGAGGCTTCAATGACTGCCACTGATGAGGCTGCGCTGATGGGCACTGATATGATGCACTGATAGGCTGCACTAATGGCCACTGATGGGGCTGTACTGATGGCCACTGATGAGGCCGCACTGATATGCTGCACTGATGGCCAGTAATGAGGCTGAACTTATGGAAACTGATGAGGCTGCACTGATGGGCACTGAAAAACTGGTTGTAGTCTGTGGTTTACAGATAACAGGACGGATCATAAACATGAAGGGGTGTGGCCTTTACAGGAAGGGGTGGGTCATATTTAAATTAGGGAGTGACCAAGTTTAGTCAGGCCTAGGGCAGCACAAAACCTAAATACACCACTGGCTAAATCCACATGCATACATTTCTTAATACAGGTTTCCTTTACTAAGGTGCAGATCAGTGAAAATGTGCGAAATTTCAATAACAACTAATCAGCACCAGTATGTTCTCCACTACAAAATTTCACCGCTATTACTTTTCTGGGGACAACCCAAAATTTGGGATTTTCTTTTACAATCTCTTTCAATGATAATGGTAAACAGGACAAATAGAAAGGGTGTATCTCTAAGCGTTGGCACAGACAGCAATAAAAACTGACCAGCATTCTGATCCCTCTCTACGCTATCCAAAACTAAAAAAAACGTTTTGCCTTTAGTTATACTTTAATGCATTTCTATTTATTGTATTGCTCACTCACCTTCCTATATATCTAACAAAAACATGTGAAAACACACAGTGGCCTTAACATCTAAATGATGTGACAATATATAGACTGCAAAATCACCTATTCATCTGCGATAGGACGGGGTACCTCCACAATTGGGGCAGACACTCCAAGAAAAAAAGAAAAAGTGTCCCAGAAGGGGACACTAAGGGGAAGAAGTTGTAAAGGAGGACCCACCATGGTGTAAATTGCAAATCACAAATCTTTAATGAAAAAAGTTTTTTCACATAGTAATAGGATAGATACCCAGACACCTATATATATATAAGGGAAGAGAATACATTACTTTCTTACTATCTGCATTTAAACTTAACATGCTGGCTGTTTTTTTCTATGGACTTATATGGCACCACAGTTTAGTCGAGCACCCACCCTCTAACAAAGGGGTACTTGAAAGTCGATGCAGTGTGGTTGGATGTATTGCTGGTTTTTATTACAGTCTGTGTCACTGTAGATTTCTTCTTAACTGCTGCAGTGACAGGAGATTGAGGGGAATCTCCCCAACATGGACAGTGACCCTGCTGAAGTTCTAGCCTCTTCCCATTTTATTAAAAGTGTGTTTTTTATTGCTGTGTTATCACATTCTCTGCTCCTAGGCAGGAAATTAAAGGATATGTTCACTTTTACACAAAAAATAATAAATCCATATTTTTATAAAAAATATGCATTTATAATTGTTTTCGTTAGGGACCTGTAAAACATTGCACCCATGATCAACAGATTGTGAGTGTAATGTCACGGTCCTGCAGACTGTCTGTGTAGCTGTCTGCCCGTACCTCTGATATGGGCAGGCAGTTACACTCTGACCGGTAGCTCAATTAACTACCTAGAGTTCCCTGGTAGTTCATTGAGAACTACAAGTACCATCAGCCTTTGTGGCTGTCAGCTTGTAGTTCTCAATGAACTACCAGGGCGCTCTAGGTAGGTAATTGAGCTACCTGCGAGAGCTACAAGCTGACAGCCACAAAGGATGTTGGTACTTGTAGCTTTCCCATTCACAGAACACTGTAAATGGATGGCACAACCGGTGGGCGGCCCCACAGGACTGCTGTCAGGGAAATGACCGTAGGAGAACTGGCAACATTGCCAGTAATAGCAATGGTCATTCCTGCCTCAAATGACACTGCCCTCTGCTGGCCTATAAAAGGTGGCCATAGGATCAGACTCATTGCTGGATTATCTCTCAGCTTCCTGTGTTCCTATGCTTCCTGTTTCCTGTTTGTACTTCCTGTTGTGACCCCGGCTTGTTCCTGATTCCGTTTGATCTCCTGCTCCTGGTTTGACCCTTGGCTTCTTCCTCTGACCGTGCTTCTGTTACCTACCGTTTATGACCCCTGCTTGCTTCAAGACCTCGGCTTGTACCACGGTTCCCGCTACCAGAGACTATTCCTTGGCACAAGGTAACCCGTGCCACTTGGGGCGCTACACCCTCTGTACCATCTCCAGGGGTGTACCGCACCGAGCCGCAAGGGGAGCCCTCTCAGCACCTCGGCCTCGGATCAGGTAATCCTGACAGCTGCATTTTCTTTAGCTAGAAGATCCCCCACTGCTGTCAAAACTGGGAATAGGGGGGTTGAGGGGGCCAGTGCATTTGTAATATGTTACATTTTACACTCTGAAAATGGATGTAACATGTTACAAAAGGTGAACTTCAAAGAATAACTCCAGGCATTCTATTATGCAACGATGTATATACCATTACTGGCTGATGCCCCTGGAAGTTGGAAATCACTGAAGTAGACACCGTACTCCAATGATTTTCACTTGCTTCTGGGGCCTGTGCTGAGTGGCTGCACCTCTGCTTACTGAACACATGAGATTGAATGCTCAGCATGGGCACCATTCAGTGAATACTTTATATTTTCTGAATGAATGTAAAGTCTTCTCTGGTTTGACCATGTGGAAAGGCAGGGCAGTGACAGCATTCTCTCCACCCTGTTCAATCAGAGAATGGTTTGGATTCATTGAGAAAATGCAAAGGATGGTCTGAATAGGGCCCATGACGAGTGGTTGACCTTCTATGTTCACAATGCAGGAGAGCAGCTGCTCGAAGCGGGACCTGGAAGCAAGTGGAGATCACTGAAGTAGCGTTATCGGCTTAAGTGATTTCCTGCTTCCAGGGGAATTGACCAGGTATGGTATATACATAGCTACATTGGTCAAAGCTGGATCAATGTAACTATGTATAACATACTGATGCCTGGAATTATTCTTTATTCATGCAAAAATGAATCCCTAAGAGGGCATCTAAACCCCCCCCCCCTTTAACTTCACAAATATTTTAGCTGAAACTGGACTTTAAAAACACTCCTTTTCTCTATGGCCTTGAGAAGATAGAGTTGGGAGTTTTGGGAGGCCTCACGTATTTTTCTAAATGTCTGGAGTATTGCACTTCTGCTGTTCGTAAAATGTTAAATATAAATTTATAGAAAACAGTATCATTGGATCTTTACAAGCAAATGATATTGTGTACAGGAACCTGCTACTTGCACGCATTTTGTCACTGAAGATTATTAGTTGTCAGTGGCTTTTCACTTTCATTTTGTGTAAATGTAATTACTATGGGGACTGTACGCTTACAGGGTGGGTGTTTTGTCTGTGGCTCACGCTGTCTGAAAATGACTTATTGGTAGAAAACAAGAAAAGCGTGCACAGATTTATACTGTTGATCTAAAGAAATAAAAAAGAGTAATTTAAAATACTGAAACAAACTCCACAAATTCAATAGCAAGGAAAAGAAAAGTACCAGCTCTCCAGGATTAAAGCTGTCAGCCATTAAAATTTATCAAGCAATCTGATGCAAGGCAACTCAACATTCAATACCTAAAAAGTCTAACTGCGCTAGTGAAAGTAAAAATGAGAGCAGCAGCTTCCAGTGAGATTCCACCAAGCAACAAAATAGTAAAGTACAAGCTGCGCTAAATGATAATCATTAGTGGACGAATGAACCCAAATAACAGATATAAATAATATAAATGACAAAAAACATGCAAATAATGATGAATAACTAAATTCACAATAATGAAAATAATCAAATAAGTGACAAAGTTTGTGCAAAAAAAAAATGAATACTACTATCAGTAGTGATAATCCAAAAGCCCCAAGTATGATAATGTGACACAGTGAAAATGATCAATAAATAAGGTGCTGTTTGATTCCTCCACTGCACAAACTTTGTCACTTATTTGATTATTTTTCGTTATTGTGAATTTAGTTATTCATCATTATTTGCATGGTTTTTGTCATTTATATTGTTTATATCTGTTATTTGGGTTCATTCATCCTCTAATGATTATCACTTAGCGCAGCTTGTACTTTACTAACTCAAAATTCGAAAAAAGTTGTCACACCAGAACAAGAATAGGGGTAAGTCTAAGACTCGATTCACACTAGAGCGACTTGTCAGGCGACTTGTCAGCCTGACAAGTCGAGGTCCCTCGCAGTCCATTGACTGCTACAGGACCCGTTCTAATAGGAGCGACACAAGTCGCTCTGACTTAGAAAAAGGGTCCTGTACTACTTCGGGGCGACCTCGGAGCGACTTGCATAGACATTCATTTTATGAAGTCCGTGCAAGTCGCGCCAAAGTCGCGGTGCACGGGACTGACAAGTCACCTCCCGAAGTAGTGCAGAGTCGTGTCGCCACAGTGTGAACCGACTCTAAGAGGGAATTTCTTTTACTTTGTATCTAAAGGACAGTAAATGAAAGGAAATCTCCCCAAAAAGACACAGGGGGCAAAAAAAACTGGAATATCCTTACTTTAATCCTTACTTTAAAATTTTGGTTTTAGATATCTTTTAAATCAAACCTGTCATAAAATAATAATAAAAAAAAACAACAAATTAGCCCTGATCACACCCACTGGTGCCTAATTGCACTCTCCTTTGGGGTTGATTTACTAAAGGCAAATAGACTGTGCACTTTGCAAAGTGCAGTTGCACTCTGCAAGGGCAGTTGCTCCAGATCTTAGTAAATTAGGTAAACCTTCAAGTAAGTAATATACCGCTCAAGATATCGACCCCTCCACTTCACCGCCACTGCACATGCAAAAGGGTGCCAGCCCTGTATGCTACACAAAGCATGTAGTAAGAAAGGATGGCCGCACTCCTTTGAAATCACCTTTATTAGTCTATATACAACGAAAATCCATACAGCAAAATAGGGGTGATGGAATACAGCTCAGCTAACGCATTTCACACCTTTCCTGGTACTTAGTCATAGATGTCAGCTATACGTAAGCACCAGGAAAGGTGTGAAACTCGTTAGCTCCGATGTATTGCATCACCTCTAATTTGCTGTATGGATTGTTGTTGTATATGAAATAATAAAGGGGATTTCAAAGGAGTGCAGCCATCCAGACTTTCTTACTATCAAGCAAAGCTTCACTTTGCAGAGAATACCCAATCACGTGCAAAGAAAATATAAATAAAAAAACTGAATTTTTGCTTTCACATGATTGGATGATGGAAGTCGGCAGAGATTCTGCTCATTTAATAAGCTCTGGCGCAACGGTACTTTGCAAAGTGCACAGTCTGTTTGCTTTTAGTAAATCTGCCTCCTTTTCTCACCTCATAACCATTCCAATGCCCACAGCTGACCAGTATAGGGGGACATTTGGAATACCCCCTGCTTCTGCACAATGTAACATTTAACAACCAATTGCTAAGACCGAGTTTTGTCAGACAGTTAGTGAGGGCCAAGACCTAGAGTGTGCAAGCACCAACACTACTGGTGATATTTTAGCAGTGGTAGTATAGATCTGAGGAGTGCTCAGACAACAAAGGGTGTCTAGCACGCAGTGGAGGTAATGGGAAAATATTTTTTTAAACAGGTTTACAGTTAGATCAATATAGAAAAACCTTTCTATATGAAAAAAGAACGCCTAGCATAAGTGCTTTTAAACAGTCAGAAGATTGCTATTGTTGTACTGGAACATATCAGTATGTAGTTTCCTCTACCTCCCTACATGGATTCCCTCCTATTGACTTTTTCAGAAAAGCAATCCAAAGAGCAATAAAGATTATTGCTGTAGCCCTTAACTAACAACTAATGAGATTTACTATAGTGAAAACTCTTAAAAGTTGATATCCACTTGGCATCTATAAATGACTGCATGCTGTACATACAGTATTCATCCAGAATACTCCTGCTTGTGTGGTTACATTCTTCTGATTATAAAAGTAAAGAATAATAGTTCATGGGTGACCTTTTTCAGCTCAGTAAAAGGGCACATTCAGCAAAGGCTAGAATTGTGTTAGAGGGAATCACATTTTTTATTTATATAATGTATATGTAAATGTTACCAGCTTCATCTGTATGGTATAGCAAGGCTGGAAAACAAAAATGTAATTATGTCGAGGTTGCTTCATTGGAGCCTTATAAATCTATGTATTTTCTTCCTGTATAGAAGCACAGCAAAACGAATGTGCCTGATTGATCCCTTCTAAATGGCAGGTCTCTTAATTTTACCGGCTTTGATTCAAACCTGTGGGAGCAGCACAAGGTGAACCTTTCCAACTCATTTTATACAGTGAAAAGTACAACACACAAAGGTTGCCAGATGTCATTTCCAAACACTCCCACGCTGGTCCAAAAATAGCAAAATATGATCTTTACAGTAGCCCAGTAATATAAAACATTCGAAATGAACAAACTTTAACTGCAGTCACACTTATTTTTTGAAAAGCCACCCTCCATCAGTTAAAAGCTAGGCATAAATGACTCAAAATTTGGTGAATTTCTGCTGGATCAGGCAAAATTAGAACCACAGATCGCCCTGTTGGAACCACCCGGCTTGACAAAAGTTTATTTAAAAATTGACTGAGCCAGGTGGAAAATTGTTATCCGAATAGTGACTGCATCCTACAGTCATTGTTAGGGTTTTCAGACAGACGGAATACAATAGTTGGCAGTGCAAATTGATTTTCGCTCGTTCTGCTCACCTGTCCTGGATCTGGCCAGATGTTTGTTGGTCAATCTTTCTGCAGGGCACTTCCACTTAGCAGAATTCTGAATATGTGTGTGCGTACTGAAACTTCAGCAATTCTATTGAGAGTCCTTACTTTGTACTTTGGCAGAGTATGAATTCTCTATAGCAGTGATCCTCAACCCTGGCCTACAGGGCCCACTAACAGGCCAGGTTTGCAAGATAACTGAAATACATCCCAGGTGATCTCATTTGCTGCTCAGTGATTGCAGTACTCTAGTCTGCATCTCCCCAAGGTAATACTTAAAATCTGGCCTGTTAGTGGGCCGTGAGGACCGGAGTTGAGGACCACTGCTCTATAGTATTAAATATGGATGGGGTTGTGGCCAGGCTGGGAATGTGAGTGGAATAGCCTCAAAGAGCTCCTGAATAATATCCTGCTACTGATTCTGACACCGGCTGTTGATCTGGGTGATAAAGGTATCATTCTCTTCAGCGCAGTCAGAGGAATCTATTGACACCACTCCCAACCAGATCTGAGCTATGATAAGGAGGAGACAAGGGAGAAGGGACAGCCCTGGAGACTTAACATGCACTGCCCAAAGGAACATCACGCGGCTCTGAGAAGCACAAAGACACAGGCAGAAAAGAGGGTAGGGGGTCATAAAAAAGATGCCCCCAGAGACATGCTCTACTATACACATAAAATTCACAGAGGTGCAGGGGCAAGGCTCCTCTGTAGCCCAGGAGGAATAAGCTGACCCATCCCAATATATAGAGACAGAGCATGGGACTGAGCTTAACACCATGTCTCTCCCTGACAGTGATCAGCAGACAGGCACTGCAGATATGATAGAGGGAGAAGTACAACCTACCCAAAGTCAAATCTTACAAGCTGTACAGCATTGCACTGCTTCAGTTAACTCAGTCAAGGAGTGCTTAGGGGGGCTGACAGAGGAGGTGTCGCTGCTGCGACGAGACCTCCAGAAGATAAGAGAAAGAACAACTGCTGCTGAAGGCCACATCAGTGATCTTGAGGACAAAATACCTCCACCGATTGCAGAAACCCGCACAGCCGCCCGCATAGCCACTGCCACAAGTGACAAAACGGATGATATTGAAATTGTCTTAGACTAAACAGTGTTCGCATAGTGGGGCTGTCAGAAAAGGTGGAGAGTTGTGCCCCCCCAGAATTCGTCCAGAAATGGCTGGATCTATTCAGGAAAGAAGCCCTTACCTAACTGTTCGCTGTTGAAAGGACGCATCGTGTTCCTGCTAGGGCTCTCCCAGGCAAGGCACCTAGATCAGTCCTGGGACGGATACTACACTACCGCAACAGAGAGAAAATCTTAAGGCTAGCAAGGGAGAAATCCACCATACACTACAATGGCACCAGAGTCTCATTTTATCCCGATTTCTCGGCTGAGGTACAGAAGAAGCGGGCCAAATTCCAGGATGTCAAGCAACGTCTCCAACGCCTTAATTTGCCATAGGCAATGCTCTACCCTGTACGGCTGCAGATTACAGCCAGAGTTCAGGCGCATTTTCACAATTCAGCCGGGGGCGCTGCAGACTGGCTGGATGTCAATGAGCCTTCTCTTTGTGCCAGGCACAGAGACAGCACTGAAACCTGAGACCGTTTCCTTGTTCTTCCTCTAAAAATGGGTGCATACCTTTGATTTGGTGGTTCTGAAGGGGGCTGCGCTTCTTTACCAGAGTCACTAAATTGTTGCTGTGTTTACCAATAAGCTCAAATGGAGGCAGCCCCTTGTAAGGGATCGTGAAAAGCTCTCTGTGAGATGCCTCACAACCAAATGCGAACGCACCTGATAGGTATTATCTGTTGGAAAGTTTTGCCTGGAAGATACCACTACAAGTTATGGTTTTGTTTAACCTCCCTGGCGGTATGATTCTGTCAGGAATTCTGTTCCAAAAGCGGTACAATTCTTTTCATGGAAATTTGGCGTTATGTATTATAGGCCTACAATTCTTAGTAATTACTGACTTAAACCTGACCAAAACAAGTCTCTAGTAGACATCCCAGATGTGATAAATTTGAAACACAAACAAGTGAATTATAATCGAATCAATAATATTATTTTATTATTTAATATATAGTATATATAATAAAATTATATTATTGATTAGATTATAATTCATGCGCTATATATTATATATATATGTGTGTATATAGATATATATATATATATATATAACGCATGAATTATAATCGAATCAATAATATAATTTTATATATATATATATATATATATATGTGTGTGTGTGTATATAGGTATATATATATATATATATATATATACATATATATATATACATATATATATATTTGCATATATACCTATATACACACACACACATATATATATATATATATATATATAAAATTATATTATTGATCCGATTATAATTCATGCGTTATATATATATATATATATCTATATACACACATATATATATAATATATAGCGCATAGTGCAACGTTTTTTGTTTTTTTTTTAATTTCCCTCCCTAGTTCCGCTCCCATGCAGCATTGCTGCTGCAGGGAACGGAACTAGGAAGTCCTCCTACCGACAGACGAGCGGCGGAGATCTCACTGGCGGTCACAGCAATGAGAGCTCATCGCTGGATCGCCAGGATAAGGTAAGAGAAGCTCCGCTGCGCTGTCTGCACGCTCTGCCCATTGACCCCGAGCGTGACTCGGGGATACCGCTAATAGCAGAAAATTCCTACCCCGTGTCACGCTCGGGTTTACCGCTAAGGCGGTTAATGGATACCCATAGCCGGGAAGAACGGTCTCTCAACCCTCTCAGCTGGGTTTTTCCTGAGTTAATCTTTGGTATTTTTATGAGACTTTTTGTTTTCTGCACTTCCAGAGCTATCGTGTTTATTTACAATACTTACTAGGCCTAAGCAGGTACTTTAGTAGTATGAGATGCAGATGCATCTAACTTGCCACATTGCATAAGATCTTATCATTAGTCACATGATGGACATACCTATAGTTACCTGGAATGTTAGGGGACTACACAATCTTTTAAAGAGGGTGATGGTGAGTACGGTCCTCCGTAAGTACCATCCTGCAATAATAGGCCTCCAAGAGTCCCATCTCACACCAGAGACTCTTAGCTGTGTAAAGTACTCCTGGGCACAAAAGATATATCATGCCCCGCATACTTCATACTCCAGAGGGGTGTGTGTCCTTGTACACAAATCTCTGGATTTTAATGAACTAGCTGCAATATCTGATTCGGAGGGGCAATACATATTTTTATATTGTAAATTGTTCTCTTTAATATGTATCATAGCTTTGGTATACATACCTCCACCCTTTTCCATTTCAGTACTGCGGGACCAGCTGGTCTTTATTTTAGATAAGCCTGATATTCCAAACTTTGTCCTAGGTGATTTTAATAATGTCCTAAATCCTGTCCTAGACAGACATCACCCCTCAAATTTTGGTTTCTCACAACAAGGCAGCCCACTGCTACGATTTATGGAAGAGGTAAAACGGGTGGATGTATGGAAGAAAAGTACCCTGTAACTGTCTAATTCTCTTGTTATTCTAAGACATATGGGTCCCTGTCCCATATAGATCTTTGTCTCGGGTCAGCTTGATGGATTGGGCTGATTTCAAAAATACTGTATGCTCCTAGAGGGGTGTCTGACCACTCGCCTTTGATATGCTGGATTACAGCTAGACCTATCCTTCCCTTCCTAGAGCTTTGTGGCGTCTAAACGCTTTTTGGCTGAAACTGATACCTGAGAGCCCTGGGATTGGACAAAACATGGTTAGCTTCTTTGAGGATAATTCTCTCCATACTGATAACCTGCTGAAGTGGGACTCTTTTAAATTCTATATACGTGGAGTCTTTAAACCTGCAGTTAATGGTATAAAGACAGAACCTAAGAAGCATGAAAGACTTCTCACTCAGCATGTCTAGGAAAGGGAGAGGGTGTATATTTCACAAACCACAAACGAGGCCCAGTCAGCATGGCTCCCTGCACAGGATGCCCTGATACAACTCCAGAGCCGAAAAAAAAAATAGTTTTTTTTCCAAGGTAACCTTTTATGAAGAGGGGGAAAGGACTGCTCGTCTGCTTGCAAAAATAGTTAATGAATGCCAAACGGTTCCGGTGATTGGTGCACTAAAGCTTCCTACAGGGGGCTATGCCAATTACGTGGAAAAGGTTATGACAGAACTAGAAAAATTCTACTCAGATCTCTATGCCTCTAAGGTCTCCTATACCCCAGAGGCCCTACTAAGTTATTTACAGTCTATAAATATACCCAGCCTGTCAGACGCTCATAGAGCGTGTCTGGATGTTCCTCTTAAGTTAGAGGAGATCCGGGAGGCTACCAGATCTTTTCCCAACTCTAAAGCACCTGGGGATGATGGGCTGCCAATACAGGTATTCCAACAATACGCTGATATCCTTTTACCTAAGCTGTTAAAAGTATTCAATGAGGTCCATGAACATGGATGGTTACCGCCTTCCATGAACAAGGCTAATATTATTTTGCTTTTGACGCCTGATAAGCCAGCTACAGAGCCTAATTCCTATAGACCTATTTCCTTGTTACAAGTTGACATAAACATTTTGGCTACTAAACATTTAAGTACTTAACAAAGTAATTGCTGATATAGTTCATGCAGACCAACCTGGCTTCATGCAAATCCACTGCTTTCAACCTCAGACGACTTTATATAAATATACAAACACCAGCTGATAACGGAGGGGCGAGAGTGTTTTTGTAGCTGGACACAAACAAAGCCTTTGATAGCATGGAGTGGTGCTATTTGTGCGCAGTGCTGGAAATATTTGGTTTCGGAGAACAATTTAGTGCATGGGTCCATTTATTGTATCATAAATTCCCCACGCTGCTTTCCGGGAAGGTGACAAAACCTCTCAGGTATTTTCACTGGATAGGGGTACTAGGAAGGGGTGCCCTCTCTCCTCCCCTCCAATTTGCCCTTGCAAAAGAAACCCCTGGTAGCTAAAATTAGGACCAGCTCTCTGGTTGAGGGCTTTAAATATGGTGCATTCCATGAAAATGTCATGTTGTATGCAGTAGACATGCTGCTTTTGATGGGAAACACAACCCCCCTTTGCAGGCTGTAATGGACATAGTCACTGAATTTGGCATTTTTTCATGTTTGACTATTAACTGGACCAAGTCAGTCCTGTTGCTGCTGGATGGAGCTCTTGACCCCCAGTTATCTTATTTCTGCCCAGTGCCTATAGTGGGGCAGTTCAGATATATTTGGGAATCCTAGTCTTGGCTGATATTGTGGACTATTGCTGTTTGAACATATGTCCACTGCTGTCATGGTTTAGGGATAAGATGAAATTGTGGTATAAACTACTGCTTTCAGTGGCGGGTAGAGCTAATTTAGCAAAAATTATCTTAATCCCCAGCTGCTCCATTTCCTCCACAATACACTACCCCTGTGGTTATACCCCTTAAAATATTTTTGATTGTAAATTCCATATTCCGCTCGCTACTATGGAAATCAGGTCCTGCTAGAGTCAGGCTGGAGCAACTCTAGAGGTCTAAGGATACTGGGGGCCTAGCTTTCCTGGACCCCTGGCTGTGCTATCTTGCAGCTCAGCTGCAGCAGCTGCTAAATGCCATGAATGATGTATCGGCAGAGGGGGAAACACACACTGATTCCACATTAGCTTTGGCGTTACACTGTGTGGAAGCTCAGACTCTCCTGGAAGCCCTTGAGGCCCAGTTCTTCTTGAAGTCCAACAAAAGGTACCCCACATATAGGCTAAAACATAACATATGGTTCAAAGCAAACTACAAAGTGCCAGGATTTACTAGTTACAGCCACATCTGGAATAACAATACTTACCCAGAACTGACAAAGCTGCAGTGTGCAGCCCGGTGGCTAACATATGGTGTTACTCACCTCCGTCACATTTTAAGCAAGGGCAGGTTGCTCCCATTTGCCCAGATACAAGCTAGATATGGATTGTCAAACAAAATGTACTTCCCCTACCTTAAATCGCATCTCGCCATTAAAGAACAAGCATCCTTAGAGCAGGCAGTGTTATCTCCCACACTTTTCAATATGATGCAGCAATCCGCATCCACTAAAGGGTTCATCTCCAGGTGCTATGTGATGCTGCTGCCAGAGTACCTGGAAAATTTTCCCAACATGGCTATGGAAAAATGGGTGGAGGATGTGTTTGATGTAGATGGGGATAAGTGGTCAGAGGCCCTGGAATCTGTCCATGGCTGTTCTTTTAAATGTAACCCAAAGACTGTCCCAACTATATATATTATTGTGGGTTAATCATAATCCACTTAAATTGTTTACTCTTGGACTCTGCCCAGACCCATTGTGTACGAGATGCAAGGGAGCTCTAAGGGGGGCCTGATATATCTTCTTTGGCGGTGCCCAAAGTTGCACCACCTTTGGACTGGCATAGTAAACACCATTAACAATGCTTTTCCAGTAACTGTCTTGCTTGACCCTTAACCTCACTTATTGGGTATACTGGATGAGGTTATAACCGACATATATGTCAGAGAGGCGGTGTCCAGAGCACTGTTCCAAGCTCGAAAGCTGATCTTGCAACATTGGATCTCTCAAACCTCTCCAACTTTAGAGATGTGGTTAGCCAACATGGGATTACCTTTGAGATATGAGTGCTTGATTTATCAGCATAGAGGCAGCCCGACCCAGTTCAATAAGATCTGGGGATGCTGGATAGCTACCCCTGGTTTGACTCCATTGGACCTAATTCTTGATAGGCTATTAACTTAAAGTAGGAACTCAACCACTCAGTGTGTCCTCACCCTTGGAGTGAGTTTATTTTAAAGTACTGAGAAAGAGATATGATGAGAATATCTTCTTAAACCATACCTAGGGATTCATACACTGTGAGATATAATGACTAATGACATCTCAGGTTCAATTGGTTTTATAAACCTGCTTTGTCTTTGTACAAGAACATTTTTCTACTTTGTATTCTGCAAAAGTATTGTATAATGTAATACTTCGGAATGTGCATTGTTTATTGTACTATTAAAAGTTGTTAATAAACTTTATTATGATTTAAAAAATATGGATAATGGGCCTGACAGAGAGGACAGATAACTGTGTGCCACTAACGAGGCCATACAGTTAAGATAATATCAGATTAGGCACAGACAGGTGAGTATTAAATGGAGAGGGAAGCTGGAGTCTTTTAAAGATAAGTGGATCTGCACTAAAATTGTAGTTGTAGACCTCCATGCTGCAGCTGCCCCCCGCTGGCTCTAAGGCCAAGAACTGAATGATTACATGCCCGCTGATTGCTCCGTTGTCAGTCTTCTTACGTAGGAAACCAGTGACTGGCAAAAAAGAACCGCACAAAAGTTTGTATTTCTAACATTCTGAATGGGTGGGAGAGCCTTCCACAAAATCAAGGAATACAAAAATCAAATCAAAAATAGATGTGGGCTCCACCCTTCCCTCATTTATCAATAAATTATTATCCAAAAGGAGAAGATGTGGTCTAATGAAAAAACATGTGCAGTATCTCACAAAAGTGAGTATACCCCTCACATTTTTGTAAATATTTAATTATATTTTTTCATGTGACATCACTGAAGAAATTACACTTTGCTACAATGTAGAGTAGTGAGTGTACAGCTTGTATAACAGTTTAAATTTGCTGTCCCCTCAAAATCATCCAACACACGGCAATAATGTCATCTTGGAGGTGTGTTTGGGGTCATTATCATGTTGGAATATTGCCCTTCGGCCCAGTCTCTGAAAGGAGTGGATCACCCTCTGCTTCGGTATGTCACAGTACATGGCCACACTCAATGCCAATGACAAGGGCATAGTTTTGCAGTACGAGTTTAGCAGAACTGAAATCCACTTCCTAGATTTAAATAGCAGGGTGGTGGATGGCCATATTGTAACTATTAGAGACTGACAGGAACGGATTTATAGATACCACCAGTTGTCATCACTCGGCATTAAGATCTGTTCCTGTCAGTCAATTCCTAAGGCTCAAGCGTAATTGTTCGGATAGAGGGGACTTCCTAAGTGAGGCTTACTCTCTCAGGGCCAAAGTTTTAGAGAGAGGTTATAATGATGTTGAGTTGGATACTGCCTTCACAGGTGCAGACCAATGCGACAGAACTGAACTGCTGCAGCCGAGGTTAAGGGAGAAAAATTATACTTTTCAACATGCTTTTTTCTCTTCATTCTCTTTTTCTTCTCGGTGCAGCATTATTCAGTCAAAAAGATTCTTCGTAAGCACTGGCACGTGTTGTGGAACGATAGTGTACTTGGTTCTCTCCTACCTGATACACCTCCTGTAGTGTTTAGGGGTGTACCTCCCCTAAGGTTACATGGTTACATGCCCCTAACATCCTGAATCCTCCTAGGAAGGTGTCCTTCTTTCAGGATAGGGGCGGATTCCACTCATGTAGGAGATGTGCCATATGTAAACTTAACACTGCAGGTAACAGGAGAATAGATTGGTTTCAACCAAATTCAACTCATCAAACACATAATATCAAACCATTCATTTCCTGCTGTACGAAGCATGTCGTGTATATATGAACAGGTGTCCGTGTGGCCTAGAATATGTGGGCCGCACGATTAGGATGCTTCATGTCAGACTGAAGGAACATGTTGCCAACATAATTAAAGGATATCCAAAACATAGAGACACTATTACTTGTGTCATAACAGAAATCCGAATGGCACCATGTTCCTTGGAATTGATAGGTTTACGGCAACTGGAAAGGTAGTAATATGACTAGAGGCGTATCCAGATTGGAGACAACTTGGATTTACAGGATCAAATCCTATGCCCCATTCGGGCTTAACATAGAATGGGATCTAAATGCCTTTATTTGTAATTTCTAGTGGTAATGTTCCTCTCCAGCTTCTGTTATTTACCTCCGTACCACTGTAGGTGCCTTTATTGAAGATCCAGCTGTAATATGTGAATGTTTATTATATGTAAATTTTTATAAGAGAATATATTGTTTAGCGGAATGAGCAGGGGATATTTCCTTCTTTTCGCTGATTTATTAATTAATAACTATTGATTTTGTAATAGGTCCAGCCTTTTATGATGATTTTGTTAGGATATTTTATGTGTAATGTTTATATTCAAGTGGCTAGTTGTTGCATTGATGTCTCTATTTGTAATGTTGGTTTCCTGCCAGTAGATGGAGTTGTCACCCGATTTGCATTTAGGCATGTGTTTAACTGACTGACATGTAAATCCCTCTCTATTGGGCTGACTATAAAGTATTTCCGCTTATATCTAAATCATATGTATGTGGATTTTGGAAATTTAATTTGGTTTGGGAGTGAGGTCAATGATATCGGCCGTTTCCCACATATATGAATGACTTCCAGCGATTGGAGCGCTTTTGGTTAAGCCTCCGCTTCCTGGTTAAGTCTGAGTGCTCCGCCTCCCCTTGATATTTAATGGTGCGTTTCCTCCATCTAGCCACACCCCTGACGACGTCAACGTATGACAAAACGCGTTGGGGTTGGCTGACGGTGACGCATGTGCAGACGGGGGACGCGGCGGCCATCTTGTTGGTAGGAAAACCAACCCACGTTTGTAAGCCATATTGGAGATAGGACGTGCCGCTGCCACTCCGCATTTCTGTAAGCTGCTCTCTTTTAAGTTATATAATAAATATTTAAGCTTATTACACTATGGGAGGCATCTTTGTTTCTGCATGAGCGGCGAGGCAGTTAAGGAGTCACACCGATCATCACAGTAACAAGTTGTGGGGGAGATCTAGAGTACATTTGTGTCCTGCTATACCTGTGCTATCTGTGCTATATGACCTTTGTGGGTCTCTATATCTGGTAAGCGGGTAAGCATATATAGATATAGTATCTGGTGGTGGATTCTTTTTCTCCCTACACTTTCAACTTGCTGGTGTGGACTGAACATTTCACGTGGACATTCATTATATGTTCTATGGACTTGATTGCCTTTATTGAGGATTAGCGTGACACCCTTTATATTAATTATGTCACAGTACATGTTGGCATTCATGGTTCCCCAACACAAAACACAAAACACAGAACTATGTTAAAAATATATTCTGCTGTCCCAGCTCCACTCAAAGTTTACCACTGTAGAAATGCTCTAATGAAATGTGTATACTATGCACTATGTTATTAGTTATTGATGGCCACCCAATAGAAATGGATTGCTAGAGTAAAAACGTCCACCAATGGGGGGGGGGGGGGTTGTGGCGACTGCCCAGCAAGATGGATGCTTGAGCTGGGAGCGCCTCATATCTGCCAGGAGAAACACTAAAATCCAGAGCCCACAGAGCAACCCAGCCGCCCCACTCCCTAATGCATACTAAGAATCTCAAAAGTCTTCTACTAGCAGATAGCTGGAGGAGAATAAATAATTCTTCCCTTACAGATACCATAAAAGCAGCATTGACTCCTTGGAGAACGCTAGTTTAACAAAAAGTCTATAGAACCCTTGAAATGAAAATCAAGACCCCTATCTCCGCCCTCGAATTCCACATTCCCCACCTATCCACGAAAAGGTGGAAAGAATCTGGAGTCCTTTGGATAGAGGATCTACTAAAAACAAATTATTACAAAACTCCTTCAACATTACAAAACATGCTCCAAACCCTCCCTTTATATACCTCATGTAGCATGGCAATTCTTAAACAACAACAAGCCTATGAGCAAGGGCATTTCTTTGTTTTACTCTCTCCTGCAGAATAAACAGGTTTTTCTTAAAACATCCCCAATGCGTCTATGGGAAATTGATCTACAACAATCATTCTCTGAAAACCAATGGCTCACAGCCATAAAATATTCCAAACATACCACTCATTGCATAAACCATTGGGAACTTTCACAAAAAATCTTCTCTCGGTGGTACTTGACAAGGAACCGCATGGCTAAAGGCCCGTACACACGTAGCGATTGTCAGCCATAAATATTCGGCCACGACCGATCGGCCGATTGTCGGCTTGTTAGTATGATGCTTCCGACAACCGACTGCGACTTTTCGGCCGAACAGAATCTGGTGTGCAGGTATTAAAATTTTTGTTGGCCAACACCAGAACGGCCAATTGTTCACCAGTCATTACAGAATTCGGCCGACAAACAGCAGATGAGCAAGACTGGGCATGCTCAGAGAAGAAAAAACACACGGAAAGTTAACCATCACATGACATCACTTCTGCAGTCGGCTGTTGTTGGCCGACAAAATTCGTGTGCAGTCTTTAGCACTTTTCAACCGACAGGACAGCACCGGACAAAAGACGGCCAATCGTTCGGCTGACATTCGGTACGTGTGTACGGGGCTTAAGTTTTCACCTGATATCTCCCCCCTGTATTGGAGAGAATGAGACCAAACTGGCACTCTTCTCCTATTGGCATAAAGTTTCCCAGTTAATATTATAATTGATGGGATTTCTTCTTAAACCAGATTTAGCACCAGCCTTGCTACACTTGGGTATAGAAAACATCCCTAAAGAATTTCACAGTATAATTGTACTTATTTTAATATCCGCCAAGGAGCTCATAACTAGGCTTTGGCGAACGGTTCAAGCTCCTAATGTCTCCAAATGAATCATGTATCTTAACCTCACCTTTGAGTATGAAAATGCTCTTGCTATTAGCACTAACATGTATCCAGAGATGTATAGTAACGAAGTAGAACTACTTAAGTACTGTACTTAAGTACCGAAATGCGGTATCTGTACTTTCCTAGAGTAGAATTTTTTTCTCCTACTTCTACTTTTACTTCACTACATTTTTTCGATGATTTCGATACTTCTACTTAAGTATTTTTTTTTTTGTGCTGCATAGTTACTCGTTACTTTTAAAAAAATTACCACTGCCAGAACAGTAGATGGCAGGTTGCATAAAGCTCAAAAAAATGTGTATAATGTCATTTGTAAATCGGCGCATACGAAAATAAAGGCTGTGTATAATAAAAGCTGCTATACCAAATCTTTCCAATAAAAAGAAAATATGAAACAAACAAATAAATGGTGCTACAGCGCTTAAAGTGCATCAAGAAACTACTAACAAACACAGGATAATCATTTGAATAAATCATTTGAAATAATAAAAACAATATGATGTTCAAACTTTTGACTTCTTTCTTTAATAACTACATAACACAGTACTTGTACTTCTACTTTCAGTACTTGAGTAGAAATTTTTTTTCAAAACTACTGGTACTTTTTACTTTTAGTACTTAAGTAGCAAATTTTTTGAAAAAACTACTTGCAATACTTAAGTAAAAAAAATGTTGAATACTTTAGTACTTCTACTTAAGTAACTTTTTCTGCGAGCACTTCCACTTCTACTCAAGTCACTTTTTGATCGAGCACTTGTACTTTTACTCAAGTAGAAATTTCGAGTACTTTATACAAGTCTGCATGTATCCTAAATTCCAAAAAATTTGGGGACACTGGCTTTCCGATGATTCCCCAATAAACCCACAGGATTGCTTTCTGGTTGCTTTACAATCCTTGAACAAGATTTTATTGATATTCAATTTTTGATTATCTCTACAATAGTTCTCTATTACGCTAAAATATTGTTCATAACAATTACAGACTTAAACATGTGTCCTCTTCCTTCTGTAAGTTGTTATTTTTCTAAAAACTCAATAAAAATGTATTGTTGAAAAAGTCCACTAATGGTCATATAAAGTGTCGCTGAATACACAAGGATTCCACATTAAAAGTATTGGTCAAACAGCCCCCCTTTTACACATTGTGTATCTTTGTCTTTGCTATGTAAGGATACACACACCGTTATCTGCTCTGCTCCTCCAGCGCTCACTGGAACATCTGGTTTTTGAGGAGGAGGGTACAGCTTCCTTCAGCTCTCAGCTGAGTGTGGAGAGCCAGAACCAACTGTCTATCAGGCAGCTAGGTGAATCCCAACAATATGGTTGGGATCCTTCCAGAGCCTGTTCTATGACTTCTATGGCTTAAGCCCGCTATTAGCTGACTCTGGGTCACAAGAAAGTGAAAGTAAGTGCACTCCTGTGATCCAGAAGAGAAGTATGATAAAAAAAAAAGCTTTTGCCATACTTCTCTTTTAACCACTTTACCACCGGAGGATTTTCCTGCTTAACGTCCAGGCCACTTTTTGCAACTTGGCACTGCGCGACTTTAACTGACAATTGAGCGGTCATGCAACCCTGTACCCAAACAAAATTTACGTCCTTTTTTTCCCACAAACAGAGCTTCCTTTTGGGGGTATTTGATCACCTCTGCGCTTTTCATTTTTTGCGATATTAATAAAAAAAGAGCGAAAATTTTGCGGAAAAATTGACATTTTCTACTTTGACAGTTAAAAAATATCCAATATATTACATTTTTGTCATATATTTAGGCCAAAATGTATTCAGCTACATGTTTTTGACAAAAAAATTCTCAATGAGCGTATTTTTAACTGCTTTAAAACCGGAAGATTTTACCCCATTCCTGACCAGGCTATATTTTGCGTTTCGGCACTGCGTTACTTTAACTGACAATTGCGCAGTCGTGCAAAGCTGTCCCCTAATTAAGTGTATGTCCTTTTTTTCCCCACAAATAGAGCTTTCTTGTGGTGGTATTTGATCACCTGTGCGATTTTTAATTTTTGAAAAAAGAGCGACAATTTTGATTCTGATATTCTGATATAAAACATTCCCCAAAAATAAATTTAAAAATCAAATGTTTTTAACATTTTAGGCCAATTTGTTTTCTGCTACATATTTTTGGTAAAAAAAAATCACAATAAGCGTATTTTGATTGGTTTGCGCCAAAATTATTGCGTTTACTAACTACGGGAAAGATTTTTCATTATTATTGGGTTTTTTTTTTTTTTTACTAGTAATGGCGGCGATCTGCGATTTTTTTTTACGGGACTGAGACATTGCGGCAGACAGATCGGACCCCTAACTGACATTTTTGACACTTTTGGGGGTACCAGTGACATTACTACAGTAATCAGTGCTATAAATATGCACTGTTACTGTAATAATGACACTGGCAGGGAAGGGGTTAACTTTATTGGTGATCAAGGGGTTAAATGTATGCCTCATGCTTACTGACGTGTGTGGGGGGAGAGGGTTTGTGTGACACAGACGCAGATCGCAGGTTCATCTATGCTGAATTCTGTAATCTGTCCCTGTCTGTCACATAGGAGATCCGCCTGCTTTGTTTACACAAGCGGGCGGATTTCCTCACTCGATCCCCGATGATCGGGGAAGAGCGGCGGTGATCACCGCCTCTCCTCCCCTGGCCCGACTCCCGCTGTATCTGAATACAGCGGGAGCGAGCCTCCGGCGGCGCGCGCGCGCCGCCGAAAGAGGGGAGAGTCTGGTGACATAGGTCTACGACGCCAGACGATAACGAGCCACTTTGCCGCAGTACCAGCTCAGTGAGCAGTCGGCAAATGGTTAAAGGAGCCCTGCGAGGATGGAAATATGAGATTAGCCATTGCTGACATGTTTTTGAACATGCATGCTCCAAGGCTGGCATTCATGTGATTGCTGTTCTATGTCATGAGTCACTGGGGTTGATTTACTAAAGTAAACAGACGGTTCGCTTTTCAAGAGAATTTTCCCCAGAGCATAGTGAATAAGGTGAAGCTCTGCTGACTTCTGTCATCCAATCATGTGTAAACACAAATGCTTTTTTGATTTTCCTTGCACATGTGTGGGTGGTCTTTGCAAATTTCACCACATTCACTAAACTCTAAAGAAAATTGTCTTGTCAAGTGCAACTTCCACATAACAGTAAACAGGCTTTTTGCCTTTAGTAAATCAACCCAACTGACTCAGATAAAGCTTGTACGCTTCTATATTCCCAACCCAGAAATGTAATTCTTACAGAAGTTCTCATTTTCTCTACAAAAATAGTTCTATTTTTGGTGGAATGCTTTTAGAGTTTTTGAGACTACTGGGAAGCTGAGGTTGCAGCTTTTCTCATTAAGCACTGAAACTGCTCAGGTTTGTATAATGAAGATAAATCCTTTCACTTACCAGACACTTTGATAAAAGAGTCAGTAAGGCTTACATTAATATCTCAAGAACAAATAAGGTAAGAATGTGCTACTATCTTTGCATATTTTGCAGACTGATAAAAGGCACAATGTACTGTAGCTTCGAATGCATTCATACACCATTAAAAATAGTTTTTAATGCAAGCAGTGTAAGTGCCTGCATGGTACATAAAAGCAGTTAGAAGAAGCACAAGGGGTTAGCCAGATGTGTTGCAGTCCAAAAAGCATGCTAATAGGAGAGGAGAGGAGAGTGGCTGGGAGCACTCATCAAAATGCTGCTTCTCTATTTACTGTACGTTCACAGGGAGGGGGCCTGTAAGTGAAAGTCAGCAGAGAAGGATCAAGTCCCTATGGTGAGAGCTGTAATTCTCAGGACTGGATGGACAGGAGAAATTCAAATTCATTGGTGGGGAAAACAGCACCTATGTATGTATTTCATCAACGTATTTAGTTGTTTGCCTGGAGTTTAGCTGTCGGTATTAAAAGGCATATAGGAAGCAAAGTCTGTCTGCTCCATACTTTAGAGATTCACCCAGGTATTGCTAACGTGCACCAGTCCACCACACACCTCTTTTCCATACCCAAAGACTCCTGATTAAGCCCTCGTTCGCATTGAATGTGGCTTTGAAATCGTGCACCCTTATCTGAAATCGCATGGTTTCAAAGCTGCATGTCAGTGTGACTTGGTAGACATCAGTTTTTGTAGAAAGAAAGCGGCACCTCCAGTCGTAGGAAACTTGAAACTTGTGTTTTTTTTATTAAATCAGAGGTCCAGTTTGTCTTGTATGCATGTTCGGTGTTGGACCTTTGATTTAATAATAAACTCAAGTTTCAAGTTTCCTACGACTGGAGGTGCCGCTTTCTTTCTACAAAATATATGGACTTTCCGGGTTGCGGACCCTGGCGAGCACCCAGTTTTTAAGGATTGCCACAGTTTGCTCGGGATTTCTCCTGCACGGCTGACAGCATTTGAGCGTTGATCTGTTTTTTTCTCTGCTCTTTGGTAGACATCAGTGCAGCTTCATGTGCAGATATCTATGCAAGTCACACCCGAAATCACCAAAAGTAGTACAGGAACTACTTCTCCAAATCGATGCGGCACCGCAAAGTTGTCCTCGCTACGATTTGAACAGTACGATTGCTGGCAATGGGGTGCGACTTGTCATGTGATTTGACCTGTCAAATCACATGACAAGTCGCTAAGGTGTGAAAAAGGGCTAAATCTCACACCAGAAAAGTCTTAAGTTTCTTAAGGTCGCAAACCTATTGCTAACCAAGAAATACTACAGCTAAGTAAATGGTTTAGATTTTCCTGGAAATTTCTTATAAAATAAAGAAATAAAATAATGATCCTTTTATATGACAAAGATTGGATATCCTGGGAAAAATGATCATTTAGTTATAAATCTGTTGTAAAATAAAAAGTTAAAATAAAATAAAACACGTTGTTTTATTAACAATAACCTGGGTAAAGCATCCATTTCAGGAATGATAGCTGCACTTTTAGTACTGCATTGCAAAGCAATACCATCTAGTAATTTGTCTTTCTTCCTTGATATCCAACTATACTACTATATCTTCAGTTCACCCTTGAATGGATTAAGTGGCCAGAGAGATTATTTAAGGTTTAGTGGAGTGTTCATCTTTTCTCCATGACATTTAATCAAAACTCAAAGTTTCCATCTGAGAAAAATGTATTGACCCAACACAGAGAGTCGGCAACAAGGGAACAATTTGAAACTATATTGCAAAATCAACAACTTTTTTTTAATCTTATCAACAATAACATTAAAGGGAAACAGTTCTATATAATATACATTAGTATTTCCTAGTATTGCATAGGCCTTTTCCTGAGTCAGTTTGTAAATGTGCCTTTAAATGGAAACTACTTCCAAACGACATGTTGTCACAAAATGAATATCTGTTTTGTCTTGCTCCATTATATCTAAGTTTAAAGACCATGAACGTTTATAAAAGATCTGTAAAAATATCAATAGATGAAATTAAATTATTTAAAGGCTATTGAGAAATTGTGCTTTGGGAAGAAGTAATTTCTTTAAATTTTTTTTTCTGAATATATATTTGAAAGCAAAATGTTATTGACAACTAATTTGTTTTTTTTAATACTGTATACTACTACAACGATGTAGCTGGTGTCCAGTAATATAGCTCATACTGTAAAATATGAGGATATTAGGTCATAGTTAAAGGCCTCTTTCACACGGCCGCTCCGGTTTTTTGCTCCGCTGTGGGACTTTTTTTTTTTCCACGGAGCGGATGACACTTGTGTCATCCGCTCCGTATGTCCGCATATCATCCCATCCGTTTGCGGATGATATACGGACATAATGTAAGTCTATAGGGATTGTGGATGTCAGCGGATGACACCGCTGACATCCGATTTTGCTTCCTTTCCGTTTTTTGAATGGAGGAAAAAATAGGGTTCTGTTCCATTCCAAAAAACGAAACAGAACTGAAAGGAAGAAAATCGGATGTCAGCGGATGGTATTCCGCTGACATCCGCAATGCCATAGACTTACATTATGTCCGTAAATCCTCCGCAAAAAAATAGGATGATTTGCGGACATACGGAGCGCCCTTGTGAAAGGGCCCAAAGTGGTTGTGAAGATTGAAGTTTTTTTTTCCTTCATGCATTCTAAGTAAAAAATCTTCAGTGTACAGCTCCCCCCTCAACCCCTCCTAATACTTAGCTAAGCCGGATCCTGATCCAGCGACATGCATGAGAGCTGAGGCTCTCCCAGGTCTCTCCCTCCGCATTGATTGATCACAGCCAGTGAGGCAGGAGTGGGGGGCGGGGACACAGAGAGCCAGCTCAGGAGCAAGCAAGTGCCTCCAGAGCAAACCACTAGCTATAGGGGCCCTCGGCAAGGAGGAGGAGCCCAGAGCTCTGGCAGAGAGTTTGGAAGAGGAGGATCGAGGTTGCTCAGTGCAGAGAGCAAGTACGTATGACATGTTTTTTTTTTTTTTTCTTTACAAATGCTTTAATCTTCAAGACCAAATAAAGCAACGTGGCCTCAGGTTAATTGGAGGTCTGTCAAAAAAAGTTTTTGCCATAAATATATAGTTCTATCATAGATTCCTCTATTGTTTGCATAAGACAATAATAAGATATTGACTCTACAGCTCCCAATTTAGTTCAACTGACGCAGTCCTAACCAAAACATGGCATTGCTTCTATCGGCTCAAATATAATTCCTCTATGGTTTTAACTATGGCAGCCTACATTTCTGACACCAGATAGGGACTCATAGGAGACTTATATTTTACTATTCAAGCATCTGCCCGCTCACTAGTAAATAACCTATGGTCATGGCAACAGGATGTTGATTCTTTAAGTGATGAGGAGTGGACTCCTGACGAAGGCCTCGTTATTCCCTTTGCAGCGTTTGGCTCAGCTGTTCATAATAATAGTGTACACTATACCCCTTTGAAGCTCCATGCTTGGGAGAAAGCAACATCTCCTCATTGCCCTAGATGTACTTTGGCTTCAGGATCCCTCCTACACATGTTATGGTGCTGTCCCAAGATCCATCGTTATTGGGATTCCATTTTTTTGATCCTTAACTCCATTTGCTTAATACATGTACCGATGAATCCAAAAATTGCCACCCTGGGAATAATGCCTGAGAATGTTCTGCCGGTTGACACGCATTTATTGTGGATACGTTCGCTATATTTAGGCCATAAACTCATTTTACAAAAATGGATTTCACCTTCACCTCTCACATATAGTCAGTGGTGGGATACACTTAAGTTTACTCTACGAAGAGAAGAGGTAATTTATAAACACAGAGGGTGCCCTAAGAAATTTACAAAAATCTCATCACTGTGGCTAGAATTTAGTAAATATACACACTGATGTATATCTTAGGGGCTGGAAATAGAAGCTTACTTGCCTTCTTGCTAAGGGTGATACCATGAAGCAATGTTGTAGTAGCAAATGCTCGGTAATGGTAATTTATGTGAAACGTTTCTCTCAGTTTACCTGGTGATGTGCACTGTGAGACAGCTTTTATTGGAATTTGATAATGTATGTCTGTGTTTGCACGATCAGAGAGATTTTTCCTGTGATGGGTAAATATTTATTTTACTGTTTTATTTCAATTCAAACAAAAGGATATGGGTATTATTTGTACTAAATGACAAACTCGGCTGTAATAATGGATGTCTTTCTGCCTTTTTGTTTTGAAAAAATTAAAAACAAAATATAATAAAAATGACCTGATTTAAAAAAAAAAACATGGCATTGCTGTATCAATGGAAAAAGGTATTTGAACAATCCTTTGCAATGAGGACACCTTTTAAGTGGCTGGCATCTGTCATGAGAATCTTAAAGACCAGTGGGAGGTGGAATTGATACACCAACACCAGTTGGATGTCATGATCGACTAGGACAGGGCAAGCCTGGTTTTGTGGGTTGGGTGTATGCATTCGACCAGAGACTAAGCCTATTTGTCCCACACTGCTAGAATGACGGGGGGAGAAAAATTACAGACTCATAGCACAATATTCACTTAAGGAGGGAAAAATACAGCATATATCAGCCAAATGCCGTCCGCCAGCATGCGTGATGACGTCAATCACTTTGACTCCACCCAACAAGTTTATTTACAAGAGGAAGTCTTCAGGGGCCAGTGCATTGCAGTACTGCAATAGGAGTCTCCCTTCTTCCTCTTTCTATGGCCCATACATGATACTTTGTGGTGACGTGATGCCTGTTTGTGGGGGTTCATATGGCTATTGCCTTGGACAGTCCTTAATGCATTCATGACCTTTATAAGTGGTGCCTTTGGTAAGACGGTGTGCTTGGTGTTGGAGCACAGAATGACAACGTGTGATGTTCAATCAGCACTTTTCATTGTAAATAGACTGTTTTGTTTATTGTGGAGTCATTCGTATATATTATTGTACCTGCTGGTGATTTGGATGTTGTGGAACATTTTTTTCACATGAATGTATTTATTGATTAATTAATTTATTGGTATTTATTTATCTGGACATTACGTATTGAGTTTTGGCTCAATCCTTTCCTTTCCTGCACTTTTGTTGATACGCATATATTTAAAGAGTAAGCACAACTGGTTTCTCGTTCTTATATCTTTTGTGATGTCGATTTAGACAATCACTGATTGTGGCTTCAGAACATTTTTTTTCATTGGTTGTTATCACCTAGTGCAGATTTATACATGTTTAAATGGGTGGCAGTATAACCAAATCATGAAGCTTAGAGGAAGCTGTGTTTGTCAATAAATGAAAGTGAACAAAAATGGCTATTTATTTCAACTTCGTTCACAGGTAAGTTAGTGTAGCAGGATTCCAAGCCGTTTTGCAGGATATGGGTCTGCCTGGGTTACCGCTAGCAACAACAGCACATTTAAGCATGTTCTCCAAGTGTGAGCACTGAGACAATGACCAGTCCAGTATCTTTGGGTTTTTGTATTTATTGAGAACTTAGATGGGAGAAGGGAATGAGTGGGATACTCCTTTGGCTCAACTATGCACAAACTGCTAGGGACAACTGAAATATGCCAAGTGGCGCTGACTTGACGCTGGCTAGATGCCGGTCAACGCCAGTTGATGCTGGTTAATGCTGGCTTGCTGCCTGTTAACTCCAAACTAACTTTGGACTGCTTTCTTGCATAAAGAAGTCCTCTTTGAGCTCCCTTAAGCACTCCTGCTTGGTAGCTACTTGTACTACTGCTGTGTTGCTGAACACTTCAGGGCCCACACCGGCGCCCCCTTTCTCTCACTTATCTTTAGGGCTTAGACACTGGCACCCCCTTTCCTAAGCCTTCCTCCTACTGGTTAGCTGGCTCCTGGATCCCTCTGACCTTCTGGAGTGGTCCCCTCTCCTAGGCAGACCCCTGGGCGGTTTCAAGTACTCACAACACTGTTTTTCCCCTTCCACTCAGTCCACAGATCCCTCTCTGCAACCCAGCTCAACCTTCGTCCTCTAGGCCGACTGCCCAGGACACCTTCTCTAGCTCTGACAAGAGGAGAGACAGCCATCACCCTCCTCCTGGGACTCTGCTTCCCGCCAAAGATGCCCTGTCACATGCTCCCCTTATACTTATAACTCATCCCAGGGTGCATTACGGCAAACTCCGCCCACTGAGATAGCAATAAACCCTGGTGTGCTATTGACTAGGTTTCCTCCACTGTCCAATAAGAGCCCTCATTGTAAACAGTGGGGAGACTCCCCAGGCTCAACAGGTCACACCTGGAAACATGTGACAGCTTAACTAAATGATCAGGCCCCCCTGATATGCAGACAGGGCCACCTATATGCTTTTTTCTAGCACCTACCTAGGAGGGTGCTACATAAGTAAAAATATATCTTACCCATTCTATATCCCTATTTTGCCCCTATGTAACCCTTTACAAACACCTATTTTTTGATTAGGAAAGAAATAAAAATCCTTTTAGGTTCTAATAATTGAAAACCTTTCCTGTGCCAAATAAAAAAAAATCTGTTCAGATTTGAGCTGTAAACATGAGTAAAATTAATTTTAAATGCCGTATAATGTAAAACACTAAAATCTTTTTTTTTTTTTCATGAGACCCCATGCTGCCTAGGAAAATCCAGAACAACACTACGGTTCGTGACATATAAACTTGAGTACTCATTTGCTCGTAATCCAATACAGTAAACCTGGATTGGTATATCTGTCATTTTCCTCTGCATTGTACAAATTTCATTCTTCCCTAAAGGTTGTAAAGATTTCTCCCAGGCACAATGACAGTATGACTTAAGTTCACCAGCAATTTGCGTCAATTTTTTCTGCTTTTCAAGAGGTGGCCTTGTTCAGCAGATTGTTTACTGTTTTCCTGTCTTTTTAAGATGTGTTGGCCATCTCAATAGTTCCTGTTTGACCTATGAGTAAACTGTAGTTCCATTATTTTACAATCTGAAGCTTCTGTTCACTAATTCATCTTTCTTGACTTTTACAGCACCCTGAGAACACCTCACCTAGAAGAATATCTGTAATAATAAGCTTTGGCCACAGTCCAGAAAATTTTACTTTTTTGTCCTTGTTAAATATTGGAAGCAATTTTGTTGTTATGTGCAGTCAGCCTTTAGATCAAGTAAGCACAATAATTTATAAAAAAAATAGATACAAGTAAATATATTTAACATATTATGTCAAAAATGAAACAAAAATTGTTTTGCAATTGACTCTTACACAAAAATGGCAGCATGTAAATTAAGAGGAGTTGTACTTACCAGTCCATTGGCAGACATAATGGCCAATGAATAGAACCGCATAATATAACAAGGAACACAGCTGGAAGTGTGTCAAATGCTAAAGTTTATTCGGATTATTCGACAAAAGGACAAAGCTTGGAGTACAAAAAAAAGTACTGCAGGGAAAAAATATCTAAATATTGTTTTATTTATTCTGTTTTGAGCTATTCATTTTTATCTTGCTATTTTGGCTGATGTTTCACTTAGGCTTACAGAAAAGGTGTACAGTTCACGGTGAACCTTAACAAAAATTCACAGGCTGAATTCAGATAGATGGAAACGAGTCCTGTAGAAGAACTGTTTTCTCCATATAATTACATTACCCTCCTTTGACAAAGGATATTTAGGTGTTGGAAAATTTCCAGATTATTTGTTAAATGTATATTTGACAACAATTATCACTCAGTTAGGTTTTGCCTTTACTTCTGCTGTAAGAGCTAACTCTAAACATACATCCACTTGCATTCTAAATCTAATCTATTTAACCCTGTAAAGAAAAGATTGCTGTACTTATCTATTCTAAAGTCCAGTGGCGCCCTCTATGTGCAGGAGAAAGCTAACAAGGGTTGGGAAATACCTGGGAAGTGACGTCACCCATAGACCTACTATGGGGCTTCGTTGTCAGCTGCATCTCCTACACACTGAAGCCGCTGCTAACAGCTCAGCCTGGGACTAAACCGGAGCAGCTTCCAAATTGGTAAGTAAAGAAATCTTTTCTTTACAGGGTTAGATATATTTGGCTTAGAATTGGGGTAGGAGTAGGTTTAAAGTTAGTTAGGTTTTGCCTTTATTCCCACTTTAAGCAGGACAGTTATGAAATACAGTAAGCTCTTATATCGTATATATATATATATATATATATATATATATATATATATATATATGGATAATTATCTTCTGTCCCTCTTTTGGACTAAATTCCCCTGCGCCTATTTCCTCCACAGTTCTTCCTCTTAAGTCATATATTGGAAATAGATAAAATAAAGCTTTTTTAAATAACAAAAGAATTGATATTGCTCATAACTTTTGAGTCAGCCTTGTTATTTTTGCCTTTTTTCCCCAAAACCTTGTATAAAGGTAAAATAATGGTTATCATGAATCTATTTGGCAGCAAATATTTTTATTGAAAGCTAAACTGCATGAAAGAATTCAAAAATACCCTTATAGTTGCTCATTACATCTTGAGGGAAACAGAAAAAGTAACTATAATTCCCTAATTCCTCACTTCCCCGGTAGCCAGTGCCTTCTCTTCTCTCCACTCAGGGTTGTAGATGGGCTCTCGGCATCCTCACTTAATATGTAGTACTGCAGATACTGCATTGTATGGTATGATTGTCAGAGTGCAAGTGATTGGGGGAAACGACGAAGAGAAATGGTTTTGGGGGACCAGTCATAAATCTTCCCTGGGAAGCCTTAGAAAGCAAGAAGTGAGAGAGGTATAGTTAAAGTGTTACTAAACCTAAAAATGTTTTTTGCCTTAATGCATTGTTTGTATTAAGGTAAAAAACATTTTCCATTTTCCTGTCCCCCTTCCCCCCTTCCTCGGCGTGAAGAGTAAGAGAGGGGATAAGAGATCAGTGCACGGCATTTATTCTCCCCTTACTTCCTTTTTATACAGCGTTCAAGAAGCAGCAGAAGCCATTGGCTCTTGCTGCTGTAAATCAAATGCAGTGAAGAGGAGGTGGGGGGCAGGCCTAAGTCCCGCTGTGTAAATCTATGTTTTTTGTTCTGTATATGTAGCTGATCCAAATCAGCAGTTTTAATCATGTATGTAAATAAGAAGTAAATTGCTAAATTGTAAATTTAGAAGACCTGTGCATATAGAAAATTCAATAAACAGGAAGAAGTAAAACAGTCTCTCAATACCCACAAAGAAAATCCCAATAAGATACTGCGATAATGTTATACTTCATGTAAATAAATGCTTGCTTTCAAGCATTTGTAAAGGTCAGTTTATTTTTTGTAACTAAAATAACATGCATATTATACTTACCTGCTCTGTGCAATGGTTTAGCACAGAGTGGCCCTGAACCACCTCTTCTGAGGTCCCCTACTGGCTCAGTCCACTCCTCTTTTTCTGTGTCTGCCTCTATAGCAAACTGCTTGCTATGGGGCCAGATATGTGGTCTCGATTCAGAGCTGGTCTATGTGCTTCTATTGATACCCATAGCACAGCTCAGCCCTGCCTGCCGATCTCTGCTCACAAGATTACGATTATGATCCAGTTCCCGTGACCACCATGGATTTTTTTTTTTTATTGTGCAAACTCAGAAAATGTACTAATGGGGCAGTTTTTGTATAGGCTGTCTCAGATATCACAGAACTTAATATTAAAGTGTAAATAAAGGCAAAACTTCTTTTTTTTTTTTTCATTTTGGATCTATCATTTGGGAGATTTCGCCTCACTTCCTGCCCCATAGTCAAAACTGGAAGTAAAAAGAAATATCTCCAAAGTGAGGGAATCCAAGTGTGTCACAAGGGCTACCAGAACTAGTGTCCCCATTGGAAGATTTCCCCTCTATTAGTGTTCTGGTGTCAACCCAAAACTTGTGATTTTATATTACTTTCTATCATAACAGTAAGCAAATAGAGCACATGAATCTCCCTAATGGGCACACAGATAGCAGTAAAGACAGACGTGTTGTAATCACTCTTCACTCTATCCACAACTAAAAAAAAATGCCTTTAGTTACACTTTAACCACTTGCCGTCTGAGTACGGTAATACTACTGCGGCAAAGTGGTTCGTTATCGTCTGACGACGTAGTATTAACGTCGTCAGACACTCCCCCTTCTGGGCGGCGCTTGCGCGCCGCCGGAGGCTCGCTCCCGCTGTTTTCATTCACAGCGGGAGTCGGGCCAGGGGAGGAGCAGCGGCGATCGCCGCTGCTCTGCCCCGATCGCCGGGGATCTAGTGTGGAGATCCGCCCGCCTGTGTAAACACAAGCGGGCGGATCTCCATAGTGACAGGGAGTGACAGATCGGACTGTTCAGCATAGCTGGACATCCGATCTGTCCATGACTCACTCAGTCACCTCCCCCCCTACACGTCAGTAAGCACCAGGCATACATTAACCCCTCCCTCTCCAATAAAATTAACCCCTTCCCTGCCAGTGTCATTTTTACAGTAACAGTGCATATATATAGCACTGATTACTGCAGTAATGTCACTGGTACCCCCAAAAGTGTCAAAAATGTCAGTCAAGGGTCCGATCTGTCCGCCGCAATGTCGCAGTCCCACAAAAAAAATCGCAGATCGCCGCCATTACGCGTTAAAAAAAAAAAACACCAAAAATGACAGAAATCTTTCCCTTTGTTAGTAAACGCAATAACTTTTGGGCAAACCAATCAAAATACGCTTATTGCGATTTTTTTTTTACCAAACATAGGTAGCAGAAAACAAATTGGCCAAAAATTTTTAAAAAAATTGGTTTTTACATCTTTTTTGGGGGGAATTTCATATAAAAAAATGTTAAAAATATTGTTATTTTTTCAAAATAAACGCTCTTTTTTTGTTTATAGCGCAAAAAGTAAAAATCGCACAGGTGATCAAATACCACCACAAGAAAGCTCTGTTTGTGGGAAAAAAAGGACGTAAATTTCGTTTGGGTACGGCGTCGCACAACCGCGCAATTGTCAGTTGAAGTTGCACAGCGCCGAATCGCAAAAAGTGGCCTGGACGGAAGACAGCAAAATCCTCCGGTGGTAAAGTGGTTAAATAATGGAACAATCAGAATTTCTTAAATCTAAATTTTGGAAAAAATAAAAAAAAAATACCCTTGCAGTGGAGCTTCCCACA